>NC_064212.1:2536107-3170134 GCF_023101765.2 Spodoptera frugiperda
CTTTGAGACCATTCCACGTAAAATATTTCGCAGAAAATGTAATTATAATTTCATAAAATGCCTCTCGTAAATTATGAGAAACGACGCCACCAGTTCACTTCTCGAGTAAGTAATTCATATTACTGAAAATAGGGAAAAAGCGCTTATTAAAAATATTAATAAATAACATAAACGGTATAGGTATCCCCTAAAGGAGAATGCGACTGCACAGTTGGCGCGGTGGCTGGGCAACTGGTTGCCGCACAATGAGTAGCGGGTCCGATTTCCGCACGGAGCAACTTTTTGAGTGATCCACAAATCGTGTCTTGTGTCGTAGGTGCGTTTACAAACATACAATTTCACGTGCACATGACACCCAAACCAGAAACAACAATTTGTGGATCACACAAAGAGTTGCTCCGTGCGGAATTCTAGCTACACGTTGCATGGCAACCAATTGCCCAGCTACTGCGCCAACCGTGCAATCAATTAATACTCATTTATTTATTAATACAAAAGAAACTAATCCTCCAACATTCACGATCCCTATCAAAACAAACAAGTAACTAGTGATAATGTAACTGCATTTAATATACTCCTACACGGAAGATTACATAATTTCGAGCTCAACGTATTGTCTAACCTGACAAGTCCCGAGTGAATTCAACGCGGTGTCGGTTTGAAGTCGGCAATCCTGATTCAATTTTGATTTTCACTGTACGTGAACAGAAAAGAGAGAATTACAAGCTTGGGCTTACAAAAAGAGGATTCAGATGGTATATATTCATGATGGTATTAATATCATCACTGATATTAATTTTATACCAACTCGTTTATCCGGAGCTGCAGACTACCTAGAAGGTTTACCGGGGCTCCGGTTTTTAGTCAGTAAGAGTCTGACACTCCCTCTCGCTTCGCCCTGGCGAGAGAAGTCATTGGATTATTTTACTTTAAAAAAATATCACACTTTTTAGTCACGAAGCTACTGGTTTCGACATAAATTTTTACTCTTCTTCTAAACCTACTAATCTCAAGCAACTACCAATAATAAATCACAATAGTTCCACAATTATCCCTTAAGGAAACCCACATCAATCTTCGAAAACGCCGATCTGATTTGCAAAACTTTCATCGTCCATTAGACATCGCATTATTTAACCATCTTCCTACAACCAAAAAAGCGAATACCAAAACCGAACTAAAACAATCTTAATTACGGCTATCAATCAATCGGCTCAGTTGCCAATACGAATCAATCAATCGCCAAACACAAACAAAACTGTCGCTACAAAAAAAAAAACAAAACACGAAAAGGATGAAAAACGAAAAAGAAAAACAAAAGCATCCAATGCATTAACATGACACGGTATTGGCAGGAATTCGGCAGCCAATGCCAGTTTACTGGCAAGTCCGTTAAGATTGCTGCCAGCTGACAGCGATTGGCACTATGATTGATGCCAAGACTGGCAGGTGAATCTATCGTATATTCATCGGAGCATTTCCAACATGGAGTCGGCCGAAATTGATATGGAAGCGTTGAGTTGCCTGTTATTTGAACTTCGCTTTGTTTTTGATGTGTTTTGTGATTCGGGTGTTATGTGTTCGGCTGTAAACTGATTTGATTTTGCAGTTGGCAATGCTGAATAGGGAAAATTCGAATGGAGTATTGCAACTTTAAACAAATATTAAGGTTTGCGATAGTGTCTTGTAAAGAGGTCACAGTCATAATCAGATAATAGTCTTTGTTTAGTTTTGAATAACTATCTACTACACATAACACTGACTGACTGGAGTATATCACTACTAAAATTTAAATCCCTAATGAAACTTCGTACCTGAGACCTTTTACTTTCATACTTAAGAGATTTCACTCTTCACATAAGAAATCTCAGAAACACATACAATACACAGAACTACAAACTAAAAAAACCAAAGCAAATTACCATGAAATACAAAACTTCGGCATCGCGAGAAAACACCAATTGTTAGGGCGTTACTTTACCACAAATTCAGTGCTATTCCAAGAAAATACTCCAACGTATTATGGCCTTCAGAGTACCACGGACGGGGAGGCGAGCTGAAAAATACTTTCAGTATAAAAATATCTAACAAAATTCCTAAATGGAAACCAGGTAGATACTTTAACAATATTGAATTGCTCTGAAAATATTTGCGAACCAAATTGAAGTGGTAATTTACACATACAGCGGGGGCTTCATCCTCTTTCAATATAGCCAGGAATGTTGTATATTCCAGGTTTTTAAAAAGGTATTCGAATATCTTAGGGTCTATTTTTTGCATTGATAGTATTGCACAATTACCTAGTTAGTTATGAAAGAATAAAAATTAATTGTTATGTTATCGGCTTACTCACGTAATTGTTTGACGAGGAACTCGACTAGTTTCAAGCCATGCTAGAGGCAGATTCATGAGCAGCATTCCGCGACACACGACGCGGCAATTGTCGCGCTGCAACCGCGAATAGCGAGTTCAACTGACAAGTAGTAGAGTTCCTTGTCACACATTTACGTGAGTCAAAGCATTTATTTCAATTATAATCCTTAACTAGGGGTTTTTGAAACGTCAAATTAAATTGTCCGTCAGGCTATTTGTCAGTGAAGCCAGCACTCGTTCCAAAGTGTAGCTTCGAATAGAGAAGACCGAGCAATAAACTCCGTCATTACTCTTTAAAAAAGATTTTTTTTTCAACAGTAACTACAAAAAGATATGCGAAATCATTCTTAAACCCACAAAACACCACACTTCATAACTTTTCAACCAATACCGTTATCTTCCGCTTATATCATTAAAACCACTGGCAGAATGTAATTTGGGATACCAGCAAACAGCAGGACCCTAATACCGGCTTAACAGTCCCCAATTTACTTTCATAAACGAAATTGAGAAACTTAAATTTGTGATTTGTCGTATTAGTGTAATATGGGCGACCCTTTTTTGTATTATGTATCAAATCTTTTATATCGATATGAAAAGGAGGTTTAGGGAGAGCTGTTTTGCCGTTAATATTTTCCTTGTGGATGACTTGGGATATAATACATATGGTACTTGTTCGAGTGGGGTGATTTGTGTCCTTTTATGAGCTGATTTGATTAGGGATTTTGCGTAGAAAATAGTAAACATAAATTCTTAACTTCTTGTTAGAATATAAAACTAGTTATTTGACCACTACAGTTCTTCTTCCTGCCCTAATCCAGAGTTAATTAGTCCTAGTTAGTTAGCTTAAGCCATTCTGAGTCCTGCATTAAATGCACTGAGGAAAGTGGAAACTATCGTTTTCTTTTTCTTCTCCTCTAATAATATCTTCTGATTTGTTTCGTTGCGGGATTCAAAACAGTCATTCATGTCCCTAAGACGCGCGTCCCGGACTTCAGTGTTCCGATGTTTTCATGGTTGTATGTACCTACTGTAGATCTTGGCTTACACGAGTTGCAGCGGTTTAGGGAGGCTATGGCGGCTTGTTCCATAAAAACAAATCTTGTAATAACACAACAAATCTGTCTTATTTCAATAAAACGCTGACAAACTTGTCAAACATCTAACAAAAACGACAGTACTCCGCGTGAACTAATAACTCAATTTTACTGTATATTTCCGAAATGAAGAAAGCCAAGTAAAATTCCTTACAATCGTAGCAATAAAACCCAAAATCGTTACGATAGAGCTATAAAATTTGAAGCCAGAAATTGAAGCCACAAGTCTAGCTTTTAACATAAAAAACTTGTGCGAACGACATCGCCGGATAATTCCGTAGGACCACACATTAAAACGTTATATTGCTTTGAAATAACTCAACTCACTTAAGACAGACTGTCTAAGTTACTTTAAGAATTTTGCTGTAATTACGATTTTTAGTCGCAAGTGCGATTATTATTAAATTGCGATTGTTCTATCAATGCTATAAGTCATCGTCACCTTTAACCTCTTGTATGCCGGTATATAAGACAACAATAGAAAATACATTGTGTCTCGCATGGATCCACGTTTCGGCATACGAGTTAATGGCGCATGACAATTCGCTATTGGTATGTGCCTACTCTAGTTCTAGGTAGGCAATCTTCAAGTTTAATGAGACATATCAAATTAACTTAAAAAAAACACTGTTTACTCACTATAAAGAGTCCCTCTGTGACTGGAAACTAGTAGAGCTTTTCTCTATTGATTGATTGTGAACATGATTTTTACGTTAACCCCTTAGTCGGCACTTAAGTCACAAAGGGAAGTCTCAAAACATTATTGTCTCCATATAGTTATTTTCTAGTTATTAGTGGCATTTATAGTCATATTTTGACTATCAGATCAGATATTAGGTAATCCTGCGATAAATAAATCGACCCTTTAGACAGTAGGTATACTCGGTTCCTTACAAAACACAAAGTTGTTTTAAAGAATTTGCGTCGTTGAGTTTGGCGAGAATGTCTGCCATTCTGTAAGCCAACGGGGGCGCAGGAATTCAGCTTTGTCATAACATTTTCGTTGACAACGCGTTTTAAATACGCCTTTGTTGTGTCGAATATTTTATACTTTCTTTAGTTATCTTTTTTTTATCTTTTATGGATTTCAGGCGTTGTTTCTTACGTTTCGCGTGCTTCTCGAATAACATTTTTAAGGTTAGGCTACGTTTTCAACAGTTATTTGAGTACTCTATATTTAGCATGTCGTAAACACGTCTTGAGATGCTTACATTGTCATCTGAACACCTACAGAAATAAAGCTTAGATGAGTGAGCAAAGATGAGCTGGAGAGTCTGGCTTATTACGAAATAACTGGATTACTGTTTTTATGGTAAAATCCGGTAAACGAACAGACCCGCTGCTAAGCAATCGCCGCCGTCCATGGACAACCAAAATACCAGATATAAGAGCAAGGTCTCCGGTAACCTCAGTCACACAACGAAACACACCGAAAGCGTAGTTTCACGTCAGTTCTCTTTGAAACCGTGGTATCACTCCGGTCGTGTCGGCCTATACATGCCGAAGCATGGCTCTGCCACACTTTATAGTATAACAGTAGGACATATAGTTACCTTATAATTTATCGCAACAACATATTTCTTTACTTACATAAACCAAACAACAGACAACAAGAAACAAACACACAACAAAAGCGACAAACAATAAGCAGCCATAAGTACCTACCTTAAAACAATACGTCTTAAACAGCGCTTGAAGACTTAAGACCAACTCAAAAACTTCCACAACTGCACTTGACTGAAATTAACTCAAAACAGAAACTTAATAAAACACTACTTTCGTTATAAACTAGACAATTTAAGCCTGCTTTACATGCAATAACTTGCAACTATGAGACTGTCTCCGTATCTTTGGCACGCATGCAAAATGCATAATTAATTGCACATATGGCGAACTACCGGGCTATGTGTATCTAATATCAAATTAGAATAGCTTACTCACCATCCTTGCTCTTCCTCCGGGTGTATGGGACTGCACATTTAACAAATATACGGTAGCAGTTTTATTTGATAAACCATTTTTTTAGGGGAAAATCATGCAATGACTTCTCCTGCCCCGGACGAAACGAGAGGGAATGTCAGACTCTTACTGACTAAAAACTTAATTATTCAAATTGGACCAGTCGTTCCGGAGATTAGCGCGTTCGAACAAACAAACTCTTTAGCTTTGTAAAATTTTATATAATGTATAACAAATATGTATGGACAAAATTGCACATCACATTCCCCCCACTAGAGTTGTCTGAAGTCCGGAATTTTCTCGTCGCATCGTGGACGGATAACTCGTTGCGAATGCAAGGGGCGAAGCGTCCGGAAATTAATGTTAAGATCACTACATATACAAACATGATGCAGATTTTGTAAGGCCATCTGGTAGTTAGTTAGTGTTTCATGTTGGAATACTTAGGTAATTGGATTTGCTTCTTTGGTTTAAGGATAAAATTCCATGCTTGTTTAAATATAATATTATGCTGAAAATGATATTTAACAATATCAATTCTAATGACTCCTTACCTTTTTATAAAAAAAAGTTTATTTTTATTGAATAAAAGCCAAGATATTATTATTGACAAAACAATTAAAAACTCAAGTGTCAAAAAACTGGTACAATATAATTTATAAACTATCGTGAGAGATAGATACTAAATTAATTACCTATTCTACTAGGTATGCTGCGCGATGTCGCCGCGTCTGCGCACGCTGCTCATGATGATGAGTCCCTCTGTGACTCGAAACTAGTAGAGCTTTTCTTCATACGTGAGTAAATCGTAATTGTTTAGTTAATGCTACAATATCATTTAAAACTAAACCAAAAACAGGTTCCATAGGAAGCAACAAAGCCACACCATTAAACATCTTCAAAATCCACCAACCATATTACCAGGACTGCATAATGCAGGTGAAACGTAGCCCAAACTGATTAGTGTACTGCATCCGACTTGCTAACGGATACCACACACGCCGCTCGCGAGCTACACAAAACCAGTTTATCTTGGTCCCGCTATGTATGACTTCTCCCCACATTCAAGGGTCAATTTATACTGGTACAGTCCGCTCGCGAGTTAAACAAAACCAGTTTATCTTGGTCCCGCATTGTACGACCTTTACCTACATTCGAGGGTCAATTTATACTGGTATGTGTAGCTTGACGAGTATACACCTTATAAAAACCAGTTTATCTTGGTCCCGCATTGGACGACCTTTCGACAAATTCAAGGGTCAATTCATACTGGTCTTTGTAGCTTGACGAGTGTACACCTTATAAAAACCAGTTTATCTTGGTCCCGCTTTGTACGACCTCTCCGTACATTTGAGGGTCAATTTATACTGGTTCTGTAGCTTGACGAGTATACACTTTACAAAACCAGTTTATCTTGGTCTAGTTTTGTACGACCTTTCCGTACATTCGAGGGTCAAGTTATACTGGTTTAGTTTAGCTTGACATGTAACACACCAGTACTGCTGGGTGAATATTTAGCGCACAAGTGCATCAATAAGTTACGACTTTGTAAGTGTGATTACATTTTGTAATATGCAGGTGGAGTGATAAACTGCAACTTCATTCTGAGTTGCATGGTTACACCTAAGGCTGAGGTAGTGTGGTTTCGGGATAGTTCGAGAATGTTCGCACTTGGAGATAGGAAAGTGACTAGCAAAATTGATAATTTGGCTATTCACTACTGATACTTGATTGGCGTAGTTATTGGGCCACCAGGTTCGATTCCCGCACTCGATGATTAAAACATTGTAGGTAAATCAGATTTCCGCGCGCCGAATAGTTAGGTGACCATTTCATACCAATATTTATTTTCCAAACAGTTGTAACTAAGTACCTATTTTCTTCTCTTATTTAGAAGCAAAACAAAAAGAAACATTCTTTCAATACCAGTCATGTTCCATTCATACACAGCGGTATGTCCATTAGTAAATTCCTGTAAATTGGACACGCACAGCAGGCTTATATGCCCGGTTTACATTATTCCAGGCAGCGACCAGTCCAGTACTGGATGCTTACTTAAAATGTAAACCGGCACTGGAATGAACTGAATCCAGTAAGCATTCCAGTCCAGTAACTGGATTCGCGGTGTACTTTTCGGTCCAGTGCGATCAATCCAGTGCAACTGGAATAATGTAGACGGCCAATCCAGTGCCATTCCAGTGCTGCCGAAGTACACCGTGTTGGTTGTTTTTGCGGACTTTTTTTGCGAAGAAAAAGGATTTAACAATGGTGAAGAAGTTATCTGAAGACGAAACTATAAAGTTTGTCTCTATACACAGAAGAAGGACAATATAGGTGGTGAGCCTATTGCCATATACTGGGCACATTTCCAGTCACCGTGCTAATAATTAAATTATTTTCGAAAACCTGAAAAAAGCGCAGTAATACTTGGCCCGACCCGGGTATCGAACCTGAGACCCCTTGCCAGGCACTTACAACCACTCTGATAACTAGGCAGTTTCCGCAAATTGTTGCATCAACCTCATTAATAACTTGTAGCAAGAGTGTTCGTTTAAAACATTTTCGAAACTGATCTCTTCTTGAAATCATTGTCACTGTAGTGTTCACACTTCAACGGCTTCTAAATAACTGGAATAATGTAGACGTAACAGATCCAGTCCAGTAAGCAATCCAGTACTGGACTGGATGCTGGGCTGGAATAATGTAAACCGGGCTTTTAGCTCAAGTAAATAAACAATAGAAAATCAAAACAAAAACTAGCTCTATTAAGAAAATTTGTGTCAACGCCATCTATGTATTTTATTAGAACTACCAAGTACCCCGTGTAATATTAGAAGTTGGTTACAGCGCCATCTTACAGCTTTACAGTGAAGTAACAAGACCAGTACAAAATGTGTAATACATGTAAGTCGACTCGTTTTGTATAGATGGCACTAGTAGTAGAAATGAAGAAAAATATTTTTGAATATTTTAAAATTATATAGGAAACTTAATTTACTGGTAGATTATTAATTATTACACACGTATAGCAATAAAAATAAATATTTCCAAACTAGACAACAAACAAAAATCATAAAAATCTTTACCTGTTCATCATCGCTGGATGGAAAGGTCGCCTCCCAAAAATCTTCAATGTTCTCAGGATAATCAGCTTCATTCGTTGGATTAGGGCTAAGGCCCGGATCCCTAGTCTTGAACACGAAGACCAGCCCTCCATATTCCTCCTCAGGCCTCCAAGCCCCGCACATAGTTGCCACCGTTCTTGTCAAAACCGAGTCTTTCTCAGTATCAAGCCTCATCTTTTTAACCGGCACCTCATCCAAATTTAAATCACTCTTATTTTTAAGCCCGTCGTTAGCCATAGCTGCTATATTAATACTAAAACGCGGCAAAAGGTTTTTAACTTTAAAACTAATAGCTCTAGAAGCTATGTTTCTAAGAAATTTAAGCATTAAATCACTAAAGTAAGAGATACTACGGTATTCTAATTCTATACTATAGAGTTTAGGTTTAAAATAAGAATAGAAAACAGTAAACAAAAGTTTTATTTACACCGGACTAAAATAACTTTGACGTCAAACGCGAACGTGGGTCGTAAGACCCAATAATCGGGCTTCGCCGTCAACCACACACAATTAAACGTATTTCACTTAATGTTTTACCAATTTTCACACAATAATTGAAAAAATACTGAATATTTTAACCTCAAAACCGACCGCTTTTAGGTTATGGTGCACAAAACCACAAAACGTCAAACTATAAAAACAAACAGCTTCTATCAGTGTCATAATAAATGTCAAATTTGATTTTCATTAGGAAATAAGGCTTTTGAGCACATATTTTGTTACCGGCTAAATAGGGTATTATGTATTGTTAGTTATAAAAATAAGTAATTTAATAATACAATAATTATAAAACTAAGTATTTCTAAGTTTGTTCTGCATTTTAGGTTTAAAGTTGAGTTTATCACTTCAGTCAATAGATGGCGTAATAAACAGGTTTTGACTATTTTATTCAGTTGTTTTGTACTTACAATAGTTCTAAATTGTCACGCTAGAGGTCTGTAACTTACTTGTACTCCTATGTTCAAACTTAAGTACCGTACTGTTTAAACCTAGCTAGGTCACGTTTTTAACATTGCTTAAGGTACAAAAATACAATATTTAATTTTATTGTAAAGTTGTGAATTTTCTTTGTCGTTATCGGCCGTTGAAAAATACTTACTTAGCTATGGTACATATATACATTACATAACCTCACGCCTGTCTCCCATAGGGATAGGCAGAGACAATGAAATGCCAATTGCTACGCATCTTACCTAAATAGGTAGGTACCTCTTTCGCTCTTTGAAAAATAATTGTAGATTATGATTTAAATAAATTCAATATACGAACAAAAATCATTTTGGAGAGGTACTTATTACAAAAATATTCCATAAAACCAAACCAAAAACAAACAACAAAAACAACCCCACACAGTTAAAAAAATATAGTAAAAATTATCTTATTCTCATTGAGTAACTTAGCGAAACCGAAATTTAAATAAACGTTGCGTCTATTTTCATTTCTTTCATCTCAACCAGATGATTTAAAAACACAATCAACGAAAAGTAAAAGGTTTTAGGTAAGGTAAACATTATTCGCGTAGCTGTACTGTTTTCTATATAAACAGACGGCGATGTGGCAACCCTATCGGTTGACACTTATTTACATCTAAAAAGGGGTTGGAAAAAGTTACCGTGGTATAGAATGGGTCTGGTGTTTGGTGGCGAATTGTCGTTTACCGAAACGATATAGGTATGCACACCTATAGCTTACCTACAATGAGATTTTTGACGATGTTAAATTTTAGTCCGTTTGTTTAATTAGGTGATTCAGCGGTTAAGAGTGGGAGAGCCATGCTTCTTCACGAATATACCACGACCTCACAGGAAACCGACTTGAAACAACGCTTGCGTTGTGTTTTGTTGTGTGAGCGAGGTTACCGGAGCCCAATTACCCCTCCCCAATTTCCCAACCCCAAAAGACCGGCAACGCACTTGTAACGCCTCTGATGTTTCGGTTATCCATGGGCGGCGGCGATTACTTACCATCAGGTGATCCTTCTGCTCGTTTACCAGCTTATACCATAAAAAATGGTTACTCGCTTCGACAGCAATGATGAAGTCAGTCTCAAAATTGTCCATAGCAATCAATAATAGAAAGACACATACGTTTTATTAACTGCGGAATCGTTTAATCGCGTAAGTTTGTAACGCAAGAGATTGAATAGAAGTGATCGCACTTGCGGTTGTTTCTCGCGATTGAAACACGTCATAAAATTAGTGGTAGGACAACACTCCAATACCAATTCTCCTCGCCAATAAAGCTATCCAGCTCCACACAGCTGCAGGTTCCCACAAAAGATTCAGCCTGATTTATGGCTCGCGCAGACGTTGATTGCCTATTGTTTAAGTTGCCCGGCCTATCGAAGCTGTCGGCCCGTCACTCGGGATAATTATGTCCTTTAGATTTTGTGAAGATTATTGGTTTTTGATGGAAAATTTTGTTGAAGAGGATTTCAGTTTGTTATTATTCAGCAATGAAAAGTAAGGAAAGAAGTGATTGAAGTGCAATAAGACTTTGGTAGGCAGTTAAGAAAATAAAGTTATTTGTTGTTTTACGTTTAAAGTAATTCTAACGAGAGCGCGTTCGGCGCTCTGATTGGTTAGTTTATTCGAGCCAGCCGTAAAGCAAACTCATACTAAAGGTACAGAGATAGTTTCGTGTAAGTCCCTTTTTCGCTAGGTCTTAGATTTGGACGTGTCCCACACTTATGCTTGCGACTAAAACAGTAGTTAGATAATCATTCATAACTTTATGAATCTTAAGTAGGTCTTTTAAATCGGTCAAGTAGTTCATGTAGCTACTTAATAAATACTTATTAGGTACAATTGTTCCAGTAACCGTGTGATTAACTTTTTACACCATTTTCTGACCAAAAAAATACACAATAAACATCCCAAACTACCAATTTCGGCCACTACTCACGCTAAATGATATTTTCCCTCCACTCTCTCGATTGGTCCACGAAAATGGATCATAATCGCACTAGCGACATCTGTTGGGCGTCACCTAAACGATGCGCTGACGGGTGACAAATGAATAAACCTTAATAGCTGCCTACGTTAGCTGTTTAGTTGGGCTATGAAACATGGGGGTAGGGGCTTAGATAGTTCAATCGGTTTATGAAATACATAGTTACTTAGGTAAACTAAAATAACAGGCTCTTAGTTAGGTTGCTCTTAGGTAAGTATTCTTTTTAGGACAACCTAAATCCTGTAAAAGTTGTACTTATTGAAGATAAGATACGATTTTAACCTTTTTTAAGTTCTCACTTAATTTTTTTTTATGTCGGTTAAAATCGTAGGTTATCTTCAATAAGTACAACTTTTGAAGATAGTCTACGATTTATGTACAGGTTATGTATCGCAATATTGACGCTATTATTTCTCGTTTTGCCAAACTGGTTTTGATATGGTTTTCAGCATAGTATCTTATAGACTTGGAAGAAGGATACCTATAGGATATTAACTGACAAAAAAATTGACGGTAAAGAAAACCAAAGGCGATGCTCTTTTATTAAAAAAAAAAATGCTAGTTATTATAATAGGTATCTGCCGTCATAAGAACTAACTCACTACTACTACACTACATAAATCTACGACACTGTCCAAAAGGAAATCGCCTTAAACCGCCATCTTATGGCCCACCACTGGACAAGAAACTCACAAACCGCGAATAGTGTAACATAGCAGGCTGGATTCACACGTATATTTGTCACAGTCAATCCACGAGGAGAGAGTGTGCAGTCCGCCTTATTCCAGGGATGGCCAACCTTTGGCACGCATTCCATTACTGTGCGTTTCTCACGAAACTTTCTTTCTGCCTTGCACAGCAAAACCGTGGTCGGCGGTATGTCCGGACCTATACGACCTTCAAACCTTGAAGAAAAAGCGTTTTTATTTTAGGCCGGTGCCTCACTTATGAGTCCTCTGGAGTTGCGGTTTTCATAGGCGGCGCTGATCGCTTACCATCAGGTGCTTGTTTGCCCCCTATTCCATAAAAAGATGTCACAAGTTAACAACATACGGTTAGACACAGGTTGGCAGTTGGTGCTGTGGCTGGTTTATCGTGGAACAACTTGTGTTATACACAATTTGTTGTTGTATATGTGTTAATAAATTTTTATGCAAACGCACTCATGCTAGAGAAGAACGTTAGATTACGATGACAGCCGGTCTGCCATTGTTTATTATGAAAACATCATGTTGTGCGTTGATACGAAAAGGTTGGTCATCCCTGCCTTATTCCGTTTTCCACAGGATTAATGTTAAGCTTTTTGTGGTCATCTGTTACTTTGATATAGATGATGGAGAACAGGCTAGTTCCAGGAGTAATGGACTCCCAGGTTTTGTATAGTCGACCCTAAAATTATGATGGTTTAGGTTCATTATTATTTGTGCATTGTTCAAGGCTCTCCTTAGCTTATTGTATTTCTTTATCTTCATTTAAGCTCTGTAGGTACCTACTGGATGGTTGTGTTTTCAAAGTGCATGTCCAGAAGAGGGCTTCATTTTTTAAGGTTTGAAAAGGAGATCATTCTTTTTGGGCCCTTTCTGAAATTGTCAACGAAAAAAATTGTACAAATCGATAGAACAATAGTTAATATGACGTAAAAGTTGTTGGATCTAAAAAGTAGAAGTTATATCAGTTTGAATATTCATAATTTTCATACATTTATTGTTTTATAATGATTTCCTTTTGGAAAATTGTAGCCTTAATACAAAACAGTCTGACAGGAAAAACAATTGTTTTAAGATTAAAATTCACTGCAATGTGAAATCAACAGCATATTTTTGGCAAAATTTCTAGCATACCTATAGATTTAAAACAAGAAATTTACATCTAAAACTAGAAAACCTTAAAAAAATTTAGCCTTCCAAAAAACCTCAAAAAAAAATTGTTTCCACACAACCTACTTACACGTCACGTCAATCCTAACCCTACAAAGCAATACATATGTAAATGGATTCAAAGGTCCCTAATTAAAAGCTTAACCCTGTGAACGTACGGTAACAAACTCGGTGTCCGTCTGAATTAGTGGCCCAGTGTAACTATCGGGCCGGGAGCCCACCTCGACCATAAATTAGATGCTGCTTGCCCGGTATACAGGGTTGAGTTTGGTTACATTGTTGTACGGTACGTTATTTTGTTAGATAATGATTTTGGTGGATCTGGATAGGAAGAGTCTGATGTTTAACAAAAATACCTAGTAAATTCACGTAGTTGTTGTTGAAGTTCAAGTGATTTCAAGGGTTAATTGATTATTTTGAGTTTGTTTGCTAAATCAGGCAATATACGGGTGTATCCTATTGTCTTTTATGTCGCCATAAATAACTAGCAAGCACATTAGATAATCTCAGATCTTAGACGTAAGTCCTCTGAGATCTGTGGGCTTAGTACGCGTTGATTTTACGTCTAACGAAATCGAAACGAGAGTACCCTCGACACTCTGATTGGTTGGTTCATTCGCGCCCGCCAATCAAAGCGCCGTACGCGCTCTCGTTTCGTTTACGTTCAACGTAAAGCAAACTCGAAGTAAAGGTACTGAGTAAGTACTATATTGCTGTCTACCCGTATAGAAACAATGTTTGCTCAGTAAAATCAAATCCCATCAAAAACATCCTGTAAAAAACCCAAGTCTCGCAGCTCAGTCTTTCTACCGTCAAAAGTTGTGAGATCCATGTAATACCAAGTCGGTTAATCTATTTAGTGTCTACTTGAAGGACCTTCTGTCTTAAGTTACATAAGTTATTATCATGCCAATATTAAAAATATTTAACGTTTTAAACAAATAGATCGACTTGGACATCGCTTGATTTGATTATTAGTATGTATCACACTACACAGCACGACGGGCCAGCGACCAACAGGAACGAGAGTTTCAATCGCGTGAGGCGCGAGAGACTAAACAATCTAATATAATATTGTAATATTCATTTTGTTTTCATGCGATGTCCAAGTCGATCTATTTGTTTAAAACGTTAAATATTTTTAATATTGGCATGATAATAACTTATGTAATAACTTAAGACAGAAGGTCCTTCAAGTAGACACTAAATAGATTAACCGACTTGGTATTACATGGATCTCACAACTTTTGACGGTAGAAAGACTGAACTGCGAGACTTGGGTTTTTTACAGGATGTTTTTGATGGGATCTCACTTCTTTTTGTTGTTGTTCAGTTTCATGGGCTAAACACACCCTTACCCACCCTATACCCCCTCCCTTGCCTCATATGGTAGGTATCTACACCTATTAAATTTATAACCACCACCAACCACCAACTGCATAAATAACTTTGTAATCCCATATATTTATATGGGATTACAAAGTTATTGATGCAGTTGGTGTATTTGGAAAACTGGACCGAAATTACAAAATATTTAAGTTTTCCCATGATTAAGACACTAAACTCTATATGTATTCCAAATATGAAGCTTCTAAGTCTGCTAGAAGTGCCTTGGACTTTTGATGATCGGTGAGTCAGTGAGTGACAAAATTTAGAAACTTTAACAAGTTGTCATTCTTAAACTACTGGTTCAAATTGACTGAAATTTTAAATATTCCGTGTTTATACAATGCCAGATTAGTTACTGAAGATTCAGGTTTCTTGCTTTATCCACAACCGAATTATAGGGGGTCGAAAAAGGCCCGAATTGCTTCGAGAAAAGGATGGTACGGCCGTGCCGCATTTTTTTTGCTCGACTTGGCGGGGGCACTGCCGTGCCCCCAGATTGGGTACTTACAAATCGAAACTAATACCTTATATTTGCACATACCACCAACAACTTAACAAGACACAACACGACAAACGAACACACCATTTAGTACCGTCCACAACAAAAACTCTGCTCAAACAATAAATCTCCAAGCACAAAAACCCCGTATAACAATGGAAACACTCTATAAAGCATGGACCATAGACTTTTAATCAATCTGCACGAGCGGTACGGTGCGCAAAAATGGCGGACGCGGCTTAATTAAAGCCATAAGGAAAATACGTTCAGTGCCTCTATGACTTTGTTTTTTTGCCATCGGTACATTGTCGGCTTGATTGTTACTGTTATAGTTTGTGAAAAAAACTTTTTTTGCGCTATGTGTCTGGTTGTGAAGAAGAGAAGCGACGTGAAACAATGCTTGCGTTGTGTGAGTGAGGTTACCGGGGGCCCAATCTTCCCAATCCCTAATAACCCCTAAGTTCTTAAAAAGCCATCAGACCACCACAGATGAGGCCCAGTAAGGCTGATGCCTGTCCCGGAGCTGCGGAATACCTAGCGGGTTTACCGGGACTCCGGCTCAAAGAACAGGAGTAGGAACGGGGTGGTTTTTCAGTAAGAGTCCGACACTTCCTCCACGCAAGGCGAGATAAGTTAATGGATGATTTTCCCCCTTAAATAAAAAAAGCTTAGTATGTACTAGTTTAGGCACTAGATATTAGACACATTAGTATTCAAATACACACTAGACAAACTACAAAAAAAAAAGCAACCAATCCCCCAACAAGAATAATTTCAAAGCAAACCAATCATTTTGCGCGCAGACATTGAAATATTGAGACGCCATCTCCCGGCGGTATAGCGCAACACAACAGACAAAAAAAAGAAAGAAAATAAAGGAAATAACGATAAATAAAACAGATATATAACGCATATGTTAATCCTTGGTTTAATCTTGGTAACAAATCGCGTTGCCAAGTGTTGCCTTACGTTGCGAAATGGATTTTATGTTAATATTATTCCCATGAAGAAAGTAATCCTACGGGCGAGTGTATAGCGTAACGTATGAGATTACCTGTTATATTTCGTATTAAATTTTAATGGTATTTAAAGGGAATGAGTGGGAATTGAGGACGCGAATGGGTTTAATTCTGTATGAGGCTTACCTAGGTACCTACTTATAGTTTTACTCGTAAATCTTCTTATACTGAGGAGGAGGTATCTATATAGTCTAGATGTAGAAAGGCTGTCACGAGCTATTGGATATGTAATACCTGTTTTGTTTTGAGGGGGGAAAGTCATCCAATGACTTCTCCCGCTTTGAGTGAAGCGAGAGAGAGTGTCACACTCTTACTGACTAAAAACAACCCTGTTCCTACTCTTTTTGAGCCGAAACGTTTCCATTACTTAGTACCAATGTGAGATTTTCCAAGTTATACTGACTTTTTAAGATTATTTAGACACCGTTGACAATCGATGAAGGAAAACATCGTGAAGAAACCTTGGCTTTTAATTTCTAATTAGAAGTCTGAAATCGCCAACCAGCATAGACCAAGCGTGGTGATTAATGCTCAAATCTTCTTCGTGCGTGAAGAGGCCTTTGGTCAACAGCGGCTACTTGTAGGCAGTTAATGTGATTTTTTATTTAACATGTCAAACGCCATAGGGGTAATTAGTGACCGATGTTATCGAACGATTTTCCTTTAACAGTTTACTATAGACAGTCAAATATAAAAGAACATTTTACGCAAAGTGTTTTTAAAATAATCAACATTCCCAAAAAAATACGATTTAAAAGAGTATTTAAAAAATGAAAAGCAAACCAAAGGCGGGGTACACTAGCGGGTTAGTTTGCGTAGTCGGTAGTTGAGTCTTGTATAATGAATTATAAATGGCGACTACGCATGGAGTACGCCGATTGCGTGAGCACTGGACTAAAGAAATGTGGATAAGAAATATGAAGATATACTGTTCTACAAACGACCTGGAAATGATTAATAATATTTTGTTTACTTCTTAGTTAGCTAAGGAGTTACCTCTAATATTTCCGAATTTCGTTTTTGTTTTAAATTACTTAGATATTTTCTATAATATAATTCCATAATAATGCTAAGTACAACTCTCTCCATAGAATTTATTTTTTTCACAAAATGAAGGCCACATGATAATCTATATTAGCAAGCGCAGCATAGGTCGTCCAGTCTTAAGGTAAACTGAATATAATATTGAGATTTTAAAATCTCACTACTATACAATCCCAATCTTAAAGCTGTTAAAATAGCATTCAGAGTACAGAATATAAAGTCAAACTCAATACCATTTAGTTCATTAAATGTCAACACAATACATAAGCAAGCTAACCAGGTGGCCAGGCGCATGTGACCGCTATAGTACAGCAGTGAAAGTATTTTGTAATTTAGAAGTAACTTTGTAGCTACTCATAAACTACCAATTATCGCTTTAACCTTGATACAAGCATTGAAATTATATCTGAAATACATGAATTGACTTATCCAGCAATTGTACAAATCCTGGACACTGCCGTATTCAAAACAATCCACAGGCAAATAACCGATTCTTGGCCCCGCGGGGGTCGTTCTGTACCCGCTTTACTTTTTCACATTATGCCGGCTGCGGCACGCGGACGGGGCGACAGCGGGGTGACAGCGGGGCGACAGCGGGGCGACTGCGGGGCGGTAACGACACGACCCGAACGCGTTATTACCTAAGTGTTTATTTTTATGAAATGTATGCCGTATGTGCCACACTTTATAATACACGTGAGATTTTGCCCTTCGCATAACGATTTTTCAAATTGAAGTGGTTTTTGTGGAATGCCTAAGGTTTAGGGCATATTTTATTGTAGGTCCCTGAGGTATGGGAAAAGCTTTGGAGGTTGGGCGTGATAATTATCAGTGTTTCTGATATTCTGTAATCTTTCCCTTACCATAAAATGCTAAAATGTGAGCATTTGCCGGTCTTTCATTTCATATCGTAACGAAGACTTTTTATAGTATGGTTTTATTGCCTGGAGATAGTTAGTAAAAAAAGAAAGAAAGAACAGGAGTCTTACTTTGTTTGTTTTTTAAAAAAACGTTTCCCTCACTAGGATTTTCTCCTGTGTTGTGGGGGGCGTTAAATTTGAATTCTCTTTAAAGTTTAGTAATATGGGTAAGCAATAATAATACTTTAAACTTACCCTATTGTCTCTATACGCTATATAAGATCAACCTTCCCAATCCCCGATTCCCGAACAACAACCCTTAAATTCCTAACCCCCAAAAAGCCGGCACCGCACTTGTAACGCCTCTGGTGTTTCAAGTGTCCATGGACGGCGGCGATTGCTAACCATCAGGTGATACGTCTGCTCGTTTGTTTCATAAAAAAAAATACTTTTTATTTACAACCAATAATACTTACTTAACGTATTCAAAAGCTAGAATCTAAAATGTTGTTACTACTGCCTATACCTCTAGATATCTCTAGACTCTTTAACAGACATCAGCTCCTTTGAAATCCTTCCGTCTGGTGCTATAACAACGTTTGTGGCGATTTGAATCTCAAAGATTTCGAATTTAAGTTCCGCTACGCTCCCGGCTATGGGATTTGGTACAATTTGAAAGATTAAAGCGATTAAGGAATGAGATTAAGTATACATATATATTTCTGTTTTATGGTATAAGCCGGTAAACGAGGAAATGGATCACCTGATGGTAAGCAATCGCCGCTGTCTATACACCCGAAACATCAAGAGCATTACTAATGCCACAGAGTAAATACCTGGCCACTGACACCTAAATACTATTACAACACCGAAGGTACATATAACTCAGCACTGGTGGAAATGGGTTCAACTAAGATATGTTTTTAATATGGAAAGATGCGTGCTATGGACACGTGCTATAGATTGTCGCGAGTGGCGCAGCTATGAACAGAGTAGAGTAGGTACCTGGCGCATTTTCATAGAACATCTTACTCACACAGCTGCATAGTTCAGTATCGGTGGAAACGGTCACATAGTTTCACATTTTTACTATTACATCTTCGCATAGCTACATAGCGCCTTTAACGAAGCATAACACCACTACGCTTTTTTTTTTTGGGGAAAATCATCCAATGACTTCTCCCGCCTTGGGTGAGGCGGGAGGGAGTGTCAGACTCTTACTGACTAAAAACCACTCCGTTCCTTCTCCTGCTTTGAGCCGGAGCCCCGGTAACCTTTTACGTTGTCCGCAGCTCCGCTACCACTTCATACGTGTTACAAGGGACTGAGTACCGTATTCAATTCTCTCATCTCTCATGAATTGGACCACCGGTCATCTTTTTATGCGCAATATTCAATTCTGATATCCTTTGAAGCATCATCTCGATGTAGCTAGTCAATCTGCTCGCCGTATCTTACTATATTTGTAGGGGAATTAGGAATAAATTCTTTAAAATGGGAATATAATACGTTAGGAGTTGAAGAATTAATTTTAAAGATGTATTTGTGTTACATTAGGCATCAAATTTAACTCTTTCTTTAAAGTATCTGTAGTTTTACAGAATACCCTTAATAAAAATTTTTAGATCATTAACAGCCCACTACGTACTTGCTGCTTGCTGTATATTTTTTATGATATAAGCCGGTAAACGAGCAGACAGATCACCTGATGGTAAACAATCGCCGCTGCCCATGGACACCCGAAACACTAGAAGCGTTACAAGTGCGTTGCCGGCCTTTTGGGGATTAGGGACCTTTGTAATTGACCTTTTTTATAAAATTAATAGAATATAATTATGTATACAAGTGAATCATATTTGAACAAGTGAATCATTTATTAATTTAAAACTCACTAAAGAACACCTGCGTGTTCGTTAGTGGTAATCTCTGAAGCTATTTTTGTTCTGATTAGAAAGATAAAATGTTATTTTAATACACTGGATTATGATAAAACGAATCATTCAGAAGGAAATGACGAACAAAACTTATGATAAATTCGTTTTAGAATTTTACCTGTGTAAAAATGACGTGTTTATATAAAATACATAATTATGTAGTATATTATACATATATAGTATGATGTAAAGGGTAACTGGCACATACATAAGTCCTGTAATTCATAAAATTAGACTTACACAGTCCAATTGAGATTACACATGCCATCTAAAAAAAGAGACTACGAAAAACCTTCCAGAAAAATCCTGAAAAACCACTACAAGTCAAACTAATTACGCATCAACTAATAAAAAAAGAAAACATTAAACAATAATGCAAAAATGGTACGAGCACTGGTCCAATCTCATTTCCTCGCACATAACAATTAGCGTCGCAGGCGCAGCGTGACGTCACGCGCGTTAATGAGGAAGGAACGAACCTCGACCGGGATGCGAACAATTAGCGGGATCTGCGGGATCATAACAAATCCCCGGGAAGTGGCTGTAATCGGGACGCGAGGACATTAGTAATTAACTGACTGGCCGCTGATCATATCGCGATGTTTCGGTATTTTACTAAATACTCAATAAGTACGGTCTACTCAATTATTTATTGCTTTCCACATTTAAGACTAAGGTGGTAAAATGACGGCGTATGAAAATTCAAAATATATTTAGTCCGCCAGTTAGGTAATGAAAAAATATTAGACACGTATCTATTGTCTTATTTTTTTCCTATAAGATAATAATACTTAGATAAAACTAATCAAAGTTTAGGAGTGCGAATAAATAGGTACTTACATCATTTCTGCGTAAAAACGTACATAGAAACGACGTCACGCCATATTTCAAATCGATCGATATAACTTCGAAAATATTTGTTTACTAAATAAAATAAAAAATACGTGTCTAAAATTTTAAATAATCCACAAGAGGACCATTAAAATAAAAATTAGTCATCTACTCTACTATGGAGAAGTCCACTTCGGGATAGGTACAGTAACAGAATATACCTAATTTAAGCGCGATAAAATTGAAAAGGTTCTGCTTTGGATTGTGAAAATTTTTACAAAGTTCTCCATTTATTCAAAGTGTATCTTCATAATCTTACCTATATGTTTTAGTTGCCTACCGAAAATACATACTTATATCTATCTATATATTTTGTTCCTAGATAAAAAATCACTTTATAATCAAATCACAAGGATAAGGAAAAGAGTGAACCTTTCTTAGTGAATTAGATGTTCCCTAAGAACGCATGTGTGTGCCGAAGAGCTAAGAAATTGCTTCCTCTTTCGATCACTTTAGGATCCATTGATTAACGAAAATCACGAGTTAACAACCCTCTGCACCTGGGCACCCAATTCTGTTAAAAATGTCAAATAGGGCTGGTGGTACTTTGAGAATATTTTTGGTGAAGATCTGTTTTGAAAGACTAGTAGAAAATGTTATTGGGATTAGGCTTATACAGAGTTTATTTCATATGCACTAACAATAAATAAATAAGTATGTGGACTACCTATAACATATTTTGTGACTAAAAATTGGTATGTGAACTTGAGGTATTATTTGTGATTGATAAAAAAATCGTGCATCATTGTTTTTAGGAAATCTGCCCCCAACCTCTAAAAAACGCGTGTGAAGCTGAAGACGGAAAGCTAATTATCTGTCCAGGAATATAACATCATTATGATTGCTGTAAATATTTCACAAAACCCGCAACTGTTTTTTTTGCATTCATTTTTAAAAAACTCCACTGATACAACCCTAAAAATCAAGAAGCTAACGTATTTATTTGTCGAAGCTTGTTCACCCTCGTATGTTACGATTTCCGAACGCTGTGTCTCCCAAATAACTTCCTTATGCTATATTCTTCTGAAGATATTTTCCAAAGAGAACATGGTCTATAGTAAATTAATGTACCTAAGTATTAAACCTTATTATTATTAAATATTACAAGTCTAATTTTCCCATATAATATAGAAGTACCAATGTACACATAGCACTGGTGGAAACGGACTTAGCTAAGCAGCTGAACTGGGCAGATGCGCAGCTCGAGTATGTGCAAGATGAGCAAAGTACGGTAGCTGTGCAAGGAAGATATCTTGCACAGCTACTTTGCGGCAGCGTATCTTCATAGCACATATTACCCGCACAGCTACATAGCTTAGTATCAGTGGAAACGGTCACATAGATTCACAGCTTAGCTATAACATCTTCATCATCGTCTCAGCGTAAAAAGGCACGTCTAAAACCAGACACCAAGCTCTTATAGCAACTATTAACAATCTTGAAATCAAAGATCCCAATAAAATATTACTGGATCAGTAAATTCAATATAATCTTCTACCATCACACTTTTCAATAATTTTTTAAACACTAGGATTTTCTTCTGTATCGTGGATGCGTTTACAAACATACAAATTCACATACACATCACACCCAGACACGAAACAACAATTTGTTCACACAAAGAGTTGCTCCGTGCAGAAATCGAAGCCGCTACACATTGCACGGCAGCCAGTTGCCCAGCCACTACGCCGACTAGTGCAGTCACAAAACGACACTATCTATAGTACAAACCATCGCGTGGAAGATGACATCATTCCGATTACCAATTACTCTGTGGGTGGTCTGTCTTAAAAATAGCTTCGAGTATTCTATTTTAGTAACTTGACACATTCGTTCAGTTTGGATACAGCCTATTCCGAAATATCTGGACCAATTTGCTGTCATTCATAGTTTAAGCTAGTGTATAACTGGAGATATGTGTAGATTGGTATTGAGTAAATCCTAATTTGTGCTTAAGGTTTAATGACCTCTTATAATTTCTGTGCTATCGTTGTAATCACTATAGTCATTACAATTTTGTATAAAAATAGGTACATCGTCTTTTCTTATCCTTCTGTAACAATATTATAAATACGATTGTTTACATGTTTGTTTGTTTATTATTCCTTCACGCTAAAACAGCTGAAGAGATCGGGATGACATTTACAACAAGGGTAGATTATAGTCTGGAATAACTCGTAGGCTACTTTTTGAACCCGTGGGACGTGGAACGCTTTTATCCCCGCTGGCAGAAGCTACTCTTTTATACATTCGACAATTAGACAAGCTCTCTATCTTCTCATGATCTTAAAATCTCCCTACTTCCTTTCCTTTACCTCTTCACTCTAATCCACACACACCAAAATTAATCGTACAAACACACAAACTAGTTTAAACAGCAGCATTTTCACGTACCTACGTTTTAAATGAACGCATTCCCCTCAAAAATTCCAATTAAGTAGATTATACTTTGAAGCAAGGTTAACTAGACCCGGAATGAGACAGAACAGAGTTCCGTTACAACAAATAACCGTTTTACCCCCAAATTGAATTACGTTCCGTGCTGGTGGAAACTCACGGGGGATGAGCTGGTGATTAATCGGCGGAGTTTCTGGGCATTTGTTATAAGAGTCAGGAGTGGGTAAGGTGTAAATGATCTAATAGGACATTATTTATTTGAGTGACAACTCTTGCCAAAAGGTATTAAATAATTAAAGAATAGATACGATAACACAATGCACTTAAGGATGCTTTTCTACCAGAGATGTGCTATGCTACGTTGCTGTGGATGTGTTTGGCTTCCATCAATCATATTCATTGGTACACATAGCTTAGCACTGGTGGAAACGGATGCGGCTAAGCTGTTTTTTATATGGAAAGATCTTTAAAATTACAATAATTGAAAAACTTCACAGTACATTACACAATTCAGAAATCACAACCTTGAAATACTTAGCAACCGCATCCAACCACGCCAACTATAAGACAAATCATCATCAAGCATCATCATAATTATCATCCTGTTCTCGTCCACTGCTAGCAGTGGAGAGGCTTATGTCTAGACATAGGACTCTCTAATGTCCCTTAAACGAAGAAATACATGATTAGCACAAAATATTAGAACCGGCCCGTCTCATTAAACCGTCCCGTATAACATCTCCCGAAGGCACGCGAAACAAAAACTGGCCAGTTTTAAAATTAAGTTCAATTTAGCAGAAACTGCGATGTGCATTGTGCAAGACGTGTTTGTAAACTGTTTTGTGCTGAATTAGTTTTTTCCAGTAAATGAGATACCTACGTCATTTTTGTGTGATGAAAGAGGATAATATTTTTTTTGAGCTTCAATGGAATCATCCAATGTCTTCTTCCGCTTTGAGCGAGGCGAGAAAGGAGTGTCAGACTCTTACTGACTAAAAACCATCCCGTTCCTATTCCTGCTTTTCGAGCCGGAGCCCAGGTAAACCCGCTAGGTAGTAGGTAGTCCGCAGCTCCGGATCAGGCAATCAGCCTGGGTCCCATCTGTGGTGGTCTAATGACTCTATGAGGCAATCACGGAACGCGACGCGCCTTACTTTTTTGCCATAATCTCTTCGCCTGGGTTGGAGATTCTAGTTTAACCTGGACCCATCATGCCAATAATTGAGGGCTTAAATAACTGTCACAAGTAAATGCGACTGCCACTTTAGGAGTAAATAAATTCTCAGTGATAGTAGGTAGCCTGGGTTCATTGGGCCCAAAGCAGTCTAATTACAATTAGATACAATAGGCGAATATTGGCACTTCAGAGAAAAGGTAATGACATCACATTCACATCAAAAATCAATACACCACCAAACTCGTACCGTCCATTACGCCACACCTGTCAAATCCATAATAACCCACAATTCACCCCATAACAACATTGTAAATACTAATCATAGTTTCACATTGCCATCACAAAATTTAATAACACGTCCTCGTTTCTTCACCCCCTTTTACGGACAGCCCTACCAACTTTATTCACCAACCCTTCAAACTAAACCTCACTCTTACATCTCTAAGAATAGAGCTCAAAATTGCATGTGTTTGGTGTTTTAGAGGTGGATTTGGTGTCGAGTTTTGTCATAATGACGTCATGAAGGATGTCCCAAGGCACTTTTGGGTATTAAAATGACAAACGTTGCCCGTTATCGAATATGGAAATCTTCCAATTTATTATATGATAGGTAGTTATTCTATTAAGTAAACAGCGCGGGGTTTAATAGAGTCATCGGGCTTATTAACTGGGGTACTGTGTGTGAAGTATTTTTTAGATTATCTAGCCAATTATGGGTTGTATGGTAATTATGTCATAGGTTTGTTGTACACGGTATTGCTTTTAGTCGAGTAGTGGAGTATCTAGTAAGTAGAATTGTTGTTGTCTTGTCTGATGTTTGTTTTTTAGTATACGTGGTTCTTGTTTTTGGAGGCATGGTATGGGTACTTTTGTTTCTTTTTCTACGTGAAGTCCTAAGTTTGATTTCTAGGTCAAGCAATTAATTTAGTTTTTAGTACTAACTATTCCACAATTTCGTATTTACCCCTACAAATGAAACAGTCAGTCAGACCAAGTTTACCAAGTTTACAAAAGCTCAAAAAACATATCACTTCAAAAAAAAAATCATCAAAAATAATGTTCAATTATATCATTGTTTTGAGTAAATATCCGCCCAATCATATCTGTATGTAGTGTGGCCATAAAACAGGCGTGTGCTACTGTTCAAATATCGTCAATTTTATTATTTAGTATGGAATATGGACGGAAACAATGAGGGCTTAATGGTCACTGGTGAAAAATTTAAAGTTTGACTCGTACTATTGGTTTGAGAACTCGATTGAAAGTCGTTTGTGTGATGTGAGTTTATTTGGAAGTGTGGTATAGTGAAGTGTGATATTTTATTGTTTTTTGGACTGAAAGGAATTGGGCCGAAGGTGTAACCGACTCATTGAGCCGTGGTATAACTGAGGTGTAGCCGATCCATTCGTGTATGCCGAAGTATGGACTCTTCCACATTAGAAATAAAAGATGCTACTTAACTGCTACTTAACTGTATCAGAACCAGATTTCAAAGTAGATCAGAAGACTAGCTTCTCCCAATTGTACAGTTTCTTTTGTGCTAAGTCATTCAGTCTCCTGCATTAAATTCACAGAGGGAAAAGGAAAATATCGTTTTCTTTTTCTTCTCCTCTAATAATATGCACACATTCACACGTTTTAAACGTGAGATAGTGGATAAACGTCTACCCATCAAACATATTATTATGTATAAAAAAATCTAGAAATAAAATGTTCACCTGTCGAGAACCAATAGTATTAACAGACCGTCATACAAAGCCGACCATATCGCACTTAAACGGCATTTCCCTAACAAAGTAAACATGTTTGCTTACGATTTTTTACTGTAAAACGTTACCGGTCAGCCCATGGCTGTTATTAGGGGTAATATATCAAAATATTGTGAAATAAGGGTAATTTTACCCCCGTACTGTTTGCCCTGTCGCGGATAAATTTTTATTTACCCCACGTGAAGTTTATGGTAGCTAATAGCGTTTGTATGAGTTCATTGAAGCTCGTTTCTGTAATTAAGTCTTTGTTCCAATTGATGAGTGGTTGGTGTACTGACTTTGCTTCTGTTTCGCATGGCATCTATCTATCTTTTTTTGCCCCATTTTTTCCATCTCCTCTCCTTCTCCATATCGTGAGTCCGTTTAAAAACATACATGTTCACATACACATCACACTCAGACCCGATACAATTTGTGGATCACACAAAGAGTTGTTCTGTGCGGTAATCGAACCCTCGTTGCGCGGCAGCCGGTTACTTAGCCAGCATGCAATCATTTCTCATCATCATTTATTTTTCTTGTATAAACCGGTAAAAGAGCAGTTCACCTGAAGCTAAGCAATCGCCGCCGCCCATGGACACCTGAAACATAAATACGTTGCCGGGTTGTTGGGGGTTAGGAATTCAAAGGTTAAATGTCTAGTATATTAGTCACCCGCGGTAACAATAGGCCTGGGTGGTCACAAAATAATGAATTCAAATCAGCTATTTTCCACCACATGACATTATCATTATCATACACATTAAATCCAAACTAATCCGACAGTTACCAACCGCAAACAAAATCATATTCCCGAAATTAATCCTAAGTAACATTACGAGATTACACAATTTGGAAAAAACACGCAAAATTTACATCAGGGCCGGGTGACTATTACTAAAGTAATCTGTACTAATGATGAGTGAATTGTTGTGATATGGTGATTACGGGCAATATGAGTAATTAATTAGAACTGACTGTTATAATGGTAACGCATGTTTAGGTTTGTTTTTTGATAAGCATCGTTGTTGTGACGTGTGTTTGGGGATGAGAAAACGTTGAATTTATTATTAATTCGAATATGGAGTTATTAATCTTTTAGAGTTTTTTTTGAGAGGGGAAAATCATCCAATGACATCTCCCGCCTTGGGTGAAGAGAGAGAGAGAGTGTCAGACTCTTATTAGGAAAACCACCTTGTTCCCACTTCTGCTTTTCGAGCCGGAGCTACGGTAACCTGCTAGGAAATCCGCAGCTTCGTAATCTGTTGGGCTGGGTACCTTTCTATGTGTGTCATATAAGTAGTAAAACTATGACCTATCACAAAGATCCGGACGGTTAAATAATGTTTTGTTAGCTCTGACTTTCGAAAAATGCATCTTAAAAACGATATGTTTTTGATTTTTGGATATAATATGACGTATTGATTCATTTAAGTGATTTAGTCAAAGTATTTTTAACAATTGACATTAGTTTTCAACACTAAATTAAAATAAAACGACCACAAATCACTCGCTACTTAACCCCAAAGAAACACAAATTCCCACCAACCAAAAAAAAATCATTTAAGAAAACAAAACACACACACGATCATCATGACAGAAATCTTTGAAAAAAAACTTGTCAAAAGTGAAAGAAAAATTCGACAAAAACTACGATTTTATTCATCAGACCCATCGTTGACTGCCTCGTTGGCCGAGTGGTTGCAAGTGTGACTGCCGGGCAAGGGGTCTCGGGTTCGATTCCCGGGTCGAGCGAAGTATTACTGGGCTTTATTTGGTTTTTCGAAAATTTCTCAGTGGTAGCACGGAGTCTGGAAATGTTCCCGCTATATGGCAATAGGCTCACCACATATTACATGGGACTTAAAACATAAATTGTGAAATGTGAGTGTACATTGGCATTATGTGCCATAATGTGCACCTCTGCCTACCCCTTCGGGGATTAAAGCGTTATAAAAAAAAAAAACCATCGTAGCTTGTCTTTTAACAAAAAAAAAAAAAACAGACTGTTCATTAGTTTTGTTCCTAATGGGGATTGAACGAGACAGAACTAAAAAACTATAGTGGTTTAATAATGCTCCGTTAACCGTTGACTGATGGCCCCAGGAGTCGAGGCGACATATTAATTTTCTTGTAAAATATTACTGCTACTGCCATTTTTGTTATTTAGGCGTATTTAGGCCTGTGTGTGGATGATTGTTAATGTTAAGTGTATCATTAAATTAATTATTTTTTGTCATTAACCACTGTACTAAGACATTTAATTGTTACTTAACTCAGTCCTTAGCATGTCTTTAGAGATTTTGATGGGATTGCTTGTTATTTCTTTAAATCATCCGATGACTTCTCCCGCCTTGGGCGAGACAAGAGGGAGTGTCAGACTCTTACTGACTAAAAACCACCCCGTTCATTCTCCTCCTTTCAGAGCCGGTGCCCCGTTAATCCGTTAGGCAGTCCGTAGCTCCGGAGTATTTTTCAGACGTAGGCTAAGGTTTTAGGGATATCATCCCATTTAAAAAAAATGGAGGCGGTAAAGAAAATTGAAGGCAGATTCTATTTTTAAAAGAGTTTTTAAATAGTCAACAAAGAAAACGTTCCTGCAGACAGTTTTATTTACAGTTTTATAGTAAGCATAGCCATATTATACCAAGTATAGAAGACAATACCAACACAACACTACTACTACCAAAAAATTGATTGTCTCATCAAGGGCTTTAATAAGCAATCTGACACGTCACTATAATTAACTCAGTAATCAGTTTTAAGTGATAATAACGACATGCGGGCACTGTTTTTATTATTTGTTTTTTTCGTAAACCGTGCATTCACCCTTTATATCTTTTGTTTCATTATTAGCCTCTTAATTTTGAGTTAAATTGGAGGGTACTGTGTTGTCTATAGTGATATTTAAATTAATGAAGAAGATTCATTATTATAATTAACTGGTAGTCGTAACTGGTAAGTATAGGTACAACTGTTTATGAAGATGTGTGATTTAATTTTCGAACGATAAAAATAGATTAGGTTGGCGACTCGATTCTTCAGCAATAATCTGTGTACGAAGATGTAATAGCTAAACTGTGAAACTATATGACCATTTCCACTGATACTAAGCTATGTAGTTGTGCGAGTAAGATGTGCTATGAAGATGCGTCGCCGCAAAATAGCTGTGCGAGGAAGATGCGCAGCTCGAGTATACCTACGATGTATCAATAATAGGGAAGCCATCCATAGGACGCATTTTCCATGTAAAAGACATAGCTTAGCTGAGTCCATTTCCATCAGTACTAAGCTAGCAGTGTACCAATGAATATGATTAATGGAAGCTAAACACATCCACAGCAACGTAGCATAGCACATCTCTGGTGGAAAGCATCCTTATTAAAAGCGGATTAGCGCTTAATTCTTTCACACATTCTAAATAAATAGCTTTCTTTACGTCTTGTATCATTTCAATCATAAATTCTATATGACCAATAATAAACATTAATTTACCAACAAAAACCAACCCTTAAAACGCCTAATCAATTAACAAACAACCATAACATAATTTTACGACAAAATAGTCCCTTTAAAAAACACTAACAAACGTCAATTTATTCGCAATAAAAAAACTACAATAGGAGAGAAAAAATATAAAACACAGTTTACGAACGATTTCAGTTGATTTTAAGATAGTTAAGTTTAATAAAGGAGTTGTAAAATTAATTAACTGGTACAATTTGTTGGGGAAATGGGGAGAAAAACTGTCTCTGGTCATATAGACCCGTAGGTTTGGTTTAGAAACAATAAAAATCGTGGACAGCCGATGGGTTGATTGAGAAAGATGACTGCCGACTGTGAGAGCGAACGGTCTCTGTAAAAAGGGTGTTTTAGATTTTACGATTGAGTGAGTGTTGTTAAATTTTTTTAATTGTGTTTTTATTTTTATTTTGTTGTAGACGATGTGGGATTGTTCGGTTTTGGTTTTGTTAGTTTTATTTTTTAATGTTGTGTAGTTGTGTTAATGAAATGTGGGTTTTATTGTAGTTTAAGTATTTTTTTTACTTAAGAGTAGTTACTACTACTACAAAATTGATGTGTCTAAGGATTTTTCTTCTCTTAATTTCATTAATTGTTATATGACTTAAAGCTTTTGTGCAAATCTGCTCATGATGAAGAGTCCCTCTGTGACTCGAAACTAGTAGACCTTTTCTCCATTAATAATACATGAGTAAACCGTGATTTTTAGTTAATATAGTATGTCTCACGATAGTTATTATAAAAAAAATCATTAAGAGTTAGTACCTACCATTAATTTTCACATCGAAAGGGCTTCACTGGTAATGAATTTTGTAGTACTTAAAGAGGTGAAAACATGCAGAAAAAGTATTGTCAACATTTTTATATAAGAGTGAACTAAAAACAAAAGCTACTTCATACTTGGAGCAGATCTAATTTAAGCAATTTCATTTATTTTGTCACTTAAGTTGTTTAGTCGTCAGTTCACGACCAAGAATATCGTTTACTCTCACAAAAATCGTATCCGTATCGGATCATCTAAAGCTGAACACAAACCGATAGTTACATGAGTCACTAATTAGTCGCAAGCTGTGCTTTAATCAGTGAGAATAACAAGTAATTACTGGACGTAGACTTGTATGTGACTCGCTTGGCGGTTGCCTTTGACTAGTTGACTTCTTGCGAATTTGTCACATGCTAATTATTGTTTTATTGATTAATCACTAATACTTAGATTGTTAGCTGTTAGGTAGTATGTAAGAAAACGGATGCAAGATTTTAGTTTACATAATTCGAAGCGTACCTTGAGGATCTCACTATGAAACAATGTTTACGTTGTGTTTTATCATGGTGAGATTACCGGAGGCCCAATTACCTCAATCTCCAAGTCTCAATAATCCTGAAACTCTCCCAAAAATCCCAAGGATTCCGGCAGGGCACTTAACGTCAGGTGATCCGTCTGCATGTTCACCGGCCTATCCTATAATAAAATGAAATTTTAGGGTTCAGGTTACACCCGATATTTTAAAGTAAGTAACATTAATCTTAATGTTCGTTGGGATAATCACACAAAGAGTGTGGTTTACTCCAGTTTACTCCACACGTTTACTCCGTGCGGTAAACGAATCCCATTGCATGGCAGCCGGTGCAGTCACATTTTAACCACCCATAAAGAACTAAATACCTCTTTCAAAACCCACATAGGCGTTTCTTACTTTCCTATATCCGTATAGACGTTATTTGACAGGCAAGTCCCTTGGGTGCAATTCCTTAGTCGCTACCTACGACACCCAGGGGACAAGGGTGATGTTATCCGTACCTTTAATGTGGTATGGTTTATTTATTTTACCGTAGGTACAATGCATACGATAGGAAAAGAGGTTAGTTAAAAGTAAAAGTCTTTTATTGTTTTATAAGTCTTGTATTCTAGGTTGGTAATTAAATCTTCGGAGCGGTCGAAATCTAATACCTAGTGGTCGGAAACAGGCTGATGATGTTGATGAATGAATGTATTCGTAAGCTATTTGTAATGATTCAAAGCAGGAGAAGGAACGGGGTGGTTTTTAGTCAGTAAGAGTCTGACACTCCCTCTCGCCTCACCCAAGGCGGGAGAAGTCATTGAATGATTTTCCCCTTTGAAAAAAAGCTATGTATAATTATGGCAGAGGCAGATGGTAGTCATCACGCCCGCTGTACCAGGAGTCAGGAGCTGAATCTTCGAGAGTTAGTAAAGTGACAACTGCCTGGTTTACACGTCACCAATTCGATATCCATAAGAAGCAATTCTTAGGTTATGTCCTAGGCCACCTATTCTAATTCTAGATCTTAGTATAATATAATAAATACTTATAAATAATTTATAATACCGACACTAAATACACAATAATCATTTATCCAGCATCAATAACGAGAAATAAATCATAATACCACCTTTACCGCCACATGCGCCTGCGCCACCATGAAACAATACACATCAATGTTAACGATTTATTAATTACGGTGCGACAGCGCACGGGGGTTTGTTCAAAGATTAGTTTATTATACAGATGCGACATAGGTAATGTGCTTTATGCCTCATTGGTCGAATTGGGCGATAAACAAGAACATTTTCATCGAATAAAGCAATATTATTTGTTTTCTAAAAATAGTAGAATCTATAAACTGTTTAATGAAATGTTTCAAAGGTTCATACAATACTACTAAGTACTAATATCTACTTCAACTTTAGTCAAGTTGAGTAGATACTTCTCGTGAATTGCTAAAAATAACGAACTTCGACACAGACGCAACGAACTTTCTTTTTAATTAATTACACACACATTCACGTAATCTTTAAGTGAGATTCCACAAAAACACCCTTTAAAAGCACCCACAGCCAACATACAAACGTCACACAAACAAACGCCACCTGATCTATGTCAGTTGCGTGTGCGCACATGCGGGCCCCACCAGTTATCTGGCGATCTGCCTCAGCCAATTGGTAAAAAAGGCCCCCGACACTAAATTCACAGTAAATTGCTAAAACAGTTGAGTCTGATTCGACCAATGGTTTTACGATTCCGTTAAAAGATTAAAAAAGATTGCTCTTTCTGTAAATGCGGGTTATTGGATTTTTTATTTTGTTGTGTTGTTTAACGTATATTTTTGATTAATTTTTATTATAGGTGGTGTTGGTGAGAAAGAGCTTAGTCATAGTTAAGACTACTAACCGTTTTATGTTTTTTTGACGGTAAATAATCGCCGCCGCCCAAGGACACCCGAAACACCAGAGGCGTTACAAGGGCGCATTATTTATATTCTGTACTAGCTTTTGCCCGCAACTTCGTTCGCGTGGAATAGTGACTTCCGGCAAATTTTTGGTTTTAACCACATAGTTCCCGATCTCGCGGGATCTCTTCAAAAATGAGATGTGGAAGATATTCCAGGGAACTCTTCAAAAATCAACATAATGAGCTCTGCGTTTGAATTTAATAGATGTATACTCACTTAGGGCATTGAAAAAATAGTTTAAAAACGGACTTAAACTAACTTAAAACTAAAGAAAGCTACGAATTTATAACAATTAAAAAAGAAACTATATTACAACCTATCCTCTATGCTATAATAACCAAGCTTAAACTAAATAAGTAATTTAAAAGAAACGACTTAAATCTAATCTAATTAATTTATAAATTAGACTTACAATTTTATTAAAAAAACTAACTACAGTAACTACTAATAATCGATATCAAACTAAACCTACGTTAAATAGTTTAACCAAAAAACCAGGAAAACCCAACAAATAAACTTATTAATTGACAAATACAACGAAACCAATTTAGAATATACGAAACAGCAGGACCACTACAGACAAATAATCATACGACTGATAATACACTTTTTCTACGATAGTACCGAAGCGCTCGGCCGATACCCAACCAAATGAATGTAACGAAACCATAGCGCGATCTATTTCGATCCCAACGCCATCTATCGAGGATAAAGACAACTTGGATTATTTATTTATACTCCGTTCGGGCATTTTCTTTGTACTAAAAGTTTAATTATATTGATATTATTTTTTTCATACCTTTTTACTATTTATTTACTTTTTTCGATGAATTAAAACAATAACATGAACCGAAGTCGTGTAACGATCGACATAGAATTATCTATACTCCGTTAGAGCATTTTCTTTGTACTAAATGTTTTATTATATTGATATTATTTTTTTCATACCTTTTTACTATTAGTTACTTTTTTTCGATGAATTAAAACAATAACATGAACCGAAGTCGTGTAACGATCGACATAGAATTATTTATAAATAATTTATTTCTTATTTTTATTTTTTGATTTGTGAAATAAAAATATATCTATGTCCTTTCTAAGGTTCTAAACTATATCTGTACCAAATTTCAACCAAATCCGTCAAATAGTTGCGGAGATTAATGGTATAAGCATAGAATGTTCGACGTGATTCTTTAATTTGACATAACTTTTTTATTTATGAACCGATTGACATGAAACAAACACTAAATGTAAATTTAAGCATCCCACAATATATTCGTGAAAACCGCATCCAACTCAGATCAGCCGTTTCTGAGATTAGCGCGCACAGACGAACAGACAAACAGACAAACAGACAAACAGACAAAAAAAAAGTTAATTACATTTTTGGGTTCGACATCGACATAACAATAACCCCTGCTATTTTTTTTATTTTTATTTTCAATGTACAGACAGCACTTTTCTACGATTTTATTATATGTATAGATATTGTAAAACTTATGTTCACCGAATTTAGCTTGCTGAGTGCTTAGCTTAGTGCGAGTTTGTTTTATGTTTAATAAGCGTGAAACATACGCGTTCGGCGCACTGATTGGTCAGTTCTAATAAACCAACCAATCAGGAGCGCCGTACGCGCTCTCGATAAACGTAAAGCAAACTCGTACTAAGTTTTGATATTACAACTAAAAGTTCAAATATCTAACAGCAGACCTAACCAACAATGTCATATTATCACCCAAAGCACGTTATGGACGGCAGATGGCACTCACTCCATATAATTACCAAACGAACTAAATTAGTAGTTCACAACTGGACCATCCGACCAATCAATAACATAGAAATCGATCACAGTCAAAACCCAACATTACTTACTTATAAAACTTCAATAAAAAAAAAACAAAATTTAATTAAAACATCATCAATGTACAGTATCATTTCAATCTAACCCTTCAAACGCCGCCGAACAAATTAGAGACCCGAAAAAAAAAATTCAATAACCCTCCAGTGGGCACCGATCGGCAATATCAATGACGTTTAACCCTAAACATAATCGAGTCTGAATCGAAACTACCTCAGGGACATCGGGTCTGTTGTGCCCGTAAAATTGCCGAGTATTTTTTGCAATAAAATTTCTCCCTAGCTTTAAAAGGGGGTCGTTCACGCCCCGGGCGGTTAAGGGTTACAGTGTACTGTTGACGTATTCCGAACGATTTCGTGTAAGTAGGGATAATACTGTTGGTTACACGTAAGCTATGTAAATACGGAGCTTTTGTATCATAGATATTTTTACAGAGGAATATTCACATGTGGAAATGTAGGGAAAGAAAAATATTTTGAGCTGTTTATTTAGTTACAATATGTTTGGTGTGCTATGTTGTATGTTGTGTGAGATTATTTAATAGTATAATTTTATATACCTACCTACAATATTATAAAAAGAATATACAAATCCATTTTACAAATAAAATTTAGGGTCGGTTCATATCTGACGTAAAATACGTTAAGCGTATCATCAGTCGTACTGACGTATCATCGGACGGTTAATTGTTTTTCTATACATTTGTTTGTTCTGCCGTTACGCGTCCGATGATGCGCGACGCATGTTCCGTCATCAGGTATGAATTGACCCTACCGACTTTTTAAAACAATACTTATGTTACAAAAAACGTAACACTAAAACTACAAATAAATTTTAAAACCTAACCATTTCTTTAAACACCCAAATTTCCACACACAATTTTAAACTCAACAAAATATATTCAAAACTAACAAAATCATCAAAGCACAATACGTACGTACATCAAAACGTTTAACCCTTACAATGCCTGAGCATATTTTCCGCGGGGCGATCCCGCGTGTCGCCTAAACGACCCCGTAATTGATAAGTAAAGGAAAAGAAGAGTACCGCCTTATACATATTTATGAGATCCTAAAATTGCTACGGGACCCTGCGAACGGCAGCACTTGCGCCCATCGCCGTCTCATTATGTTTTTAGGGGTCCTTTGTTATCACCACTTTGATGTCTGTTAAAGAAATCGGCAGAAGGATTTCCTTTAGTTTGCATGATTTCCGAGTTTTGAGGGTGAAATTGTGGGTGAAAAATTGTGTGTACATGTTTTGGTAATGTGGATTGTTGGATTGGGTTTTTGTATAGGTAGGAATTTGAATCAATTATTACTTTAACTTGTGTGAGTAAAGATTTAGCAGTTGCTTTTTTGTAATGAAAGCAAAATTAATACCGAATTGTAACTCGCGAACAACATTAAACACGTAAAATTATGAAACACTGTAACTGACAATATGTTTTATAATAAGTTTTTCTCTTGAAAACTAATAATATATCACAATAATATAATGGAAATCGAGTCCACATTTAATATCATTTCTCTTTAAAATTTTATAGTTACAAATAAACCAGGCGTTACTTCATTATGTTCAAAAACCCTATGTTTCACAATAACAAAAAAACGAAAAAACAACGCATTTCACCCCGCACACCATCTTCAAAAATATAAAGTGAATTTACAAACGTTGTGTAGTCGACGATGCGTTCAAAAACCACAATAAACGGTAACTTTATAGATAAAACGCGACACCTCGCGACAATAATCCATTGTTGAACGTTTCCTCCGTGTTTTTATAATCCACGCTCGTTTCTGAACGTGCTAAATGAAACGTTTAGCGACGTTCTTATTTTGAATTGTTGGGATGTTATAGGACGATGTATGGTAGTGTGGGTTGCTGTTTTGTCTGTCGCGTTTGGAGGGTTGTTTAATTTTTTTTTATAATTTAAATATGCGACATTCCCAATATTCAGGGTGCACCTAAAAGTGACAAAAGCCATAGTTTTTTATTTTAGTGGAAAGAATCATCCAATGACTTCTCTCCCCGCCAGGGCGAGAGGGAGTGTCAGACTCTTACTGACTAAAAACCAACCCGTTCCTACTCCTGCTTGGCGAGCCGGAGCCCCGGTAAGCTCGCTAGGTAGTCTGCAGCTCCGGTAAAGGTATATAGGCTATATAATCTACATAAAAAGGAGCTATAATTTAGTAGGTGGTTTGCAAGTCGCAGATTAGAGAACACCAAGGTCAAGCAAGACTTTGTCAAATGTGTATATAGTTCTACATTTTTGAACTGTGTTTTTTTTTCCGTGGAATTTTTGTCAAGAACCTAGATGTATTCACAGATTATAGATTACGCTCAGTTTTTTTATTCTAGTCATCAGCAGGCACTTACGCCCGCAACCCGCGGGGAGAGTAATGCCTTGTTTGCACTACGCCAGTACATATTTTAGTCCAGTAGCAAGTACACAGTAGCTCTCTCTCGCTTTTGTCCCAAAATCGAAACGAGAGAGAACTATAGTCTAAATAGTCGCTACTCGATTAAAATGCTAGCATAGTGCGAACAAGGCATAAGGGTAACTAGTTTCCGGAGCTGCGGACTACCTAGCGAGTTAACCGTGGCTCCGGCTCGAAAAGTGGGAGTAGGAACGGGGTGGTATTTAGTCAGTAAGAGTCTGACATTCCCTCTCGCCTCGCCCAAACAGGAGAAGTCTTTGGATGATTTTACTCCCCTTAAAAAAAGGGTAACTAGCACACCAGACGATTCATTCACATCAAAAAAATTAAAACCGATTCACGCGTTCAATTAAACCAAGTATTATAAGTAGCTCCGAACACTAGTGACGAACAAACTGAAACGTTTAATAATAACTGTGTACAGTATTAATGAATGAACTCATATCAATTCGTATGAGACGACTCGGCACCACATGTCAATGATACGCTTCCGTTCGTGTTTTGTTTTTGTTACGACATCCACATATCCTACTCGTATTGGCGATGATTTGTTGGTTTGCTAAGTTTTTAATGCTTTTTGTTTATTATTAATTGTCATAAGGATGATGACGGGGTATGAAAATTAAAAATCTATTTAGGCCGTCAGTGAGGTGTTGAATGAATTTTATCTGTCATATATCTAAGATAATAATACTTTGAAAGATATATCGATTTGAAATATCGCTTCGCCTACACTTCTAGATACATTTTATACGTAGAAATTACGTATTTTTCTCACTCCTAAATTTTGATTCGTTTTATCTAAGTAGTTTTATCTTATATAACATAATAAAAAATACGTGTCTAATATTTTTTCATAACCTAACAGACGGACTAAATAGATTTTTAATTTTCATACCCCGTCATCATCCCTATTGTACAAATATCTTCAATTAATTTTCTATTCTATTCCTTCTGGTTTAAAGTTGAAATTGTGTATCGTGTCTAATATCGTGTTTAATATTTTTTCATCTGTCATCATCTCTATTAGAGAACATGTTCATTTTACATGCAACTGTAAAAGAAATATTTGAAAAAGGAATTCATTGCAATTGTCTATCACATATTCTCAGTTATTCACATAAAATTAAACGAAGTCTTTACAATGCGTTATTCCCAGTAATATGTTCTTTACATACTGACATGTATACTATGTCTATATATGTATATATTCGTCCATTCATGAACTTCTTTTTAATGACATGTGTGTAGTGCTAGGAATGGATAGAGGTGTCACAATATCTAATGTAAGACTGTTTCAATTTAGCTACTGTAAAAAAAAAATTAAGTGAGTGGTATTATAATTAATTTGAGTCTGCTCTTTAATGGGGAACATGGTATCTTATAATTTTAAACTTTGACAATGGTTATAGACATGATCAGAAGCTCAAAATTGTTCAATAGTAGATCTCTTCCTAATCTCCTCAACCCCCAAATCCCCAACAATCCTCAATTTTCTATCCCCAACCCCATCCAAAAGACCGGCAACGCTGTTGTAGCGCCTCTGGTGTTTCGGGTATCCATGGGCGGCGCCGATTACTTACCATCAGGCGATGCGTAAGCTCATTTACCGGCTTATACCATAAAAAAGGATTGCGGAAATTAGGATGGAGTGATTAATCTTTCAGTTAAATAAAATATCACTTCTATACATGAAGACATCTACACTGAATAGTATGAGACACTTGTAGCGGTTTCAGATCATTAACGTCGCGAACATGTGTTGCCAGCTATCGGGACAGACAGACAGACGGCGCGAATCACTTGCCATGTTATGTAATGGAACTTTGTTTTAAAACTATTCATAATATAATGCGGTATTACAGATGAAAGTTGTATAGTGCCTGTCAGCAAGATTTTTAAATGTTTACCCCAAAAAAATATAATAAACATTCATAAATCTTTTAGAACATATTTTTGATCTTCACATCATTCCAAGGCTATCCATAGATCTTATTTTCTCGGAGCGGTTGAATTAAAGCCTCATTAACTAACTACCTCCAAGATGGTAAGCAATTGTCGCCGCCCGTGAACACCCAAAACACCAGAGGCGTTACAAGTTCGTTGTCGGCGTTTTGAGGGTTGTTGGGGGATCGAGGATTGGGAAGATTTGAAAGGATAATTTGGCCTTCGGTAATCTCACTCACACAACGCAAGTGTTGTTTCACGTCGGTTTTCTGTAAGACCATCGTAACACTACGATCGAGCCGGCCTATTCTTGCCGAAGTATTCCTCTTCCACACTTTACTTGGTAACTTTTTAATTCTATAGTACTGATATCTAAGTAAAGCAAATCATCCAAAGATATTTGAAAAGACTAATGGACCAAGCACCCAGTCAGTCTATTTATAACTAAAAAATCCAACATCAATCAAACCAAATCATCATCTACATCCCCCGCAGTGATAAACTAATTAACTATTATTAATATAACACTCATAAAAAAGTAATATAAATAACATAACATAATAAAAACTCCTAGTCTACTATCTATCAATATGTATTACACATGCGAATGTTTGTGAGGATGTTTATAATTGTTTATTGTTCTTTCACGCAAAACTACTGATTATTTATAAAACTTAGCACAGATATAGATTATGGTTTAGAATAACATATATGATCTTAATTAACAACCAATCATACCAAACTCATTGCTTACCTATCACTTGGTCAGTCTGCTCGTTTACCGGCAATCTTTAGCAATTGTTTTCTATACAAAATCGTTACCACGGTATAGTTTAAGTATTCATTAGATGTCTATGAGTACGGCAGTTCCACAATCCACAATCTTTGAATCGATCTAAGACAAAAATTATAATAAGACTAGTGTGAAAGATATATTGATTTGACCGATTTTAATAGTTTTGGCCAATCGCTCAGAATAATTTTTACTCTAATATCGCTAGCAAAGCTCACAGCGCTCAAGAACACAACTCAGAATAATAAAATTTTTACTCGGACCCCGCGACTCGCGAGCAAAGCTGTTGACTAAAGCTAGTCTTATAAGACAAAAACGAAAACTTATAAAAGTGACATATGTTGTTTAACCCTTTAAACGCAACATGTCCCGGTTGGGCCCGAGATTAATTCCATTAAAAGCAATAGAATTATTTGCACATGTAAATAATAACGCAGGAAGTCTGTTCGTGTAGTGTGACATGTGTTGGTAGGTCGTTGACCTGTGCTAGGACATCTAGACTTATTACAACTTGTTGTTTAATGTGACACGTGCATTTTAAGTACTTTTAAAGATATTTTTTTTCTTGCTCTCTCTGGTCGTTCCCTCATGGCTGGGGATCGTGATCAGCATACTCATCATCAGGGTTGCATCTGGAGCTGATGATTTGTTTTCAGCGGTTTCAGTCCAGCGCATCTCTTACAACCGTGTAAAACTTTGAAGGCGAGTTCTGTTATTATTAAAGGCGAGTCACCTCATTCTTCCATCTTGTTGGGAAACGTCCGCGCAAATTTGCCATTATGAGTTGCACAATTCATTAGTAACCGCTGTGTATATCACCTAGCACAACAAATATATCTACTATAGAAATGTAATTGAACCTATTCTTGAAATATTTTATTTAGTAACTTAAATATATAGAAAATATTAACTAAATAATAATAATAACTATGACTCAAAATTTGTATGTAATGTTTAAATAAAAAAATAGGATAATACATGACGATATAAAAAAAGTTACAAGAAAAACGAATTGACGAGACGTAATCCATGACCCATATCACTTATTCAATTTCAACACACATAAATTAACAATACTTAGAACAAACAGTACCAATAACCCTAAACCGGCGAACCAGAGATAACCCAACAAATTGACGACGAATTCGTCTCTAATTTCCACCTACCTACCGACGGGTGCAAAAAGATAAAATTGTTCCTAATGTCACATCTAGATGCAAATTGTTTCGGCCCGAGGGTATTTATTTTAATTCTAATTTCCCGCGGTAAATACCACAATGGCGGCCGCTCAGCCGCTGTTTCGCTTCACCGTTCAAAACTTTTCCCTTTTTACGCTTCCATTAAAGTACTTAAAGTGACGTTGCGACTACGGGTTTTTTAGTCAAATTGCTTGGAAATGTCTTCCTTTGGTGGATAACTTTTGAGAGTTAAAAAAAAATAAGTGGTGGTTATTTTTGGATTAAGATTGACAGTTTAGTTTTTTTGAGCAGTCAAGCAACAGACGGTAAGCAATCGCACCACAGAGGCGGTACAAGTGTGTTGCCGGCCGTTTGGGGCTTAGGATTTTAAGGGTTGTTAGGGAATCGGGGATTGGGAAGATTATGAAGGGGGTAATTGGGCCTGGATTATTCGTGCCAAAGCATGGCTCGCCTACACTTAAAATTACTGCACTATGGGCTTCCTCTATATAAAATGTTTTGACGTAATCTTCAAGTTTAGCAGAAGGGTTATGAATTGATGTTTAAAAGGATCTGGTGTATCAGAAACTGCTGCTGATCACTGACCAGACTGGTCATTGGTCACTGACTTAATCGAGTCTTTGACGTTCAAGGTAAGGGCACAAAATGTGCTCTGCGGGATTAGTATGAGTTTTTTTTTTTAGATTGAACGAGATTGAAACGAAACCAGTAGGCCCACCGGGCGTCGAAGGAGAGCAGAAATTGCTCTCTTTCGACCCTTATAAATGGGTCCAGGGACGGTGGACTTGGGGAAGTGCCCGTCACCCCGTTATAAAGGACCCGAGGTGGTGGCGCGTGTTGTGTCCACGCGCGCCTCCGAGACGTAGCACGGAGGAGGTCAACACCTCACTCCTCTGTACATATTGAGGTGGGGCCTGGCAAGGCAGGCCGCCACGAGTTCGGGGGCTGCGGAAGAATTTCGTTTCCCGCACCCTCGTACCCACGTGTAAGACGGGACACCGAGGTGAGTTTTAGTCAGTAAGAGTCTGACAGTCCCTTTCGTCCTCCCCAGGCGAGAGGGATCCATGAGGATTTCCCACCTTGGGGTAAAAAAAAAGATTGAGACGAAACAGCGTTTAGCGCTCTAATTGGTTGGTTAATTGGAGCTGGCCAATCAACTGACAGCTGATAAACCAAAAACTCGTACTAAGGGTACTGTTCTACCACGCGGTAAATTTGAACATTGTTAATGTCAGTCGAGAAGAGTTGTTGGCCCTTACTAAAGTAAAAAGTATACAATGACCAACTTACTTACCCACTGCTAAAAAGACTGCGATAATTTTGTCACAGTTTTGCTCTAATTCCAAGTTGTTAAATGACTTAGAAACAAAGTTAGTAGCAACTACAGTTTGTCTTTTACTCTTAACTACAAGTTCTTTAAGTAAAAACTTTGTAGTTTTTTTTATAAGAATAAATTATTCGTTTAAAGATACGCACGGAAAAAATTCGAACATCAATAAATGACAATAAGCACACTTGTATAAAGAAAATAATCTTTTTAGTTCTTTCTTACATTTCTACCACCTAAGTGTTAAAGATTTATAATATGTAGACAGCTGCACCAAATTTGACGAATTTTGATGCAAAATTAGCTAAGCCAAATGGAAAATTTTCCAAGTTTTTTTTTATAACTGCTCCAACAGAAGCTGCTTTAAATGACTAAGCACAAAAAGCGCTTTCACATTTCTTTATCTGATTGTCTTATGTCCAAAAAGCGCTATATTTTCCTAAAGCTGCTTAATTTACATGGAGCAGTTGAAATAAAATTTTGACTGTGAATTAAAAGTAAACATCAGAACTGGGTAATTTTGTAAAACGCCGCTCGTAGGCGAGGACCAAATGATTTTTGAGAGAACTACCTGCTTGTAGTTAAGCTTTTGTGTAATTGTGGGGCCAAGAGAAACGCGATCGTGATTATAAGCTGACTTATAAAATGCATTGCCAATACATAAAAAATACACAAAGATGATAGTTCTAAGTGTGGGAGAGCCATGCTTCGGCACGAACGGCCCGACCGGAGTGATACTACGGCCTCATAGAAAACTGACGTGAAAAGACGCTTGCGTTGTGTTTCGTTGTGTTTGTGAGGTTACTATAGGCTAGATTTAAATTCCCGAATTGGTCATGTGAAGACAAAATTGTTTAGTTTTTTTTTTGTATTTTTATTTGTATGTTTGCTTTAATTAATATTACCGGGATTATGCATATACTATACATTATATTTACATACATTATACATACGAATTTCAACATAGGTAACCCTTGGCTAGCAAAAGGTAATAGGTACTTTCTGATGCATGAACGTATTTTTATATCGACTGTATTTTCGCTGATTCTAAAGCCCCAGTCGTAATGTTTCGTATTAATTAACTCAGTATAATTAAAGTGGTGTGCGCAACACCGGCCCGGTCGCTACTCCAACGTTTTTTGATCCGGACACCGTGCACGGTTTTACATAGGAAGGTAACTTCGCAAAGTTTCGCTCTAATTAGTTTTGAAGTAAGAAAAGTTAGTTTAGTTCAGTTAGTTAGTCCATTAGTAATTTTAGTTTGTGTTTCGTATTACTAGGGTAAAAGGTTTTAATTATTTATGTTACACTGTATTTACACACTACTGTTACTCGAAATACGTACACTATTACGTGTTTCTATTAAAATTTCGATATGACATCAAAAATACACTACAATACAATACACACACAAAATACAAAAACAATAAAATACAATTTATAAAAAATACATTACAATCTATAAATTATAATTCCATTCTATTCCAATTCTAAAATTGAAATACAAAAAAATGCCAGAAAAAGGAACACAGTGCAACACAGCGTCCAGTAGGAAAACACTCGAGTTACCCTTCAAAAATGGTAGGGTTAATAAGCTCTTCGTCTTTATAGACCCCTACAAAATTGTTCAGAGTATCTGACACTGGGTTTTGAGTAGCCATTTGTGTAAATGACCCTCAAATATTTTGAATTTTAAACCGTATTAAAATGAGCAAAGGATTGGGAGGCCAGGTTGATGGTTTGCGCTAAATTTTATGAACTGCGGTTGTGGAGGGTTAATCGTTAAAATCTTATGTTGGTAATTAAAAATAATTTGAATATTTTACTGTGTATGCAAATAGACGTATTGTTACTTTATTTTGTAGGTAAGTAAACAAACGAAACGAATGTGGAATAAACCATTCTTTCAAATAAAATGATTTTTTTAAAACGGTTTATAAACATTTATACGTATTTTTTTTCATGCCAGTGACTAAACTATTTTCATAGCAGTTTTTCATATGAAGATGTAAAATAATTAAGTTAGAGAGTATGCCATATTTTTATTTTGAGATACGTCACGTTTTTATTCGACGTGGGCTCATTGTGATTCATCTCCTTTCGCAAAAAATCATTGTTCACTTTGATCCTTTAAATAACAAAGGCAAAATATTTTACAGATAAGATAAGAAATAAAAATCAAAGAGAGCCAATACTTATATAAAACCGAAATCATTGCGATTGAGAACTTCAGAGGTAATAAATTTTGATTTCTGACCGCGCAAACTTTTACGACTAAATCCCCAAAATCAAACATCTGAAGACAGAATTACGATTACAATTTTTATATTTTTCTCCCTTTTTACAAAACTCCACGAATATAAGTACAACAGAGGGGATGATCGAAATAATGGGATTTAGCTGTGAGATTATGCCAGGATTATTCAGCACAGAGTACGTAGTAAAAATTTTCCCGTAGCACAGGACCGGACAATAAAAAAGCTACCTTAAAACTGAGGAACAAAGTTGAAATTTGGATAGGTTGGGACATTTGGGAATTTCATTTTGTCCCGAATAAAAATATCCTATACGAGGGCTTTGCTTTATCATTGCGAAGTGGAGCTGTAATTAGTTTTCGCAAAGCAAGCTCAGCTTCCTTATTCTGGGATTTACGTCGCACCTTTTGTCCGGCATTGTTTAAATAATAATTTTATTCAAGGAAAAAATGTTTGAGGAAGTATTTTACAGAAAATTTTAATCATAAGAGTTAGCAAGTAATAAGAGCCCATTGAAACTTTATCATTAGCACAGTGTAGGAATTTACCTACTATACGCATATCAATTACCTTTTATATTTGTGGTGGATTATTTATTTAAGGCAAAATTAAAATGACGTTAATTTAAATAACCACGGGTAAAAGGTATATCACCATACCATTACAAAACCCATAAAATGCTTGTACCATTATTTTTCTGACTAATGAAAATTAAAAAAAAAATCTATATCTATGAATGATAATTATTCTTTTATACGAATATTAAAATAATAAGGACGATGGTGGGGTATGAAAATTCAAAATCTATTTTGTCCATCAGTTAGATAATTAATAAGAAAACAATACGTAGATAAAACGAATCTCGTTCAGGAGTGGTAGCAAGTACGTAATTACTATACTGACACTGACTTCACGCGACATTTCAAATCAATATATCGTTGCAAGTATTAGCTTCTGTACGAAAATAAAAAATACGTGTCTAATGTTTTAAAATAATCTACCGGACGGACATTAAAATAAAAATTAGTCATCTACCCCATTAATACCAACACAATTATTTGCAGTTTTGACAAAAAAACCTTGCAACCAATCAGAATACGTGTGCGTAGGCGTTCGGATTAGCGGCCCGGGGGCCCGTGCGGACGGTATTCAGGGGCCCACTGTGAAAAATTGAACCTTTCATTGTTTTAAATGTCGGATCGTGACAGTGGGCTTAGTGTGTCTGTCCACAGATAATTATATCATCTTTTGACGAATGCCAACCCACTGCGTTATTAAAACGGGCGCGATTGCTATTTGTTTTTGTGAATGCTGATTTTGTAGGGAAATGGGATGACTTTGTTTTATTTGGGGAGAGTTTTTTATTATGGTCTTTATTATTATAAATGTTAGAGTTCCTTTGTTCGTTAATGATAAACAAGTAAGAACGATTTAGAGTAAATACTAAAACAGTCATAAATAAGAGAAATTGAAAGTTAGTATTTTATTTTATTGAAAAATTATACAGAAAATTACAATGTATAGAGTCAAAAAAAAATTAAAATAGAAGAAAGAATGAAATCTGTATATTATTATTTATTCAGAAATGAATGGAATAATTCTTAGATCTTCAGATTTAAGAACACCACCTTAAACTGAAGAAAAACATATTTTTTAAACGTTTTCCTCTCTAGGATTTTCTCCCATGTCGTGAGTACGGCAATTACCTACCAAAAATAGGAAAAAACATAAATACAGCATTAATTTTTAGAGTGTGATTAAATAGTTTTACAAAATTATCCTTGTAAACATTATAAGTTTTTAAACTGACATTGTCACTAACAATATCATTAGAACTTTAAACGGGATATTTACCATTTTTATTAATTAATTGTTTAACAAGTATGTGAGTACCTATAAAAACATTTTTATACAATAATTATCTTATCCATTATAAAAAAACACAGTAGGTAAGTTAGCTACACAATATAATTATTGTGGAGATGCTACCAAGTCTCTGTTAGTTATTGAGAACAAAAGATCAATTTACAACGACTCTTCACTCATCTAGAGAGTGATACAGTGATAAAGATGGTCATTGTATTTTCTTCAATTATATTACATTTATTTATTGTAAATTTTTTGTTAAATTTTTTCTTAAAATACGCTATAAAAATTTTATGGATAATTTTTTTTTTAAATGGAATTACACTACATTTTATTTACTCATATTGGAATTCCATACAATTCCAATTCCATCCAACCCATACCCAATACTGAGTGTAAACAAATTACAAATACCAACCTACATTTATTTCCATACATATCAATATTCACATACCTATCTACTTATACGCGCGAACGCGAATTTTTTCACCAGCGAAAAATTGCTCGCGTATAAATGCATCGGTAGCACAATAAAATCCATCACGAATCATATTATTGTGTTACCTACACAAAGTGATTGTCACTCGGGGCACATGGCGGCTTGCGACGCCCGAGGCGGGGCTTACCACACCACGCCCACAGAAAAACGGCTCAAGCGATAAGGTCGAAATCACTATGGAGATTCTAGAGATTTTCGGCTTTACAGAACAGAAAGCCGCGAGAGCGCGCCGCGAGTGTGTGTCTGCCTTAAAACATAGTCGCCACCCGCGCCGGGCGCACGCTCGCCTTTCCAAAATCGGACTCGAATTTTTAAATTCGGTTTTCTAAATTTAATCTGAGTTGGGTTTTTGGATTTCGGGTTTAGTTTGTAGATTTTTAGTGTTATGCGTTTGAGGCTGTAATTTTTTGACAATGGAAGTAAGTGCGATGCCTCCTATGCCTCTGGACTTCTCCATGGTGAGGAATGGAAGTGGATCTCCTGGTTCGCTGCGGGAGGGATCTCCAAGACCTGTGTCCAACAGCGCCTTCCGAGTTGTCACTCCAAAAGGTAGGAAAATGCCTAATAATTTTCTTGAATGTGAAAAAAAAATTGTTTGTTTTGATTTTTTGTATTCATTAATTTTCTATTATTTTTAAATTATAATTGGATTTTCAATTGTATTTCTGGACATATTCAGAATGGGTAGAATGTATCTATCAATTGACTGTCTTGGAAAATAGGCTGTTGTATCAAAAAATGTTGTTTAAGATGAAAATGTTTACAAATTTTGTATTTTTCAAAGTTTCTTCTTAATTAGTGGTGAAAATGAATGTATGACATATTAAATAGACCAATAAACATGTATATCAATGACATTTAAATACTTTGAAACTACTGTTATACTGCACTAAATTAAAATTGAGTTGCAGTATTTGTTTACATGCAAAACTTGTTATTTTTCTGCTTTAAATCACATTAAATGTGATTAAAAATAAACATAATGTAGATTTTATCAAAACAGTTATAATAAAACTCAACATCATTGTCACAACAATATTTTAATGCAAAAATAAAGTTTACAGCTCAAGGGAAAAAATAAAAAATGTGTATTATGAAATGTCCATTACATTTCTAAGTTTAATTTATTTAAAATATAGTTTTTACCGTCCTTTTTCTTTTCTTCGTATTTTGTTTTTTCTAATCTACAGTAAGAAATGGGTAGACAGAGTTAGATTTGTTTGAAATATTTGGATTAGTTGGTCTCAATTAGGCTTTACCAACTGATTGTAAAATGCATTTTCTAATATTAGATATTTTTTAATTGAAGCGTAATTTGTGATTACATTTTCTTATAATATATTTTTCCATAGATGCGCTTTAACTTATTTCAATATTGAACAATTTGATGTCTTTAAAATTAAAAAACATCTAAAAAATATTGTGGTCTGCCATAAACAGAAAAGTACCAACCCAATTTAATATTTTTCCATTCCAATATTTTTTCTCTGAGAATGGAATAAATTACCCAATTTTAAAATTCCATTCTAACATTCCAAATTATCCAATTTCACCATGAGCTAGCTGATCACATAATCAATATGAGTGTCAAAGGAAACTTAATTGTCACCCTTCGACCCCTGACAAATGACACTCGACCACTATTATTACGCCGTTATTGGGTGCAGCAATACTTTTAATTAAGTTATAACCGAACCTATTGGGAATTCTAGCATAATTTTATGAGTGGGAACTACTGACTATTGAGTGTGTAGTTGTAGAATGGACGTTTGTAATGTGAGGGCGTGTTACAATGTCTTTTTTTATGGAAATTTTATCTTGCTGACAAACTCTTTAAGGGAAAACTTAGTCGGGTTTTGACTTTTAATGTTTTGTTTCTTCATTTTGCTATCTATCCAGATTCCTATTAATTTTATCTAGATAACTTTGTGTAACAAAAAGAAATATTTCAATTATACACCTAACTAAATAAAATTGTTATGGGATTTAGATGCTTACCTAAATAAAATTAAGCTATTAAAACAAATTATGCTTACCTACTTATGATATCTAATAAATTATCACCCACGCATAAAAATATGAGTACCTTAAGATAAATAACATCATAAATTATAGAGATAGTTATGAAAACATAAAAAATATTGATTGAAGAGCTGACGCCATATACATATTAAGTACATACATATTACAAGATTATTCCAATAAAAATCCACTTTATTCAAGGTACTTTACTAAGCTATCTGCATCATGCAAGCCAACATTTATCTTCAAACCCCTCTATTCGCAGACAGATCCTCTAATTCTGATTGGTCAAAGGAAATTAAAGTTCTCACACGATACTAGAACATCAGAATATTCAGAATACAAAGGAAACGATAACGGATACCGATACTCTATCCAATCCAGATATTAATTTGGTATTTCCATTCTGAATTGTAAGATCGGCAATTTTTCTCTGGAATTCCAAAATTAGAATTGGAATTACAATTTGAATTTGGATTGGAGTTTTGTTTAATTTTGTACTAAAAGCCAAATTGGCATTAAGTCCATCATTGTATATTTGTACATAAAGTGTAAAATAAAATAAATAAAAGGATTTAGGTAGATTTGTTTACCTGTTTTTAAATATTTACTTTGATAAGTTGTAATAGTAAATCTACCTACTCATTAAATTTGGTTAATAGGTTCACGTTGGTTTCATATCTACAATAGTTTATCAACTGTAAAATCCCGTAAGCTACAGGACAATATAATTAAATACCGAATAATATGATTCAGTAAAAAAAAATGTAAGTCTGTACATATATCAAATTATCAGATTTCTTAATTAAAATTAAAATTAATTAAAGTCATATAGGTGACAGAAGCATTCAAGAGATATACCTACTTTAAACAAACTGTCTTAGATTTCGCAACATAAGTATCTGAGCAGAATTATTTTTTTTTCTTTTCTATAAAAAAAATGCTTAGATTAATTGCAGTGTGTTTACAAATGTACAATATCACATACACACAAACGTTGCGGATATCGCACCCGCGACACATCGCACAGCATCCGATTGCCCAGCCACTGCGCCAAATGTCCTGTTATGATATTCTTACATAAACTAGAAAAGATTAACTAAAACTATTTAGGTAATAGAACAGGAAACCCAAAAAACATCCTATTTTACGTTATCAAGGTAATTTGGACTCTATTGCTGATAGTAATGGAGTCTAATATTACCTTTTAGATACAGGATTGTAATTAATAATTTTGATATATCTACGCACTTATAATAATATAAATATTAGATAAGTTTAACCGTTATATATATATAATTATATTAATCGCAGTAGTATTGTTATTTAATACTTTTAATAGGTACTGTTAAGGAAAATAACAAAAGGTAATATCGTAATAATTAACAAATCTCAACGGTCATAATATGTTTTAAAGTTAAAATCGTAGAATTTATTTGTTTAAATATTATGAACACTTGGTTTGACACGCTGCCCAGTGTCTAGATTATGTAATTTTAGTAGATGGGTATATTTTTTTGTGTTTGGTTATAAAAAATAAACAATTACTTATCTACAATCTAAGTATAGAATATATAAAATTAATGACGATTTATTAATCAAATTTCGAATAGGTAAGTTTTCTCAGTAAAGAGAGAAAATTCAATTCTTTAGTATATTACAAATTGAGATTTAAAAAATTATGTTCAAATTCTGTAACCAAACCAGAATACACACAATACTCAAAAAATAATAATAGGTACCATACCTTAATTATATTATCTCACTTTCACTCCATCGCATCGCAAAAAATAATACAAAATTAAAAAAGGATGCTCCAAATATCACTTTAATCAACCCTGCACCAGCCGCGAAAGGGCAAAAAGTACCCCGACGTAACAATAGCACGGTAACAGTAATCCGGCGGGTCCTTTAGACCCGGCACGCGCCTAACCCTCCACTTTCAAAGTGTACTCAATTGTTAAATTACGAACATTTTTACCGGATTACGAAATTGTAATTGTTTTACGGGTATTTAAACTTTTGATAAGTTAGGAATTAACATACGTTTTTGGTTTTTTTTAAACTGGAATTTAATTGAAAATAGAATGGTACTTTAAATAATAATGTATTGTAAAAAAATAAAATGTACTGTAAATAAAAAAGAAAATTTTTGACGGTTAGTGGTAAGGCCATTTCTTTTGTATGATAGTTAGCTAGTTACCTACTTAAGTTTAGGATTAACTTTTATTTTGAGGGAAGAAAATTAATCCATTGACTTCTCCCGCCTTGGGCGAGGCGAGAGGGAGTGTCAGACTCTTACTGACTAAAAACCACCCCGTTCTTACTCCTGCTTTTCTATTTAGAGCTCCGGTAACCGGTTGGGAGGTTCGCAACTCCGAATCAAGTTTAGGATTAGCTAGGCATGAAATTTTGCATATATTGGACATCTAAAATGAATTAAAAATAACTGTTTCATAAAACCAATTAAATTATAAACAATTTATAGACAAAAATGTAAAATCTAAATCACAATTCACAAAAATACCAACATTACAAAAAGAAATACAATAAACTACAACACAATCCTGAATACAATACGCTATATAATTAAAATCAATGTATAGTTGCGTGTCGTATAGAAATAATGGCAAACCTAATAACGTCCAGGCTTCGATCAGCCAAATCCGATTATACCCGGGATCAGATGTCTCGACAAACTAACGTAGATATTACACAATCCGGATATTATCCGATTATTTATTAATTGTTTTTCTGTAATCTTTTTCTAAGATTTCGTTTTGTTTATTATTTTTTCGATTAAAATCATCGGAGATTGGATAAATAAAAGATTAGTTTGAGTGGGTAGTTTTTGGAAATGATTGATGTAAATGCGAAATGTTTTTAACCTCTTCTAACACACAATAGAAAATACATTGTGTCTCGCGTGGATCCACGTTTAGGCACACAACGGGTTTTGTTCAGCTATATCAGGCGTTCTCTCCGGAGCTGCGGACTATCTAGCAGATTTACCGGAGCTTCAGCTCGAAGGACAGGAGTAGGAACGGGGTGGCTTTTAGTTAGTACGAGTCTGATTGCTCCGCCTCAGAGAAGATGTACGGACGAAGCATGGCTCTCCCACATTTAAAACCTCGTTTCAGAATACTCAAACCACCCCATTATAAAACACTAAAAGCGAAATCTAGCAGTTGATCTCTATAAACTTATGAGATGATTTCATATCATCATCTTTCAACAAAGACTATGACGACCTGCACTCAAAAATAATCCTTCCTATAAAACAAAACAAAACCTATTTTTAATCACCATCACTCCCTACACACAGTTAGTATGCAGACCTGATTTCGGCGCGGAAGTGCACACCGCACCGATCCATCATTCACGATGGAAATCTAATTTGGTACATTCGGCAACTACTAGCAGACCCTCTAAATGAATTACCGGCGACTCTGCACGGCACTGAGCTATACGATTTATTTTTCCCAATGTCATATGTGTGATATTACGCATCTGTTCGCGGAATAATGTTTTAGGTTTATCAAAAGGAGGAAGGTAAAAGTAGAAAGGTAAATTTATCGCAATAAAGAGATGAATAGTGCCTGAGAGTTACTTATTTTTATGGTATAAGCCGGTAAACAAGCAGTCGGATCACCTGATGGTAAGCAATCGTCGCTGCCCATGGATACCTAAAACACCAGAGGCGTTACAAGTGCGTTTCCAACGTCTGGGTTAGGAATTTGGGTTTTTAGTTAATCGGGGATTGAGAAGGTTGGTATGGGAGATAATTGATTGGGCCTATTACAGATCTAGATAATCAAATGTGATATCTTTTCTTGCTCTATGTCCTTTTTTAAATATCAAAAACCTAAGGTAAAGTTGAATAATATCAAAAACGAAATATTAAGTACAATACTGTGTTTTCCTACACAACATCTAACGAGCAACTCTAGAAGATGAATGATCTCTACTACTGAGCTGAACAAATTGCGTTCCCAGCCACAACAAGCAACAGAGTGTTTCATTCACAATTTTTAATAAATAAAGCGTCCAAACTAAAATAAACACCAATCATCCGGGCGTCTATTACACCATTGACAAACGGCTAAAAAAAACAAGCAAGCATCAATTGCGGGGCAGACGAACATGTGTTACTCGCGACAAAACGACGACATTAAAATCGCACGTCCTTGGCAACATCCTACATCCGCTTCTCACAGTAAATGTTGCACGCATTAATTAAATCATTGCGTTTGCGTTACGGTAATAAAACATTAAAAACTTTTGTCTTTCGGTGTGACTGAAGAATTTTGTCAGACGAAATTGATATCGAAATGGGATGTAGAATTTGAAATTGATGATCAAAAATGATCATTAGAGACAGAGTTTATAATAGAAAGGAATCATAATTAGATAGAAGATGGTACTTAACTCTATCAAACAATAGATTTCACACACAATACAACGCATCATAACGCTATGATGAATATCACCACTAATTACAATTCTTCTGACTTTGACAATTTAAAATTGTGCAATAGACAAAGAAAAGACCATTTCGTCCCTAATTTCAACGAAGCTTTATCTCAGGATTAGATACACGATAAAGATTCAGGGTCGCCATTAGGCTAATGGGGCACACGTGGCCTCGCCAAATCCCTTCGTCGTGTGAAGGCGATTTAGTACCCAAATTAATAATTAATGGACCCTTTGATGCGGTTGGCCCAACAAGCAGATGATTTGTTGATTTCGAAAGATTTTTACTTGGACCAGTTCTAGAGTAATCTAATGGTGTTGAAGATTTAAAAGTGTACAAATTAGAACCCATTATATGGCTGTGTTGTGTTATAGGTACATATTGACGTATGTAGGAAGATTAACATTATTATGACAATTATTTAAATAATAATGGAATTGTTTATTAAATGTATAAATGTCCTATTCAATAATTCATTCATTGTATCATGTATGGTAAACGTCATTCGTTTGTTTGCAGACTTGCCTTATTACAATTTGTTTTCCATGCGTTTCAAACAATTATTTGCAGTTTTCAATCAAATGTGTTCTTTATACATATGATTTCGTCTGCATTAGAAAGTGCAGTAGTCTGTATAAAAGTTATGAACGCAAATGTGAAGCGGACGGAGGGCCGGGTTTGACCCGGTTCGGGCAAAGTATTATACTGGACGTTTTCGGTTTTTCGAAAATTTCTCAAGAGTAGTAAGGAGTCTGGCATTGTGCTCAGTATATAACAATAGGCACATAATTCACAAATGTTGAAAAGTGAGTGTATATTGTACAGTAGCATTACGGGCCATAATATACACCAAATTGAAGAAAACGTTCAACAACTCGTAACTACGCTTCTAGTCGACATACTCGTAAAGTGCCGTATTCCGTAATTACCATCAATCATCCGATTCCACAGAACTACGTGGTCAAAACTACGTTCTTCATTGACCCTAAAGCTTTAAATCTTAACCTTATTAGAATCTTCCTGTGTCCAATTGTTGCGAAACGTGCGGCGGACATCAAAGCGAGTACTGTCCAATGAGCGCAATGAATCATAGGCTGTGGAATTGATTGAAACTGTTTTTATAATGCCGACCACTGGCGGTTTAGTCAAATTGGTCGACTTTGTAGATAGGTTTAGATTGGATGAAACATTTTTAGTTAGCGTTTGTTCGGTTAGAAAATTTTTATTAATAAAACTTTTGGTCGGCGCATTTGGTATTTTGATTCGAATTCAAACTTTTTGTTGATTAATTCGTATCGTATCTAACAATAAATGTTTCGGGTTTTGCATTAGATAAATAACGCTTTTAGTTCTAGTTTGTGTTTGAAATTTTAGTTTAGTTTAGTTAAGAGCTAGCATTATAGTAGTTGGCTCTATTACGTCTAAAGTTCCAAAGGTCTGCTTCATAGTGTTGTGAAGTGTAACACTATCCGAACGGCGACTTTGACCTTAATTCAGTTGGGACCAATCTCACGAATATATGTTTCAGACAGGATTTTTATTCATTTATTAGGATCGAAAAAGCAATACACTGTCGCTTTGATGTTTAAGTCCTTTCGCCTAAACGAATTTTAAGCTAAGGATACTATGTTCTCTAAAAGCAAGTATTTTCACAAAAAATGTCAATGAAACGTTTCTACAACTACAACATTTTTACAATTTTTAATAAAAAAAAAATCAAATAAGGACTCGAAGGACCAAAATATGAGCGCCAAAGGACCAGACAAAACAAACGCACAACAGCGAACCAATAACAAAACACTAATTAAAAATAGACAAACAGACCTTTTCTTCTATAAAAAAGCAGCATCAGACGGAGCAACAATTGCGTCCAATTGAAATTCTGCCCTGAGAAAACATTCAATCTCGCACAATTAACACCTCTTAACCCATTCCGGCGTTCGCACGCCAATCACCAGCCAGAAGATTGTACAATTTAATCGCTGCCACACTGTTCTTGTGCCAGATACAAACATCGATGGGTTGGAGAAATAAAAAAAGCATTCGAATATTTTGATGGAGGAAATTGAAGGAACTGTTATGAACTTAACATTTTTGTTGTTAGAAGAGACAGATAGTACAGTGCAGGGCAATAAAATCTCTTTGAAATTTGAATTCGGGAGATAGAAGCATTAAGCATTGACTATACGTTTTGTGACACATAGACACTGACCATCGGTCTTAGGCAGGCGTTTCAAAACATTATACGTGCATGATAAGTTGTAAGCATTCAGATATTGTTCTGAAGCAAAAACACTACGACTAGCAAATTAATAAATAAACAAAAGTACCATACCATTGACATACACTAACCTACTTCTCAATAACGCATCTGCATCCACCATTCATCAAAAGGCAAGCCAAGGCCATTTCTATCGCAAATACTTAACAAAAAAATATTCACACACTCGACCATTACGAGCTACGATTTAATTTACGACTAGATCTCTTTGGATCAATTAAAGTGGCAGATGACAAACAGTGGTCATGACTAAGGCACGCGTAGGTGGCGTGGTTCCGTGGGAAACGTGTTGACTTGATTTTGACAGACGTGCAGTTGTCTAGGATTTTTAGGATGGACAAAATGAAGGTTATGCACATTTTGGTGAAGTAACAGACAATTTGGGTGTAGTTTTAGTGTATGTGGTACAAGGTCTTAGTGGTCTTAGAAAACAAAATGGTGGTGGGGTTTCAACCTACTTAAGAATTTTCAGATTTTCTTTGTCTTGAATGCAGTCTGAAGTCTGTAATTGTGAGCAGAAATACACCATTTTACTCTCGGTACAGAATGACGTAGAACTTGTAATAAAGTTGTCAAAAAGATATCATTTTCGCTTCAGTACAATTTCAATAAAGACACTGTTGTTTATATTAAGACTCACAAATTATTATGAGACTCGGTGGAGCCGGCTGCGACATTAACAGATTGATAATAACTAGTTGTCGTCAAGTGGTTGAAATTCGACAGTTATTTGTTAATCAGCTTAATTTCTTTGATTGGTGGAAAGTCTTATCGCCATGTGATGCTGATGATGACGATGATGACTTCTAAAGAGTTGATAAAGAAGGAATCGATTTAGAAATGTACTATTATTGCAATGAAATACACTACCAATCTTGACCTTCCTAAAGTAAGGAAACCAGTTGATTGAGTATCACGGACGTTGCATCTGAAAACGGAGGCTGTGGGCGGATGAAACGTGGGAACTCTCAGTGGACTAGTCAACAATGAGTCAGATTCTGACTAATGTAGGACAGGCGCCATACTACGGAAAGTAGGATGAATAGGAAGGATTGCCGGATGGTGGGATACAAAGTTTCTAGTGTAGTTTTTGTTGCAAATGATAAGAGAAGGGAAGTTATTAGTAATGATGATGATAATGCATTTGAACTAGCTTAAAATGGATTTCATTTATGAATGAAAAATTAAAGAAAAACTGTGATGGCATATTTGTTCTTTGACACGTTCAAGATGAGTTACTTTTCCTAAATAATGTTTCACTAATATAATGATCCTACAAACGCTATACGTTTGTACAAAACTAACTAGCCAAACAAAGGAATCAAAATAAAATAATTAGAACACACGTACGAACAATCAACAGCTTCCTCCATTAGTTTCCAAGCTTTATTTTAATTAGCAACTTTGTTATCGTTAACAAAATATATTTTTCTGTCGCTAATCTGTGAGGAAGCGGGGACCTCGGTGACCCAAGGACCACATGTTTTGCAATTAAAAATGAAAGATTCTTTATAATGTACAAAAGCTTAGTGTTGCAGATATCTGGGTCTTGTAGACCGCTTGTCTCCAGATAAGAATGTCATACGTTTGCGTTTATCTTGTTTTTATGGTATTCTTTATAAAGAAACGAGTATTCTGATATATTCTTTGTAATTTTTAATTGGTTGGTTGCTAGAATTTTTGGTTTCTTAGGTTTCTTGTTGGCAATTATTTTGTTGCTGCATTTCTTAAGAATTGTCGTCATTTAATTTAATGGAAACTACTTCTACTTACTTATCCATAATTAGTATATACTGTTATATTAATTATTTATTTGCATCTTCACCATCTATTTTCAAGTCATTAACTAACTTCACGCCACTTTTGACATTATTGGTGCAATATTCTAATCATGTGTCTTTTAGTGTACTTTGCCATCAAATCTTATTTTAAACACATATCATAAACACATTACCAAAGCAAACGTTTTAAACCCATTATCATCCGATTGCAATTCTTTAACAAATATGCGATTACTCATAATCATTTCAGTACAGCGTGGTGAAGATTTATTTAATTAGAGACGTAGATTCCATGGTCTCACACGAAGGGCTATCGCAGGGAATGGCCAACAAACAAGTGTTATTAATAATATTAATATAATCATGACATAACATCGATCAGTTTCCGTTGAGAATTCTCTAGATTGTAGATATAGTACGGCGTTGTTCTTGGCCAATTATAATAATGTACTGTGCGCGGCCACCCAGGACGGTAACGCGACACCCGGATTAGAACTCGGTGGGTTTGGAGTCATTGCATTTGGTTTTGATGCAGTTTTGAGGGTCATTTTTGATTGTTGGGTAGGGTTTGTGATTCGTGAATTAGTTTTGAATGTAGTTTGATGGCAGGAGACGTGAACAAATCAAATTACAAACAAACATTGTTTAGGATTTAGAATAGGTCTTGTTCTTCTGATGGTTATTTTCTATCATACTGTCAATAGTGCTAGTAATTATAAAAATTTTTGCATCACTCATCAGGCCAGCTACATATAAATTATACAATTCTGAAAAACAGAAAAATGGTCCGCAAAAAAAGTCTTTCTCTCCACACAATCGACTCTATTCATCTCCATATGCCATCGAGCGATTGAACCACATTACTATCTAATAATACGCGAATGAATGGCCCGTCCATTGAGTCAAGTATTGTTCGACAGACACTAATTGATGCAGAGCGGCCGCCTTTTGTGATAACACGAGTATCTAGCAGCGACGCAGCTGCTTTTAATATTAATACCTTTATATGTTCTGCTGATTTCTTTTTGTTTGGTGATGAGGAGTTTGAAGGTAAAGGTGATCGCGATGGTGATTGTGTGTTAGCAGATTTTGTTTTGGGAATCTTTTTCTTTTAATTGATGATCCCCTGGTAGAATATTGAAGTTTTCGCAATTTTTCGTAAAGTGATTTCGATTTTTTGGATACCAGTCGTAATTTCGACAGCCATTTTTATTATAAATAGTTTTGTTGGTTACTATAATCTTTTGGCTATTAATGAAGCAATATGAACTTCACTTACCATTCACTTAGCCAAATCCCAAACCAAAATATTCTTAAACCAAAAAAATCGCATCCAAATTCGAAGGAGACGTTAATATCAGAATTATTCAATAAGCAAAATCTAACGCGGCCCGAATGCCGGACGCATGTTATTTGAGGCGGGCCGACCCAGGCGCCTCGCAGCCGCCTTGATTTTATACTATATCTAGCTTTCTTATTCTAGGTGTTAATGTGTGGTCTGATAACTAATATGTTATATCAGACGCTTCGCAATTGTTTAATAGAAGCTGATAGACCGTTGTTGATCTTTGTAATTAATTGTTTTGTATTGTCTTGTCTTTAGATACGAATTATTTGTGATATTATTTGGTGCATTTGAATCAGAAATGGTCCTATTCTTATATCAAGTTTGAAGATCAGTAGATAACTGTTTTGCATCCTTGAATGAAAGGTCAAGATTTGAATTTAAATAATAAAATGCATAAAGATCGTAACCTTTAATGGAAAAAAGGACCAAAGCCCTCAACAAATTGAAGTTAAAGCGAAGCCAAACAATCATTGCAAGATTGCAGACAGCATCAATTGCAAATTGCAACAGCATAAGTGATATAAAGCTAACATACACTTAATGTATGATCCAAAGTATTAAAGTAATGTTTCAGATAAATCCCTGTTATATTTCGACATGGAAGAATCAGCACGCGACATTGTTAAGGTTTAAAATGGAAGCGAAAGCGATATTTTTAATTTTACTAGCTTTAAATTCGATGGTAATGAAAAAAAATGTTTATATTATGAATCCTTTAAAAAATATGTTATGAATTATAATTTGGAAAAAAATACTCAACAGAAATGATTTACAATTACAATCCAAAACGTGCCACATGATATTTCAAAATCTTTTAGGGATTTCATAGTGCTTTATGTTTCGTTTTTTCAATTCTTTGACATCATAGAAACTACTTCGAATAGCTCGTATGCCATTCTTCTAAATAGCCACTATATTACGCAACACCAAAAGATTAAGGACCAAACTGACTTTTGGTCCTTCGATACCAACCATCGCCATCATCTTATATCTTGTCCTACCTCTCATCACAGGAAGCAATGTCACAATTGGCGTGGCGAGCGTCAATTTAATGATCTGCCCGCGCCCGGACGACGGTCATTGATTCTCGTAACATTGGCGCCATTCGGCGAGTCTTTTGTTTTAACTTTGTGGACTTTAGTATGAGTTTTTAGCTGTTTTGTTTGGATATAATGGATGTTGAGATCTGATAGTAGTTAAAATCAAAATTGTCTGAAGATATTGAAAAGTTTCAAATAATTTGGTACCTAAAGTTTACCATGATACGGGATCTTACATTCACCTCTTTTCGGAACCATTTTGGATGACTAGTAAAATTGTGTTGGATGTTAGATTGGTTCACCATTAGTCTGATACAATTTCAAGACGAAGAAAAAGTTCAACTCTTTTTTGATTTACGATATTAATTACTTAGAAATTAATCTTGAGAACAATGGTTTGAAATCAAGAAAGTGTATGGTAGAATAGAAACAAATCATTACCACAACTAGTGAATGAAATCTACTTCATTCTTAAACCTTATTGCTCAATGTAACTATCATCTAGATCTAGACTCACAAAACGTTGCCAACAAGTTTTTAAAGCTTCTTCCCAATTGTGGTAATTAAGATTGATATTGGAAGTCTTCCCAAAACGTACACAAAGGCCACTTCCTAGTTTCACATCATGATTCATACTTGCAATGTCAGTCGTGACCATTTAAAAATAGATATCCCTGTTCACACAATGACGATCTATTTCTATTTATAGTAATTGGTCTGTAGTACAAATTTTACCAATTTCGTTAGTCGGCCGGCCGGCGGCTTTTGGGCCATTGATGGCCTCAATTTTTTTATATTGTTGAAGATTTTCTTTATATTTCTGTCGTTGAAATACTTATTTTTGGAGTTTTTTGGAGAATCCGTAATAATTAAATACAATTTACATTAGTGACGGATATAACTGCCTCGCACACAGCACATCAACAGCCAATAAGTGGCCACTGCTGACCAAAGACCTCTTCTCACACCAGGAAGGATATAATAACTGCCTACATACGAATAATTATAATCAACAACATTTGATATTGTTGAAACTCGAGTGCATTTCATTGTGAGCTTATTCCATCCTAGGCTTTTTCTATCTAAAAACTAGCGTAAACAGCAGTAGGTTTGACAAGCAACTAACAGAAAAGACATTATTAATAGTATCAAACTTGAAGTCACCAAATAATATATATCAAATAGGCAGTTCCTAAAACAAAACATAACAAACTGCACTATGCCTAATCATCTCCAATCTAAAGTCTTGTAGATGAGTCCCCATAACACTTATCCGTTACTAGTGTCGGTACCGCCGACCTTAACACTCCTGGCGCCACCGAATCGCTCTCTTCCTTTGCACTGATTGCCCTTGCTTGCTTTGTTCCTGTCCTCACGCCTGCATGTACCTTTAGAACTAAATTGGTGTTGTCAGGTTGGTTAGTTTCTTTAAAGTCTATAGAATTACTGTCTTTTGTTGCAATTACAGTTCTTGGGTGATTTTGTAAAGATCTTTTGCGTAAGTTATTTCCAATATACCATTGTATGACCTGGTTTTTATAGACGATATCTTACTTTAAGATTTGGCGGTTATATGTTTTTCTGACAACAAGATAACTGATTTCTTTACTATCTACAAATGATTTTCTTATCCATTCAACACTAGTAATGAAAAGTTATCATAGAAACAAAACTTGGTCCTTAGGTACGCGCTCACCACATTAACTAATTTGGAAGGACCACTTAGTAAGTAGGAAGACTCATTCACATTAGAATCAAGCTAGCGTACTTTTGTTCTCAACTTTAAAAGTGGTTGGCGCCACAAAATCGGTATCTTCCTTTACTCTGATTGTCCTTGACACTTAGTTACAATCCTTATCCTGCTGCGTCAGTTATAATTCATCTGAAAGGGTTTTTGAATTAAGTAATTGAGCAAAAATCAACCTCACTATAGGATAACCAACTGCAGATGATAACACTCATGAGATAATCAAAATACTCTTAGAATTTACAACACTCTTGACTTATATTTCCTTTTACTTGACCATTCAAAGCAAGACCAACATCAACCATCTTAATAAAGACAATAACTTTGAATCCTAACCCTATACACTCAAAAGCTATAATCGCAACGATCATAAAACCAATATCACCACAATATTCTTCACTTAGCCGTCGCAAATTTAACTAGGGTCGACTGGCGCCAGAGAATCGGTTGCTTCCTTTCGAGCACTGATTGTCTCATTTATAGCCATCCGTACGTAATCACGTGGTAGACCATCCATCTACATTAGTGAACAAACAAACTGACAGGAAGATAGAACAATAGAGCTTATTATATTTAAGTAGAAGCCGTTTTTCGAAAATGGCTTTTGATATAGATTTAAAAAAGTATTACATTTCACAAAAAGTGGTTCAGGTCGGTTTATAAACGGTTTTATTTAGTTTATTTGTTTAGGTAAAATTTTGTAATTGGCATTTAACCCCTCCCAGACGTCCGACATAGTTTATCTCTAGTTAAGAATTAAGGGACATGTAATAGCGGATAAACCTATTCTTATAAAGCAGGTAATATTTAGTTTATACAAACAATACAATTATTATACTAAAATCTAAAACACAATAGGTAATAGTTTTTGTAAAGTGCGAGTCGAAATCATGTTTTAAACCCAGTTTTTATACTTAATTAAACTAATTCTATAATTATATGTTCTATAGACTCACGTGAGCTCTACTCTTCTTAATTTTTATTCAGTTTAATTCACACTAAACTGAATCAATGACTTTTACAACCATAATGCTGGAAAAATGCCTACAAAACAAATAATAATCGACCTTAGCCTATAATATAAAAGTTATAGCTATAAAATTTATGTATTTACTACATTGTGATAATAAATAATACCTATTACGTAAAGTTACAAATCAAATGGTTACTGAAGGTCATATTGATATCAGGAATTCTTAGAAAACCTTCAATGAAGCCGTATTATAGTTTTCTTAGACACATTTCTATTGGTTCCATTAATTAAATGTTATCTAGATAATAATTAATACAATTAATAAGAAAGTGGGATTTACTGTGAACGGATCCAAGGACCACGAATTAATCTTGAACTTGATTTAACTTGGTTTTTTCCATTTTAAGGTTAAATATGATTAGTAATTTCATATTTTTTGATTATGTTATCAAGGGTAAAATTAATTATACCTATACATCTGCATAGACATTTACACCTGTATTAAATAAATATACCTATTTGTTTGGTATGATTGTCTGTAATAGTGGTTATAAATTCAAAATTTAAAACAACCATATATCTTTCAGAAGTTCTTTTATATAAAAAATGACAGCAATATTTTTTAACACATTTTCTAGTACATTTATTTCTACTGGATACATATTCTTTTTTTCTAATGGATCGATTTCAATAAAAGATGTTTCATTTTCCGAACAAAAATAATGTAAGGTCCTTATTGAATTTAATTCATCACTCATAAGGAAAAGACTGATGACTGTTGATGAAGCGAAATGTTATCTCATAAGCAAAAGGACCAATTAAGTTTTTTTTTATTAAATATCAATTAAAACATGAAACAAATAACTAAATCAAAAAAGAACATAGAAAACCAATAATCATTGCTTTAATCAGTCTGTCTATCAGAATTACACGGAATACATGTAATCGATAATTTTTAATATCTTGTAACAACGGCTGTGATTACCTAAATACATGTTCAGATAATATTTATCGATAATCCCTTTGGAATTGTTCACGATACAATCGATAAAAAATCATCTATTTACTCGTTGTATGTTTTTTTTTAATGTTGTTATATAAGTTTATACTGTTTTGATTGGAATTACGGTTAAGGTATTTTGTTTTTATGTCACGCTATTTTTCTTTTCTTTCAATATAAATAAGGATTTAGTTCTTGTTTAACATCTTAGTACTATTATATTTGTGAAACCTGTACCTATATGTACTTATACATATGTATCGTTTAGGTTAATTATATCGATCTATCTATCCATAAAAACCAAAAATATCCATACTTAGTTTAAACCCGTGGTCCTTATCTTCGCCAAACAGCAACTGCCAAAAATGGTCCTTTTGGAAACACTACTGAGATAGCAGTCAAATAGGCAACATGAAGTCATATTCTTATTTCTTTAAACTGTCTACAACCATCATGCCACAACCACATTAGCTCACATTTGTTACATTTGCATTATAAAAAAGTCTGCAGACAAACCCAACTAATTTGTAATTGTAACTCCATTACTTTTCATTCATTCTAAGAACTAATGAAATAAATTCCGCGTATTAATATCACGCCTGAAGAAAGTGTACGGATGCAATGAAGCCATTAAGCTAAATGCCTTGTGACGGGGTATGAACGTGGTACCGAGGGCATGAGCCAAATCATGACTGACCATTTCATTGATAAGACAAACATTCAATTGTTTGATGTTAAGTGGGCCGCTAAGATAGAGCTCGTCTGAAAATAGGGCTAAGGATTTGAAAGAAAGAAAGAAAAATAATTTTATGCGCCAAAAAACAAACACAAAAAAAGAAAAAAAAGATTTGGAATTAGAATACTCATGGGCGATGTTAATCCTTGATTAAGATCTATTTTCGACATTAGTTTTTAAAATTTCTGTCAAAAATTAAGATCGATTGAAGAAAGTATACAAAATATGTAGATCTATGGACTTATATAAGTCAATCATTGGATTTGTGTACATGTAGAAATGTTAGTGCATTACTGCAAAACGGTTGCACGGTCTGTCTGCATGCATCATTGTGTTGATGGCAATTGTCAGGGTATTAAGTTTTGTATGAAAACAAACGATGATAAAATGCAATGACATTCCTTAGATATTTTGATGTCAATAAAATTATTTGGATTTAGTTTTAGATAAAAATAAGCTGTAATCTGTCACGTAAGATTTTGGTCGAATAGGAAAACGTTTATTTTTGTTATTTTAAAGGTGACTCCTTGTCTTACATTTGTCTTTAGGCATAATTATGTGCTCGTTATCACATACTATCCGATTGTTCATTTACTAGCTTGTCCCATATTCCATAAAAAATACTAGTCATTAAGAAAAATCGAAATTACAACAAGAAATCAAAACTTAAAAGAGCCAAATTTTCGAATAAAATATACCATACTCCATTATACTCCTTGCGCAACAACAAAGCGCCATTTTAGCGCCCTCTAACAACTTCAATTCCTTCTGGATCATCAGTTTTGTTTATAAGCTTCGCACGATGTTTACTCTTCCTCTATATTTAGAAACCTTTAATAGGGATGATGACGGGGTATGAAAATTAACAATCTATTTAGTCCGTCAGTTAGGTAATGAAAAAATATTAGACACGTATTTTTTATTTTGTCATATAAGATAAAACGAATCAAACTTTAGGAAAGGGAGTCATTTCTACATATAAAATGAAAGTAGACGTGACGTCACGTAATATTTCAAACGCTCCCGAAAAATACTACATTTTTTTTCGTTTTTATAATTTTAGTCGTTTTTGTTTTCGTGTTATTCATCTTCCTTAAGCATTTGATTACAACTATAATTACATAAAATAAACATTGAATTAGTTTTTTCCTATCATCTGTTTGCGGTTTTGGGAGCGCTCCGTTTACAACCTGTATATAAAATCTTAATGCAAGAATTCCAAGTAACACTTTATCCAACTACCTATACGAGAAACATAAAAATTCCCAAGAACAAAAACGAATTCAAGAATTCCTAGATAAACTTCCACCACGATCAATTTCCACATAGACCGGGCAGATGCGCGTGAGTCACTTAGCTGGCGTTCGAGTAATTACGGTGACACTGTAATGAGGAAGTGCCCTACTAATGAATATTGACTGGTTTACCCTCATCGTGCCTATGCGCCGATTTTTTAATTCATTCATAAGATTTTTTGGATTACTTTGAAATTTGTTTTCATTATTTCTGATTAAGTCTGCTCGTGATTAATGTTATACATGATCAAGTTATTCTTTGAACATTTGGATTAAAATGGCGCGGTGGTTAGGTAAATGGCTGCCGTGTAACGTGTCGTGAGTTTGAGTCCCCTTTGTGTAATCCACAGATGCATGTGAAATTGTATGATTTGAAAATCTTAATGTGGGGTAACGTTTTAATAAACAAAAGAAAAATGTATAATTTTGTGTAAAATGAGAACTCTTTGAACTTAGATAACAATTCTATTCATTATTCTATTCTAGCAATGGAACTCGATGACTCACTCATGAAAAATGGATTTTCGGTGTAATACATGCTATTCTCAGGATTATATCTTATTCTCAGGATAACAACATTGGTGTTAGGTTGTCTATAATAGCGATCATGGAAGTCATAAGAGGAGGGGAGGAACAAAATCTTAGATTCCAAATCAAAATATTATATTCATCAATACTACAATTCAATGTCTAAATATATTCTTCTTTTCTTGCAGGAGTGACAGCGAGTGAAGCATTACGGAATGGCTTGTGCCAGTCTCTGTGGGGTGCCTCAGCCAGTCGATCGGAACCGAGGATCGCATCTCCACCTCCACCAAGCCATGAGACTCCGTACCCTGTGAGAGGTAACAATATTATCAAATTATCCTACTACTAGCTACTTCCGCGCGGTTTCACTCGCTCTGCTCGGTCCCTATTGATCGTAGCGTGATGATTTATAGCCTATAACCTTCCTCGATAAATGCGCTATCCAACACAAAAATAATTATTCAAATCGGACCAGTAGTTCATGAGATTAGCGCGTTCAAACAAACTCTTTAGCTTTATAATATTATTAGTATATTAGTATTAGTATAGATTATTACAGATGCGAAAGTTTGTATGTCTTTTTGTTCCTTTACGTCAAAACGGCTGAAGGGATCGCGATGAAATTTGAAACAGATTGCAGTATAGCACTGAAATTATGATGATGTGATTACATGCTATCAAGGAGGTCAGCTCAAGTAATAAGGAAAATGTCAAACAACAATATAACATACAATTTTACAACCTTTTTTAAAACACCACAATGCGTTTCGCACTTAAAATATTCACTATCAAATCGTCATAAGACGTCACTTGATCACTTAATCCTATTATGAAATATCAGTATTCCGCCTTTTTGAGTATACCGCCAATAATCTCCAAATTCAAGTGTTTCTTCAAATAGAGACAGATAAATCATATCTTCTGTGCAAAGATAATAATTCGCTAGCAACTGAAAATCACTCAGACGTGCCTGAAGTTCAAATAGACAGAAAAAAGGATTTGTTTTCAACTATCGTCTATCATAGTAACATTGATTTTAAGTCTATTTTGATAGATCATAGAAATAGTTTACGGACTATGAGTACCTAACAGAGATACAGGATTTGAAACCGTTGATTGTCTTGATAAGGTGTTTTTTTCTTTAGCAAGAGATTATCTAACGGAGACGTTATCAAAATTCACGATTTTATCGAGTAAAGACATAGAGCTAGATCGAGTTAATCATATCTTCGACTCGATTATTTCCACTGACCTAAAGAATCGATTACAATGTTAATCGTTTACCAAAACAATCAAGAACATAAATAAAACGCCGTCAAACATCATACTGGACTTCCCTATCTATATTGCAGTACAGGCCACATAAAATGACCTAAAACTAATACCGAACATTTAATAACAAGTAGAAACTTCAATAACATTTGGTTCCTAAATCCCACGGCTTCAGATTTGGGGTTGACACTATCTTATCAGTAAATGTCAGCTCGTATCACTGGCAAAATTACGTTGTTTTATGACTTTGATTTTGGCGGTGCCACAAAGGTAAGATAGCGGCTTCGATATCCTCTATCGACAGTTTAAACGGCCATGTTATGATGCTTGTAATTTTTGTGTCGAACAAATTTTGTCTAGATAAGGTACGGATAGAGAATTAGTGTGGTGTTATTAGTTTGTTTATACCTTTATTGGCGGTAGCCATTTTGTTTGATGCGCTGTAAGCTCGGACTTGGGTAATTTGGTTCTTTTCTCTTTGGTGTGATGAAAAAACAAAGCTTATAGGTATTTTTTGTGGTACGATAAGTCTTTGAGTACTAAACGGTGTTTTTACAGTTGAAATTAATTAAAAACTGTAACAAAAAATCCCATAGCACTCGCGTGATAAGATAAAATATTTAACTTGAAATTTAGTTTCCTTTAATTTGTTTAATAACCAAAACAAGAATGTCAATTAAAACGTTTTGCCAATTACGTCACAAGAATTAAAATTTTATCGACATACTCGAATTTTCCTTTACTCTTTATCCCACAAGACATAAATGGCTTGCTTAACCACATCCAACAAATTAAAAGACCAGAAAATATTACACACAATGTCGTCATCACACCATTTATTACTTAATAAACCTTAACATTAATTATTATATGTTATCGGCTTACGCACGTAACTGTTTGACGAGGAACTCGACTAGTTTCAAGCCATGCTAGAGGCTCATATTCATGAGCAGCATTCCGCGACACACGACGCGGCGATTGACGCGCTGCTACTGTTAAACTAGTCGAGTTCCTCGTCAAACAGTTACGTGAGTAAGCCAATAACATATAATAATTAATTCAGTATGTCTCACGAAAGTTACAATAAAATTAAACCTTAACATACTACATTAATTCAAAAATACTCAAGAACATAAAGCCGTTGCTGACTCTCCAACCATTTGTATGGGTGTTGTAAATCCGATTTGGACATGTGTACCCTGGTAAGCAAACATAGCTGGGTAGATAACGACCAGTTATGTTAACCAAGGGATCGTGTGGCTGGTTCCAATAAAACATCTTGCTTCGACATCAGTTTTCGATTTACGATTTTGAGTATTCCTTTATTTAGATAGAGAGTTTGGATAGAAAAGGCAGCGAGAAATAATAGGCCTAAGATAACTATTTAGTTTTGTTTAAGTACAATCTGTTTTTCTACGAATATGGAAGTGTGCTGACTGTACTTCCAAGTAAAGCTATAGTTTATGGAAGTGACACTAAAAATAATTGCGAATATGTGCAGTGTTCAGCTTCAGTTTTTTGTGTTAGTTGGTAGTTAGAAAGTCGTCTAAAGAATGACTTCTTACGCTTTAAGTGAGGTGAGACGCATTGTCAAACTCTTCTTACTGACTACAAACCACCCGTTCCTACTCCTGTTCTTCGAGCAGGAGCCCTGGTAACCCACTAGGTGATCTGCAGCTCTGGGTCGGGAATCAGCCCTATTGGTGGTCTGTTGGTTCTTTAAGGCGCGCGCACTTTTAAAGCATTCGAACTTACAACGGGAAATGCTAAGGACACTCCTATTACCTTATGTTATTTTAAGTAAACTTAGAGTTTTCAAACCCCAGACATAATTGTTCAATACTTACTTGTCTACATATGACACAAAACACAAACAAATTCTGAATAAAAAACGAGTATCATTACAATCAACTGCAGTTCTACGTAAAATCAAGAGACAGTCAACCCTTCAACCGCGACATGCGGCTCTAAATGACCAAACAGCCAACTTTAACCACAGTCCGCGATCAATCAAAGGGTAAAATTCGTGCCAGGTATAACCGTCAATATTTGCCAAGCGGTCACGACACCGCTTTAATGTTTACTCTATTATTCACTACACTGTTTGCCAAGTTCAGCCAAGTCGCGCCAAGTCTTGATAACCTTTGTTGGCGTGACTTTTGCTCGTGGCAATTGTTTGATGTTTGTCTCTCTGGACATTATTCCGTTTCGTAATTTGTTTGTCAAGCTTGGCAGGGTGACTAATCTCGAAATCTACTGGCTACTCTGTTTGTTCAGCGAGGCTTTCATGTTGAATTAAAAAGTAGGTAAAATACTTATCAGGCATAATTTATCTTTATGGGTCTAGAAGTAAAATATTTTGGATTTATACGAAAGACCTAGTATGTAAAAGACAAATAGACGCAGGTTTATGAGGCTAAAGCGCCAAAAACATTGTAATATTAGCCTTTTTTTTCAAACAATCCATGTTTTATTAGCAAGCATTAAGTTTGTGAAATTAACCTCAATCACACACGAGGGGCCATTAAAAAATAAACCTTGTAAACTGTCCATAATCACAAATCTTGGCGCTTTGTTGGCTGGCAATTATCAAACGAGAGTTTAATCTCAAAGACACCGCAGTTTCGTAAACGTTTACAGACAAACAAACAGTCAAACGGCATTTGATTTGACGGGTGACAAGGTAATTTGTGCTTTAGTGTTATGATGTAGAGTTGGAAATGTGTTTGTGGTGGGGACTGCACTTTTAAGTTGGTATGCATCACAAATATGAAGCGTGCTATTGTTTCAGCAAATAATTCCGAGAAACATTAAGAAGAGAAATCGGGGCACGTACACAAAGGCGCCGCCGAGATAACGCAGGGTCACCCTAGAGTTGATAACCTTATTAAGGTAGAGGTTAATGAATGAAAGACTTAGAAAAACCGAACAAATGAGAAATGGAGTGCTCATTAGGACCATGATTTGCTTTTGTGATTTTTGAATGTCAGTTCTAGGGTTAGGTTTCTTGCGGGGCAAAGGACCAGAAGTGTAAATCAATTTTGGTCCTTATGGAAATCTTGATTCTTTAAAACACAGTTTCATACCATTACACAATTGATATTATAACACGAGTCCTACAATAAATTAAAGAAGCGCAGACAATGAAGGACTTCTTATGACATTGTGGCAAATTCTCAAAACCATGCACGATCTTAAAGTGGTCTTCCTGCATTAGCGAATTTTCTCCACTTGAACATGCCTGTGATATCTTCAAAAAACTCAAGGTGCGACCACTGTAATCCCCATTGTTGATAGCACAAAGCTTCTCTATCGTATCGTACCGAAAGACCTGATTTGTCAAATTTATCATAAAATCGAGAATGACATAGTAATACCATGAGTGTGTGACGTAGCGTGACGTGTAATCAGGGTTTTGCCACCTGAGACGAAAATAAGAAATACGTGAGATGACATTTTTGTAATGGCAGTCTTTAAGAGGAATTTAAATACATGGTACAATGTATAAATGGTTTAAAACTTGTCCATAAAACCAGTGACTTAAACTAAACTTAAACTTAAAACTTAACTTATAGTCTTCAATCAATTACATAACAATGGTATTATACAAATAACATTGAAGATTGTAATTTCAAATAAAAACAGTCACAATACACCGAAACGTTCGTCAAATTACCACAAATCCAGTTAACAGTTAACGATAACAGTTAAAGATAACAGTTTTATCAATCCAAAATATAGAAAAGACCCCCTTTACATAGGTAATCTAAAACCCCAATTTATCGCATCGCATATTCTGAATGCATTTCAAATTGCAACAAACACAAGTTTGCAGTAAAAGTCTGATTCACTGAACACTGACAAGCCGACAGTCAGCTTTCATTCATCAGGATATGACTGGAAAACATTGATAAACCTCTAACTACGTGATTTAAGTGTAGAATCAATTACCAAGCTGCTGGGGACTACCTAGCAGGTTTACCGGGGCTCCGGCTCGAAAACCAGGAGTAGGAACGTGGTGGTTTTTAGTCAGTAAGAGTCTGTCACTCCCTCTCGCCTCGCCCAAGGCGGGAGAAGTCAATGGATGATTTTCCCCCCTTAAAACAAAAACAAAGCTACAATTATTGACATTGACCATAAAAGCAGCACAAACTTGAAGGTTGAATCCAAAGATATATTTGTAAAAACAGCGTTGTAAAGATAAAAGGAATCGATAATGGTATGTATAGGTACATAAGTATGTATGTACACGTATATAGTGTGTTGTACAATCTGCGGTTTTTGTGAGACACGTGCTGAAATGGTGTGATTTTTTATTTATTTTTTTCTACTTTCATCTGTTGATCTTACTTCGCTTCTTAAGTAGATACCTTAAAGTTATCGGAGGTCCAATTAGCCTCCTCCCCTCCCCTCCCCTCCCCTACCTTCACAATCCTTGATTCTCCAACAACCCTTCAATTTCTAACCCCAAAAGGCCGGCAACGAGTGCGTAACGCCTCTGGTGTTTCGGGTAGCGGCGATTACTTATCATCAGGTGATGCGTCAGCTCGTCATAATTCTTGGGCCCAATAGAGAATTTAAAGCCGTTCATCTATGTTCCATTAAGATAACATTTTAACATTATCATGGAACCAAACTCTTACATAATACCCTACATAAGGACCAATTCTATGGTCCTTGTGATCTTAAAACTTGACCAACGTTAAAACCCTTTTGAAACAAACATACATTTTCAAAATATCAGTTAACAGTGGCAATATGTAATCACTCATAGACCTTCGCGTAATAACTTTGATTATTGTAATCCGCCGAAATGGATTACTGCTACAAATCCTTTGAGATTACACCCGAGGTTTAGCGATAAGTATAATGATTTTTTAATATTATATAGATTTTTTTGGGTGACACGTAACGTTGGCTCTAGATCTTTTATTGTACTAGATAATATTTGGATAAAGCACTTTATTATCAACTCGTGTTATTTCTTTAATAATCGTGCAATACGGATTTTGGTATTTAATTTAATGTAATGCAGGTATTTGAAAAGATATACTTAATTATGAAAATGAGTAATATAGTTTCGTGTTTTACATTTTTAAGCTTTGGAGACAAAAACAGTTGCTTTTAATAGGTTTATGAAGTTAATTAATAGCATGAAATCGGCGTGAAAAGAAGCATTTGCATAACAGTGGAACATTTACAGGCTAATGACAAATAAGCGATATATTTGGGATCAATATTGTATGCATAAATAAAGTTACAATTTTACCTAAGGTATTTCTATTGAAAACGTTGCCTCACATTAGAATTTTCTCCTATGTCTTAAAACGTGTTTACAAATATACGCAATACATAACACCCAAACCCGAAACAATTATTTGTGGGACATACAAAGAGTACACTTTATACAGCAACCAGTTGCCCAGTCACCACGCCAACCCAAGATTCCATTTAAGAAACCGAAAAAAGGTTGACAAATCAAATCATCATGTTCTTAAGTTTCATAACCCAAATCAGGTAAATTGTCTTTTAACTAGATTATCCTGAAATTACCGCGTTTTTCACCTGACTGTACACTGTTGCTCTTAGTTAGATACAATGAAGTTACGTCATTGGGTAACTGAATGTAAGTAGTCACTGAAAAAAATATTAGTGAAATAAGTCCAAAGTGATTCATGCAAATATGACAAAAATTTGTTACATAATGTTGTTGAGTATGAAAACATACTAAAACTGATATTTAGTCTGTGGGGAAAATCATTCAATGACTTCTACCTTGGGTGAGGCAAGAGGTCAGACTTACCTTCTAAAAACCACCCTGTTTCTACTCTTGCTCTTTGAGCCGGAGCCCCGTCAACCAGTCAGGTCTTCCGCAGCTCTGTATCGGGCATCAGCCTTACTGGGCGCCAATTGTGGTGATCTGATGGACCTTTGAAGCACGCGCGGAACGCAATGCGCACGTATCTGGTTCTAATTCTGGCGAAGAGGGATGACAGAAAGTAGAATATGCTACTCTTTACCAGTTTATCTATGGGTTCATCACCCTCATGGTTTAGAGATAGCATTTTAAAAGATGTAGGTTTATCAAAGACCACTGCTGCCCAGTTATTGTCAATGTGTAAAGCCTTAAGCGGTTGTCACAACACCCACGGGAAGATTAAAAGTGGTGCCAAGTGCCTTATTCCACCGTTATCATACGTCTGTTGTAATATTATTTGTACCAGTATAGGAATACGTACAAAATTAAACAAATAATCATGCATTACACGACATTATTTAACATCAATAAAACGTAATTACTAGCAGATTTCCAACACTTTATTTGAACCAATCAGAGCATGATATTAGGAAATGACGTTTATTGAACAAATATAATTTTATAATAAGAAATAAAAAGTAAAGTTATGCTCATATAACAGCGATAAATATAACAGAAATCATTAAGACAGTGGGTAGTTATTTACAATCGTGGATTTTAATAATCTTATACGATAAAAGGTATTAAAATCATATTATTACGACTGATAAAGTTATTACAAGGGAATGATAACATTTGATTTATGCATATTTACTTACTTATGGCAGATTTATTCCTATTAAGTCACGTGTAATTAAAGGTAAGAATTTTGCGTCGATTCTAATGCTTAAAACATTTTGTTATGACGTCTTCGTGATTGAGATTAGAGAATAATTTGTTAATTAGCTATTTTTGTGAGCAAAAATGATCATTATTATATAGGCCTTATAAATAGGACTAATATTTAGTCTTAACTAATCACATTTAGGGGATTAGTTAAGACTTAATTTAGGGAAAGTCATCTAATTACATACATACATATCGTCACGCCTTTAATCCCCGAAGGGGTAGGCAGAGGTGCACATTATGGCACGTAATGCCACTGTGTACACCCACATTTCACAATTTATATTGTAAATCCCATGTAATAGGTGGTGAGCCTATTGCCATATACCGGGCACATTTCCAGACTCCATGCTACCACTGAGAAATTTTCGAAAAAACCGAAAAAAGCCCAGTAATACTTCGCCCGACCCGGGAATCGAACCCGAGACCCCTTGCCCGGCAGTCGCACTTGCAACCACTCGGCCAACGAGGCAGTCATCTAATTACTTATAAGTTTTTAAACTGACATGGTCACTAACACTAGTAATCAGTAGTCATCTAATTACTTTTACCGCCTTGGGCGATCGGAGAGGGAGTGTCATACTCTTGCTGACTAAAAACCACCCCGTTCACATGGTCACTTTTTATCCTACGGAACCGAGGGCGAAGCTGTTGGCTAGTTAATAAATATATTTTTTAATTTCAGTTTTTTCAGCTGTTATAAGATTTTTTGGTACATATGTAGATGGCAGGAAATTGATGAGGAGATAGGAATTCTAGAGATTGTTAAATTAAAGATTAATAATATCTGTCGCTGGCTTATGCTATTATCAATATAATTAATTTAATTTACCTCGCTAAATTCCGAAACGGCTAAGCCAGTTCTGATAAAACTTTCTTATAGGTATCATTATGCGATTTAAGACTTTGCTGCCCTTATGATTAGGTTTAAAATAAAGCTATGCATATCTGAAACAGGCTTTCTATTTTAAGAATTTTAGTGCTAAATGATAAAATCTTCATTAATTATAATCATGTATAGCCATTTATGTTATCCGCAAAATGACCAATAAGATTATTAGGTCTAAAAGATTAAATGTAAAAGCTACATGCCTATTTCTTTTTTGACTTAGGTATAACAAAAGTACATAGATTCTACGAAAATGTATTAGCTAAGCTGTGAAACTATGTAACAGTTTCCACCGATACTAAGCTATGTAGTTGTGCGAGGAAGATGTGCAGCTCGAGTATGCGATGTATCGATAATAGGGAAGCCATCCATAACACGCATCCATAGCACGCATCTTTCCACCCGTGCCCGAGCCCGTTTCCACCAGTGCTAAGCTATATGAATATGATTGGTGGAAGCCAAACGCATCCACAGTAACGTAGCATAGCACATCTCTGGTGGAAAACTGCCTAAAGCTCGAAATTATGTAGCTATACTTAGGTAATATTAATTTTTTTTATTTCACATCACAAGCAAATTAAAGTGATCCATATAAACATTTAACACTTGCAACGCGCATGGGGTCAAAAGGACCAGTGGTATTAAAATTTGAAATATCCGACACGGTCCCCGTATGATTTAATTTCATTTATTACTACAAATCTTGATTAACGATAGCGACGTGACGATGCATTTTTAGTAGTAGAGTTTATGAATTGCATTTCGTTTTGGTATTGGTGTTTGATTAACTTATGGTGGAAAATTTGGAGAGTCGGTCACTATATTATTGCCTACCATTTTGCGATGGAGATTATGGTTCTGTAGTTAAGTGGTAACAAGCTGTAATACGGTCAAGTATTTTGCCTTTTTTTGAGGGTTGAAAATCATCCAATGACTTCTCTCGCCAGGGCGAGGCGAAAGGGAGTGTCAGACTCTTACTGACTAAAAACCACCCCGTTCCTACTCCTGCTTGTCGAGCCGGAGCCCCGGAAAGCGCGCTAGGTAGTCCGCAGCTCCAAGTGTTTAGGCTTAGATTAAGTTCTATTTCTAATTTCTATTTTTCAAATACATAAAGTGACATAAATAAAGTGAAACGGTTTGAAAATTAGTCGATATTTTATTATAACTTTCATGAGACTTACTGACATAACTGTTTGACGAGAAACTCGATTATTGTCAAGCCTTTCTAGAGGCTCATATTCATGAGCAGCATTCCGCGTCACATGACGCGGTGACAGTCGATGCTACTATTCGATTCGACTGCACTCTGATTGGCCGGCAAGAATAAACCAACCAATTAGAACGCCGAACGCTACGCATCGCGAAAACAAACTCATACTGAGGTCTCACTTTTATCAGGCAGCAAAATTAAAATAAAATCTGGAAATCCCTGTTTCCGAAAATGCGTCATTACGTTTATAGCCATATCTTACCTACCTATACCTAATGTTGATTTAAACAAAGATACTGTTTTAAATTAACAATTATTTATCTTTGCCCAACATGAGGATTAACACTGATACACGAAAATATTGATTACTTATAATGTGACTCATAACGGGATGATACCGTGGTCATGAAAATTCTTTCGTTTAAAAGTGCATTTTAAGTATATATTATACAGAGTGTAAACGGAACGCTCCCGAAAAACGCATCAATTTTTTTTCGTTATCTGTTATTCATGTGATATCAGTGTTAAGCAGTTGATTACAACGATTATTATTTAAAATAAACATATTTTTTTTTTAAATAAAACTAGTTTTTCGCCGTCACGTGTCACGCTGTTTACGGTTTTTTTTGGGAGCGTTCCGTTAACAGCCTGTATAAAGGATACTAATGTCCAACTTTGAACTATAAAACAATGAAACGTTAAGGTACTAGTTAAGACTACAATGTGGGTGTCTTCAAGTCTAGAGTGAATAGGCTCTTAAGAAACTAGTGCGCCTCACCATCAACGATTATATCACTACTTACCATCAGGTGGGTATGTAGTCAAGCACTAGTTTTAATCGAATAGAAAAAAAGTTTCTTATGCCGTAAAACAAGTAGTGTCAATTTTATTTCAGAAATCATTACAAAACTTTTTAAAACAGTTCATCAATTTATTACCTACTTATTTGGCTATTGTTTGCTATAAACCGATAGTGCTTAAACTGCTTCCATAATAAACGACATTACATTAGAAGCACTGCCATCGACACCGTCCCCCGTTAATTACAATTACATAAGTGCATTACTTCACTTTTTATAACAAAAACCATTTTTCACCAACTAAGCGACATTTCCGCGATCAAGCATTAACATTTTACAACAAAAAAAAAACAAAAAACAACATGGCGCTAACAATAAATCGCACTCACACACACGCAATACATATTTTTAATTTGTTAAAAGCTCTCAGAAAAATAACAATCTGAATGCATCGCCTGCAATTTGCGGCAAGCCTCGCCTTTTATAATTAAAATTGCATTAAGCCTGCAAATAGTCGGACATTAATGACGCTAATGCGCTGTTTGGATAGAAAAAAATACAGACAGACAGTTTGTAATCCAATTTGCAGTTAAAAATGCCTTAATTCGATTGCAGTTCCTGTGTTCCTATGTTTGTCTTACGTCTGGTAGGTTGACGCCAAAATAAGGTTAATAAGAGCCGTTTATGAATGTTTGGCCGCTTTGTTTTATGGGTTTTCGATATACGACTTACCTTTCGTGGTAGACTTACAGCATTATGTCTCTGTTTTGGTACAGCCTATGTGTTTCATGTCGTATGTCGTGGTGGCTCGGTGGTTTAAGACGCCTGCTTCTTATGCATGAGTGTTCGAAACCTACCAACGGCTAGTACCAATGTGACTTTTTCCGAGTTATGTGTACTTTCTAAGATTATTTAGACACCATTGATAAACGGTGAAGGAAAACATCGTGAGGAAACCTGGGTTTATAATTTTTAATTATAAGTTTGAAATAGCTAACCCGCATTGAGCAAGCGTGGTGATTAATGCTCAAACCTTCTTCGTATGAGAAGAGGCCTTTGGTCAGCAGTGGCCACTTATGGCTGATAATGTGAGATGTGTATGATGGGTTTCATGTATGTTAATGTAACTTGATGCATCAAAGGTCAAAGCAATTGCATTATAGGTTAACGTTAAACACAGTCTGCCTTAATTTATGACTCTTCTCTTACTAATGAAAGAGAAAAGGTAAAAAAATTACTGTGACTGATGCATCACAAATACACATTGCGAAAATTATAAATCAAAGCCCAAAATTATATCACATAATTACGAGGCAACAATAGAACGCCTTTCTTTACATTTATTGGGGTCCCATTGAATATTTGGCACTGCCATAAATTCGAGCATACTGTCGGGGCGTAACAATGAATCTAAATAACCATTAATATGTAATAAATACTATAGGGTGATAAAGCCGTATCGGTAGGGAGCAAACAAACAAGTGTAGGAGCAACCCTTAAACGCTGGGCATTGTTAAAAGAGGCCCGAGCGTGAAATATTCCGAGGGGACGGCCGATGACGAAGTCACAGCCGAATTCTGCCGAAGTTCTCCGATCAGTTCCGCTCCAAATGCCGACAGCTGCTGCGTTTCAGATGGGGGTCGCTCTTCATTAGTGGAGCTTGTCTCGCCTCGAGATGGATGTTTGTTTTTGGACAGCATGAGGTGTTGATGGTTAGTTGATGATGTATGAAGTTTATTCTGTGGGACATTGTATCCAAGATTCGTTTTACAGTTTTCTTTTGGACACGTGTAGTTCAATGTCACGTGTTTCTGTTTCGGTTGGTCGTGGGAGTTATTTTATTATTATTATTATGAAAGAAAGTATAATAAGAATACTTAGTAAAGTCGGCTCCAATGCGTAGAATATTATTATTTTTGTTGTAGCTGTATATCTCAGTGTACATAAGGTTCATAACAAACCAAAAAGAAAACCCAAGCTGGTATCAACTTTGTAACAAGTCGAATTAAGTCCTTTGGAATAACTGAATATCTATTCAATACCAAATCCTTAATCAAACATTGAACAATACCAACAAAGCTAAACAAAACTGAACAGCAATAGTTGCGTTTAGTCGCGCCCGCGGATTAGTGAATTGTAAAAAAAGATTGGGGTCCGAAACGACCCGACGTGTTAATTACGGGGGTTGGGCTTCGAGGGTTGAACAGATGAAAGTCAATTTGCTCCAGCGACATGATACGGCCCATTTCGTTCGGAGCGACAAGTGTGGCACCTGCGCAGTGGGGTCTTTATGACCCAAACAATTGTAGGGTTAGATGCATTATTTGCATCAGTTTCAATGATGACCACTTTTGTTCGGAACAAAGGCTGAATGATGACAAAGGAATTGTTTCGTAATAATATTGATAGAATTCTATAACCTTGTATACAAAAGCGTTTATTTAATGCGTATTAATTCTATTTGTTTTGTTCACAGAGGAAATCAAATTCGGTATCAACCGTTTAGTCAGCGAGAGAACAGAAAGGACAGAAGATGAGGAAGAGGAACATCATAATGAGACACGACCTGAGGGCATATCCCCAGCCTCGCGCTGCGGTAGTCCCTGTTGGGCGCCATCACCACAATCCCCAAGATCTGTTCGCTCCAGTTCCCCAGAACTTGAAGTGGATTCCCCACCATCTTCCCCAAGAAGACCACCAGACACTTCCCCTCCTCCTAAAAGATCGGAAGCTTTCTCTGTGAGTGCATTGTTACGACCTGATGCCCCAAGAGTGCAACCTCAAAGACCATTCTTATATCCTCCACTGCCTTTTGCGGAGTTTCTGAGAGATGCTGGGAGCCTTGGTCTACCTGGCTGGGGAGGGTACAGCAACCTGTACCTTCACGCTGTTCAAGCAGCTGGTCCAGAACTCTTGAGGCTTCGTGCAGCTGTCCTTGGTGCTCCTGGCCCTTTATCCAGGCCTTTACCATTAGGAGATGTGTACTCCTGTGTCAAATGTGAGAAGATGTTCAGCACTCCTCATGGTCTGGAGGTGCATGCCAGACGATCTCATAACGGAAAGCGGCCCTTTGCTTGTGAACTCTGCAGCAAGACATTCGGACACGAGATCAGTTTGAGTCAGCACAGGTGAGTTTTTAAAATGTATGTTTTGGATAAGATATTAATTTGGTAGACAAACCACTAAAGACTGTCTACATCAAATAATACTTCCCTTTCTTTTAACAGGGCTGTCCACAGTGTCGAAAAGGTCTTTGAATGCAAGCAATGCGGGAAGACCTTCAAACGATCAAGCACGCTGTCTACCCATCTTCTGATCCACTCTGACACCAGACCCTACCCTTGTCAGTACTGCGGAAAGCGTTTCCACCAAAAATCGGATATGAAGAAGCATACCTACATACATACTGGTAAGTACATAAACTATTTCATTTCTCTAATAATAGAAACACCAATTAGGTTTGAATCAAAGAAAAAATAATCAAATCATTAAAGAAAAGAGCGTACTCCTTTTTAAAAGACCGGTAACGCATTTGTAACTCCTCTGATGTAGCGGGTGTCTATAGGCGACGCTGATCGTTTACCATCAGGTGATCCGTCTGCTCGTTTGCCCTATAGCATAAAAAAGAAGTTATTCCTATTTATAAAACCATCTAAAATTGTCAAGGTCACAAAGTAAAGCTGACACGTCTTTCAGTCCTTTAACCAGAGATAAAGGGCGAAAAATCCTTTAGCCAAAACCGTTTCACTTCGTGCTTTTAATATTTAATTTGGACCCGAAACACTATTGTTAACACACAATCAAGCCTGGTGCGAAAGTGAGAACGGTCAAATGAAATCGTAATGGCACTTAGGTACCGCAAAGTCCCACCGAATCTTATCCGCGGACTAAGTGAGATACCCAACACCTACATATATAGACCGCAGCATCTTACATTCATGAAGAGGGTTGAATATAGGGGCGAGAAGTTTGGCGCACAAATCGATAAAATGAAAACTGAACTCGTATGCTCTAGATTTGGATATTGCACGTGGATTAGTGTTTAGATTTTAGAATGAATTTGCTCTTATTTAGTGCTGTTTTGAGATAATCTGCGCTGGACTATTTAAAATTCGATGCTTTGTCTTATGATTGACGCTCATATATCAGAAATATTAGTTTAAACTAGTCAATGGTATTAATAGCTAAACAATAGCCCATACTACGTGTTTTATGTGCAAGATTTTTTACATTTTTTCTTGGCACTCCTATAAAATTACAAACAATATCATCAAGAAATACCTAATTCTGTTGATTGACACAACTCTTATTTAAAACAAAAAGCTTTCCATACCAATCATCGTCACCAAAGTTAATGTCTCTAAGATTGGAACAGTATCAAAATTCTCGCTACCAAAATAACTCCTTGAATCCGCACCCCATCCCTCTAGACTCTGTGTAGCTGTAACCCAATCGCTTCATAATGTAACCGCGACATTATGCGATTATTATAAAACAACAGAAACTCGTCTTACATTAATTATGTGGAGGGTTGTTTAAGATGTTTTGACAGCGTAACTCCCTGAATTATGTCGGATAAGTAAATGGACTTGGGAAACGTCGTGGTGAATTATTGTCTTGTAATTTTCGGTTTAAGTTTGTAATCTTGTGACATTTGAAACAGTATGACTGGTAACTTTTGAAAGTATTAAGGTGTTTATGGAAGGAACTGAATTATTAATCTCGCGTCTCAATTTATTGAGTGTCAACGCGTAGAACAATAAATAAACATCAATAAGTTGAGTACTTGGCTAGTTATCGGAAACGATGATCACATTGCCCTCATTGTCTACCACAACAGCTGATCTATTATAAAGCAATTTGTCTAACAGCGGGGTTCACTCAGCACAGAGTAATTCATGCTCTTTAATCTAATATCAGTACTGTGCTTATTGCCCCCTGTATTTATAAGTGAACTGGATACAATTCTTCTTCGTCAATATCATGTTTCATTACATTACTATTGTCACTTTCTTGGGTTTTAGCGACTTATTGTAAATCTTTCTCATCTTCACGTACTACATCTGTTTACTTCACATAAACTACACACACTTACACTCCCTTGCTTTCCACATAGTGAAAAACATCCCTTGTAGTTAAAAAGACGTTCCTTCCTGTACCAGTACCTACAACTCTCCCCAGTTCATTTAAGATAAGGGTGGGGGCGATATTCCGTGATTCAGACGCATAGATTCGCCGTTTTCATTGCTTTGACAGTGAGTGCGAGTGAAACAGCATTACATTTTACAATACGTGCGAAAAGGATGTAACAGAAGGGTTGGGTTAGTTATTGGGCACATGTTTCTGCTATAGGGTGGTCTGCAGATAGTGATGAATAAATTTTCATGTGAAATTTTCCGAAGGAAATTTTAAATTGCATCGAGTTTTTTATTGCCATCTAGATGAAGATGCAAACATTTTGGAAACTGGAGAAGTTTATATACAGTTATTTCACTAAATTAAAATACGAGAATTACCTTCACCACTTAAATAACTGCTAGACACCGTTTTCCCAAATAAACAATGCGCCAACCTTCTCCATTACAGTACCCATATCACACGAAATCCTACGTCCAAAAATTCCACGTACCTCCATTTACAACGGTACAAGTACAATCCCTCCTCTATCCGAAACGTTACTAGTCTCAGCAGCAAATAAATTAAACCACGCATCACACCTGATCTCACCCTAAACCTACCCCCAACGAGTAAATTATTAACGATATCAACTTAGCAAATAGTTGGATGAACGGTATTTTAATCAGCGTCCCAACTTCTTGATTAATGTGCCCCAACAACAATTTATCGTTGAAATTTTATTTATAATTACGCCAGCTAAATTAAACGGGTGATTAGTCAACGTCGAGGACTGGTTCGCGATTTGTCACCTCTAGTACTGAATTTGAGTGTAATTGGGCCCCTGAAGTTTGTCTTTACCTGCAGCTAGCTACAATTTAGGAGTTTCTAGTTTCGTAGTTGGGACTATTAATTGGGAAGTTAAATTATTCATGGAGTTCTACGGTACTTGAGTTTAGGATTCCGTTGTTTATGTATTGTACAGGAATTTATGTGTATGTGCATCGCTTACATACAACATAAGTAATTAGACTAACTCGATAATCATGTTCTGCATAATGAAAAAAAGAGGGCCTATTGCATTGCCCTGCGGCACTCCTCTTATTAGGCACTTATCAAAACTTTTCTCATCATAAAATTGGCCGCCCATTAACAGAGATTAAGAAAATAAAAATTAAAAAAAGAGGAAACGTGTAACAGAATTACGCAGACGTCTCTCACTCAAAGTCATGAATGTTTGATTCACTCAAAGGCCAAGTTGAAATATTTTTTAAAAAACTCTTCCTTCTCTTAATTAGCCGGCGAATAAACAAGTGGCACATTAGCTCTCGAAATAATTACACAGCGGCTGTATTCCAGCCTCTTTTGTTTGCTTTTATTTTCTTTTTTATTCAACATTACTTCCCCAGCTTCGGTTTGCGGTGAAGAATTTAAAAAGCATTTGGAAAATTAGTTTGGTTTGAGATAGCATTTAAAATGCAATTACAATGTAAAGCTGGGAATTGTGGGTGCGGTCTTTTTTACGTTTCACATAGCGTTTATTAAAGATATCATCATTATTGATTCATAATAATGATCAAAGTAACCAAGGTCGAATTCAGTAACAGAAAGCAATTAAAAAATAACACCCGAGACACTTCGCATTAAACGCAAACAGTTAAAAAGAGAAAGATTCTCAAAAAAAGATTTCACAGAGCAAAATGAGAAACCATAAAACTCTTAATAATCGTCTTATTCGAGCCAAATGTTCTCAACTTTCGTATTCACAGCCCCTTTGATTACTTTTTAAAGCCTTTTTACTCTCAAAAATAGCAAAGAGACATCTTCAAAGTCCAAAGCTGCTTGCTATCTTGTAATTGGATTCGTAAGGAGCAATTTCAACTTGGAATTGTAGAAATATGCAAATGTTAAAAAAATGCTCTTGATTTTTTCTTAGAAAGAGATCTTTTTATAATTATTCTAATTGTTTTTAATAGAAGCGATTTTAATTGAGACTGTTTAAGACTAGGTTGACATTGATACTATTGATCCAATTCTATGCAGGATTCTTTGTTTATATTTGTACCATTTACTCTAGCATATTGTTCATTGTTTACTCCTAATAATCTAGTTAGCACATATCAGGATAAATACCACAATGAATTATCTCACAATAACAACAACACATCCTGTATATTCATTCATACCACATTTTTCAACGATAATTTGATTGATAGTTTCATTATTCTCTTTATCTATAATACCCGCACTGAATTTCACAGATTTCGCACCGATGACATCATCCTGCGAGTTTAATCCATCATTAGCTACAAGCTTAATCCCTAATCGCAAATCCGCATTTTTATCAATATCCATCCAAAACATTTCACTGTTACGCTTCAATAAAACAAAAACGAACAGATATAAAACTAACTGTCCAATCTCTCGAAACCAATTCTTCGTACAAGATTCAAGACTTCAAGTATTCCATCCACACAAGTTGGGGGGGAAATCTAAGCGGTCCATAAGGAAAGGGGGCTTCAGGGGTGGGGGTTAGGTGTCGCTGCCCGGGGGGACTGAATCAAGGAGTGCTACGTGCTTTGAGTTTAATTAAGGATCTGGATCTTAGAATGCTTCGATTTTAGTGGCGTTTTCTTTTAATACCTTAAAACGTTTTATTAAATGGAATTGTGTGAGCCGAGTGGTTTATGTGGATGTAATATTAATTACTTTGGTGATTTGGTGTGATATCTTTTTTACGTTTTCTTGGTTGATATTTTGGATATCGTTAACGTCTGTCATATTTTCTGTTTGGTCTTAGAAATCATGTGTAGTTAACAATTCTTGGAAAATCATAACCCGTACTACCCCTACCCTATATTGGCGAATTATAAAGTCACTTAAATCACAATTCTCTACATTTGAAAATAACAAACGCTCTTCTCAAATCTTAACACCTTTGTTACGAGTTAAATCTTCAAGTTTCATCACGCTGACTGGTATTCCCGTGTCGATTCCAAAAAAAAGGTAACATCACAAATCCAGATTTGTATTTTATATTTTTCCACACGCAACTTGATCTCACAAGGGACATGCGCAGAAAAAAAATCAGTTTCGCGAGATTTTTTTCTCACGCGAAAAAATGACAGTTGAATTTGTATGCCGGGAGGTCGCCTCACTCCCATATAATATTAGACACTCCCAAGAGAGGAGGATAATTAAATTAATGTCCTCAGCCCTCTTTTGCCCCACGTTTCGTTGCCAGTAATCCGACACCTGCATTGTTTTCACTCAGTCGCTCTGTAGTTTTATTTTCTTATGTTTGTTCGAGAGAATAGCCTTTGTTGTCCCACGATATAGATGCTTCTAGAAAGTTGAATTATTCGTCACCTACTCATTCCTGGTTAATGAAAACTATGTAGTTTAAATTCCTTTCTGGGGTTATATTTAGGATGTGCGTATAGTAGGAAATAGTAAAATTATGACTAATTCGGTATATAAAAATCTGTTATTCCATCAAAATTTACGATTGAAACCGTAAATTTTGAAGTATTTTCATTCCATAGTTTACCATTCCCATAGTTCAACAATTGAAGTAGTTCCAAACCCGCAGATACAAGTCAGCTATTGATAAAAAGGAATTGAATTAATAACTCTTACAATTACTCTCACAGCAACTCCATTCATTTCCCATCCAAAAAACACACAAAAAAATCTCAACAAAATTTCTAATCCATTAACGAAGCTCAAATAACTGGCGTCTAAACTCAAAAAAAAAAGGAAATCAAACCACACCTCAATGTATCACTCATAACGAGAACCACTTAACCGATCCTGCATGTGCAAGAGTCGACGCGTGGCATCGCACGCGCCGCGCCGGTAATTCAATAAACACATTATCGCGATTAGGTCTAGCGCCCCCGCTGCGCTCAAAACGACCCGAGCGCCCCCAAGTGCTCCCGAAGGGACGGCAGATTTCGTCGGCTGATTTTGGCCATATTAATGATTACTTCTTTATTCTAATTTGTAGGGTTGAGTCCGTAGTGCCGGTCAGTGTTAGTTTTGCATAATTTACTATACAATAGCTATGGGGCATTGCATTCTTGTATGGTGTAACTATCTATTGCTTATGTTAAATTATTGTTGTGACTGTTTTTAATTTGAAACTAATTTGTAATCTCCTCTGTTTTTAAGAGGTCTATACGATCTCTTATTTATCCTCAATAGTGAAGTTGTTTGCAAAATTTAAATTCAGATCTAACCTAACTTTTAAAATGTCATTTCCCAAGTAAATACCTCATGACTGCGATGTGGAAAATTGTTTGACGCTTTAAGTTAGTATTTTTATTTGTTTTGCTATTTTTTTTCATGTTATACAGTAGGTTTCATTCTTTTGTCCATCATCTTTCTTCTTTCAATTAGGTATCAATTTTAAATATCTTACTTAAACTTTAGATTTTTAGCTAACTTTAACTAACTTTGGTGTGTGTACATAAAATTAACCATAAATTGATACTTTTGAAATGTCAAATTACAATTAAAACTTTAGCTTTACTTCGATATTATTACCTAACCTTCTATACACAATATCTTTACAAAACTGACTCATTATAAAGCAGAGGCAAATAAGTATTCATTGTAATAATGTCGTTTGTTTAAAAAGTAGCCGTTATCGCCCGCAGCACACTTCCTGCCGTAAATCCATTACAACTTATTAAAAAAACATGTTGATTAGTGCAACTGTTACTAGCAGAAGTTACTCGTATGTAATAATGAGTAATAAAGTTACTGTAGATATCAATATCACTTTGGTTTAATATTTTTTTTACGGTCGTGGTGGCCTGGAGGTTTGAGACGCCTGTCTCTCATGTATGAGTATCAAGTTCATTGGTACCTACCAATGGCAAAAACCAATGTGACTTTTTCCGAGCTACCCGTACTTTCAAAGATTATCTAAGACACCACTGACAAACGGTGAAGGAAAACATCGCGAGGAAACCTGGGTTTATAATTTCTAATTATAAATTGAAATTGCCAACCCGCATTAACCAAGCTTTGCGATTAATGCTCAAAGCTTTTACGTGTGGGAAGAGGCTTTGGTCAGCAGTGGTCACTGATAGGCTTAGTGATGATGATGATAATGAATGCAGCAAGGGACTAACAATTAGGTATAGGTTTGTGTTTCTGTGTTTCCTGATGGGTATAACCTGGGTGTCTTCAAAGCCCGAGTGAATGGGTTGCTTATGGGAAGACGTGCTTTATCGTAGGCCGCATCATCACTTATCATCAGGCGAGATAGCGGCCAAACGTCGGCCCATTTAACATAAAAAAGGTACGATGTCAAAGAAAATAGATCATACAAAAACTAGGAAATAGTGCACAAATTATCCCAAAATTATACTTACGCAACATGGGAATCGAACTTACCCTATAACATTAGCCACTAACTCTCAACGGAATAGAAGACTTCTACATGACAAAATCATCCCTCTGTTTATAAATATCCAGTATATTTTGACCTGCCGTATCATACCTTATCTATGTACACACAGGTCAAATAAAGCTGGACTTTTGACACGAACATCAGTTGCATGACTTTTTTTTAAACTTAAAATGAGTTCCCATTGATATCTATTTCAGTAATAAGAGTGGTATTTTAAATAAAAGTATCAAAGAGTACCGTAGGTATAAGTATTCCGGAGTTGCGGACTACCTAGCTGGTTTACCGGGGCTCCGGCTCGAAAAGCAGGAGTTGGACCGGGGTGGTTTTTAGACAGTAAAAGTCTCGCCTCGCCCAAGACGAGAAAAGTAATTAGATGATTATCCCCCACAAAAAAATTAATATCTGTTCCTCAAAAAAAAAAAAATGTATCCTAAAGTACCATAGGTTGTATAGATGTTTATCGAACCACAAATGATATGGAATGTAAAGCCGGGTCCAGACGAGTGTAACGTGTAATGTAATCCACCGTGTAATGTAACACGAATTCTACGTGTGGACGGCAGTACGAGCATTACATGTAACACTCGCGCTGAAGAATTCGTGTTACATTACACGGTGGATTACATTACACGTTACACTCGTCTGGACCCGGCTTTAAATTTCACCTTTTTACTCAGACTTCAAAGTGAAACTTGCCCTCCAAACAAAATGAAATTTCATTTACCTCTTTAAAACATACTTTTTAAACTTCACTAGAAACTAGTATAAGCATGTATAATTGATGCAATCCCATAATTCGTTTTTAACCGACTGGGTGTGGTTCGAAACGCGTGTCAGTCGCGTGGCGTCTCCGTTTTTTAGCATTTTCGCGTAATTTTGTTAATTAAAGGATTAAAGGACTGTTTTGAAGTAAATTGGACTATTGTTGTATGCATTGAAATTGTGGGTAATTACCAAAATCGACCCTTGGTTTATTTTTAAAAACTTTTGTTGTAAATATTTTATGCCCTACATTTAGTATGGAATTTTTCCAAAATATATATTTTTTAAACTCCAGCAAATTTTATACACAAAATAATAATTTAAAACCGCTCATCTAAAATGTCACCCAAAATAAATATGGCTTCATTAAAAACAATCAAATATTTAAACACACGTTCCATTCGATTTTCAAAACAGCCCGCGTATAAAATCAAATTATCTTTATTTTGATTGGCCAGTGCCTCGCTCGGCGCGCTTTCCGAGTGTTTTGATTTGACGGCGCGACAATGGCGCCAGTTGTCCAAGTGCTTTAGCAAACCGGCGCTTGCCAAGAAAACAATCCAGTACAGCTGATTTTGAACCCTATTTTTAGAGAGATAGGGATGGTATTTGAGTGAAGGATTGTTCAAATTTAGTCTGTAATAGCTTTGTGCACACCGGGTGCAATTTGAGTGTAAAAATAATACTGGCAAATGTGATGCATTTGTTGGAATAACATAAAATCGTGTTACGTCAAAATGATTGTTGATTTTTCTAAAAAATAAAGGATTTTTCTTTTGTAAAGGCCATGTCATTGAATCGTGTTAGGATTTTGTTCGGTCTGACCAACTTTTTAATGTGACTAGTGATTATCTGTGTCTTTTTAATGTGTCTAGTGAGACGATAGGGAGTGTCAGACTCATACTTACTGACTAAAACAACCGTTCCTTCTCTTGCTTTGAGTCGGAGCCCTGGCAACCTGATACACTCCGGATTTCCGAACCCCTGTTTTAATTTTAGTGATTAAACATTCATTCATTTTGATCTAAGATCGAAATTTTCCTCCTTAATTCCAGAAAAAATATAGAACTAACGCAACAACTCATATTAAAAAACTATCAACCAAAAAATATGAGATACCCACTATAATCGATTACAAAATAAATCCTCTTTAATGACAGCACTCGCACATGGCATCAAATATCGCACAGATTATGCAAAGCCGCTGATCTAGTGGCCCACCACGATCCCTTATACATGTTATATTAGATTTGTACGTGTAATAGTTTATTATTATTAACCCTTTGAGTGGGCATGATACGATGACGATACGATGTGGAGAGAAAATTATAATGTTATAGCCACTTTCTGTTGTAAAATCGGCCAATATTGTATCTTAAATATTAAATATAGACTAAATAATAATAAAAACTAAGACTAAAAGATTTACAACTTAAAAATTTAAATGATATAATATGTATAAGAAACAAAAAAAATAGTAAAATAAATAAAAACTATCTTAAATCGTAGAAGAAATTGTCCTCGTCTGAGTCGTTAGGCGTGGTGCTCAAAAGACTGACAGCATTACCAGGTTGAATGGCAAGGTAGAAGCCAGCCTTTCGGTCACCTGAAGTGTCAACCATCCTCTTAACAATATCTTTATAAAAGAGATGTGTACTTGGACCCCACGGCCCTAAAATTTCAACCCCAAACGGTTTGAAAGTAATTGCCAATCAGACTATTATACTTTCACCGTTTGATGTTATCGGCAGCAGTAGGTATCTACAATCAACAACAACTATGAAATATATAGTTTTCATATAAAACAACTAGTAAACAGTTTCAATCATCAAGCTATCAAACATTTCGTTTTCATAGAGACAACTAGTAAGTTGTCTATTATTAACTACTGTTCATCCGACTGCAACATATCGTGTGTAGTAAAAGCACTCACGTTACAAGATAATCCGACGGAATGATGCCCAACCCTTACTTATTGTTTATTGCATTCAACCACCAATTTATTTGTGTCATATTCCTTCTATTGGATTTGATGGTAGGATTATGGGAGTACTATATTAATAGTGGGTGTTGTCTTGACATTGATGGTTTTTAAAAGACGCAAGTGAATTATTTGTTCGTATTACCTAGTAGTCTCTTTCAACCGGCCGATTTGGAAGTCGTTGGAGAAGGTCTTTAACAGTGAATATGCTGAGAATGACGTGACGATGATGATTAGTAGTCGTATCCAAAACTGTGACCAATGACCAATCGCTAAGAGACTTGCATTGCAACAGTATCCTATGAAAATTTTGGTGACCTATCGGCGATATTTAATTCCATCGATGATTGTGCTGTTCCGTATAAGAGGAAAGATTTTGGTTAACAGTAGACGTCTTTTAGTTTATGATGATAATCTATTTTGTAGAACGTGGTCTACAAATTCTCAGCATTTCCACTCAGAAAAAAATATGTGTCACAGTTTCATTGCGTCCAACTAACCCATATAGGACACATATTATATCCTTACCATGCATCACTAAGACCCTAACCCTAAACAGCAAGAGTACTCAACAATTAGATCACTTGTCGTCAACAGGCTACACTTGACACAAGTGGACTACACTCGACACCCTCCACATTATGTCAGCCACTTATTAAACAAATATTTATTGTTCACATTTGGACCTGTTTTTAAGAAAATATTAGTGTATCTGGTATGTGCATGGACGATGCATGAGAATAGGTTCATCCCTTATAACAATGTAGGTGTAATGTACCTAAGGACACATCTGCTTTAAGTATCCTTCGGAAAAACTTGATCATATTTTATACTAAAGATGCGAAAATGTTACATGAATTATGGATGATGGAAAAAAGTACATAGATCTGAAGAACGTCAAAAAGCTGAATAGATTTAGATGTGATTCAGCATAGAGATAGATTACAGTTTGTGATAACATAGTTTTACACATAAAGATGCGTATATTTAAAACGTTTTATTTATCACACAATATCAACAGCCCATTGAACAGATACGCATTCAGATTAAATATGTACTCGAAAATAAAGACAGGGTGGGCGTTGGGCCCCAAACTCCGGGCCCCAGGCCCAAAACTACAAACATCAATTGTCACCGAGCAATAAGCGCGGTGACTCTCGCATTCTTGAAGGTCTTGTTCCGTAGTACCTCTACGGAACTGGGAAAAGATTGGAGTGGCTATTTTGTACAGATTTTTTTTTTCATGAAGTTGTTAATGATTTTTTTTATAAATTTTTTGGTGCTTCTAAGTATGTTTTTTTAGGAAATCTAAACACAAATAAATAAACAAACAATACACTTTAGAATAAATCAAACTATCATTTAATATTTTTTAAGTCTAGTAGTCATATCAAAACCATACATTGCCTAGAAAAATCTTATTAACTTTGCACCCAAAATGAAATACACAATTTTAACTTCAACATACATCTCTTTACCTATATTTACACAACAATAGCTGAACAAAGCCCACCAGTTACTAAACAAGACGACACTCCACACTCCACAAAACCCTGAACAAAAGCCGTACGAAACGAGAAGTTGCTCAAACCACCAATCTTTAGGGGTGTCCCCTAAAAATCAACATTCCACCGTCAAACAGCATGCAATAAACGTAGTGACAGTCACATTCCGGTCCGATTCCGGCAATCCGGTGGACGGCAATCTGCCGCATTCCGGTCCGACTGACCGACATTGTGGAACACTAGTGCTCTGTTTACTTATGAGACCTTGCCTTGGGTTCTATTTGCTGTAATTCTACTTTCTAATGAGATACTGGACGAATGATTGTTATAACTTTACTAGTTTAGGTTAGGTTTAGTTAGTTTCGGCATTCGTAAAGGTTTTGTGTTGCAATCGCCTTCTAGATAGAATAGGCAACAAGATTTTAAGTTTTGGCTTGTGTCAATCAAGATTTCTATCATTTGCAAATATAATTTTGTTGTCTTCTTCAATTATTTCAATAATGTTAAGCGAAGTTCAAGTTTGATAAATAATATTAAGCTCATTAATATTGCTATCCATCATTGAAAATCGCTTAGGTTATCAAAAAATACGTAGCAAATCTAACTCTAGTTGTCTTCTGGAGCTGCGGACTGCCTAGTGGGACTCCGGCTCGAAGCAAGAGTAGAAAGGGATGGTTTTTAGTCAGCAAGACTCTGACACTCCCTCTCGCTGCAAGGCGGTAGAAGTCATTGGATGATTTTGATTTTGCGCAGTCTTTAGATGAAAAAACTCTAGGTGTCTTTCTCAAAGCTTTCAGGACAAAATAATATTGCTAGAAATATTTTAATCAACATCTCTGATATTTTAATCAGAGAGTACAGTGCACAATTGTCGGCACTGTCACGCCGGTATATAGGTCAGCCATTTGCTATTCTCTCTTTGATGAATAACAACTATTTCCTTCGTCCGTCGCCTTGTCATAAAACTAATTTCGAAAAACCTATTAAATAAAACAAATCCTTTGCTCAAATCTATTTAAAAACATGTGTTTGTAACATCACTAGTAGGTAGGTAGTTTTTCACGGATGAACAGTTCATCCGTGATCATGGCGCTTGCAACAGTGCCGAAATATCGGAAACTCATCGAAATAAATATACATGGTAAATATCCCGTCTCAAGTTCTAATAATAGTGTTAGTGACCATGTCAGTTTAAAAAAAAAAGGTAGTTTTTCAGTCTTGCAAAACCGCCACAAAGATTACTGCACAGTGGTACGAAATAGACAATTTCCTCGGCAAAAACATTCTATATTTTCCCATGTGCGCCCCACCCTTGAAGGGTCGAGGGGTGGAATTAACGAATTTGTCAACTGTCAACGGAGGACCTTATGAGTTTTTCTAAGGGGTCACGATGATTTTCACCGTGGCATGTCAATTATGTTGGCGTATCTTATTTTATTACAGGTCATTAAAACGGATCATTTGTCTTCCCGAGATGCGGATGCGGATTACGTGCGGTAGTTTAGCTAAGCTGGAAAAATTTTGCTCAATTTCTTCGGCTCTCTAAGGATTTATTTGTTTTTATGTCTTGTTTTCTAATCTCACCATATTTTTAGCTGATTTTAAATCTTATTCTACCTAAGTCATATACAATTTGCAAATAGAAAGACCATATTTTTCATATTTCCGTAAAATTTTACCGTTTTTCTGACATACGTACATTTAAAAAATATTGCATATAAAAACTGGCCACGTTTTAAGCGTAAAAAACTTGCTCATGTAGGCAAAGAGCCTCGGTAGCCACTACAATAAATCTTTCGTCTAAGTGGCATTTACACAACACATATATTTCGAGTAAGAGGCAAATCGTAAATGTCTGTTACGTGAAGAGCTCAGCCCGTTATGTGACCCAACTTTAAGTTGTGTTTGTATGGATAAAAGGAACTCTAATGTTGTGTTTTATAGAGACTTGAATTGTTCAGAAGATTTTTATAGAGAAGAAATATGTTTATGGAGTTTGGAGTGATGTTATTTGTCACAAAATCGTTTATTTTAAGATGTAAAAAAATGAACTCATCATGCATAGTGGGTTCAATCGACAGATCATAGAAAAAATATCCATCTTTTATTTTTATTACATTTCACATCATCGATATTTGTCGAATAAAAATATTAGCACAAATGAAACCATTTCACGAGCCCGTGGCAACAATTTGATTTTTTTTCTTTTCCCTCGGCATTGAAACAACATTTTTTCGTCTCTCAATTTATTATCCCACAATTACAAAGCAGTTTTCCTTAACGAAAACCGTTGAGAATTTAGTTTTGTTTTTCGAACAAAGATGGCGACTGTTTGCGAAGATCTTGAGGCAGGATTGTGCCGTATTTTCCATTAGAGCCGAGAATCTAGTGTTGTTATAGAATGTAGAGAGATTGAATCGTTGTTACAATGTTTTTGCAGGCTAGAGGTTTGTTTGCTCAATCAAAATTCTGGAGATTGGCACTGGGATGGATTTTCTGCGTGGGTTGGTACATTTTAGTTCGATGGGCTCTTGTTGTTATTGTAGAATTGCTACTGAAATATAGCTTTAGATTTAGTACAATAACAACAACACGAAACGATTTCATTCTAGAGTAGTTTAACATAGCAAATATTTTTTCTTTCAAGTCTATCCACTAAAATATCGCCACTAAAAAAAAGAGCAAAATCAGAAAACTCTATCCATCTTTAACAAAATAAAGACCGATAAAAACATTATCTCCATCAATTCCGTCCGTTAAAATGTCTAGCATATACGTATACGGTCATTCCTCCTCGGAGGGTGTAGGGAGGTTCGGTCGTAAACCGGGATTCTCCCAGAGAAAATCCGCACTTCACTACCGACCTCGGTAATCACGCCGGCATCTCAACCCGTGTGGATTTGTTGAGATATAACGTTATATACACGTATATAGAAAAGCTTGTATCAGCAAGAACTGAATGTTCCAACAGTATTTTTTGGAGTCACGTTGTTTTGTGATTGTTGTTTCTGAATCGTGCCCCTGTTTTTGAAAGGACCTTTCTTGTATGCTGGAGTCTGGATTAAAACTGTATTTACTTGTCTAGCTTTGATATTTTCTAGTCTGCCCTTTTTATATTTGCTTTTAACTCTGTTCAAGTATTTATAAGAGTTTTGCTAGATTTCGTGAAACCGTAGCATTGTAGTAGTCATTAGTCTACCTTATAACTTGCTTGTCTGGTCTATACCGGACGAGCATTTATTATCACAAGACTTATCGATTGTGACATCCTTAATAATATCTTATATCGATTTGTGCATGAAAATTGGCAATAAAAATGGCATGTTACAAAGGAAAAAACAGATTAGGTTTGTATATTGTACTTAACTTAACATTTTGGCTTAATTTCATAGATATAGCCATTCATTTATTGTCTTTCAAATATCCACAAATACATATAGACTTTACTAGACAACAATTACTTCAAACTAACACTCCATTTAATTCCATCTAGCGACGTTTCTCCCTTTAACCCATGGCACAATGTACACAGAGGCAAAATTTATCACCGTGTCAAACCACGCTCTCTCTTGGCTAGTTTCCTTAAAGCCTGTACTTTTAATCCTGCACCTGGTTTCAGTAAGTGCAGCTTGTGCTTCTAGGTAACACAAACTGACTTAGCCGTGTTTTCCAACTGAGACACTGTGTTAGTTCTTTGGTCATGTTTCCTTTATCTTGTAAGATTGTGTGTCATCTGTCCTATTGTGTGTTTTGGTGATTTGATTTGGATATTTGTTTTAAGACATTTCTTTAAATGTATTGTACATTTTATTAATAAATAGGTTTGTCTTGGCTAGGTATAGAAAGCAATAGAAAGAAATTTTCAGTCTGGTATCAATTCAATGGTAGATTATACTCGTATCGCTTTGCTGCGCGTATGACTGTTTTAGGATATGGTGGCTGTCATTTTAACTATAAAAGACTATATACAAACAGATTTTATTATCTTGACTTTTTGTCCAAACTCATTTTACGATTTCGTTTCATAGATTGACGTTTTCCAACACCGTCAATATTTAACACAGAGGTGAACATAATTTATTTGTACATCGACACTGTGTCCCGCGTGTCTACACAGGAAGGCGTGGTGAATAATCAATGAGAATGTAAATGCAAGGTGAATTCACGAGCTCCCCCCCCTCCTCTACCCTCAATTTGCTCAGTTTTTTATAAGTCGTTGAATTATTAAGATAGAACAAGTAGTCTCTTAAGTTACTGTTACGGGTTTTCTTGGCATGTGCCCCGTTTCAGAGGGGAGTCACTTGGTTTTGGAATTAGTTTGGTTCCTATGTAAGACGTAAGACTAGTGATTTTGTAAAGCAGAGCAAAGTAATTATTCCATTTAAGACCTTTTTCTTGCACACAAGTGCGTTCTTAGTATATCGTTGAAAAAACACTTAAGTTAGAATTTTACTGTAATTAAAAAGGCACGCCATTTAAATTACGAAATTAAGGTAACAGAATAGGTATATCAGAATCACATTTAATTTTTATTATTAACCAAGACAGAAAAAACTATATTTCACACGCAAAATATAAAAACAAAACAATGACAAATAGGTACAACAAAAATTTGACAGCGCATGTATTTTGTCTACGGCAAAAAGGGACCTAGAGTAGATACCATAATTACTATTGATTAAAATACAATTTCCATAACTGCACCCAACAATGTTTCCATCCACCTCTCCCCTAAAAATCCCGCCACCAAAAATTCATCCTATCTACCACAGCACAGCGCAATATTTCGTAAAATCTCACTCAAGGAAGCACTTTAAGTTTGTACCATCGTATATTTAATTCACGACCAACTGAAGTACGTCCCCATAAAAATCCAGGCGATACTGTGCAGATGAGCCTTGCCAGGGACGCATTTGCAATCATTTTAATTGTATTGTCCTGTTTTACTGCGAATCCCGTTATACGATTATGTCCTTGTGATTTTCTGAGATCTGCTGTCTTTTTTTGCAATTGGTTTTATTTAATTATGGCTTGGGGTGAGCGTGTGATTTAGTTATAAGGGTGCAAAAGGCATGTGTTATTTTTTAGGAGATTTGGTTTGGCTTTTTTGTGTCGCTAATAGCTATGGTGTTTTTCTAAAAACTAGTTTTTATTATTAAACACACGACCTTAAATAAGATTTACGTTAAAATAAAAATATTTTGTTTGACTGTATTCATATTACCCTATTCTTTTTTACACATTTTTCGAATTTTCGACTACATCCCTGTATCCCGGTTCAAGATCCGTATACCCGGGATTTACGGTTATCGCTACCCGGGTTGCGTTCAATCACAACCTGGGAACTTAATACTTAACGCGTCTATTGCAAGCTCATACGTTTTTAGTACTCAATTATTTATATATTTTATTTTTATTGATCACACTGAACGTGATTTGAAAGAAACCTGGTGGTTGGGGGTTAAAATTTATGGAAAGATTTCGGTTTAAAATTTTTGTCCACGTATTTTTTATGTTTTGCACACTGTGCTTAGTAATGTTCATATTTTAAAACATTTTAAAATAAAATGTTATGTATTCCATTTTTAAAATCTTAAAAAAAGAACTGCCATTCTCTTTCTATAACGTATTTCATTTTATTTTAATAATGAGACCAACCGTTTTGTGTTTTATCTTATTGACTATAATGACTATCAACACTTCTATAAGACAAGCTGCAAAATGACATCAAAAACGAAAAGTTACGCAAAAATACACCCTACAATCATAAACATAACGACTGTTGTAAAAATCTGTGAACATCGTCTAAGATCGTTACGTCTACTATTTCTAGTTTATCATCCATAACTTCTGAGAGCCTTACAAAAGTAAAATGTTCCATAAAATGCTTAAATGAAAGTTTTTATGATGTATCAAATGAATTTTGTAGTTGGAAGTCGATTTTTTGCTTTATATGAAGTCATCGTCATAAGGAAGAGTAGAGATGTAAAAGGCTTTATTAATTAATGAGTTTTTTTTTCAAGTCGTAGATGAAGTACTTTGTACATACCGTACTCAAACACGTTGTAGGTAATACTTCAGGTTTTTAAACCATTCCTAATAAATTGAGGTTTGATATAAATACAACACATATCTTTCTTTTTTAAGTAGAAAATCATGCAATGTCTTCCACCATCTTGGACAAGGTGAGACAACGAGTGTCAGACGCTGACTAAAAACTTACCCTATTCCTATTCTTACTTTTCGAGCCGGTACCCGCTAGACAGTCCGCAGCTCCGAGTCGAAACACAATATCATCGAGTCAAAATCGCAATTAAAATAATATCCACTTTATAGTTGTTGAGAAAAATACCGAATACTTGTTAATAAATTATATTATTGAAATATTTACCTACACTTATACCTCTAGTCACCCCATTATACCCAACAACCATTCACCAACAATCAATCCAAACTTCAACACAAAATCAATAATTCAGAGATCTTGAATTCATTCATTCTCCCCTTGAGACGTTCGCGAACAATTAAGGCTTGAGACGCACCCTTACCGCCGTATGGCGTGTAATTACGCACTCATTACTGTCCCAGGGAAGATTTTACGCACTCCGGTAAAACTTGCGTGTTAAGAACTTATGACTCGTAATAAGTTCGTGTTAACTTGGGTTGTGAGGAGTTTTTAAGGGATGTTTAATGGAGGATGGGTGGTTTTAAACGTGTAGTGGTGCTGTTTTGAAATTTGAAGTCGGTTTAAACTGAAATTAGTTTAAAAATAATGGAGTATTGTGTTTAAATGTGTGACCTTTAATGATATAGTTCCAAAAACATCTTTACAGGTACTTTAAACATGAAATACCAACAGAACTCGATTACGACTACATCACACAATCAAGAGTGGAACTCGGAACTTAATGCCCGACAATTTATGCCCCCACAAATTTATTCACGCTGCGTATAGGTAGTTGAAAAGGGGCTGAATACCAAAACATCACAATTTGCGAACGGCACAAAGGAAACATCTTCCACGGTAAAAATCTGTAGAGTATCGTGAAGATGGAGAGACTAACGAGGTGGCCCCGCTACTCTGATTTCCAATTCAAAGGAAAATTGCGATGGAAAGGGTCGGTGGGGGGGAATGGAGGAGTGGGGGGCCCCCTCCCGTTGCTACGCGACGCGGGGTGGAGCCGCCGCAATCACGGCCCAATGGCACGACGGTTATAAATTGCTCTGCCGTCGCGACATAGCTGCCGGAGTGAGACGACCAGGCCTCCCGCTCGCACTAATGAAGTCGCCTCTCTGTAGCACCCTTGATTGACGGACTGGCCCTTTTTCGGTAGTAGTTAGGTATCAATGCCGTGCCGTGATTTGCTAGTAATAAAGGTGTGGTCACATTTTCCTGTTGTGCACATAGATTGTCACGTGACGCGGCTTATTGCGTTCTATGTACGTGTTTATACAGCTTCATGCCAATTTATTCGCACTCCCACTTATGATTCAGTCTTTATGTACCTACCAATTAGATTCTTTGAAAATAATATGCCTTTGTGAGCTGCAGAATGTGAATACTTGCAAGAGACAAACACTCCCACATGTTGAATCATCTCGAAGTGAATTAAATAGATCCATTATTGGCTCAGTCGTTTCTGAGAATGGATTATCTCTATATACCTATTTATGTTGATGAAGAAGACACCTATACATATGCATCGAGTTTTCTCAGAAATAAACTCCTAAGATGTCATCATTGCAATTTTTAATCTATGATTTATCACAAAACAACATGGCGTCGAACTGTCAGTCTACAATAAGTACTAATATGTGTATAGGCAAAAAAATCAGAACCTAACCAACTCATTCCGCACTAAACTTCTGAATATTTTCTTTATACTATGTCATAGTATATATCTGTACTTACAATACATAATTCCTAACAATCCCTCGGAGGGTATTTCGCCAAACAAAAGCTGAGATCAACAAAAGCAATATTAAATTCCTTTCTCGTAGGACTCGAGATAATGTGATAGAGTTTTAATACTTTAGTCTTAAGTGGTTTTGGGTCTAGGCTTAAAGTCCTTAGAAAATATATAGAAACACCCTATAAGTAGACGGTTATTTGCTGAAGATGTAGACGGAGATATACACATCTGTTATAATGTAAACACTTGAACTGTGAATTGAAGACGAAACCTTGTGCTCAGTCTCACAAGCAAATAAACCAAATGATTGAAAATGTTCTAAATACTGAACTTATTTAGACTTTTAGTACACATACCTAGATACACATATAAGTACGTACCTACATTATACACATCTATATGAAGGGATTGTAGCCATACATGTTTTTAAAAGAACTACCAGTATAAAATTGAATAAGACTTTAGATCAAATACAATCAAATGAACATATATATAGATACCTACATACATAACGTCACGCCTGTCTCCCATAAGGGAATACAGAGACAATGGAACGCCAATTACTACGAATCTTAAATTATTTTTTCACTTCATCAACAGTCATCAGTCTTTTCACATGCTCGTTGGTTAAATGTACTTTAAATTTAGTATCACCAATCTGATCTCTATATCAAATGAAGTATTCAATTAATAACCTTATAACCAAACACAATCTCAATACTTACGTCTAAACCAAGAAAATACATATATAAATAAAGACTTAAGAATAGAAACAACAATTTCCCTCGCCAGCTAAAATAGTGAACTGTACAGTGTGATAAGAATGCGTAATATGAAACGGACTGCGCACAGATTACGCCTACGTGTGTCTTATACGATATTTTCTATGATATAAGAAAATATAGGACATATAACTATGTGTATCTTGCTGTATCATCGGTATTGCAACGTTACACCTTTTATCCCTGAAGGGGTACGCAGAGGTGCACATTACGACACGTAATGCCACTATCCAATACGCCGACTCTTCACCATTTGTGTTATAAGTCCCATATAATAGAGAGTCAATCTTTCACCATTTGTGTTATAATTCCCATATGAGAAATTGACGAACAACCGAAAAAAGTCCAGTAATACTTTGCCCGACCTGGGAATCAAACTCAAGACCCCGTAGAGAGGTAGTCGATTGAGGTATATCGTAGAAGCTGAATTTCGAAAGGGACTGCTTATTTTCTGATTTATAGGTAAACAAAATCAGTAATATACCTTTTAGATTTGAATGTCATATAGTTATTATAATAGGGGACTGACACCAAGCCTTATTTCAGAGAATTGAACCTTATTCAGTCAACCTAAGAGCCACCGAATCAGTAACAACTCCTACCTAAAAAGATCCATAAAATCCTTAGAACTCACTAATTCCATTACAAATCCTTTTCTACACCAACTTAAAGCTACACACCTCTCATTCACACCCACTAAACCTCCATAAGTCAGAAAGAGAAGGAAACATTAATAGATATAACTAACACATATACATATAGTAGTATCATATTACACTATCTTTTCAATAAAAGCAGAACGTCGAGATTCCACGGATTTTCTCTTTTACGTATATTCGTAGTCTGTCTGTATAAATAGGGGCAGCCCTACATACATATACGTATAGGGTTGCCTCTCTATAAATCGTATATGTAATACGGAGAGAGAAAACTGCGAACAGATTCCGCAAAGGTTTATTAACACGGTATGGGTAGGGTTGGCACACGGTTTAAGTATGTATTAAGATATTTTTTGTGAGGTTTTATGTGTTGTGCTTAAGTTTAATTAGTTCAGTGTCGTGTGTCAGCTCTATACCTGCTATGATCTAAATTAATCTCTATATTTTGCTAAAAGAACCGATTAAGGAATTTTAAATTCAATACCTTGTGTAAGTAGTTCATAATCTCTAACCACTAATGTGAAACGCAAGGAAGACAAACAAAGAGTGCATAATTTAATTTTTATAATAAAATTGTTTAACATATTTAGCTTTCTATCATATTTCAAAGTCAAAGTCCTCAATTAGGCACCTTTGAAACGTGAAATTGAATTGTTCGTCAGTCTGTTTGTCCGTCAGTGAAGCTAGTTGCTCGTTCCAAAGTGTAGCATCGAATAGAAAAGAACGAGCAAGAAACTCCATCGTTACTCTTTTCAAATCTCTCTGATACATTTTAAAGCCATAACAACTTATACATATGCCTTACATATTTTCTACATTATTCTAGTAAATAAACAACTATGAGAGAAAGAGAGATACATAGGACTTTTGTAAACAAAAACTCGGCGAAACGCTGTTGATCTGTAGATATCGGCAACCCTATCGGTATTGCAGGGTCGCGCGTCACAGCGGATCGATAGCGGGGATGTGGTGCGGATTACCATCGGCAATACTCCTCGATTACACGGATCAAATATATTTTTTGTAATGTTAACAGAAACTTATGGTTATGTAGTAATATATTACATAGGTTTGTTATAAATGTGTATTTTCTTACCCTGTAACACTTCACTTATGATAAATGAAATACGCCGTAGAATTTCTCTATGAGTCTCACACAACGAAACACAAACAACTCTGCTATATAAATAGCAGAGTTGTTTAACACAAACAAGTCTGCTATATAAATAGCAGAGTTGTTTGTGTTTAGTTGTGTGAGGTTACCGGAGGCCCAATTACCCCCTCTTCTCATTCTTCCCAATCCCCGATTCCCCAATAACTTTAAATTCCTAACCCCAAAAGGCCGGCTACGCACTTATAACGCCTTTCGTAATTTCGCTTTTGTAACGTATTTCGGATGTCCATGAGCGGCGCCGATTGCTTACCATCAGATGATACCTCGTTTCCCAGCTTATACCATAATAAACCTAAAATCTATTTTCCATTGTCAACAGGTGAGAAACCCCACAAATGCCAAGTTTGTGGCAAGGCCTTCAGTCAAAGCTCGAACCTGATCACCCACTCCCGCAAGCACACTGGGTTCAAGCCATTTGCCTGTGAGCTGTGTGGACGGGCCTTTCAGAGGAAGGTGGATCTGAGGAGACATAAGGAGACACAGCATGCTGATCTGAGACCCCCTCAGCCGCCGCATATGCAGCCCCACACTGATGTGCATGGCATGCATCCCACTGAAATGCATGCTGTGCCTGACCATCGAATAGGTGAGATTTGATTTGGTGATCTCTCTTAGTACGAGTTAGCTTTACGTTGAACGAAAACGAAACGAGAACGCGTTCGGCGTTCTGATTGGCTGGCTCGAATGAACCAACCAATCAGAGCGCCGAACGCGCTCTCGTTTCGATTTCGTTAAACGTAAAACAAACTCGTACTAAGCCCACTGTTCAATTAAAATAAAATTGATTTTGTAAAAGCCACGTGGTTAAGGCGGAGCAGTATTCCCATTCTTAGATATAATACAGTATCGTAAGAGTCTATTAAAAGCTTACATGTTTGACTACGAGACACCGGGTAGTAATACTACTCTAAACTGTGACTCGCAGCTCTCCTGCCAAGCATGAAGATTACAGCAAGCCCTATTAAGTAAATAAGACCTAGAGAACAGGACTGTAACGGGATATTCATGTTTTCATGTTTACTGACACTTCAAAACAGAATAACTTATTCAACCTCTTTCTTCCAACAGATCTCCGTCCTCCCCACCCAGACCTGCGTCAGCACCCTGACTTCAGAGCACACATGAGCACCGCAGTGCCTCCTCTGCAGCCACTACCATCCTGAACCTCAACAGCCTTCGCGCCAACTGGCTGGCGTTAAGGCTTGATGATGGAGTAGAACGTGATAGAGCGATGTGGCAGTGACCAGTTTAAAAAGTAATTTGACTATAAAAACAATGATCTTTTTTTTTCTAAACAAAATTAGTTTCGCACACGATGTCGTGTCGTGAGCATGTCGTTACGTAATGAGTAAATGTCTCGCTCGCTTCGTCGTGTGCGAATCGTTCGGTTTATTGTACAGGGACGTACTCGGTTTCCGTATTAATGGTCGTAAGTTATTTTAAAGTTTAAAGTTCAAAATTATAAATAAAAAAATGTTTTGGTTTATTTTATATAGAATTTATGTTTACAAAACGTGATAAATATGTTTTTGTTGTTATTTTTATTCCTTTTTTTTTTAAATACTCAATGATGAGCTCACGGTACAGTGTGTTGCAATAGTGTTTTGTTTTAAGAATATCACCTAAATTATTTTAAACACAGTCTTGGTCAAATGTCGTGGGTAAATATTTTTATTTGACTACAAAGAGGTTTATTAATTTGAACTAATCCATTCCACATCGCTATACGGAGCAGTGTAAAATATTGAATAGGAAACCAACATATAGTATACAAATAAATACATTTTATTGTTACCGCAGCTCTAATAAGTAGTTATAATCAAATTATTATAATAAAAAAAAATATAAACGCTTTGTAATTGTGAGTTTTTTGATCTCAAAGTAAACTACAGAATAAAGTGTTTAAATAAATGTAAATATTGTTTGTGTTGCATTAATGTAAAATGTAATCAATCTTACGTAATAATTATAAATGGAGAGAAAAATTATGTATCTATGAAAATATTTCTGAAAAAAAAATACTCAATATTAAAAAAAAACTGCAACACAAGCAATTACTTTAGCGGGCAAAATCCAAAGAGCACAAATGTTTATAAATTAATTAAAAATAGTAATTTTTGAGGCACCTAATTGTAAAGTCACAAAATATATTTAATGGACTGATGGAATCATTCCAAAATGTTTTTTTCCAATTACTATTTAGACATGAACAATTTAATTTTAAGAACGGACTTTATTTAGGAACGCTTATGTTTATCCTATTTTTATAATTGTTGTTTATTGACATCATTCCGTGTTATTTTCTTAAAAAAAAAAATAGAAATTAGTCAATGTATTAACATTACCACCACTTTCAGCATCTCTACAAATATGTTATAATAGTCCAATCTTAAATTGGAATAATAGTATAAAATATTATGGCAACTGCAATAGATTAATAATCAAAACATTATACCAAAGTACATTACCCAATATTAATAATAATTCGTGTCATATAAAATAATTATGTGTCATATTAATAATAGTCGAAATAATTTCATTAGAATAGAATTTTAAAATAGAAAAATACTCGCATATCAATACTATATTCATTTACTATATTATTATATCTAAATGAAATCGAATTATGTAAAATATTTAGCTGATTATAGTTAAGAATTAGTTTAAAAATGTACAAAAAATGTTGTCTATTTTTATGGCTGTAATCTTTTGTAAAAGCACTTAGATTTAATTCATTGTATTTGTAATTATACTTTTGCTGCTGTTTTTGTTCAGAACAAAATATATTAAAAATTCCAGAAGTAGATTCCATTCGTCTGCATTCCAGATTTTTCATATAAAAATACAAAATATAAAAAGACAGTCTAGCATTCCATATTTTAATTAGAATGTTGATGATTTATATAAACATAGTATCGTCACTCTTCTTCAATTCCTTTCACAGACTTCACTTCAAGCAAATCCATAAGTTGCTATACGTAATTGTAAATAAATTATTTAAAAAATTGTATTTAAAAAAAAACTTCTCGTCAAAATTTTTAAAATAAAAATTGTATGTTATTAAATGTAATGTAATAAATAAACTCATTGTAAATATTGTATAGAAACATTTAAACTAGTTACGTTAACGATCCCAAAGAAATACGTGCAATCCTACGGTCGTAATTTACCAGTTATAATTATAAGTAACTGTCACTTCAATAAATATGATGATGTATTAATATTTTGTATTATTTACACCCTCTTCCACAACTGACATATAACAATTAATGATATATGGTATTTATTTTTAAAAATTGATTACCAGGTGTCATTTTTACACGTCAATCTCTAAAATAACTAAATGATGAGGAATTATTTGTGGGATTCCCTAAATAATTGGCAAAATCTACAAAAACTGAATACAATACACATAACACACGCCTTATATTTCTTAAAGGGTTAGGCATTTACACTACACCTAACACTCAGTTCTCATCAGGCATGTTGTATCTTAAGCTTTATGTAATTGAAGGATACTATATTGTATTTCGAATAATCAGTTACCAGTACAGATTGAGTTAAAACAAAACAGTGACGGGAATTTAACAACACACACCTATACACGAACACGTATTTTTATAATCGATAATCAATCCAGGAACATCGGTGTGCCTAGACTAGACAAGCGCTCATAATCACTTATGTAGGACCAGAGTCAAACAGAGCATAAGGGTGCGGCCAATATACCGTAAATATTTCAATTGATGAATATTTTCTAACAAAAGCAAAGATATTACTTACATAAAAAATCAATATGACGTAAATATAAAGCTTGTATAAATAATTATGTAAATATAACTCAAGATGTTGTTGATCTTAATTCTATTCCGGTATCGTTTTGACGCGAGGGGATAGGCTTTTTAGAAACGCTTCTAAAGTTACACGGAAGACATGGAAGTATTTAAAGTAAGGATTAATATAATCATTATTCTTATTAAAAAGACAGGGGCTTGAATAAAGATTAAGATAAGCAAAATTCTTGTTTTGATTAAGAGAAAGGCATTAAAAAATACCGTCAAACAATATGTATAGTATAGTTTGGAAAAAATTATGGACCACTCAGACCATTTGGGTCACATCAAATATACGGTGAGTGTATCTGCTGTATAACATTTTTATTTTTTGATAGGTAAAATCATCCAAATGCTTCTCCCACCTTGGACGAGGCGAGAGGGAGTGTTAAACTGTTACTGACTAAAAACAACCCCGTTTACTACTCCTATTCTTCAAGCCGGAGTTCCGCTGTCTAGTCCGCAGCTGCTGTGAAACATATACCTACACCAATGGCTCCTATGACTTCCAGTAAAGGTAAAGTGTTTTGCAATACTCAAGAACCTAATTACGTTGCTGCTTTGTCACCACATTTTAAATGATTCATTACCAAAACACACACATATGTTTGTTTCAGAAAAAAATATTTGTTAATCTCTCGAGCTTAACCAGCCCCATTTTTCCGCAATGTTATTCTTACACTCCAATTTCAACGCAGAACCCTAAATTAATCCAATTAACTGGCACCCGATTCCGTATAACACTGTGTTTGTCTATAACCGTCAATGTTTGCGACGCCATGATCGATTGATCATTAACCTAATGGCTGATGTATCGAGCCTTTTTTAATACTTATTAACTTCGTTGTATACTTTTATTTTTAGATTATGACAGTTGATGAAATACTACCCTGTCCTTGTTAGTTCTCTTGAGAGTTAAAGGTTTCGATGTGAACTTTGATATTTTACAGTAATTTAAATACGTACCTAACTTGGTCTATTTTAAGTTAGAGTTTTTGATGGCTTCAATTAATCGACTATATTTATAAAATCTAGTTAAAAATAGTATTATTGTGTAGATAGTTTTTTTCAAATTAAACTGAAACAAATGATGGTTATGCTGAAACAAAATCTCAGACTTAAATAAATAGGTTGTATTTTTGCATCACAGCTTAACAAACTTGAAACAGACGACAAAAATAATCTTAATTTACAACCCTACTTGTAACTACTGGACAAAGCTCAACCAACGCATACAAAACCAAAAAAGGCCTCCTACACAAAAAATAACAATACCTACACCAGACCGAGTATTCACAAAGCCAGAACAAAACCCGTAACTCCATTCTGTGTTTGATTACGTTACACAAAAAACCTAGTTAGATTTGTAGTAAAGCGGGAAGGAGACGGTCCCGTGGGTCCAGACGAACGCTAAACGCCTGTTAGCACGCACTGAGGGACGAGCTGAGCCGGACCGTTGTTGTGCACAGGGCGGAATTTTGAATGTTTAGGGCTAGTCTACATGTTAGAATGTCATAATTGAAAAGAAAAACTGGTCTAAATGTTAGAATATAAGAATTAAAAAGAAAAACAGTTACTTAGACGATGTTTATACGGCATTTTGGTATATGAAGTATGATGTGATTAACACATTAAACGCTATGAGGGGCAAATGTGATCGGCGCAAGCAGAGGATTTACCTTCAAAAGATTTTTGTAGGCAGTCAAAGTCCTAAAAATTCCCAACTGATATTATATTTTTTTTATGTTAAATGGGCCGACGTTTGGCCGCTATCTCGCCTGATGGTAAGTGATGATGTGGCCTACGATGGAGCACGTCTGCCCATAAGCAACCTATACCTATACAGTTCGGTATACGGGAGAAGTTAAAGTAAGTAACCTTTAATTCTGGTTTTTTAACTTTATTCAGAAAACCACATATTGTCCACTAGGAAATTGTTTGTTTACAATAGTAATCAATGGTTCTATTCATTCACTATTGTCACTTGTTCAAACAACAATTAGTAGTCTATTCTTCGTATGTATAGTCTAGTTTTATACATCAAATCAAACGGTTCCATGGTGTAATGGTTAGCACTCTGGACTTTGAATCCAGCGATCCGAGTTCAAATCTCGGTGGAACCTGATAACATTGTTTTTGTATGTGTGTCATGTACTGATGAAATTGTCTCAAAACAACATTTTAAAATAATTGTGCATTTTTATCACATACTAATTTGTACAAATACAATCATATAAGTAAACGAATTAAATGTCATATTGCATTTTTAACAACAAATACACTGAAATGTCAATTATAACTATTCAAGGAACCAAAACAAAGAAAAATAAATTACAAAAAAATATCTAATAATAAAAATCATACCGGCCGAATTAAGAACTCCTCCTTTTTGGGAAGTCAGTTAAAAATTGACTCCATCACCTATTGATTTAAATATCATCATACACTGCTCCACATAAATTCTTTAACCATTTGTATAAGTCGAAGACTAACCTTAGTATAAACAACTTATGAACAGGTATAATCATAAACCACATACATATTTCTACAATTATTTTTAGACAAAAAGAATACAGTTCCAAATCCGTCCCCTGCCGGGTCAGCATCATATATAATTCATTGGTATCCACATGCGTCTCGGACGCAATCAGTATTGTGAATAATTGATGACCGGCCCGATGATTGTGCGCCCCGCGAGATTGAAGAAGATTTGCGCGTCCAAGTACGGCCCTGGTAGATTTTATTCATTATTATTATTACATATTTATTTGAAATGAACTAAAGGTAGAAACGGATTTTGTTGTATTTTTTTATTTAATTATTATTTATTTACACTTTGCAAAATAAAAATAAATAAACAGAAATGAAAAAATATTAGATTCAGGATATTCACTGGATTACCTAATATCATAATTAAATATCAAAACGGTACATGTATTAAATGTATTATTAATTTAAAATAACAGAAAATTAAATAACTAATTAATTGAAATAAAATTTTAATAGAACTCAATTTCATTATAATCAATCATTCATTATCAATTTCAACGGATATCAACAGTAGTATATCGCCTATCCATACAAAATCATTCTCACATACGTTCACACAAATATAGACTCTATTGCGTAACACTTAAATTTGATTACGGTATGAATCATCATTCGATAGAAATACAATATACCGATGACGTCACTCCCAAAGAGTCTTAGTGAAACCGACCCACTATTTCGCGACGCTATTTCAAGCGGTTCCATGGTGTAATGGTTAGCACTCTGGACTTTGAATCCAGCGATCCGAGTTCAAATCTCGGTGGAACCTGTATGTTCTTTTTGTACCATGTTTGTCAAATTTTCTTTGTCACTTTTTTTCATGATTTATTTTTGTGAAATAAATGCATATTTTGTATTATTGATTTTTTGTTAGTTTTTTATATATTATTTTTATTTAATTTATTGATTACAATACTTTGGAAAATCCAAAATAAATAGAAATCAGATGTGTAGAAAAGAAATAATTTTATTTTAAAACATAAAAAAAATCACTTAAATAAAAGAAAGGTTTTAATATTAAGGATATAATTTTTGACAATAACTTACACTAACCATATTTAATTTAGAGAAATCTATCTACTATCCCGCCATGTCTGTATGTTTGTGAGGCACAATCTCAAAAACTACTACACAGATTTTGATGCGGTTTTCACCAACGGATATATTGATTAGGGAGGCTTTTTATAATAATTCATAAAGGTTTCGGATACCATGGTTAAAACTAGTAATAATTAGAATACAATCAGTATTCCTTGACCTCTCTAATCAAAGGTCGTACTGATAACAGTATAACCGTGTTTGTTATTATTTTAATCTTGTTATTTGATAACCGAAGGAAGTTTAAAGAAATAATCTATAAAGCCGTTTTTGAGAGGTACACTTTAAAATAATCGTTTCGAATTTGACTGCACGGTTGGCGCGGTGGTAAGGCAACATGTAGCGGGTTCGCTCCACGCATGGAGCAACTCTTTGTGTGATCCACAAATTGTTGTTTCGGGTCTGGGTGTCATGTGCATGTGATCTTGTATGTATAATATTAAACTACTTATGTGTGTGTGTATTTACTAATGAGGTAAATACAGAATTTCACAATCCGAAAGTTTTTCATATTCTGTGTTTAAATGAGACCGCTTTCTGTGCTGTGATTGATCGGTTCTTTTGGAGCCGGCCAATCACAGCACAGAAAGCGATTCCATTAAAAAAAAAACTCTCTCACACAGCAGCGGACGCGGTCTCGTTTCGTTAATATTTTGCACTTCTGCCTGGTTTCTTTGAAACATAAAAAGTAATATTATTTTTAACAAAACAGTCCAGTCACGAATAGAGCAAAAACATTTTTCAGCAAATATCTAACACTTTTACTTACCCCTTTAGTACGACAAAGTCACAACATATGTATATAACTTCCAATCATAATCCCATAACGTAAACCACAAACGATCATAAAATAAAGGCAATTTGGTGCCTTGATAACTTCAGAAACCAATTTCATCATGACAGGTTCTCGTATCACTTTCCAATACTATTCCAGAGTGGAAGGGTACCACAATGGCGGCAGAAACCATCAAATGTATTCAAATTGCACCATGTCGCTACCTCTGTACTGTCATACCTGCTTTATACACCATACAATTGAAAATAAACCTTAGTGTGCAAAGATAGAGTTGGTTTTCTAATAGCAGTGCGACTACCAATTTCAAACATTGCAATTTATAGATATACGTTCTTATTCCACTCAAAATAACATACGTTTCTTCTTAGCAGTGGTTCGCTAGTTCTTTCGGTTTGTGTTAAGGGATTTTTGGTTGTATGCTGTTGTTGTTAAAGTTGGTTTTTGTGTGGACGGTTTTGTATGTAATATGTAAGGGAAAGCGAATGGAAAATATCTGCAGTCTTTTGTATTGACACGATGGAAGTGAAATAAGTACGTGATCGGTTGACATGAGACGTTGGAGGGAGGGGGGAATGACTTAGAAGCTGAAACCTTTAGTACTTTACCTCACATCAACAGCCTATAAATGGCCACTGCTGACCAAAGGCCTCTTGTCACACTGAGAACGTTTGAGCATTAATCACCACGCTTGTTCAATGCGGTTTGGAGGGTTGGTTAGTATCAGATTCTGACTTTTTAACTGGTCTCGCCATTGGCGAGACGAGAGGGAGTGTCAGACTCTTACTGACTAAAAGCCACCCGATCTTACTTCTGCTTTTCGAGCCGGAGCTCCGGTAAAACCGCTAGGTAATCCGTAGCTAGTGTCAGACTTTTATTGACTAAATCCTACTCCTGTTTTGTGTCTGCCTTTTTTAATCTGCGATCACATACATAGCAACCACATTCACCTCTTTACTTACCATAATTACTATCAACTAACTCAACTCTTAAAAAATGCTTCTTATCGACCGTTTACTTTAAAAAAAAAAAACTCCAACTTTTTTTCAAAGAAACAAAGTGACAAACTCATAAACTCAATATCTCACTGACAGTACGGGCTACACTACTACAGTACAGCTACAGCACTCGCCCACAAACTTGACTCGGTACAATTTACATAAAGACGTCTACTTTCAGCATCGGAATCGAGTTAGGAGAATACTTTAAAACTGTCGCTTAGCACAGACGTCGAATCCGTTTAGAGTTTTCGGGAGTTCCAAGATAGTTAGGGATGTGGCGCGGTCGTGTTTTGAGAAGTATCGATAAGATGTATTGTCGATTTAAGCTCAAATACTCGAATGTTTCTCAAATATAGCCCTTAGTTAAGTCCAATTCAAAAATAAGAAGGTCTCAAATATAAATGGAATACTAAAACGCCACTCAAATTAAAATGTACTTAGCTGAGCAAAAGTTAAATGTTTGCTTTAGTATATTATAGTAGGACTAAATAAACTCCTTTTATACTGTATTACTTGTTATTTACGCCGTGTGTAAACGTTATCTAAGTTATTTCCCTGTTATTGTAGTGTGTCATAATAAAATTTACCTAAATTACCTTTTAACTATCTTTGCAAGAATTATATAATGCTAGGTGTTACGTTATTTACAACATAATACCTGTAAGAGACAACTGATACCTTTTCCTGATAACAAAGAGAAACCTTCAATATTGACGTGTGTCGTGTATCGAGACAGTTTTTAAATCGATTTCGACTACGGAAATCATTTTACTCGCACACGGGCCTTTCATGTGTCATCGCCAATTTTTCATGGAAAAAATTAACACCCACACTGTTAATCACATGACTATAACCATTCATTTGGTTAGTATTGGCTATTTTACACGGAAAATGTACAGACCCAAAAAATCTATTTTTAATCTCATACTTGAAGACTATCGACAAAAAATCTTCAGCACCACCGCATCCCTACCCGCCACTAGGGGCGTCCAAGTTGCGTATTGAGTTACGCGCCCTACACCGGTCCAATCGCATCAACCCGCCTTCGAGGCCATTATAATATCCTGTTGCGAGGCAATGGTAATCTTCTTATTTACATAATGGTACTCTTGCGATGCCTATCCTCATTTGTGTGACGAGATGACGGCAGACGATAGGTAAATGGGTTAGGTTCGGTTTCTTAGGACTTCGTTTGAACGCTAGGCTATTGGTGATCGTCTATAGGATTTGGGAGTGTAATAGAGTTAGATAACTGTGTTTTAAATAAATTAAAAGTTGATATTTAACGGTAAATCGACAATTTACCGTCAACATTGATTTAGCAGTTCGATGGAGCCAATAACAGAATAAGACTTCCTAAAGTCGAACATACTTATTCTATCGTAAATAAATTGATTAGATTTTTATGAAATTAGTTAGTACAGACAACAGATCTCTTCTCTTTCAAGATATATTTTACTTACTTTACAAGGCTTAACCTTGTAAGAAATACAATGTGATAGGGGTGGGACTTCTAATATTTGGTATTTGGCTCTTTTATGTCATTATTAAACAAAGATTTAAGATTATATTTACTTGTCACTTACCTCTTTAACAGATACACCATCAGAGACTATCAACACCCTTCTAAAATAAAAAATATGCAAAAAATCTCCCTTTCCACCCATTATGAAGATCTCCATTCCCCCAACCGGTAACAGACTACCAATACCAATGGAACGAACCCCAAACAGCACGATTTGTTTTCCCTTCTCACGTACAATACGTCTCCGTCTCTTATATCAATTTAATCGTATAAATTGAAATTCAAAGAGCAGACTACGAATCAATTACTGATGGGAGATCGGTAGCATTCAAATAACTCGATGATAGAAATGTCCTTAAAGAATGTGCGTGTGGAGAAATGTGAACCGATATATTATGAGGCAGTGTGGTAGGAAATGTTGAAGTGATGCGGATCTATAAGTCTTTGGCGTGCTGAAAAGATGTCTTGCTTTTGCCTGAGACTAAGGTGAAGTCTGTTTTAAAGAGTACACATTGTTTGTCTACTTGAAAGACATCTGCATGAGCATTGGGGTTGTCCACGGACTCAGCCAAGGTATGTTTTTTTTATGGTATGATGCGTGTTATGGATGGCTTCCCTACTATCGATACATTGCATACTCGAGCTACGCATCTTCCTCACACAGCTAAATAGCTTCTCTACCATCGATATGGTAGGGAAGCCATCCATAGCACGCATCTTTCCATATCAAAACCACAGTTTAACTGAGTCCGTTTCCACCAATGCTAATCCATGTGTACCAATGAATATGACTGGTAGAAGCCAAACGCATCAACAACAACGTAGCACAGCACATCTCTAATGGAAAAGCAAGCTTATATTGAAAACCATTTACAAAACATGAAAGAGTGATTAAAAACAATAACTGAAGATACCAATAGACATTTTTATACCATCATAAATATGACAAAGTAAACCTTAGTAGATATAATTTACGACGGCAATATGAGACTAAGTGATAGAGAGATAAAATTTATTCTCCTTTGCGTCACTCGATGTTATTACGATATAAAAACGGGAATCAAACGACATAGGATTATTATTGAGTTATGGTTTGATACTGAATTGGACGAAAAGGGTTGGTCTTGTTATGTACTTGGGTAGGGCTTTTAATAGTTTGATGTGTGTTAAATAGATTTTAGTGTTTAATAATGTTGTTGAATATCGCGTGGGTGACGAAAATTAGTAGATAATAATTGTTTTGTTTTAGCGCCTGACAAAAAGATAAAGCAATAAAACACGTAAGCGCACCAAAACTTAAAGATGTTCAGATTTATAACAATGTAGATAAGTAGAGGTAAGTCTGAAGGATGTAACAAATATGATAGTAAAAGACTGATTAATGAAAACTTACGAATAGGATAGATGACTAATTTTTATTTTAATGTCCGTCTAGTAGAATATATCAAAATATTAGACACGTATTTTTTTTCTTACGGAAACAAATACTTTCGAAGATATATCGATTTGAAATATCACACAATTTTTCATTACCTAACTGACGGACTAGATAGATTTTTAATTTACATACCCCGTCATCAACATCCTTGTTGCTTACTTACAAAATATAATCGAAAAATGAGACACGAAAATATTTGCAAATTCACTTAGGTACAAATTACCGTCACGAAAATACTTTTACGCCTCAGAAAAAAAAATGTCAAACCAATCTCCATATTAAAGCATAAAGCATAAAACCAATACATAAAACTATCAATAAAAATACACTTTGAATACATAAAAAGCTTACTGTGGGTACTTCGACGAATCAAGGTGTCGCGATCCAGAAAATTATGCAAAGAGCCCTCTTTTGGTCATTTTTTGCAAAAAGGGAATATTTTTATGACGGAGACGCATCAATATTTTATGTGACATCACGTCAGGGTTATATAGAATCAATCATTCCGATCGCAAGAGGCACTTTCTATTCAAATAACGTATTTTATCGTATTTTTCCCTGAATTGGTACTTGAATTACCTATGTGATGTTGAATTTTTTTTAGCGTATGTGGTTATGTAATGGGAGTGTCCTAATGTGTTGGGGTAAGATTGGGGATGTTTAGGTGCATAATAAAATTAAAGTGGTTTAATACTACAATATGTCATAAATATTCAATGCTAATTAGAATAAATTGTATATGTCCTTCTTGTAGATTATTTTAAAACATTAGACACATATTTTTATTGCCTTACGGAAACCAATACTTTCGACGCTATATGATTTGAAATACCGCGTGACGTCACTTCTAGGTACGTTTTATACGTAGAAATGACGTATTTCCTCCCACTCCTACCTGGACTTTGTTTCGTTTTATCTAAGTAATGTTATCTTATACGAAAAAATAAAAAAATACGTGTCTAATATTTTTTCATTAGCTAACTGACGAAGTAAATAGATTTTTTTTTACCCAGTCATCATGCCTATTATAGTATAATCGGTGTACATACATAGAAAAAAAAACATCGGCCGAATTGAGCACCACCACCTCTCTCTCACTCTCTTTCAGTTTACAAAACCACCACCAACAACAACAATACTTATCTAAGATCTCCTATCAATCCTAAAGCCAATATTTCTCAATAATTCGACAAGCCACTGACAAACAGACGTGCTTAACGACCTGAAACCTTGAAACTTTAATATGGTTCGACCAATTATTTGGTGCAAATTGTGACGGATGGGTATGAGTGGCCCATTCAAGTCCGACTAAACAGTCATCAGGAATAATTGATCTAAGCAACTCCCTGGGGAACAACGCATTGCATTTAAACATGCGAGGTTTATTTTTAAGTCGATTTTGAGGGAAAATGTGTTGTTTTGTCTGGAGTTAAGTGTGGGAGAGTCATGCTTCGGCACGAATGGGTTACACCGGAGTGATACCACGGCCTTACAGAAAAGCGACGTGAAACAACGCTTGCGTTGTGTTTCGTTGTGTAAGTGAGGTTAACGGAGGCCTAATTTCCCCCGATCTTCCCAAGTTGCTTCCCTGCCTTTTCTCTTCCCTTCTGTATTATTAGTCCCATGTAATAGGGAGTGAGTCAATTGCTAGAAAAAAAATTGAAAAAAGCCCAGTAATACAGTATATAAGCTTTGTCCGACTCAGGAATCGAACCCGTGAGTTCTTGCCCAGCAGTGGCACTTGCAACCAGTACTAAATAAATGAAATGTTTATTATCACAATCAGCAAACAGTAGACCAAAGAGACAGTCATGTAATATTATTACTGATTGCTTTATTATTGTAAATGTAGACACCAACAAACGCGTTTAAGATTATTGCTAACATATTTTTAAAAGGCGCCTCAAATTATTGACTATATAATTTACCATCTTATCGACGTTCCACTTTAAAATTAACATTACAAATACATTAAAATTAGTTAGATTTGTACATTATTCTGTATCTAACTAATAACACCGGCAAACATCGCGTGCCTGCTGCCATCTAGCGGCAACTAACGAAGATTTACTATAAGCGGGAGATTTTGCTTGCCCGCCGCAATTCGCCAACATTGATTTGTGGCCGGCAGATGCTGGTTTTATAGCCAATTAAAAAGCCATTACGTTGAAAAAATAATTGTTGTTTATGGAGTATTTTTTTTTTTCGAAATTTATCAAGATGGAATAGGTATGGAAAGTTGAAAACATATTGTTTAGTCTGTTATAGTCCAAGAAGTCGAATACTATATTTAGAATCACAATAAGAACAATTAAGATGTCTAAAATTTATATCAAAAACTATTTAAAAAATTAAGTGATAGGTATCAAGTATGGACATGGACAACAATGTTTAGAAAATACCCCCTGACAGAAAAATCACAGCAATTCTACAAACCAATGCTTTTGCGATATTTCAGGACACTTAATATTTTTTGTATTCTTATGTTAATAATAAACACGAAAAATCACCAATTATAATATTGATTGAACCTATTGATCTGTACCTTTAGTACGAGTTTGCTTTACGTGTAACATATTGGCCGGCTCGAATAAACCAACCAATCAGACCGCAAAACGCGCTTTCGTTTCGACTACTTTAAACGTATAGCAACTTCGTACTAAGGGTACAGATGACTTTGATGCAGTTGTTTTAAAATTAAACTTAAACAAATAATTTGGCGATTAATTTGTAGGTACAATCGATGAAATTGGTTGTCAACCATTATTAAACGATATTCGCATGCACACGAAGAGAGCGATTTTCCCCCCTTGAAAAAAATACGGCATCAGCAACCAAAGCGAAAACGCGTGGTGGATAGCGAATTTGCCATAGGATTTAGTTTAAAGACCGTACTACCGTAAACTTTGCCGATAGTACCTAAGTTACTATTACTACCCAAAGCATCTATTTAAACCAACATCCATATATCATGAAGATTGTTACCTGTGTGTCGGTATATTCTGCATTTGGCTGCAGTTCTCCTATGCAAACACATTAAATGTTATAGGCTATAAGGCACAAGGAGTTTCCATTTTACGACTACGGCCTATGGGCTTGTGGGGGCCTTTCGTGGTGGCGATCTGCTGTGTCTTTCAAGGTAAAATATTGTAAGATCGTACCCCGTTTGTTTTGATGAATTTAGTATAATGAAAATAGTTTGTAATAATACTCCTGTGTAACAGTTATTCCTAGTTTGAGCAATGCAATCTTCTGTCAAGAAAACAGCACATACGAGTATTTTAGACTTTCAATTTTTTTTACCTTTATAAAATCGTTGGTTGTCTCGCGAAATCTGTAGTATTATAATTTATAAATCCTATACTTCCATAATATCTGTATTGAAATATCAAGATCAATACAATAATTTTAATCTACATTTGTTTCGGAAAACAAACACACCTTAAATTAAAGTTTTTTTTTTAAAGGGCAGACAACAAGCTTTTATGTCACTACATTGGTATATAAGGAAAACACGTAGATACCTAATGCAAAAACAAACACATAACAATCTACCCCACCATCGTATCGGTCCCGTATCGCCACCAATAAATTCCCCCATCAACACTAACCGTTCGATAATTATCGGCAATACGACATTGACGACACCCACGGGCGTCGTACGACAGCGACACGACACGATACTACACGACACGAACTTCACTACGATGTAAATTTATTTTTATTTTCTCAACCGTCGACGGCCATTATGAGAATTGCTTTCGATTTACTTACCAATTTGATGTTAAATAAATTGAAGTGGATATTCGTATTTGAGAATATTAAGTTATCTTTTGATCTTAGCTTGGTGAATGGTGAAGCTTTTAACTTGAATTTGTATTGGAAGTTGTGGTTGGTTGAAATAGGAGTCATTTTTTTTTTAAATTGATTTGAGTGATGCTTTGCGGTCGGTATGATCGTGTACGGCTGAAATTGAGTGATATGCATGGTAAAATATATTTTCTTAGTTTATTTCATTCACATCAGCTTATACGTAGCCATTGCTGGCCTTGATGGCCAAAGGCATACGGAAAACCACACTTGCTCAATGCGGGTTGGCGTTTTCAAACTTGTACTTAGACATAAGCCCGGGTTTCCTCACAATGTTGACAATGTACAAATAACAAAGTACAAATCACTCCGAAAAAGTTACAATGAAACTTGCCGTGGGCTGGTTTCAAATTAAAAATTTTGCGACGTACGATCTTGAAGATTATTTATTCACTAATAACGCTGAACATTAATAGGTGCAAAGAACTATTTTTGTAATGTCGACAGCTTCAGTGCCCATGGAGATCAAAACGTTAAACAACAATAATTAATTTAAGAAAAAACAAACGAGTATTAGGTACCTAATTAAACAAATATCACAGTCCATTTGACATGGCCAATATTTGACCAAACTTCCCCAAAAGTAGTATCAACTTAAAAACAAATAACAATCTTGTTACCAACTCTACAATATTATGCCATTTTAAAATGAACGATATTTAAAAGAACATTCAAAACTTTTATAGAAAAATAATCTCTCTAACAATTAGCACAAAGTTGAAAATCAATTTGCGATACGTAGCGCCAAAATTTTCAAAAAAAGAATTCACTATTGCAACGTCACCGCAATCTAATTTACTGCGCAATGTAAAAAGTACTTTAAGTCACAAAAAATAAGATTCAATTTTGAGTGGGGATCGCATTATAAACAGGGGGTTTGATAAGCCGTAGGCCTATTTGTGTCGGTTTCACACTTACAACAATAGTGTCATGATTCGTGATCCCGGGATTATCCGGGAACAATCCCGGGATTACGTCCCGTTGCGGGAAACAAATGGAGTCGGCTAACGAGTGGAGGAACAAGTGTTCATACTAATAGGGTGTTCGTATTTCTAATTGTATTTATTTTTTCGCGGTTTTGCTTAAATACTAGTGCAAATGAGGCGGTACAAATGTTATTGTTCCTATGCTATTGCTATGACATATGTTACTGAGACCTAATTGCAATTGCAGAGCATACATTTTTGAGTCCAAATACACCAAATAATGTTGGAAAAACGACTTGGGTTATTGGAAAGTTGAAATAAGGTATGGAATGGTCACCACAGATGGGGCCCAGTAGGGCTGATGCCCGATCCGGAGCTGCGGACAACGTAAAAGGTTACCGAGGCTCCGGCTCAAAGCAGGAGAAGGAACAGAATGGTTTTTAGTCAATATCAATAAGAGTCTGACACTCCCTTTCGCCTCATTTAAGGCGGAAGAAGGTATTGGATGATTTTTCCCCAAAAAAAAAAGATGTGGAGTCCAGTAGCTACTTATGTGGGTTCAAAAACATCTTCTATTACAATGAAACCGAAAAGAACCACATTACATTACCAGAAACGAAATTATTTAAACTCACAATACTTAAAAACCTAGCCAAAAAGCCTACTCAACACAGAATCGAACTCAACCACACAAGTTCAACAGCCACCCAACCAACAATTACCCCATTACGACACAAAACAACACAAACACCTGTACCACACACTTAAACCAAATACAATACCTTTTAATCCTATTGTTAGGACCTGTCATGGGGTATTTGCTAAAACTAATTACCCTACCAACCCCCCTTTACAGCCAGCATAACTTGAACTCCCATCTTTAGTACATTTTGATACTGATTAGAACTAGTTGAGAGGTCTTGTTATGTTGGTGGTGTGTCTCGAGCTAGTGGTAAGGTGAATAGGACAATTATGAGTATTAATGTAAGTATAGTTCGAAGACTGAGCTATGATTAAGTGTTGGAGTAAATCGTTAAGTTGCTTGTTAAGTAATTTTGTTGAAAAGGTTGTGGTTATTATTATACATATATCCATCACACCTTTTATAGTAGGCAGAAGAACACATTATGGCACTGTACAATGTACACCCACTTTTCACAATTTATACTTTAAGGCCCATGTAATAGGTGGTGAGCCTATTGCCATATACCGGGCACATTTCCAGACTCCTTGCTATTGTAATTTGGCTTTCAGTAAACTTATTACACATCAAAACACAACGCAAGAGTTGTTTCACGTCGGTGTTCTCTGAGGCCGTGGTTTCACTCCGATCGAGCCGGCAGATTCGTGCCGAAGCATGGCTCTTCTTAAATATGATATGTCTTGTCATGGATTTCTAATATAAAGTCCCACTTATTTATCAGAGATTACCTAACATCATCGTAACAGACAGAAGACATCCACAACATAGATCTCCCCCAATAACTAAACAATTGGTCATCATTATATTGCAACTTATGCAAGCGATTTGCATTCAGTTCAAACAATACTAAGCTTTATAAACCTTATACTATAGAGTCGGAAATCTTTCCTTTAAAAAAAACAAGAACTAAAGCATTACAAACAAAAAAAAATCTAACACCCACACACAAATCCCTTTATTTACTCCACGGAAAAGATAAAATAAATTCCATCCGATTTTCCATTACGGTCTGTCTGCTGAAACCGCTAACGATTTGAGCGTCCGATTCTTCATACTCTTCTTGCAAAGGGAAAATCGTATATGTCTATCTTTATCGCACTCTAGTGTGAAATCAGTCCGACAAATTAAATCCCGCCTCAGATTATTACATAGCTCAGTGAATGTTCATAAATAACCCGTAGGGAGGAACGCGGGAAATGTACTGAACGCACTAGTTACATTGGCGGGGGTATTTGAATTTAGAATGGTGGAAAAAAATGTGGCTGTCTTTATTGCTGAGCTGTGGCCAGCCAGGATTAAAATCTTGGCTTGGTAATTAATGATGAAATTATTAACGCTCAGAGTACATTTTGAAACTACGTGTACCTACATTACTGGTGAATTAACGAAAATCGGAGATTCGAACCAAAACCTCATGTTCAGCAGTCTTGTACTTGCAGTCACGAGGAAACTTATATAAAGTAAGTGACTGATGTAGGATTACCTATCCCGAGGCGGGCGGTCATTTGATGATTTACCACACTCAATAAAAAAAATTAGAAATATACACACTCAATACACTAGTCGATTTTTTTACAATATAAGCTAGTATACGAGCATACATGTGTATGGACACTCAAAACTCCAATTTGCACAACAATTTGCAGTTACAAACTTATGATAGTAGGTTATGTAACGGGAAATTTGAAGTAACGGAAGAATTCAATGATTCTAATGTTGTTTAATCAAACATTCAATATTTATAATCTCTTACACCATTCTAAACGCAAGTGTTAAACTTGCGTTTGCTTTAACTTTAAAATAACGAAGAGAAAAATTTAATGACCACTGGTAAATAAATATAAATTACTAATTATACCTACATATATCTGAAGCTTTAAAAAATCGTAAAACTAGGCAAACCCATATTTATTACTAGTTTGTGTATGTATGTGTCTATCTATCTTGTTTCACTGCTTATTTTAAGTGGCGAAAAACGACTTATGACTTCTCTCACCTTGGGCGAGGCGAGACAGAGAGTCACTCTTACTGACTAAAAACCACCAATTGTTTCAATGCTAGGAAAAGTCTTTTCTACAATAGATGAGTAAGTATTATCCCCTAATCCCATTGAAACTGCTTACTTCATCCCACTTTAAAAGCCAGTCATTAATAATACAATATTGGGTATCTCACACCGCTCACAACAAAAGCATCAAGGCATCAAAAGGAAATATTCAATAAAAATTAATTAAGTCAAATGGCACTATCGAAGTAATCCTCGATTAAGCGCAAATCGTTAGTAAAGCTATATTTTATAGCGTTCTATATTTGAAATATAGGCGGGAACCGGTTCAATTAACGGAGTACGGTTATTAATGGGACGCTCCCGGGCGTCCGATTATACTCAATCTCCGGTAATCCGCGGTGCTGCGCCCGGTTATACCGGGGACGGTTACAATTTTATTTTTGTTTCGTTTTTGCTGGTGAAGCTGGTGAACTTGGTTTAAGTTTTGATATGTTGATTAAATATCAACTTTTTATTGTTCAATATAGAGTCTTTATCCATTATTTACGTTTACATCACAATTAAAAATTAATAATGTTAATTTTAATTTTTTTCTTGATATCAGAAGTTTTATTATTGATACTTTTAATTATAATATTTTGTGTATTTATAGACCGAGGAGATTAACTAGTGAGGAATGATAAAACTAAAACGAAATAGTAACTAGAGTTTCGAATCATCAGCACAAGACAATTGAATTTAGTCAGGCCAAAATTACTGATATCTTATAAAATTACTGACGTTCAATGATAAATAATAATTATGTTACATATAGGTACAATTTTACTAAACCAACCAAAACCAAATTCACAAACACCATCAAAACTCACCATCCACTCATTTTAACTACAGTCAACTTTAACCGTCGATTACAATGGTAGAACCCGTCGTTAGCCCTCGTTGAAGGCACGCACTAATTACCGACGAGAATTCAATGCTATAAATCAGGGGCATAATATAGCGTCGCGTCGCGTCGCGTCGGTATGCACGCCCCAAATCCAGCTATACCCCCCTATTTGAATTTCGTGTTACATGTACTACCGTTACCCTATTGGGTTACCCCTTTACTACATGGTCAGTTGTTTGGTCCAAGTTGGGTTTGAGACAGAAATATCTTGACTAGTATGGATGCTGTTTTCTCTTCTCTTTCGGGTGTATTGTGTTTAAATTTTTTTTTTTTCATGGAACACGCCGGACAATCGAGCAGACGTATCACCTGATGGTAAGCAAACCGCTCTCCCATACTTAAATGTAGTATATAGTATGTAGTAGTAGTAATAATCAGTGGAATTACCCATTGATTTTTCCCGAATACGACACAGCACTGTTTGCAGAAAAAACCAGACGGCTTAAATTGCCTTCACTTTAGTTTGACTCAAGCCTAAAGGCAGCAAAGCGACAGCAAAACTGGAAAAAGCCCAGTCGATACCACGGAAATTTGACTTAAAACTTAGTGGGTCCTATGTGTGAGTTGTTAAATAATAGTCTGTTTTACATTACTTACACTAACCATACATCAATAAAGCTAAAAATTACATTACATAACATCCCCAAAACCTCAAAAATCAATAATTACCTCTAAACTTCAACACAAATTGGTATTTCCCAATTTTCCAACACTAGCTTCAAATGTGGTTTCCCACAAAAAGTATCGCAACCAATAATTATGATTAAAAAACCCAAATAACTTTGGAAATATAGTAAGAAAATCGTCGAATTTTGTCAAAATTAGATTATACTTACTAATAAAGCTAAAACTGTGTTGTGTGTATATAAAAAATCCAGTATGTAGACGAGCTAATGTGATTGCGCTCAGGTGTGTGAAGCTGAGTATATTGCTGACTCGACGGAGCGCTAAAATGTATCGGTTTCAATATGAGTTACTGATATTTTGTGAAGGGCTTTATTTTAGTCAAGAAAACAACGTACTCCTTTAAACAACGACTACGCACCAGTGACTCCTCTGGTGTTGACGGGCGGCTCTTGGGCGACGCTAATCGCTTACCTACATTTATTATTTTTTATATCTGGTGGTCTGCTCGTTTGCCGCCTATTCCATGAAAAAGAAGAATTGATGATGAAGACAGACAGAACCAGAGACTTGAATAACTATTTTCTTCTATCTTTACTCAAGACGTACCTAATATACCTGTCATAATAAGAACAGCCAAGAGGTACACTTACATTTTCTTTTTTCCAAAAAGAAAGAAGATGGAAGCTTTTCAATAATTACAACAAAAAAGTAATTGCATAAGTAATCAGAAATGTTCAATCTCATTTTTTTTGGACAAACCCGCCTGCCGTGCCGCTGCAACTCCTGTAAGCTAGGATCTACAGTAGATACAACCATGAAAACACCGGAACACTGAAGTCCGGCGCGTCCCAGGGAAATGAATGACTGTCTTGGATCCCGCAACGAAACAAATCAGAAGATGTTATTAGAGGAGAAGAAAAAGACAGAAATCTCATTTATGAAACGATAATGATTCTATTAATATATTTTTTGCAATGTCTAGAGTTCCTACCGATACTGCGGCTTCAGCGGCATTTTACCCACCCGATCATATTACGGCTTCCCTATATAAATCATTCTGCTGTCGCTTGCTATTGGATTAAGATTTCCTTCGATGTATTGGTACTCATCTTGGGGAGTGACGTCACATCAACATTGATGTATGAATTTCCCTTGAGATGTGTTGCCTGTTACTCAATTGATATTGCTGAGAAAGGGGTAGTTTTAGATTTTAAGTAGTTTTTTTGGTCTAGAGAGAGCTATGGTATTAGGAATATTGTTATTTGTTTGGTCTTGAAGTTGTTATTTCGATTGGATAGACAAAGGAGATAGGTTCAAAGAATTAAGTTCCTACATAGGTGCTTGATTAGATACAATTTTGTCTATATTGTGTACTGCCAAGTTGGTAAAGAAGAGGTTGGTTTACCAATTTACAACGTGCAATGGGCCAAAAAATTGTGATCGTAGTTCATTATTTCATTTTGGTAATTCGATTAACTATACTACCTCTTTAAGAAATTAACATTAGGTACATAATAAACTCTACAATGAAAGTGCGGTCACCGGTGACCGTTTGGTTGTCAATCCACGCCGCTCTTGGCTGTGGCCAAGGGGTTAAGGAGACAGCAAACATTCTCTAATTTGGAAAACTAAAAGAAAATATTTTCTAAAAATAGAATAAGGAAAATTAAAAGAAAAATATCCGATATCCAAAAATAGAACGAGGAAAAAAATAAGAAAAAACTGCTTACAACCTAGTTATCTAGATAAGTAGATAGCACTGAAGATTTCCGAGATCCGCATATGTTTTGATTTGTTGGACATTGATAGACTTTATCTTAAATATCCGCTAAGTATGAAATATCGATCTACTTTCTTGTCGATAAAGAAAGACAAGTGACTTTCATATTGGTACATGACTCATATTTGGTGAAAATGTTGAATTTAAAAAATCTAAGTTCAAATTTTCTATATGTTTTCTAAAGTCCATTTTGATATTGACTACACGGTGGCAGCTTGTTGGATTCCCACAGAACAATTTTTTGTATCTATCATGTTATTACATGGGAATTGGTTACAAAAATAGGGGTGAGCCTATTGCCATATACTGGGCACAATTCCAGATTCCGTGCTACTACTGAAAAATTTTGGAAAAACCGAAAAACGCCCAGTAATACTTTGCCCGACCTCGGAATCAAACCCGAGACCCATTGGCCGGCAGTCGCACTTACGTTCACTCGGCCAATGAGGCAGTCCTATCGACCGTGGACCGTGTCCTCATGTATTATTGCATAAAACTATCAAATCGAAAAACTCACGCCTCAGTAAACGAATGGAAAAAGTTACAACACTTTCATAAGTACTTTTGTAAACTCTGATACACTTTGTAATCCTTTGTTATAGGGATGGGACTTTTATATAAACGGCCACCTACTGTTCTTATCGCCTACTATTCCAAAATTTGGGAAAGGGGTATTTAGGCTTTCGGTAACCTTACTACGCAATCGTTGTTTCACGTTGCCTTTTTGAGCCGTGGTATTACACCGGTCGAGCAGGCGCATTCGTGTCGAAGCATGGCTCTCCTACAATTAAATGTTAGCTCTCCCGACATCTGCAACAAGATTAGAGAGGATGAATGTAGACATTCTTCTTGAATCTCACCACACTGCATACACCGACATCATTACCCACTTAATCCGCCACGCTGAACAATACACACACAATTACAAACCAACCAATACATCTTTGTAACACTCAAAAAGTCACTCAATAAACGGAGAGTCGATTTGCAAACCAGCTCATCCCTACTCGGAGTAAATATTTTATTATAAGGGCGGGCCCGCGGCACAACATCGGTCTTGTCGCGCGATATTGCTTTAGACTGTGGACAAATCGTTGTGTGCGGTTGTCGCCTGTGCTGCTGAGAAAAAGGGTTGCTACGTCGCACAGTTTGATTCTGTATGCTAGGGGTGTTGCTTTTTGTTTCAATTTACTTTGGTATTATTTGTAGCAACAAAGCTTATGATATGCTGAGGGTAAACGGGCACTGTACTGCGGACTGCCTAGCCGGTTACTGGGGCCCCGGCTAGAAAAGCAGGAGTAGGGACGGGGTGGTTTTTAGTTAGTAAGAGTCTGACTCCCTCTCGCCTCGCCCAAGGTGAGAGAAGTCTTTGGATGCTTTACCCCCTCAAAAAAGCAGGAACTGTAGTAGTACAGGAAAGGTAAGGATAACTAATGTAAGTAGAAAACTGTTTATTGGCGCTGTTGCTTACCAGTGCGGTCTTCGTACTTTCCTGATAACCATCTTCTGTACAAATAAACTCTCCAATCACTCTACTATTCTTCGTGCTCGTAACTGAAAAAAATACGTATGTATAACAAAATATTTTAAAAAATCCGAATATAAATTCATAATACAAAAAAAGAAACACATTCTATATATTCAAACCAAAAAAAGAAAAAGAAACTACAAGAAAAAAAATGGACGTCACAAAACGAGGTGGAAACGCAGTCAGGTTCAAACCTCATTTGTTGTTTGTCGTTTAGATTACATTTCAAATGAAAAGTAGTTGGCAAACTTTTTTTTTCTCTTTCGCGAGCCGTTCTTGTCGTAAATACTTGTCAGGATGACAACCGTTTCGACTTGTCAAGTTGGTGACTGATTTGTTAGAAAAATGTCCGTTTTTTTTTTTCTTTTTCTGTCGTCCCCGAAATTAGTGAGTGTCTCGCTCGTTGCTAAATTGTTTTCTTTTATTAATTCTTGGTGTACAAGGAAATTATTTTGGGTTACGTTTAGAGTTGTGCTCAAAAGGACGTTATTTCGGCTGCTGACTACAACCTCTTCCATCTTTAGAAGAAGGTATACCTTTTTTATGGTATAAGCCGGTAAACGAGCTAACAGATCACCTGATGGTAAGCAATCGCCGCCGCCCATGGTCACCCAAAACACTAGAGGCGCTACGAGTCCGTCGCCGATCTTTTAGAGGTTAGGACTTGAAGGGTTGTTGGGAAATAGGTGATTGAGAAGGGGCGCGTAATTGGGCCTCTGGTAACCTCACTTACCCAACGAAACACAACGCAAACATGGTTTCACGTTGGTTTTCTGAGAGAAAAAATTCTGTGTCTAAAACAAAGGTCACTTACTTTAAAATCATTCATCGCTATCATTAGATGATTGATTGATTTACAACATACAGTATGTATGTAAAGTAGAAATGTAGCTATATACATTAAGTCAATGTTAACTGATATTAAAGAAAGATTTTGCTATTAATTAACTACAAGTTAGTGTTAACCGAGGAAGATTTTGGTATTGGCTTTCGACAGTTTTCTATAGGCAGTCAAAGTCTTAATTATTTACGCCTGTCATCGTTTAACACGCATATGATGTGTTTTCGCCAGTTATGTTAATACTGCTTATTAAATAGACGAGCCTATTACCTAAATACTAAGCTCTAAATTCCTTTATCATTTAAATGAAAACATAAATTATTCTCTTGTTGTACACGTATTTCGGAAAAACCATACATTAAGTATTATTGTATTCTTCATAACAATATCAAGATTCATTATCCATTGCTAGTTCAGTTACCTGTATCAAATTGTCTTTGTAGTTTAAAACAGTAATGTATACTGAATTGGTTTTTACACTTGAATAAATAGTTTTCAATGAGTGACGTCATTGTGGTAATTATTTTGTTAGTAAATTATTTAGGTATGTATTGGTTGTTGCTAGTCAGTTACTAAGGGGTATTGTGAACTGTCTCTGGAGCTGTGGACTGCCCGGGGTTCCGGCTCGAAAAGCAGAAGAAGGAACAAGGTGGTTGTGGTATTTAGTTAGTAAGAGTCTGATATTCCCGAGCAAAACCTTATTAGATGATTTTCCTCCCTTTAAAAAAGGATATTAGGCTAGCAGTCTTAAATGTGACTACTGATCTTAATATCGGGTGTCCCAAACTTGGTGTCAAGAAAATGTCCTAAATTATTAGAAATAAACAAAAATAAATTACAGTAGAAGCTCTTTATTCGCGGGGTATGCGTTCCGTAAATATGCCGCGAATACAGAAACCGTGAATATGGAATGGTAATTTGTATGGGGTTATAGGGGATACGTTCCTAGATGACGAAATTAAGAAGCAAACAGTAGGTAAAAAAAATGTTTAATTGAACTTTCTGATCATACAGATTGCCTGATGATAATAATATTATTTTGTATGATAATAATATGTTTAGGTCACACTAGGTTTAGGCAGAAGTCACAATCTAGACGTAGCTGTAAAAAGGTCTATTTTATTTTTTTATCCTTCTACTGACGCGTTGACAAAGGATAGCGAATGTATTTTTTTAGGTTACGCACCGATATTTCGATTCGATCCGCGAATAAAGAAATTTTAGACCGCGAATATGGGAATTGGGTCGCAATTTTTCAATCCGCGAATAGTGAAAACGCGAATGAAGGAAGCGCGAATAAGGAGCTTCTACTGTACATCCTTGCGCTTTTACTAGATAGATAGATACCTTTCTACACGCCGGCGTAGTTTAGGTGTATGTATGCCAAAGCATAGGTACACCTAAACTAAAAAACTTTCGAAGAGAAAATAAACAAAATATCTACCTACAACTTACGTCATAAACATCAACCCATCCGCTCGAAGAAAAACAACATAATAATATATTCACATATTATGTAAAAAAAAAAACGGAATAAATAAAAAAATCATAATGACCTACATCTAGCTAAGTTTCTCGACTGCTACATGTCACTGCCTAGCGCCCAAAAAGAGGGTTATCATAAAATATTCAAATACGTCAATCAATATATGAGCGGCCCGTGGCTTGAGTTGCTATGGTCCACGTTTTCATATTTCATATTGCCACCTCTACTTCTGTGTAGTTTGGGAGCTAGATACTTTTTTATGTTGGTCATGTTATAACATGACCAAAATAAAATAAATAAATACCATCAAAATCTTATGTCGTACACTATTTAATACTTGATAGTTTTTAAACTGTAGTGTGTCGGTCGCATTTATTGAAGAACCAAGACTATAAGGTTTGGCATATTCTAGACTTCAGATCATATCAAAGCAAACGTAATAATTATAGTAACGTAGAATGTCCTCTAATTCGGTAGTAGTAGAATGCTATGGGCTGGGAATGCAGGACATCGAGCTAATTAGGAACTATACTACAAACAACGGATATTACAAATCTATCTTTAGCGGATTGAAACGCTTTGGTGAAGAGGTTTTAAATAATATTATAATACGATTAATGGGTATAAACTTTATGTAGCGAGCTCCTGGCCTATACAGTTTGTAGATGTAGTCCCGGTCGGAATATTGGTAAAAAACAATATTTTATAGCGGTCGCTAAGCGACTCTGCAAATGTATGCCTGTGGACGTCGCGATACCAGAGTGAAATGGGATCAGGGTCGCAGGATTGGTCTTAAGATAAAACGAAGATTTCTTTCTAGAAGATTTTAATATATTATATCAATAGAACTTAAAACGAGATATTAACCATGTTTATTAGTTTTTGTGAGTTTCCAATATTTCGGCACTGTTGCAAGAGCCATGATCACGGATGAACTGGAGTATATGCGTGGTGTACCCTCTTTCTAGTTCGTTTTTTGCTAACTTATATTTTGATATGTTGGCCGAAAATAAGTGCTAAATATTTTTTATAAAGTCTTTTCAAGCTGATTTTGAAAAATATGCAGCACTTATTTGTCTACATCTGTTTTGACAATAGACTCACTCCTTATTCCTTTAAACTCGTATGTTATACTGGGGTGTTATATCGTAACATGTTACCTCTACCTACCCCTTCATGGATTAAAAGACTTGACGATATATTAAGTTGTAAACTTATAGGTATAATAAAAGTTAACATCATCAGATATAAACCTGAGTTCTGAGATCATTATCCAAATAATCGTTACGTCGCGTGAAGTCCAATTTTTTCTCGATTTGCCATTTTGTTTCTTAGAACAACATCAACGGTCAGATTAACAAAGCGAAGTATTTAAATTAACAATATAATAATAACGCCTGAGGCTGCTAATAGTACCTAATTGGGTTTTTTCACTATTAACGTACTATTATAGTTAAAGTAATTATGTTATAGTTTTTGTGTGCGAGTATTTGTTTTAACCAACCATGCCAATACGCCTATATCGCCTATCATACTACACTACCAATGTTACCCTAAAGAAATGGCTTGTATCTAGATAGATTAAATTGACAAATAAATAAGCCCAATCCGCTATCCACTACCCCCTAACTGTTACATTCGTCTCGGAATGACAATGACTGGTGAATAGACAAAGCTATTGTACGTTATCTTTGTACTGTAAAGCTATAACTAATAAAACTGACTTCAATACACGTGTTAAAGAGCAAACTTCTATTATTTTAAGTCGGATGATATCCCTAAAATCTTATAATGTATATGTAAATACATGCACATAAGTATGTATTTTAAAAGCATCTTAAGACACCGAAAAATATCTTCAATAACCTCATCCCGTGTGCACCGAGCAACCCTCACATCACATTAACTATTGACAAAATAAAAATGTAAAATGGCGGACAGTATGGCCGTTACAACCGTCGGTTACTCCAAGGAGCTATTCCATTTTCGAATGTTACCCACCAATAAATATCTTATAGAGTTACAATGAGGGATAAACGCTTCGGCCCGCTTCGCCACTTCCCTGTAACTTTATATCTGACATATCTGTGTCTTGTGGTACGAGAGACCGACGTGCGTTTTTTTAGGGTTAAGTTTTATATACAGGGGTGGTTTGAGAGACATTAAAGTTTTATTTTGTAATGTAGGATATTGAAAATCTTGTGTATTTTTTTTTGTTTTTCAAAAATAATAATGACCAGCTACGATTTTGATTATTGAATTACAAACAAATAAATCTATTTTATTAATTACTCACTCACTTAAAGTCCTATGTTCCCTAGATGGGGGCAGAAGACGTCCACAAAGGCCCTCCATTGCGACCGGTCTTGAGCTTCCCGCTTCACCTCGCTCCACGTCATTCCGATGCCTGCCGCTTCTGCTATCACTGTACGCCTCCAGGTTTGCCAAAGGCAGCAACGCTTCCTTTTCCCTTGGCGATTCTAGTCCAACGCCTGCTTGGGAATATGCTCGGGACCCCTTCTGAGCATATAGCCTATCTATCCGAACAGGCCTTAAGATCAACACACTAGACTAGGACATGAGACCTGGTGTGAAGAATAACACACCGTTGCTGATTGGCACAGAGGCAGTGGAACGCATACACCCTTTTTATTACCAATTCAGTTATTTCCTAGAACTATTACCGTATTCACTTACTCCTACGTTTTTCAAACTACAACACGCGTTACGTCTACGTCACGCTACAACAGCGCCTACGCTGCGTAGGCATAGCGTAGTAGTAGCGTAGCAGGCTACGCGTGACCTTTAATTTCTATATTTATATGCTAATATATTAATAGTGTTATATTATATTAATAGATTCCATATTTATATTGGACTAGAGACCCACCCCTGCTTTTTCATGGGTGTTTATTCCCAACTTGTCTAACACACTTCGAAGTGACGTCAATATTACTCATATGTCATTTGTTTTATTTTAATTCGCGTGACCACCGTTGACATCCAAAGGGTTGGTATTTTTGTGTGGAAAAAGCCGGTAAACGAGCAGGCGCATCACCTGGTGGTAAGCATCAGCGCCACCCATGGACACCCGAAATATCAGAGGCGATACAGTGCGTTGGCCTTTCGGGTGTTAAGAATTTAAAGGAAACATCAAAGGCGTAACCTCATACGTTGCCGGCCTGAAGCCAGGTATCACTCCGGTCCATTTAGATTTACACAACAAATCATCTTTTAAACAATTTCTTTTGGACGAATCATAAATTATTTAACAACAACAGGTTAAGCAAAGTAAGGATTAATTTATCGAAATCGGTTCAGCCTACGGAAATTGTTTTTAATAAGTATAAAAGATGTATCAAGATTTTATATCTATTTTCTTTCGAAATGTTATCTCTAAAATGACATTAACTGATGTGGTTGTAAAGAGCAAAATCCAGTAGGAAGTTGTATTAATTTATCAAATTAGATAGGTACGCATGATTGATTTTAGTGATCAAAGTTCGGAAGATTTGTATTCCCAAAAGATAAATATACAGATAAATACGTTAGGCGTTTTTGCCATACCTATTACTGGAAGCAAGTATAACGGCTCATACATAGGACCTACTTAGTTTTTAGTCAAATTTCCGTAGTGCTTGGCGACTGGGCTTCTCCCAGTTGTGCAGTCTCTTTTATGTCTTTAGGCTTAAGTCATTCTGTCTCCTGTTTTAAATTCACCGAGGGTAGAGGAAACTATCGTTTTCTTTTTCTTCTTCTGATTAATTTCGTTGTGGGATCCAAAATGATCCAGTTTTTTCCTGGTCGTATCCACTGTAGATCCTGGCTTACAGGAGTTGCAGCAGTGTGGGAGGTTGTGGCGGGCTCCTCCCATAAAAAATACAGTAAATACATAACAGTCATTATTATGTTATCGACTTACTCAGGTAACTGTTTGACGAGGAACTCGACTAGTTTCAAGCCATGTTAGACACAGAATGCTATTCATGAGCAGCAGCGCGACAGGCACCACGTCGTGTGTCGCAGAATGCTGTTCATGAATATGAGCCTTTAGCATGGCTTGAAACTAGTTGAGTTCATCGACAAACAGTTATGTGAGTAAGCCGATAACATTCAAAAGCTATAATAAAATTACACATAAAAGTAATTATTTTATCAGTATTGGGGAAAACCTATACGTGAGTGTTTTAAGTCGGCTAAATAAAACACGGTACTAGATTTATACCGATTATAAATTACAAGGCAATGTAATTTAGAAATAATATATTAGAACTAGCTTTCCATCCGTGATCAAAGGAAAAAAATTCACAGTTGCGACAACATTGAATGACAACAAACACACTATTACATCACATTAATAACATAAATGTAAAAGTTTGTTAGTTTGGATGTTTGATGATCAATCACGCTGAAACTACTGAACAGATTTTGATGAAATTTGGTATACAGACAATGTATGAGCTAACTTGAGTGATAGGATACTTTTTAACCCATGAGAACGCGGGCAAAGCCTCTGGTCGAAGCTAGTTTCTAATAATTATGGATAGGAGAGATCACAGGGAGGATGAATATGAAAATAGCAAATTACAAATGGAACCCTGACCATATAAAAAAAAAAAATGTAAACTACTTATTAACCCATGACACGGGAGAAAATCCTAGTGTGGGGCAAACATGGAACGCCATTCCGTGGGGGCAACGTTTTTATAACAAAAAACTTACCTACTAACTTTGAAAGTGACAATTGTTACACACAACTTAGACAGATGGTTGTCAAAAAGATCCATAGAGATTCAGTGTAATGTAATAGACAAAACCAGAAAGTTCACAGCAGTTTCGATATTTGACATTTGTATATTAAATGTTTTTTTCGAAGATATATTTTTAACCAACTTTTTACTGGGTTTTGAGTAAATATGTGGCTGTTCCATCGTATCACTTTTATTTGATTTCTCCAAGCAGAAAAAGTATTTTGTATAAATGCCAATAAGTTAATTAAACAGTTAAACAATAATATAATATGATACATACACCACAACCATTTTTTTTTATATTTTTTGTCTGTCTGTTTGTTCTGGCTAATCTCTGAAATGGCTAGACCAATTTTATCTGATGTACTAAGGAGTAATTTAGTAACCTACTAAACCTACTAAACCTATAGTAGTAGTAATAAAAAATATTATAATTTAGAAAAAATCGTAAACCCAAACCTTGTCAAAAGTCATTATTCTAAGCGGACGAATTCGCGGGTCGGCTAGTCTAAAAATAAAATCTCGCGGATCCACACATTCTTTTTAGACAAAATCTAGGTCAGGGTTACGCATTCAGACAAAATTAGCGATTGGTGAAAGTAGTAGATACCAGTGTCTAATTTCGGCAGGTCTCTCATCGGTTCCATGGTGTAACGGTTAGCACTCTGGACTCTGAATCCAGCGATCCGAGTTCAAATCTCGGTGGAACCTGATCTTTTTGGTCGTTGTGCGAAAATTTGTATTTATTTAAAGATTATGGTAATTTGATTTTAGATGTAGAATGTGTGTTTATGTTGAAACAAGATTTCTCTGTGTGAATTTAGTTGTTTTATGATTTCTTTTTTTGTATATTTCTTCTAAGTTCCATATGAGATTATGTTAGTGTACTATGGACATCACTTCTAGGTACATTTTATACGTAGAACGACGAAATAACTGACGTATTTGCTCCCACTCCTAAACTTTAATGCGTTTTTTATGACAAAATAAAAAAATACGTGTCTAATATTTTTTCATTACCCAACTGACGGACTAATTAGATTTTTAATTTTCATATCCCGTCATCATCCCTATTATAATACCTACATAACTACAGACAGATATGCTATGTAAACTACTATCAAATAAGCTAGCTTAAGTAAATAATCTGGACATGGTTGACCTGTTTTATAATAATTTATTATTATTGCTTTATCTAAAGCGTTTGACGTTAGAAGATTATAGAATAATATCAGTTAGAAAAACAATGAAATTAATATTATTCTTTATTATTACGTAATATCTCGTCGGTTTTCCCCGAAATAATTATGTGTTTAATGTCTAATAATCGTAATTTAGAGCCCCGGATCGAAGAGTAGGAGTAGGAATGGGGTGGTTTTTAGTTAGTAAGAGTCTAACACTCCTTCTCGCCTGACCAAAAGTGGAAGAAGAGAAGACATTGGATGATTTTCAGTGCATTGTAGTGGCACAGTCTATTGATGATGACCATTTAGACACTATAATTTTTGTTTTAATAGTTGTAAAAAGAGGGAAAATATTTTTATAATAACTATCGTAAAATATGAGAGAGTAAACCGTGATTTTTAGTTAAAGAAGGAAAATATTTAACAAAATATGAATAATCAAACCACCTAAAGAAGTACATTGTACATTTTGATTTTAGATTTTATTACAAGACATTAAAGTTAAAATTCCATTTAACCAAATGGTGTAGCTTGATGTGCTAGTGTTTGAACACGTGTTTAATGGATAATTCCAATTATTTTATCATATTTATTGTAATCGGTAAATACCCAATGGCTTTCCCGTTGCGTCGGAAGTTGTACCTAATCAAAATATGTATAAGGAATAATGTTAAATATCACATCAGATCTGCTGTCATTGTAAAGTGATGGGCAGAACTATAGGTACATATTCTATTACTTCTAGGTAGTAGTACCAATGTAACTTTTTCCAAGTCAAATGTACTTTCTAAGATTCTTTAAACACCACTGACAAATAGTGAAGGAACACTTCATTTGGAATTTTATTATAAGTTTAAAATCGTTAACCCGCATTGAGCAAGAATGTTGATTAATGCTCAAACCATCTTCGTGTGAGAAGAGACTTTCGGTCAGCAGTAGCCACTTATAGGCTGTTGATATGATGTACTATTACTTACTGACAATTAACTTATAATTTGCGTACTAGTATAAAACATATACATAAATATTATACTTATATCTATTTCCTAAGGAAATGGGACAGACAGAAGCCTGTCCCATTCCACAAAAGAGCATCTAATACTACAAATACCACGATACTTATTAGGTGCATACGTCTTTATTTGATGACATTCAATTTATGCACCTTATCACACATTTTATATTTATAACACATTAGATATTATTATCGAGGATTAAAAATAAGGTAAATAAACACAAAGACATACTGCGCACCCGCAATCACGCTTGTCCACGTGCTGTTTGATAAAAGCAGACATTTTTAGACATACAATAATGATAAATTTATTATTTTGATGATACATCAAACTAAAAATATTAACAATTCGATTTATTTATAGCTCAATATTTGTATCGTTGTTTTGATACGATAACCACACCTGTGAACCCCCTTCTTATCTTAATGTTATTTATCGTATTCAAAATCTTATTTAAAATACGTAAATCCGTTTATATTGATATTTTGACAATAAACGTTATATGCGTTTTCCTTCCTGCCATTATAAATTGACTTTATTGTTTAAGTGCCTTAAAACTACGTCACTGTGGATAGGGACAGGAAAGTAAAATAGATATAGTATGGGCCGGCTCGACCGGAGTGATACCACGGCATAGAAAACCGACGTGAAACAATGCCTGCGTTGTGTGAGTGCGGTTTCTTCCCAATCCCCGATTCCCCAACAACCCTTAAATTCCTAACCCCCAAAAGGCCGCCAACGCACTTGTAAGTTGTAACGTCTCTGGTGTTTCAAGTTTCCATGGGCGACGGCGATTGCTTACCATCAGGTGATCCGTCAGCTCGTTTATCTTTTTTTTTTTTGTTTTTTTTTTGTTTTTTAAAAAACGTTGCCCCACACTAGGATTTTCTCCTGTGTCGTGGGTGCGTTTACAAACATACAAGTTCACATACACATGACACCCAGACCCGAAACAACAATTTGTGGATCACACAAAGAGTTGCTCCGTGCGGGAATCGAACCCGCTACACATTGCGTGGCAGCCGGTTGCTCAGCCACCGCACCAACCGTGCAGACATCTGCTTATCTGCTTGTTCCATAAAAAAACCTTTTAAACTACCATTTCTAACCCACAAGCTTAGCGTAGAGATTATACCAAACAATCCAATGTAGCGACCTATAAATAGATCAACGATGAACTGTCACAAGCAATGACACAGAAATCTATCAAAAAAATACATCACTCTATATAAATATTCCAAAATCAAAAAAGGGCGGGTTCCACCAATCTATCCGTCACCGTTAAGCCCCTGATACGGCGATGTTAAACCCTTGCTAATTACCATACGTTAGTATTCATACGTCTGGCCTCGCCCAGTAAATTTACTGATTACTTTAATTAAAAAAAAACGAACTCTTTCACTGTGGCACCTTTGGGAGTTTGCGCGTGAGTATGTGGATTAGAAATCTATGTGCTGGTTGCACTGTTGTTTTGAAAGGTAGGGTTTAGTTAACTGTGGTTAAAATACTGTTTTGTCGTTGTATTTAAAGAGCGTCTCTCTTAGTAATGGTGATGGATAAGAATATAAATAAATACGACATTAAGTACGATTGAAGCAAATTAATTACTTAAATAAGTCAGGTAATTTTTTTCTTACATCTTGTCTTTTACAAATCGGTCATTAAATAACCCTCATTCTGGCGCAGTCGGGTAAATACATTTTTACTCCTCTCCATTTTCTTTTATGGATCTACATTTCCAAAACATTTTAAAAGACATATTTTGTCATGAAGATACTCCTACCTAAACGCTTGATTATTTATTTAACCATAGTTACATTTCAATAAACGTTACCTTGGCTTGGCATAATATTTGTGCAACCCGCCTTAACAAATAGGGCTGTCACTCGCATTGTTTAGTAAAACGCTATTATAATAGTGGGCATAACGGTATTATGTTTTACAACGATATTGTGTTGCAATTTCAAAATCATTTATAATTTTGTTTCATACAAGGGAGCTTTAGTTTAATAATGGGAATGTTTATTCAACGATGACTTCAATGGACTATTACAAATTATAAACATTTTTGATAGCGGAGAACTTTTTATTATTTTGACTGACGTAAATTGAATCTAATCTTTATTTTATTAAAATCTACTATCGTAGACAGCTAAGCTCGAGTTATTTAGTTATTACATCATATCTGCAATATAGGTGCACATTCTGAACGCTTTAAAGTGTTTATCGAGCCCCAAACATGAGCCAGATAATTTAATTATTTAAAACAATGAATAGAAAAAACTATTTAATATTCCGTGATTTAAACATCGACTTCATAATAAGTCTTTTTTTTATCATCATTATATCAACCACAAGACGTCTCACTACTGAACAAGAACATGTTTCAATACCAATCTGAAAGACCGGCAGGCTGCAAGCCAGCTGCATCGTGGGGCAATACAATACAATACAAATACTATAAAGCAGTCGAAATAAAAGAAAGACTAATATAAAAAAAAAGAAATAGGGACAGAAAAAGCGACATTGTTTTATACTAACAAATACCAAAAAACAGTCAAAATAAAAGAAAGGCGTATAAAAAAACATTGACCAGTTAGTGCCACCCCTAGACTTAACCCTTCCGATTACAAGTGATGTTTATCGCATAGAACTCACGCGCTGGCCGCATTACTGGTGAATTATTATTTCTGATTAATAAATTGTGTGTCCCGCGGGCTCTCTTGCCCGACGCTGTCACGCCTTGTCACGGTCGTGTTGCCAGTCTAAAAGGAACATTTTTGGATCGGGGAAATTAATGGGTAAATATGTTTGTGTTTTTCCATGTTTCGTTTTTCAGAATAGAAGATTTTGGGGCAGTTTTAGAATAGAGAAAGCAATTTTTTTATGCAATAGGGGGAAACGAGCAGACATGTCACCTGATGGTGAGAGATCAGCGCCGACCATGGACACCCGCAACACCAGACGAGTCACCTTACGGCTTAGCCAGCCTTACGGGATCCAAGGATTGAACACGAACCTTCGTGCATTATTTGTAGAGCATGCATTATGCAACCAATATTTTTGCTTGCTAAAAATTTGCTACAATATTTTATTTTTTGCGCTCGTAATGTTTTATTTGTATATACCTATTGGATTTCAAACGTAAACATAATAAATATGTATTTTATCTCCTCTGTTTGATTAATTGGAATTCGAGGTTATCGCTATAGTACAAGAGGTCTTTATGAATAAAAGACGACCAAAATATTTGATAACAGTTTCTGAGAAAAACGTGTTCTTTTGTTTTATCTTGGAATTGGAATATTCCCGGCAGCTGCATAAACGTTCATTCAATAGTAATCAAGATTTGAAGAAAAAAGATGTTCAGAAATACCTACAGACTTGAGCAACTTTTTAGATTTATTATTTTTTAAACAAATGTTCTTATTTGAAGAGGATGCAAGAGACTGAGAGATCCGGAGCTGCGGACTACCTAGTGGGTTACCGAGGCTCCGGCTCGAAAAGCAGGAGTAGGAACGGGGTGGTTTTTAGTCAGTAAGAGTCTGACACTCTCTCTTGCCACTGGATGATTTTCCACCTTTAAAAAAAGAGCCTGAGAGGGATAGACGGTTACTGACTAAAACATATCTACGAAACATGGCTGAAACTTCAAAGTTTAATCCAAATATCAAAATAATTTCTGAAAATTTCTGAACATTAATACAAAAAAATAATAAAAAAAAAAATTATCCAAAAAAAAATATTTTTCTATTTTTTACCCTTCCCAATTTCCACTACAAATATTTCCACCTGGCAACCCATTCCTTGTGACACGCCGTCACACAGTCAATTATGGTATTTGATGCTTTTTCATTAAGTAATACTATACCCAAGAGATTTTAGGCAGTAGACCGCTGCACATTGAGCTATACAACCAGTATAAACTGACCGTTGAATGTGGAAAAAGTAAGTGTGGGAAAGCCATGCTTCGGTACAAATGGGCCGGCTCGACCGAAGTGATACCACGGCCTCGCGGAAAACCGACGTGAAACAACGCTTGCGTTGTGTTTCGTTGTGTGAGTGAGGTTACCGGAGGCCCAATTCCCGCCTTCCCAATCTTCCCAATCCCCGATTCCAAAACAACCCTTAAATTCCTAACCCCCAAATGGCCGGCAACGCACTTGTAACGCCTCTGGTGTTTCAAGTGCCCATGGGCGGCGACGATTGCTTACCATCAGGTGATACGTCTGCTCGATCCATAATAAAAAAGAAAAATTTATCAAAGCGAGACCAAGTTATACTGGTTTTGGATAACTTGATGTGCAACTATACTGGCCATACTAGGTTACTTGGGTGTGATCGACGGTGAAAATAATCTGGGGACATATTTACCACGAATTTATGGCCATTTTATCCATGTTATGGGCAAGACTTTGTCAGGCGATTTTGTTGCTTATTAAACCTTGACTTTTGAATATTAATTATGGAATTGTTTTGTTTATTGCGCATTTTTTTTTTTTTTTTTGTTTTGGTAATTAGGTTTTTAGGGCGACGGTGTTTGAATATGTGATGGTAATTATGAGTGTTTGTTTGTTCTGGTTGTTGTGGGTAGCTGAAAGGATTGTGGAATTGAGTGTTACCACTAAAAGAAGAAAAATGTCCCATTAATAAGTTGGTTGCAAGGTGTGACCTGTGTGTGTGGTGTGAAGTTCTTTGGTTACTAGAAGCCCAGTACCCTTAGTACGAGTTTGCTTTACGTTTAAAGTATTTGAAACGAGAGCGCGTTTGGCGCTGTTTGGATCAGTTTATTTCAGCCGGAATCATGCCGCCGCGCAAACGTACTTACTTAAAACAAACTCATATTAAAGGTACACATTGCCAAATATGAAGTCGAAACTTGAATAATGAAACTTATAAAAAATACTTGGATAATTCAGTTCAATGTTTGTGTATAGTGTGGCTTACAACAATGCAAAAAATAGACCAAACTACAGTTAAACCCAACATAACAATAAAAATTACTATAACATCTCTTACAAGCAATGTTATCACAAAAAAAAAAAACGAAAAAAAAGTAAACAAAAAGAACATTTAGGTTCCACCGAGATTTGAACTCGGATCGCTGGATTCAAAGTCCAGAGTGCTAACCATTACACCATGGAACCGTATGAGATGGGACTAGCTTGACGAAAATAAGTACCACAATCTACTAACATAATAATTTATAAACAAAATGATGAAACATATCTAATTAATTGAATTGATATGCAAAAACCAACCTTATGTAGAATAGAGACGATTTAAAATTGATATTGGAGCAATGTTTTGTAATGTCAATAACCTACTTTATAAATAAAGATGGACGTCACTCGTCACGAGTTTCTAAGAAACGCGAATTGATTAGACTAATAAATAAAATTGGAGTGTCTGTTTGTAATATTGAAATAACTGCTTTTTACTATATGCATATGAATATACATACAATATACACACACCAAAATAATATTTTTACAATTTTTGTCTGTCTGTTTGTCTGTTTGTTCTGGCTAATCTCTGAAATGGCTGGTTCGATTTTGACGGGATGTTTACAGGCAGGTAGCTGATGTTCTAAGGAGTAACTTAGGCTGCTTCTATTAGTCAAAGAGTCCGTAATCCTTTTGTAAGTCCGTAATGATTTTGAATAACATTAGTTTTTAGAGCATTTTATTACTTTTAATTTCACGTAAACGATTAATTAGCTATAATATATTCTATCAACATATTGAATCAAATGCAAAATTAAGGTTAAACTACCATACGACATTGTAAACTCTAATAAAATGAAAAACATTGTACCCACACATCGATATAATAACACCAGTTTATCTTGATCTCGCATTGTATTACCTTTTCGTACATTTGAAGGTGAGTTTATACTGGATATAATAACTTACTTGTGTATTAGTCTTGCTTAATGACGTCACAATACAGTTCTAATTAGTTTAAAGTAAATAGCAGCTGTATACATAAGTTATATGTATATAAGCAGTTATATACAATAACACAATGTAACGCACATGGCACGCGATTCAATTTGTCAATACATATTTTAATATGTAGGTATAAAGATACGCTGCTTATGTTTTTTTTTTCTATGGTATAAGTCGGTAAACTAGCTGACAGATCACTTGATGGTAAGTAATCGCCGCCGCCCATGGATACTCGAAACACCAGAGGCGTTGCTGGCCTTTAGGGGGTAAGATTATTTAAGTTTTGTTGGGAAATTGGGGATTGGGTAATCGGGCCTCTGGTAACTTCAGTCACATAACAAAACACAACGCAAGCGTTGTTTTCAGTTTTCTGTGAAGCCGTGGTATCATCCGGTTGAGCCTGAATCTCAATCGAAAATCAAACTCTATCTAGCCCGGAAATCTTAAAAGAGACCTTTTGCCAGACTCTCAAGACTTACAATCACACGATCAGAGGCGAAAAAGGCCATATTTATAAAATTACAAAAAGTACAGTCAGCCAACAAATATAAGTAATACCTACATTATTTTAAGAATAAACCACGCATGCGTGACTTTTAATTTCCTCCTTCTAAGAAAGATGCGTCAATTAACCGGTTAGGTTTCCCGTCCCATTGTTAGTACTTAAAATAAACCTAAGCCCTATACGTAGGTACCAGATTACCTACTAACGTATTGAGTGACGTCGTGGTGGCCGGGTAGTTTAAGACGCACGCTTCTCATGAGAGTGCTGGTTTAAAACCTACCAAGGACAAGTACCAATGTGACTTTTTCCGAGTTATATGTACTTTCTAAGATTATTTAGATACCACTGACAAACGGTGAAGGAAAACATCGTAAGGAAACCTGGGCCTTCTTCTAATTATAAGTCTGAAATCACATCCGGAGCTGCGGACAACGTAACAGTTTACTGGGGCTTCGGCTCAAAGCAGGAGAAGGAACGGGGTGGTTTTTAGTCAGTAAGAGTCTGACACTTCCTCCCGCCTCACCCAAGGCGGAAGAAGTCATCGGATGATTATCCCCCTCAAAAAATGTCTGAAATCGTCAACCCGCATTGAGCTAGTATTGTGTTTAATACTCAAACCTTTTCCATGTGAGAAGAACCTTTGGCAGCTGTGTGCACTTATAGTCTAATGATGTGTATTGAGTGTAAATTCTGGATACAGTTAAACCAAAACTTGAATTAAGACGAAATATTTTTGCGGTCGAATCGCCTGATCGCTTGCGGTTAAAGATCATGATGTCATTTCAAGCAATTACTGCTAAATATCATGTCCATAAATGGTTTTTTTTTAGTAAATTATTGAAAAAGGTGCTTCTTGTTTCTATTCTATTCTATTCTCATGTCAAAATCTAGATATTGTGTTCGCAAAGCCTTGATATTCCACTTATAGTGTACATCGTCTGCATACTATATCTTCAGAGCGTTAATAAAATTACCAGTATAATGTTTGCTACATACAACCGATGCGATACGACCTTCAAACCTTCAAGAAAAGAGGATATTCCTTTTTAAAAGGCCGGCAACAAAGCTTCTCTCCTCTGGTGTTGCGGGTGTCAATGGGCGGCGCTGATTTCCTACCATCGGGTGACCCGTCTGCTCGTTTGCCCCCAAGTCTATAAAAAAGAGCTTACAGAAAACCCCCTACATTGAGAAACACCTGTACTACTATTTTACGTCCTGCCCACCCTATCGGGGAAAAACAGTCGTGATATAGCTGATTCACTTACATACTTAATTATCAGTAAAATACCTAGACATTAATCTCTTGCCTAAGTAGGTACCTACTGAATTAATTATCTTATAGATTAATACTCGTATTTATCAAATTAATTACAAAATCAGCTGTTGAGAATCCCCGCGAATTGTAAACATTATCAGTTAAGACTAGAGGGGGAGATAACAAGATGAGTCGATAGTATTAGGTATGTTAGATACTACACCTATTATTCCCCGTAGGATGACCTCTCGAGTCCAGCTCTGGTTCAGGTCATAGTGCGGAGCGACGTGGACGCCGTCTCTTCCTTCTGCATAACAGCATGCTAGCTAAAGAGAAGGCGGAGTAAATGAGGGAACGATCCTTCTCACGCCCCAGACGCCGTCGTGCGACTGTACGACGTTTTTCTGATAGACCAGAACCTGACAACACAAAGAGGCATGAGACTATCACAGAAGAGTTGCGGGGTTCCGGCTCAAAGCAGGAGTATGAACGGGGTGGTTTTTTTAGTCAGTAAAAGTTTGACACTCTCTCTCACACTTACTTGGTAGGCGGTTTGAGCATCGCAACAAAAGTATAGGACGCTTCTGTTCATAGGTGTATACCCCGGTGCCCTGGTGCACATCAAGCTATGAATAACTAGTATAAACTGACCGTTGAATGTGCGGAAAGATCATACAAAGCGAGACCATGATAAACTGGTTTTGTATAGCTCAATATTGGCCGTACTATGTATAAACTTTACAACATTTAAGATATTAGCACCATTGTTAAAAGAGAGTGAGTCTATTGTCATACGTTTGGCACCATTCCAAGTTTTGTACTATTATTATAAAATTTAAAAAAAAATGTTTTTAAAAGATAATATAATAAACCTACAACACAATATAATATCTCACAAGGAAACCGAATTTTAAAGATATGGTCCTTTTTTAAGCAGGTAATGTCATATAATTAGGGACAAATAAAGGGAACGAGTATAAGTATCTATATATCACATATCGCTCAAATGTCAAAAGTACAGTTATCAACAAAAAAATGTGACGTATGGTGATTTGACAAATTATGTTTTTTTTTATTAATATAATATTAATATACTTAACATAAATTAAGTCGAAATTAAATTATATAAGTCGATGCTATTTATATTCATATCGGCAGATTATTACAGGGTGATTTTTTATGATAATTAAAATTAAATTAATTAGTGGTGCCATCACTCCACAAAAACAAACTTTTTTTATAAAACTTTATTCTAGTAGTTTTCATTAGACCATAAAATATTATGTGCACAAGAAGTATAAGAAAAAAAAAAAATTTTTTGAAACTGATTAGCTATTTATAAACTACATTTTAATTTAACTGACACCTAACACATAAATACATATTTAAATACACAAAACATCAAAACATTACACACGACGTAGCACATTAAAATCAAATAACTGGCCAAACACCTTTCTAAAAACACATTCAAAATACATAAATAAATAAATAGTAACACACGTTTGGCAAGGGACAGCTAATTTCGGCAGGTCTCTCATCGGTTCCATGGTGTAACGGTTAGCACTCTGGACTCTGAATCCAGCGATCCGAGTTCAAATCTCGGTGGAACCTGATCTTTTTGTTCATGTTTATTTAACATTTTTATAAATAAGATTGTTGAGCTAAATTTTCCTTAAGATGTTGTCGTTTTTATATAAGTATCAATCTATTTTTATATTAACTTTTGATTATATAAAAAAAAAAATGTTGTTAATCGTGTTTTAAAAATAGCAATAGATAAATAAAAATAACGATGCTAACAGACACATATTTACAACTACTAAAGATTAGAGTCTTAATCTGTATTTTTTTTTGATAAATTTAAAAATAGACTGGCAAAACATGGTTTCTATTTATAAACTTATCACAATAATAATATGAGTTCTTTATTTATGTAGCATAAAAATGTCTTTATTAGATAGATAGTATTAGATTAGATAGTATTAGACCTGTGTAATACCTAAACATGCAAATAAATTATTAATGTGATATATGTGCCTACCTTTGTGTTTTTCAGACAATTTATGAACATGTTTTTACCACATTATCTACATAATCATGATGAATTAAAATAGACAATGCGAACGGAATATAATATTAAAATCATTGAACAACTAATATTATAATACATAAAATATTTTTTGGTGTTAAACAGTTTTAATCGTGGTCCAAATATCAGATCAATCGGAAGGACGTTAAATCCCAATTACTAAACTCGACGTCACAAAAATCGCACCTCTTTAAAAGTTCCCTTCATAGTCATTTTAACCCTATTAATCAATGGCAGACATATGACTGTAAGGTATCATTGGAAAGGCAATTCATTTAAGTTTAAGAATAAATCAATGGATTTGGTTTTTTGTTTACCAGGGAATAAAAAAAGCAAGCAAATGCAAATGATTAAAAAGTTACATTTTATTTTATCAGCAAATAAGTCCTTAAAACAACTTAAAACCTAGTGTTACCCTCCCTAGTCCTGATGACTGCTTCCATGCTTTCTCTCATGGACGAATTAATGTGACAACAGTCTCTTGAGGAATGTTATCCCATTCTGAATATTTTGACAACATTTTTTTAATGTTACGTGCTGATGAGATCTGTTGTGTTTAGGAATTCTAACTGTTGTTAATTTAAAGGTCGTTAAACGTACTTTCAATTGATACCAATATTAATAAGGTGTAATGTATTCGTTACTGGCGGGACATGTTTTAAACTTACAATTTTCCAAGAGGTGCGATTTTTGTGACGCCGAGTGTATATTTGACCCAAACAAACAGGTCAAGCTAAATATAAACATTAAATTATGAAAACCAGTAGATGACGTTCAACAATGTTTTCTAAAACTTATTTCCTCCAGTACAAAAATTAACACCACAAAAAATATTAACAAATTCTCAATAACCATTGCTATATTGTAACTCTACATGTAGCCTAACCCTACAATTACTAACAAGATACAACCCAAAAACAAAACGTTACCAATCTAAATGGATTACAAAGTGGGGGGTAATTTTTGAAAATTCGTCCAAACAGAGCGATTGAATCGTTGTGTTATCAGCTAGTGATAAACGGAGTTCATATACAAATGGACAGGTTAGATAGAGATCGAGGTAAAGTACAGTCGACGTCAAAAGTTAGTGGAACATTCGATGCATGTGGTATTTTTTTATATAATGCAAGATATTTAGTCATACTGACTGCCTCGTTGGTCGAGTGGTGCGACTGCCGAACAAGAGGTCTCGGGTTCGATTCCCGAGTCGGGCAAAGTATTGCTGGGCTTTTTTCGGCTTTTCAAAAATTTCTCAGTAGTAGTACGGAGTCTGGAATTGTGCCCGGTATATGGCAATAGGCTCACCCCCTATTACATGGGACTTATATATTAAATGGTGAAAAGTTGGTGTACATTGTATAGTGGCACTACGTGCCTTAATGTGCACCTCTCCCTACCCCTTCGGGGATAAAAGGCGTGACGTTTTGTGTGTGTGTGTGTGTGTGTGTATTTAGTCAAACTGTTCTTATACTTTTAATTACACTCATACACATACATACAAGATACACGCGAAAAAAAGACGTTGCTTAACGAAAATCTGTATACTACTTATCCAAACTGTCGCAAGCTGAGCTGTCACTCTAGCGTAATAAGGTCATCATCATCATCATCCGAGAGACGTCCACTGCTGAACAAAGGTCTCCCCCTTAGTCCTCCACGTAGAACGACAAGCCGCCACCTGCATCCACTGGCTCCCCACAACTCTGACGATGTCGTCGGTCCACCTAGTGGGAGGTCTGCCCACGTTGCGTCTTCCGGTCCACGTCACGTAATAAGGTAACACATGTAAATGTTTTATATATATATGCTGCCTGCTTCTTTGGACGAGAGGTTGCAAGTGCGACTGCTGAACAAGGGGCTCGGGTTCGATTGCCGGTTTGGGTAAAGAATTGCTGGGCTTTTGTCAGTTTCTCATTTACATGGGTCTTATAACACAAATAGTGAAAAGTAGATGTAAATTGTATAGTCCAGTCCAGTCCTAGTGCATCTAGTGTTATTGTCACTATATAGTATAAAACAAAGTCGCCATTTTGTCTGTTTGTCTGTATGCTTAAATCTTTAAAATTACGCAACGGATTTTGATGTGGTTTTTTATAATAGAGATTCAAGAGGAAAGTATAATACATGCATAATATATCACCAATGCACCCATGCGAAGCTGGGGCGGGTCGCTAGTATTTAATAACTTCACTTTTCCCCATGTGACGGTTATTTCCCAACAGTTTCCGATACAGATACCTAGTAATTTGTTAGTGTGGCTGACTGTACCTATAGTTGTGGGGTTATGGTACAATCGTGTGCACGAGTGACTACCCATTTACCTAATAACTGCCGTAACAAGTGGTGTAGGGTGACCAGGATTGAATTATTTGTACATAATAATATTTTATTAATTAAAGATGCATTCTGAATGATTCTTTTAATTTTTTACCGTCGTACTCAGAGTCATTTAACAGTTACCCAGCCCTTAGCAATTATTTTCGGAACACAATTGTTACTAAGGAATGGTTTAACTAATCATTAATTAATGTCTCTGAGTACGGTAGTTAGCTCTTTTTCGCATAACGTGTGCTTGATTTCAAGATCAGGTGAGTAAATATATAATTATAAAAACATGAAATCTAACAATATTGTACCTGTAACTAGGTTTAATAAATACTTCTTTATCCAAACTCTATCTCTCTCTTGTACGTACATATTATTAACACGTTAACCGACACGTCGGATACTGGTAACCGACGCTTAATGGAGGATTTGCCTTCAACAGTATTCTTTCGGCATTTAATGCTTTAAAAAATAGAAGACTTATAAGATTATTGAATCAGTTTCTATAATAATTGCACAATAAGTACGCACTTATAGAGGTTAAAAACAGTGCAAAGTGCAAAATAGTGACTCGTAAGCTTACACAGCAACAAATTGTTTTTAAACCAATACTTTAGAACTAATAAAGTGTAAATAACTAGAAATAAAGTGAATAAACGAATTATGTAATAACTTAATAAGACACTTAATAAAAACTGCGTGATGCGTAATAATATTTGAAGGCCTAACTGGCTGAGTCAGGTTTTAAAGAAAACAATAATCATCATCAGGTTCTTACTATTTCAGGTTTTTACCTGATGCGTCCTTTTTAATAAACTGACATTCCAGAAAGTGTTACTATTATTGTTATGACTTGTCATTACTGACTTCCCCTACTCGCTCCCGCCTTGGGCAAGGCGAGAGCGAGTGCCAGACTCTTTCTGAGTAAAAACCATCCCGTTTCTACTCCTACTTTTCACCGGAGTCCTGGTAACCCGCTAGATAGTCTGCAGCTCCTGGTCACCATCAGCTCTACTGGGCTCCATCTGTGGATATTACACCTCTAAATTGAGGAGAAGAAAAAAAAATATAGAGCATCATGAAAAATGCTCTCATTGTTCATACTTTCAGTGTAAATACAACATACCTAGCTCTTTTTCTATCGCTTACCCAAACCAATTCGATCTTTACCTAGCACAATATTTTAATCACTTATCTTCATATCATAGACTATATTCCAAAGCCAATGTCAAAACTGTTTAGCTACCACGTAAAGATAAGAAATACACGTAATGATAACGATGATAAGCGCTATTTCTTACTACAATCCATCCATTGCTTGCTTACAACTAGCTGGTAGCTACAGAACACCTGATTGACCAGTAATGGATATGGTAATCAGGTCGGAGTCAGTTAAAAACATGTAAATTTTGTGACATGTCAAAAACATGATAATAGTGTTTGGATAATTATTCATAGTTGTGGCATGACATTAACATGTCATATGTATTCGTAACCGAATACCTATGTGTAGATATTCGCGTAATGTTTGTTTAAATGTTTTATAGAAAGATGCAAGTTTGAATTCCTTTAATCGAATAATATTTTGTGTGATCAGCTTTATGACACATACGAGTATAATCGTGTTGGCAGCCACGTAGTTCAAAATTAAGTAGTGTCATAATATTCTCGATTGTTTCCGAAAAACACAAACTTTCGCATTTATAATATTAGTAAGATTGCTGTTGAGAAGAGATTTTTTTTTTAGTAGATAACAGAATGAATAGCAAGACCAGTCAGTCATAAGTAGAAGAACATTTGACTTGATACTTGATACTTGATTCCCTGAATCTACCACTATTACCAAACTCTGAATATGGATTAAGAGTCTCAAAATACTAATAAAAAATTCCAATACTTTGCTTAAGAAAAAGTCACAAAAATATTTATTAAACAACTCCATTGCCCCAAACAACACAAATTCTCTTTTCATCAACATTCACGAAACGAACTAAACCTATATCTTATTTATATAACCCTGACATCTAGACACTACTGCTGTTACCTCGACCTCAACCACACCTCCATCTTTGAATTAATCAGCCCGGACATCCGGCATTAACAAAGTCAGTCCAGACGGTTAATCCCGCGCATAAAAACGTCCACAACTTAAGGATCTTGCCAAATGAGGTAAAAATCAGAGAGAGGTTACGTTGCGCAAGAGTACAAGAATTGAAGGTTTCTGGGGATTTACCGGAGATGAAAGATGTGAAAGCAAATGGGAAATTGGAACGAGGTTTCGATAAAATTAATGTTATTTAGGTTGTTACGTAGGTAGGTACTGTTTTCTGTGTTCGAAGATTACGTACGTGTGAGAATTTGTATTGGTTGAAGTGGAAGCCATTATGAAAGGTGTGGTAACTAGAAAGTTTTTTAAAGATAGTTGAATGTAATGTTTAGAATAATTATGGGTAAATGTTTTGTTTAATAGCAAAACTAGTGAATGAATTTTAACATTTGATTTGAGCATAGGTCTTGACCTGTATCGCAGTAGATGAAGTTAACTTGAACTTTGACGTATAAAAATCTTATTACTTCACTTTTAATGGTGGGAGAGCCATGCTTTATGAATACCACAGCTTCACAGAAAACCGATGTGAAACAACGCTTGCATTGTGTTCCATTGTATGAGTGAGGTTATCGGAGGCCTAATTAACTACTTCCCCAATCTTTCCAATCCCCGATTCCACAACAACCCTTAAAATTCCTAATCCCCAAAAGGTCGGCAACTCACTTGTAACGTCTCTGGTGTTTCGGTTGTCCATGGGCGATTATTTACCAGCAGGTGATCTGTCTGATAGTTTAACGGCTTATGACACAAAAAAAAACTCAACTAAAAAAAAAATCTTCATTACACTTACACTAAAGTTTAAGTTTTGCCTTAGCAGACCAACATAAAATCATCAAATGGTTTGTAACTTATCAGTATCACCCAGTTCCACATCATCAATTGACGTATCCATATCACTAACTCCTAAAACTACAAACTCATCTACTACTTATACTATTAAATGTATCTAGTTCTTAGTTCCTACATTTAATCCAATGACCTTCTATTATCTAGAAATAGACCGCATTTCAACCATGACCACAATTTTATCTGAGTGTTCGTGATCTATCTATTCATTGGGGTTTCCCGGTGCCACGTGTTCAAACATATGTTGTGTTAGAATGGATCAAACCACGCTGTTGCAAAGTGATTCAATTGATAGCCATTCTGGAATTAAATAAACAAGTGATTGTACCAATGTTATTGTTTAGTTTGGACTTGTGGAATATTATTATGATCGTGTTTTTCTTATCTCGGAACCACTGGGTACCGGACCTTTGGAAGGCGTACGAGGAACCGAAGCCAACTCGCAGAAGCCCGTTGAACAATTTTAATCTAAATGTAATGAGACATCAGCCACACTATGGAAGTACACCAAAGAACAATCCCCGATTGATGCAGGACTATTGTGCAATATGGAAGAAAATGATTGGGTTATGGGTGTGTAACTATGGAATATGATCGTCTCAAATGAACCAACCAACACAGTGCCGAACGCCCTCTCGTTTCGATTTCGTTCAACGTAATACACTCCCTCTCATTTGTACTAAGGGTACTGCTATCACTATACGGTTCGTATAGACAGTCCCAATAAAACCGTAACGCGAGACCACCCCAAGCATTGTCACAGCACTAACTTTACAGTAATTATAGTAAATGTGTTAACTATAGTGGTTAAATTGACGTCAGTCACGTGATGGCTCCATACAAACTGACTGATCCATTTTTTCATATGATTGATGAAGTTTTCAAATAAGTGATTGGAATGCAAACGGTAGGATAAATGGATTAGACTAATTTGGTATTGCTAATCTACTGTACGTTAAATTATAACAAATGCGAATGAGATTAAGGGGTTTGAATGAGACCTGCTGCATGTCTGCCGGTAAACCCGCTAGGTGGTCCGCTCCGGCTCTGCCTCCGGACCAGGCATTAGCCCTACTGGGCCCCATCTGTAGTGGTCTAATGGCTCTTTGAGGCGCGCGCAGAACGCGACGCGCCGATATAATGAAGACTACAATCATAAAAATGATGACATCTTACTATTACTTTGAGCATGCACAAACCAAAAATTGTCGCATTGAGTCACGGGAATATGGAACTAATAACATTACTGGTAAAGAGTGGTTTCAATTAACCTCTATCTACCCTGTCGGGGAGAAACAAATTGAATATAATTTCCTGGTAAAACCCGGGTATGTCCTAAAACTGCTACCAATGAGAGACGGTTAGAAGCATCACATTTGTGTTATAAGTCTCATGTAATAGTGGGTGAGCCTATATTACCATATACTGGTCACAATGCCAGACTCCGTGCTACTACTGAGAACGACAAACCGCAAAAAGATCAACAATACTGTGCCCGACCCGAGGAATCGAGCCTGAGACCCCTTGCCCAGCAGTTGCACTTGCGACCACTCGACCAACGAGGCAGTAGAAAAATACAATATGAAGAACGTAGGCACGCCACTCATAATAATATAATGCTATTTTAAATAAATATTTATCTTTTATCGATCTTAATCGTCCTTTTAACCAGGTCAACGACATTTTGACATTACCTATCTCAATATTTACAAGTGTCTGTCTACTTTATTTTAATAACGCTAAAGAGTTTCTTTGTTTGATTGCACTAATATTCTAAAATTACAGTGACAGCTGAATCGATCCCGAGTACCTTTTTTTTGAAGGTAAAATCATGAAATGCCTTTTTCCGTCCAGCCTTGGGCGAGAGGGAGTGTCAGTTTCTTACTGACTAAAAACCACCCCGTTCCTACTCCTGCTTTTGGTCAGCAGTGGCCACGTATAGGCTGTTGATTTGATGAATTGTTTAACTACCGAATAAATGCTTTTTCTCTCTTTCTTTCTTTCTATTTATTTAGGGCTTTCGTCACTAACCAAATAACGTCCATAGAACAAGGACTTGCCTTGTCTCTTCAGTGTGCTCTTCCATCATGTGTTATGCTACGTTGCTGTGGATGCGTGAGGCTTCCATCATATTCATTGGTACACATAGCTTAACAATGGTGGAAACAGACTTAGCTAAGCTATGTTTTTATATGGATATATGCGTGCTATGGACGTGTGTCTATAGATGGCTTCCCTATCGATACATTGCTTACTCGAGCTGCGGATCGTCCTCGTACAGCTACATAGCTTAGTATTAGTGGAAACGGTCACATAGTTTCACAGCTTAGTTATTACATCTTCGTAGCATAGATACATAGCACATCTCTACTGGAAAAGCACCGTCAGAGTGGACTTCTACAGTAGTCGGTATTTCCCTATACAAAATTGCATTCCTTATCAACAATAATTAATCGCAATTACAATAATTAGTCATCCGAAACTGATGCTGATGAGATTTAGATTATTTTGATAACAAAACTGCATCGTTGTAATTTTACGTCATAATTAGTTACCTATACATTTAATTAGGTACCTACCCATTTTGATTGCTGATTAGGGACTTAACTGTTTCTTTAATTACTGGTAAATTAAGTACAATGCCCTTGATTCGATTCCAAAGCCGGGTATTTTTTTGGTAATTACCTAAGTATTTAGTTTAGTGCTTAGAAGTAAGTACACTTGATATTTTATCGGACTTAGGTGTTCAGCAAATCATAATTATTTCATTTAATTACAACTTAGTGAAAAGGATTTTAAAGGAAGGATGTGCTGTTACTTTTGAAGAGACCTAAGTCGCCCTATGCTCAGCAATGGACCTCTTGTGGCTAATAATTATGATGGTGCTGATTTCAATAATGGTATGACAACTATAATCCATTTGTAACATTTACTTTATACGGTTAATAAGTCTAAAATCATCCAATGTCTTCTCCCGCCTTGGATGATGCTACAGAGAGTGTCAGACTCTTACTGACTAAAACCCGCAATTGTTTCTGGAACAAAACTGTTACTAAGGAATAGTTTAAGTAATCATTAAATGTTTCTGAGTACAACATTTATTTTTAAATGCCAAATGCGGGTAAGTATTAGGTCTTTTAGAAATCTCAGTATTGATTTAGAGTTTGGAATGAGTTGTCAAAAATATACACATCACAGTCTACCCAAACACGAAATAAAGGCGTAGTAAATTATGTGCCAGTTAAAAACGAGTTACCTACATTCAATAGTAGCATAAAAGATATTCGGTATCATTTTAAAAACATCGACTGTAGTAGAGGCGCTTCGAGGTGGACCATTCAAGTAAAATAAACCGTTAGATAAGCCACATTGCGGCCTTTTATCTCTTTAGAGTGTAGGCAGAGGTATAAAGCATGTGCTTGTATGATAGTTTACTAATATTAAAATTTGTAGAAGTGTTTGTATGTTTATCTTTCTTTCACATCGCAAAAGGAAGGTTATATGTTTGATAGTATTTTTATGTACCATATAGAGATAGAAATTGGAGTGTTACATAGCTTTCTTTTTTAAACAGACTTCAAAACATGGAGATTCTCAATTTGTCCTATATGGATATTGGTATGTACATAATGCGATTATCTTGCCTTTGGCTGAACCGATTATAATTTGGTTTTCTGGATAGTATTCTTTAGACTTAGGAGAAGAATGCAGGCGGTTGCCTTTCAAAAAAAGATTATTTTCTGTAGCCATGCGGTGGAAACCGTAGGCAACAGTTAGTATGTAATTTAACTCATGTTTGATAAGTGTGTGTATTCGCAGACATGTTATGTGTATAAAGATATTGTGTAATTTCATATAGTGTAGAAGTGCGTCCCAAGTTCGACGCCTGGGTTCAGTCAAAAGTATTATTTTCATATTAATTTTCAGTTTCAGTAATCAGACTTGTGGTGAAAGAGTGTAAAGAGATAGATTAATTAGATCTAATGTAGAACTTTAATAATTATGAAACATAATTATCATAGGAAGCTAACTAGTTTAATTCAAAGTCAATATCTGAATTTGGCATAAGTATTTTACTGTTAAAAATTCACCAATATCTTGACTAACAATAATAGGTTTAATACCAATTAAAATCACCACTATTAATAAACTACAGCTTGCACAAAAACATTTACTGTTACCTGTTACCTATTCAGATGACGCCGTCTTCCATCTCTTTCATAACCAAGCGTTAGAAAGGGACAAAACAAATCCATTATAACGACCTGAACTCAGGGGAATAACATCCAATTGGTTAGAAAAAAGAACTTAAACGTGTAATTCAAAGCATTTATTACAAAACACATCACAATAGGGAACGCGACAATCTCCTACGGATTCCATAAGGCCATTAGAAAGACCTATATCACATCGTCCCACAAAACGACCGTTAAATCTTCAAATTCTTCAAATGAACTGACACGAAAAGCTATTCACAGCACTTAAGTCCAATATTCACTAGTCTCCTTTCACCGCATCACAAATGTGAAGATGGATTCAATGACGTCATCCAAGTCCTTGCTGAAGGGAGAGAGCTGAGCTTCATAGCCCGTGCTCCTCTCCTTCCCAGCCACGAATAAGTGGCAGCTGGTACCGACCAACTGCACTCGGTCACCTTTCCATCGCTTGCTGATGATCACTGTACCACCACTTCCCACCATGTTGATAACGCCATGGTTATCGGACACTTCGATACGGCAGTCATTGCCGATCACTTCGATCTCTCCGTGGTTCACTGAGACCCTCACGATGCAGTTGTTCCCAACGATCTTCAGCTGCGTTGGGTTGACTTCCATCGTCACCTTCTTTTTGTTTCCAACGATCGAGTACTTCTTCATTTTTGCAATAAGATTTTCTGTTTCTTCGTAAATGTAAGAGTAAGAAATTTTGAATTCGATTTTGGAATTCAGATTTAAATTGAGAGTTGTTTGCTAGCGTCTGTTGCTCACGACTGTAGGTGTGCGAATGAATATTTTTGTGCGGCGTTCGTTTATATAGCCGCACGCGCATCGTAACCGTCTGATAGGGAGTCCCCTATGCGTCATTCATTCAACGATCGTGAATCGGCCGGTGTCGTCTGGTCGGCTCGTGTCCACCTGACTAACCGTTACAATACTTGCCTATTATAGTTATTCCCCCCAAATAACATCTGGGGTTAAATACTTTTTTAACGCTATGGGATTTGTTGTTGGTTTTGCTTCATTGAATGGTTTATAGAATTGTCTATCGTGGTTGATATTTTGTTGCTGTTTTTCCTGTTAGTAGTGGTGTGTTTGTTTTGGAGAGCGTGTCTCTTGAATTACGAATGATTACTATTGTATTTACTACGTTTTGTTTACATACTTATTGTTTATAAATGGCCCATCTGTAGTCATCGTTAGTATAGGTTGCTTTTGATTATTTTAACGGTCTTCATTCGTGAAATAATCGATTTATGTAATTTGTATCTACTATATGGGATTCTAAATATCTATTCGATTAGAATATTTTCTCAATTTTAATTATACATATACATACTATGATTATAAACATATTTCTTTTCGATGTGGTCAAACAAATATTACAGTAGAGACATTATATAAAATAAAACCGCAAGATCTGTATCCGGTAAGAGAGTTATTTCATACACATTTCTGAGCATTCACTTTTTTTTGTTTTTATAACACATATTACGAGAATCATAAAAAAATTGCAACAACATTACACATTCTGTAAATATTTTGGCACATTACGAAAAAAATTACGAAACATTGTCATTTTCCTTTAGATAAAACGTAAAGATACATACCTAAATACTTATCTTTAATATACTAACACTAATATATATTTAAATATTCTTATCTCAGATAAAAAGCCTTGGAATCGGGTAATTATATGTTCCACGTCACTTGTACATAATATGTAGGTAGATATATAAGATAGGTTGTAATAGGGCTCTTATATTGTTATTATGTAATCTAAATTATTGATTTCCTAGATAGATTCGATAAGGGGGGCGGCCCGTGACTACCTGTCGCGAAATAATGTCAATGACCATGCACTTTTTATATGTATTAGCTATATATACATATATACTTTAGACGTAGATATCTATATCATGTTTAAACTTGTTTTAGATTTCAATATGACATTGATTTATATGATATCCTTACATAATATTACGCTTCTATTGCCAGGCAAATTTATATTAATAATTCAGTAAATTTTTGCAAGGTATATTATTCTGAAAGGAATATCGATAGGTTTAATTCAGCATTTATATAACATTTGAACAGCTACTACAAATCTTGAAGGAGTGTGGGAGAGTCATGTTTCGACACGAATGGGCTGGCTCGAGCAGAGTGATGCCACGGCCTCACAGAAAACCGACGTGAAACAACGCTTCCGTGTGAGTGAGGTTACTAGAGGCCTAATTCCCCTTCCCAATCTTCCCAATCGTCGATTCCCCAACAACCATTAAATTTCTAACCCACAAAAGGCCAGCAATGCTCTTGTAAGCCTCTGGTGTTTCGGGTGTCCGTCTGCTCGTTTACCAGCTTATACGTTTTCCACTGCTAAAAATGGGCCTACCTCAATAACGTTTCCAATCAGTCGATTAGAAACAACCAGAATCTATTCAAACATACTTTAAATCATTGTATTTACCTACGTTAAACAAACAAACTATTCGGTCATTGATTATAATCTGCTCACATCGGGAAAAAACCGTTTAAATCTCGATTTTAAAACAGGAACTTGTTTCGCTAATGTTATTATAATGGCGCGGTGCAAAGTTCAATGAAACTTATGTTGCATGTATATGTTTACATAGTTTATATATGTATGTAGAGATAAATCTATGTTCTTATTGTGTTAATGTATGTTCAGATAACAATCTTTTGTTTAATAAAAAGAGGTCGTTTCCTGATGTTTTGTTACAAAAGAGCAGCGTTTTATATGTTGTGACTATGACACGCAATGTGTAGCGGGTTCGATTCCCGCACGGAACAACTCTTTGTGTGATCCTCAAACTGTTGTTCCGGGTAATTATGTGTATGTGAAATTTTATGTTTGTAAACGCACCCACGACGCAGGAGAAAATCCTCATGTAAAAAAAAGGATTTCGCTCGCGTTCCCGTGAGATAAAAATATACTGTATGCATACCAAATTTTTGGTGGCGGCTTGTCGTTCTACGTGGAGGACTAAGGGGAGGCCTTATGATGATGATGATACCAAATTTAATCACAATCCGTTCAGTAGTTTCAGCGTGATTGTCGAATAGACATCCAAACAAACAAACTTTCACATTTATAATGTTAGTGTGAGTGTGATTTTGGTAACTATACTTACAGTTATATACTTGCCACTCTACTAGGCATAAACTTCAAATGTCATTGACCTCTATCTGTGCACTGTCACTCAAAAAATTGGTGATGTCTGTCTGTGCAGCTGTCGACCTTTCCGGTTTTCCGGTACGACCGCAGTTTCGATTCCTGGGACCGCAAAATACAGACTGGAAATTATGTACGTAAATTCAAACTGGAATTCCAGTATAAATAATATGATTGAACGCGTTGAGTGTTAATCTTGTCTCGAATTAAGTAAACACGAATAACATTGTAGTCGAAGATATTGTAAATTCGATCTACCTATAATATCCAGAAACCCTAAAATGATCTACACCTACCAACTTTTTTTTAATTGGAATAAGCCCGCCACAGCTTCCCAAAACCGCTGCTACTGTGAGCTAGGGTCTACAGTTGATACAACCATGAAAACACCGGAATACTTCAGTATTCAGACTTAAGTCTGAGTCTCAGGGACATGATTGACTGTCTGGGAGCCCTCAACGTAATAAATCAGAAGCTACACCGACTTACCGTGTAGAAAAACACCCATGCCAATATTCCATGATGGCAAAGTTGATGGTTGGTCTAATTCCCGCACAGAACAACTGTGTGATCCACAAATTGTTCGGGTCTGGGTGTCATGTGTATGTGAACTTATATGTTTGTAAACACACCCTCGAGATAAGAGAAAATCCTAATGTGGGGCAACGTTCATTAAAAAACATGTTTACAAACAAGATAGACCTAACAGGATATGAATGACACCATCTCTTTTCCTTCTCATTTTGTTTACATAATTATACGTAGGAGTATGTTGTTTGCGCATTATCCTTGTGTTCCTATAGGTAATATAGTACCACATAGTAACCTTGATCATGTAATGAATAAGGCAAACTTATACATACATACATACTAAGTGGGTCATGTTGATAGTATTAAACGTATTGGCATACTATTGTATTAGCAGCTTTAAGTATGTATATGTTAACGACACGATTCTTTCTTGTTCTTATTCACGACTGTTTCAGTATTTAGGGCACTCAGTAGCGTAACAAGTCAGCAAAATGCCACGGGCCCCGTCTAGAGATTCGTACCTGAACTAGTTTACCGATAGGCAAAGGGATCCGATGGATTCACCATGGACCTCGAGCAGTAAACTTATGTTACTGAGGTTTCAGTATTTAGGACGTCTTTTTATCTCCGAAAGCTTAGACCAAGGTATACTTATAACTACAATGAAATGCCCATTTTGTGCCTCATACACTGAGGGCGAGTCGATCAATTATTATCAGATAAAGAATTAGGTGAAAATTTATGTAAACCTTGCCAATAACATCAACAGAAATTACCACTATGTGTTTGTAAATAAAAGAAAATAAATCGCTTAATGTGTTGCTAAGCGGAAAACTCGAGAATGGCTCAACTAATTCTCTCAATTTTCTTTAAATATTCGTCGAAATCCGTGGGACTGTGCCAGGTTTTTATACGAAGAGATAAATTTTAAATAAAATTCGGACGAATGATATGAAAAATCTCGTTCAAGAAAATTATTGGACATTTCTAGAGAACAACAAAGATTTGTTAGTGTACTTTTTACCATTAGTCTTTTTTTTTGATAGGGGAACATCATCCAATGACTTCTCCCGCCTTGGGCATGGCGAGAGGGAGTTTCAGACTCTTACTGACTAAAAACCACCCCGTTCCTACTCCTGCTTTTAAAGCCGGAGCCCCGGTAACCCACTAGGCAGTCCGTAGCTCCGGTTTTACTATTAGTCTACGTTTAAATAGAAAATCAAACAAGTCTGGCATTATTATATTAGTATGTTTAGTGTATAGTTGACATATCATATACTTATCTAATTAGCATATTTATATTATGTTTGTTTAACATATTCTAATCTAACAAGACTGTTTTTCCCCTTAAATCTAAATAACAGTGTCAATAATAATATACAGTTAAGGTATGATTGGTGGAAGCCAAACGCATTCACAGCAACGTCACATAACACATCTCTGGAGGAAAAGCACTCTCAAAATAATGATAATTTTCGAGGTTTCCACAAAAACTCAAAGAATTTCCCGTAAATTAACACAGACTCTTAGTTCTTCAAGTTTTTTTAATACATATTTAATTTTTTTATCTGTTTAAATGTTTGATTTGAGCTAATCTTTGTAAATACTAGTATAGTACTTATTATGTTAGGTATGTACATATTAGGTAATAATTTACAAACTAAGCGGTTTCGCCCCCAATTGAGGAAAAATCTATAATGGGAAAATGGGTAATAAAATATGCACTTTACTGTAAAAGTAATTGAATAATGAAATCCTATACGGCAGGTACAATTTTTTTAGCTTTGCTAAGTCTGCCTCTGGCCACCAACCCGCTTTCTGCCAGAATGGCGAAGCGAAGATGTAAATGAACTAATCATATTGTTGTAACGTTGGAATCAATTAATCAGCGGGGAAAACATATTTATCTACATCTCCTACAATAGGTACTTAAATATAAGAAGCAAGATTTGTCTTAAATAAGACAACGTAACAACTGTTTTCTCAATAAATAACGCTTGCGCGCGCGATGCCACGGGCGGAAAGCTAGTAATACATGGGGACATTAATAAGTATACAAAGCACGCATTAATTATTGGCAGGATGTCATTGAAACGTCATAATTACACGTGTCTTGCATTCTTAGTTAGTGTTAGCTGGTTTTTACTGATTAACTTGTTTGTAATGATGTTTGATTTGTTACTTACTTGTTAACAATCATATTTATTTGTTTTTCGTCCTTTACATAGGTTATTGACCGTTCGTTATTGTCTGTCTTAACAAGTCTATGTACACATAGAAAAATGGTGTTTTATTTTTTCTGCCAACCACTTCGCCCCTTTTCCATGGAAGGAAAAGTATCCTATGTTATATTCCAGACCATAATCTACACGTGTCCCAAAATTTTACCCAATGCCTTCAGTCATTTTGATGTTATTGATTAACAAACATACATTCGCATTTATAATATTAGTAAGATTTTATTGTATTACTAGCTGACCCAGCAAACTTCTTACCGCCTCCATAATTTTTTTCTTACCTTTTAAACCTTCCCTGGACTTCCAAAAATAATTCAAGACCAAAATTAGCCAAATCGGTCCAGCCGTTTTTGAGTTTTAGCGAGACTAACGAAGAGTAATTCATTTTTCTATATAAGAAGAAGATAGAATTGTATTGTGTATGTCCATTATATCTTAACCAGCTTAATCAATTATCGAAAACTATTGTATATCGTGGTTTTGGTTGTTTTCGAGGCGCATTTTTCATAAGCTGTTTTGTCACTCATTCAAATGAGTGACACAGTTTGTGTCACTCATGGTATCAATACCACATTAGGCAAAATATTATTTTTTACCTTATGTAGTCTTGTGTTCCTTATATGGTCTTGTATTTCCCCCCTCAAAAAAGGTACATATAAATATATGATGAAAATCATCCAATGACTTTTCCCGGCTTGAGTGAGGCGAGAGGGAGTGTCAGACTCTTACTGACTAAAAACCATTTTATTCCTACTACTGCTTTTCGAGCCGGAGCCCCGGTAATCCCATAGGCAGTCCGCAGCTCTGGGAAAATATACATAATATGTACCTATCTACATAAAAAAGTGACTGAATGATTCGAGACACGAAGAACCAACAACACTTTACAAGGAAAGTCAAAACAATTTTGGATATAATGCACTAAAACAATAAAGTAGAAAATCGTGTGTCATTTCAATTACTAATAAAAAAACAAATCAGAACAAAAATTGGATTTTCCTTCCTCGTTCCTTATTTCCGTTCGGTCACCATTTTCTTAATAAAGATTAGATGCAGTCAAATCATGAAACATTTCATGAAATCATATTATAGCATATCGTTTAATAGTCATAATATTTTTCCTTACAATCATATTTGTATTGCTATCCTTGTCTGGCTGGTAGAAAAGAGCGAGTGAGAGATACAAACTCACGCGCAGGTGATTCATGATTGAACTCTTACAGAATTGATGTAAGGCAGGAGTGAGTCATCGGTTGTAATGTTACTCGATTCATAAGACTTTGGATGTAGATAAGAATATTATGCAGATGTGACGGGACAGTGAAAGTAATGCATTTTAATACGTTATATGTACTGTAATTTGTTTCATAATATATGTCAATACTAGAGCAATATTTGCATTTTGGTAAAAGGTACGCGTCATTTTTGGATAAATTCTATGATATTTGATATATTAATAGCCAGATTGGTGTTTGCATTCTTCTGTTCCATACATGTTCTTAATTTTTTTATAGAGCCCAATCACTCCATGTAGATCTGAAAGTTTGTTTGTTTGGATGTTTGTCCGTCAATCACGATGAAACTACTGAAAGGATTTTGATGAAATTTGTTATATAGACAGGGTATGAGCTGATTTTGGTGATAGGATACTTTTAACCCTCGGCAACGCGGGCGAAGCTGCTGATAGAAGCTAGTAATTCCATAAGTACACATAGGACTTATTATCCCTAGTGGCAGAATCAGAGGCAATCAGTCCCCTTGCACTAAACTAACAGAAAACATTGAAATTTCATCATCTTTCCAACTACAAGCCCAAACTTAAAAAGGTCCTTACATGTTTGAACACGTTACGTTATGAAATTGACAAAATTTCGATAATGATTATTGAACCGTGACTCATACAGAGATAACAGAGGGTTTTACATGATACTTGTCTGGATGTGTCAATCTAAAATTATTTAATCAGCTGAATCAGACACGTGTTGTCCAACGTCTAAACGTATAATCTTGAGATTGACATCGATTTTTTGATAGTACTACCCTACCTATTCGTATTTCACAATATATAGACGATTTTCGTGATTTTACAACAAAATATCTAATAGCGGCTACACACCTTACGATTTAACGTGTAGTGTATAGGCTGTATAGACCTGCGATTGAATTCTGCAGTTGTACTTGTACAGTTCAATCCTAAGGTGTGTAGAGTTAACTGTTGAACTGTTATACAGTTATACTTGAATCAAATCAAGAATAGATAAAATTCTGTACATCGAACAAAACAAACCTTCTTTCAAATATAAGCCCAAAAACTGAACAAAAATCTCAAGCAAAATCCTGCTTTAGTAGATTATAGAATACTGACTACCAGCGGAATCATGTAGACTCAGAAACCTATTTGGAAGCCAAGAGAAAAAAGCGTAAAACTGTAAGACTCTAAGAGAGCAAATAGTCTCACTAGAGGACTGACCGAAAGACATACATTTTGTTTTATTATCATAATATTTGCTTTGACGTTCGAAATTGCCTTCCCGGTCTATTTGAAATAAATAATTTTGACTTTGAATTTGACTCCACCCATGGGAAAAACAATACTGAAGTCCCAGAAATTAAAACATTGAGTCTGAATGAGTACAAACATATTATCAGCAACCAAAACCTTGACAAAATCCTAGAAAACAACATTGATTGGAATATTTCATTCATAATAATAAAATGGCGTATTCGACCTTTACAACTATTTGCCGCATCTGTTACGTCTGACTAATCTTCTCAAGGGCCCGTCTCGAATGTCAGGAACGCTCGACGACGCGCCGGCGCACGCCTCCGTGAGAACTTTACACTATGAATCATGCCTATACGCATCGCACGGGCCGATTACCAGAAAAAAAGAATTGACCTAACATACCTATTTAAATTCTTAACACGTATTTCTTTATAAAATGACGATGTATAAATATTTTGGTCAGAACTGCAGTTTTTTTATGCCTATCTAGATCATTTTTGTCATTTGTTTTCGTTGAAAAAAGTATGAATAGTTTTCTTTTTAAATATGAGTAGTTTTTTTTATATTTGACACTAGTAGTGCAATATCAACTACCTTATAGCATGATAACATGTATTATCCACTTAAATCATTTTGTATGAACAGTTGAACATCCTTTATTGCCTATGACTCATGCGCACACGCCCGATCATCGCACGCGCTGATCAAAATTTCAATAGATAAGAAAATTGTTGAAATTCCCCAAATGTTTCGTAACAAACTTTGTAACAAATAAATATGATAATGTTTTGGACACAATTTATGAGTTTCGTATAGGTACATAGATTTCATAGAAATGATATTTTCGTATTTTTTCTTCGTATTATGAATTGGTGATTTCTTGGCCGGCGCCCTGCGTCGCGTAATCTAATTTACGAGTATATTTCGTTCTGAATCATGCGTGTACGCACGGCACACGCCAATCACAAGCGCGGACCGCTTTTCCCGGCCGAATTAATTTTCTTCGTAAAAACACGATGACGTCTTTTAAAACTTTTATCTAGTTCAATCGGTTCCTCTTTCAGTTCATAGAAAATGTATTTATTTTTTTTTACTTTCGTGGTATCTCAGTAAATATGATTAGTTTTAGTATTTTGCTGTAGTTCACGTAAATTGAGTATTAGGTGAAACATTTGCTTACCTACATGCTTATGTCAACAAACATGACTCATGGTTGACTAACCGTTGACCGAAAACTCTTTCGTCAATGTGCGACTGTCATAATACTAGCTAGTTGGATGAATAGAGTCGGTAAAGTACTTATAACACATCCCTAGTCCCCGGGTCAGGGTTTACCGGGGCTCCGACTCGAGAAGTAGGAGTAGGAACGGGGTGGTTTTTAGTCGTAAGAGTCTAACACTCCTTCTCGCTTCGCCAAAGGCAGGGAGAAGTCATAGGATGATTTTCGCCCCTCAAAAAAAAAAATCTGTAGTCCCTATACATATAAGACACAAATTTTTGGTGGTGGTGCGGTGGCTAGACAACCAGCTGCCGCAAAACGTGATATTCCGGGTCTGGGTTTATTGTGAACTTGTATGTTTGTAAACGCAATACGACACAGGATAAAATGTGGGGCAAAGATTAAAAAAAGAGGTAATTTGGTTTTCCGTGTCCATTGGTAAACAAACTTTCCCCCAATGACTTCCAGATCAGCTGGTTGGAAACGCCCGGCAGTGACTTCACGTGACCTTTGTTAGGTCATTTGACATTTGACGTACTTTTTTTAAGGGGGAAATTAGTTAGGTCATTTGACCATCTCTTACCTATTTGGTACTTTTTTTAAGGGGGGAAAAATCATCCAATGACTTCTCAACGGACTTTGTTCAACAGTTTACGTCTCTCGGCTGGTGATGATGATGATGATGATGACTTCTTTCGCCTTGAGCGAGGCGAGAGGGAGTGTCAGACCTATTAGGTACTAGAATTGATAAAAGTATATAAATGTGAAAAAAATGTTAAAGCAGGAAAATTTTCACTCCACAAAAGTTGACAAAATTATGTCATATACTATGACTATGTATAAAGTATGTCAAGTTTTTAGATAACAATTGCGCATAACATTAAGATCAACCGGACGTGCGCCACGCCTCCTTAAACACTCTATAAACAATGAATCATGCGCGTACGCATACATTCAAAAAGATTATACGAACACAAAACAAATATAAATAAAACACCGTATTGTAATTTCAAACTTTGTTTTTCTTTAGAAGATGACATTATTTTGGCTACTATTGTAAATATTACAATTCTACGAGGTTGTTTAATGTTTAGAGAAACTGAGAATCCCGACGGGATTTTTTGGTTTTTTAGAATCGGGAAGCCCAGTTTTCCTTGAACTATTTATATTTGTTGCAATATAGAGTTCGCAGTATTGACAGACTGGGACTTTCAGAAGTATTTTTAGGAATATAAATATAGGTTATTACATTTCCTTTAGTTCTCAAAGGTATAAAAAGAAATACACGGGTACCAACATCATTTAATGTTACACTCACATATCGTCTATTTTAATAGCCATATCGTATCATCACGAGCATGCCCATTTGGGTAATAGAAGGTGAGATCATTCATTACAAGACTCCATTGTTTAACCTGATGTCACTTTTCAGAAACCGTAAAACCCAATACCTCCCCAGATCTGACGATGGAAGCCAAGACCAACTGACTGACGGCCATGCCGTTTATTCATCACTAGCTACTTCCGCGCGGTTTCACCCGCTCTGCTTGGCTCCTATTGATCATAGCGTGATATTATATAGCCTTCCTCGATAAATGCACTATCCAACACAAAAAGAATTATTCAAATCGGACCAGTATGCCCGGAGATTAGCGCGTTCAAACAAACAAACTCTTCAGCTTTATAATATTAGTATAGATCATCATCATCAATAGCCCATAAGTGACCACTGCTGAGCAAAGGCCTTTTCTAAAACGGGGAGCATTAATCATTACGCTTGTTCAAGGCGGGTTGGCAATTTCAAAGTTATCGGAAAATATAAACCCACGTTGCCTTACGATACGACCGTGCGTACGGCACGTTGTGTTCCGCGCACGCCTCAAAGAACCATCAGTCAGACCACCACAGATGGGGCCCAGTAGGGCTAATATACCCCGACCCGGAGCTGCGAACTTACTAGCGGTGAAATGGGGCTCCGGTTCGAAGAACAGGAGTAGGAACAGGGTGGATTTTAGTCAGTACGAGTCTGACACTCTCTCGCACCGCCTCAAAAAATAAACGATGTTTACCTTTACCGTATGTCACGGGTATTTAAATAACTTAGGCACATTACAAATACCAAACTACAATTCGTTCGTTGCATTATCAAATTAAGTACCTACCTATGAGTAGGTATTTTCATAATTTTCCTTAAACTTTAGCCGTATTTTGTCAATCCTTTTATTATTTTACTTTCGGCTTTCTGATAAAGGGGACGGCCCGGCTTATGTTGTTTATAAGTAAGTTGTTGAAAACAATGTTAAGTACTACCTATAATAGGTACTTACTTAATTGTAAACCTAAATTATGATTCAACCGTACATACATAATAATCAGGTATGCAGCAAGTCAATCTCCAGTAAATTGTTAACTTATTTTCAATCACATACACATAAGCCTGTATCCTATGGGAGTAGACAAAAACTATGGAACGCGCATTGCTATGTTTGTTACCTGCCTCTTTCGCTTCATCAACAGTCATCAGTCTTTTCATGCATGCTCGTCGGTTAAGGGTACTTTTAATTGGACCCTTTTTTGATATATCGCCAATCTGGTCAATATAAGGTATGTCCGTCTAAGGCACCCTCTACATATGGTGTCATTCATATCCGCTACATTATCCTATGACAAAATAGGTGCTACGATTCTTACTATACTTCAACCTTCTATCAACCTCATTTTATTGTTATCATATATTGTATGACTGCTAAATAATCCCTGGCCAGAAAACTAAACACGACACCTCGCATCATGCTGTAGCATTGCCGCATGCAACCTATTTAATATTTTTCTTGAGAAACTGTCCTATCAAGTCAAGATTCCACACGACTTTCCTCAAAATCTACAAATATTATCGTCGGACATACCTAAGTAAAAATATAAGGAAAACGTCGTACATAGGTACTATATAAGTTAGACAATGCAAGTGTTAGGGTGCTTTTCCACCATAGATGTGCTACGCTACGTTGCTGTGGATGCGTTTGGCTTCCACCAATCATATTCATTGGTAGACATAGCTTAGCACTGGTGGAAATGAACTCAGCTAAGCTATGTTTTTTATATGGAAAGATGCATGCAATGGATGGCTTCCTTCTATCGATATATCGCATACTCGAGCTGCGTATCTTCCTCGCACAGCTACACAGTTTAGTATTAGTGGAAACGGTCACATAGTGTCACAGTTAGCTATTACATCTTCGTAGCATAGCTACATAGCACATGTCTGGTGGAAAAGCACCCATACAAAATACGACTTGCTGCCAAACTCAGATTCAATAAATGGTTACGTAACCCAGTCCTTAGCAATCCTTTTCGATACATAATCGTTACTAATAAATAATTAAGGTAATCATTAAATATCACTGAGTGCGGTACTAAGAAATTAATTTGCATTGACATATTAGTATTCAAAACAATAGGACCCCTTTAGTAGTTAGTAAATTACGTACATTTATAGTGAGCGTGAACTGACCATTTGTGAATTTTATGATGCACTAAGTATGTAACAATTGAGTTGGTAAAACTGATGTTTATTATTTGTTTGTTTTCAACAGGTATTTACAATCACGTTTTCATCGCGTGTCATTTTAAAAGACAATGTCAATGGCATTTCCATTAACTATACGATTATATTTTAATTAATGGTCACTAGTGCTACAACTCAAGAGTACAAAATTTCACAATATCAATGTCAAGCGACCGGAATTGGTATAAAAAGTAAGCCCCTTGATTGGACATTGAACAATTAAACCGAATTTAGACTTCTTAAACTTACAGGTACTAGCTACATTTGATAATATTTTCTACCTTTGTTAATCTGATCACAAAGATACTTATAATATCTAACATTATACTATCACATAAGGAAGAGAAAACACAGGTAAATCCCAGAACAATATAAAATTGTAAATAAATATCCTATCTAATCTATAATTTTGCGACACAAAAATAAAACGAAAGGTTAAAAAAGTGAAGAACTTGGAGTGTGTGGTGTTTCCCCTTTATGATTGATTGTTGTATTAAGTACATGGGTAAAAAGATTATATGTACCTACGTGTTGTACTTTACCTATTTGTACAGTCGATAAAAGAATGTATTAGAATTCTGAGTACCTTTTGGGAGGAAAAGTAGGTAGGTACTTAAAAGTTTACTACTTGATTCCCCCTAGTCCTTTCCATCACTTCATGGTAGATATTTTACGCACGAAGCGCTTCGCATCAAGCGTCCTTGTGCGAACTGCTAGGGAGTGGAATTCTTTGCCGGAGTCTGTGTTTCTTGATGGGTATCTTCAAAGCCCGAATGAATAGGTTGTTTATGAGGAGATCTCCATCGTAGGCCGCATCATCACTTACGAGCGAGCCAAAAGTCGAACCTTGAAATGTAAAAGAAAAAAGTTACTATACATAGCTCAGCAATGGACCATCATAGGCTATTAATTGCTAGGCTGATGTGGAATCAGAAAACAAAAAGACGAAACAAGAAAAATGAAGTTACAAATGCTTACTTACCTATAACTCTTCTGCTTAAGAGATAGGTACACGTAATTTGTACTTTTTTTAGTAATTTTCCCAACTATGATGATGATGATTATGATTAATTACATGTAAAACCCCTTTTCTTTAGGTAACCGCGGTAGGAAAATCATAAGTCATTAGCGCCTTTTTTTTGAGGGAGGAACATTTTTCCAATGACTTCTCTCGCCTTTGGCGAGGTGAGAGGGAGTGTCAGACTCTTACTGACTAAAACCCACCCTGTTCCTACTCCTGCTTTTCGAACCGGAGCCCCGGTAAACCCGCTAGGTAGTCCGCAGTTGCACCTGTGGAAAGGATTTAGGGAGTTAGGTTTGCCTGACATTTCATAATATTACCTATTAAACAGAAAAAAATCAACCGTTACACTACTTCTAAGAACATTACATAACATTCATTACATTTGATGACAGGTACCTGAGTGACACAAGCTAATAAGTACCTAGTTATGTATAAAATAAAACCTAAAATACCTACAGCAAATTCTGACTACGACTGAGTGTCAGTTTAAATGCGAAAAACCACGATAAAAGGAAAAGAGCATTACCTAATTTCGGAAAGGTGAACCTGACACACGCGGTTACGTATTTTTTTTTTTGATGTGGGAAAATCATCCAATGACTTCTCCCGCCTTGGGCGAGGCGAGAGGGAGTGTCAGACTCTTACTGACTAAAAACCACCCCGTTCCTTCTCCTGCTTTTCGAGCCGGATCCCCGGTAAACCCGCTAGGTAGTCCGCAGCTCATGGTACCTACTGCAAATTCTAAGTTCATTAACATCATAAACAGTCCGTGACAGTTCATTGCAAACCATCGAAATTCTTTACAGAAGAGGTTCAAGTCAAAATATTTATTTTAGTTCACTATACTAATATTACTATGTATAGTAATGTGTGGGTGAACTGAGGGACCACACTGGGAATTCGCGAAATGAAAGTTCTAGGATTTAGTAGTAGACCTAAAACAATTGTAGAACGAATCTGGGAATTTGTAAACAAATATATTAAAAACTACGACCCATAAAGTGTGGTCCCTCAGTTCTCAAAGACGATCAGTCAGATCTCGGAAAGTATCTTATAAAAGAAGGTTTTGTGAATACAGACATTTAGTAAATAATTTGTAAAGATATCTATTAAATAACAGACCACAAAGCATTAAAGATAAAAAAAGTATAGCAACTGAACTGTGGTCCCTCAGTCCACATAACAAAGATAAATATTTTAGTGAATATTACTGAATAAAACCGTTATTATTCTACATAAAGTTTTAGTAAAAGTCTTAATACATATTGTAAAAAGAAATGGATCTCAAATATCGAAGCATTTCGAAGATAGCGATGATTAAAAGTGGTCCCTCAATCCTCTCCTCCACTGACATTTAGACACTGCTAGCTGCTAGACGAGAGGAATATCAGAAAGTCTAGTGTACTTAACATTTAGTAATAGTTTTCTACTAAATAATAGGTATATAAAATTTTGTATTTCTTACCTCTAAGCTGAGAAAATATTAATTTTTTAATCCTATAAAAATAGGTAAACCAGTGTGACCACAAAATCAAACAAAGTGTAGACAGTACTATTATTCGGTCAACGTAACTTGGCGAGTCTGAACGTAGGCTTTGCGAGTCTGAACGTACGGTAGGTTCATTCGTTCGTTCGTTGGTATGTGAAATTTGAACGCACGTAACGTACGTTCAAATTCGGTACCTATATAAATTAAGGTTTCTCTATATACAATACAACAACAACAGACTGACAATAAACAACGTTTCATCTAAATAATGATATATTAAATAAAGAATAATAGTACTGTCTACACTTTGTTTGATTTTGTGGTCACACTGGTCTACCTATTTTCATAGGATTAAAAAATTAATATTTTCTCAGCTTAGAGGTAAGAAACAAAATTTTATATACCTATTATTTAGTAGAAAACTATTACTAAATGTTAAGTACACTAGACTTGCTGATATTCCTCTCGTAGCAGCTAGCAGTGTCTAAATGTCAGTGGAGGAGAATTGAGGGACCACTTTTAATCATCGCTATCTTCGAAATGCTTCGATATTTAAGATCCATTTCTTTTTACAATATGTTTTAAGACTTTTACTAAAACTTTATGTAGAATAATAACGATTTTATTCAGTAATATTCACTAAAATATTTATCTTTGTTATGTGGACTGACGGACCACATTCAGTTGCTATACTCTCTTTTTACGTCTTTAATGCTTTGTGGTCTGTTATTTAATAGATATCTTTACAAATTATTTACTAAATGTCTGTATTCACAAGACCTTCTATTATAAGATACTTTCCGAGATCTGACTGATCGTCTTTGAGAACTGAGGGCACTTTATGGGTCGTAGTTTTTAATATATTTGTTTACAAAAGATCGTAAGTCTATACTAAAGAGACTTTCATTTCGCGAATGCCGCGGTCCCTGCAGTTACCCACACATTGTATAGTATTACTATTACTGTTACTACATAGTCTAATGTATACTATACAAGATAGAAATACATTGCTCCCGAAATTTTATTTGTTTTTATAATTTTAATCGTTTTCGTCTTATTCATGCGACATCGGTCTTAAGCTTTTTTTTTACGGTAACCTTTTTTTTTCACCTGATGGTAAGCAAACGCCGCCGCCTATGGACACTTGAAACACGTTACAATTGCGTTGCTGACCTTTTGGAGGTTAGGAACTTAAGGGTTGTTGTTCGGGAATCGGGGATTGGGAAGAGGGGAATTGGGCCCCTCCGGTAACCTCACTCACACAACGAAACATAACGCAAGCGTTCTTTCACGTCCGTTTTCTGTGAAGCAGTGGTATTACTCCGGTCGACCCGGCCCATTCGTGCCGAAGCATGGCTCTCCCACACTAGAAACTATAATATCCACTATCACTTAGTTGCATGACTGTACAACTGCATGTGATTGCATTTGGTTATCAAGGTAAATAAAACTGAAAGTCTTCCTTTATCAGTCGATCGATATCACATCGATACCTACACAAAAGGGACTTTTTTCACAAATTACTACCGAGGTAAACATACCTAAATAACTGAAAGGTTGAAGTGGCCTCTTGACGTAACATAATGTGCATTTTAATCCCCGAAAAAGGACAAGTGCACATGATAGTATTGTAGAACACCCAGTTTATACAAATGATTATTGGTGATATGTGATTGAGGCCGAATTGTGATTAAATCAGACATATCATCAGATTCTATGATATATCATTTTGAATTTCTGTAGCAGAAAGGGAATTACCCCTTTCTTATGAAAAATCTTGAGAATTTCACAGAGTATTGGTACTGTCATTCAAAACAGCTGTGATACTTTACACATATAATTACATAGGTTACTGTAGAAACATACATACTATGTAACCTCGCACCTCACGCCTGTTACCCTTAGGGGTAGGCAGAGACTATAGAATGCCAATCACTACAATTCTTACATACCTCTTTTGCTTCATCAACAGTCATCATTCTTTTCATGCATGCTCATCAGTTTATATATTGCTACTTCTACTACTTTTCTTTTATATATCGCTACTTCAGAAACTTTTACATATAGCTGTAATATTATGTCCCACTTCAATGCCATGTTGCTTGCTTGCAGGTAGAATACAATGACTTTAGGTTATAAGATCTTCCTTTGTAAAATATATAATTGAATTTGAATTTGCAAGGTCGTAAATCGGGACTTGCTAAATAAATCACACTAGTATTCGACCATGAAAATAGTCACTTTGTTTAACAATCTCATAGTAAGTTGTTACTGATATGGTTGAAGTGTACTCTTAAGGCTTACGTAACGGTTGTAGAAATGTGTTGAAACTGGTGTTATCTTGTCTAGGTAATGTGTTGAGTACCGGAAGATTGTACGGTAATTTCTAGCGCATATTTTATATTTAAATTGTATCAGTGGCGTAGCGTGATTTGGCGGGACCCCGAGTAAACATTTTTTTCGGGGACCTAATTTTTTTTGTCATTGCATGACCCCCCGTCATGCAATGACTTTTCTCGTTGTAAAGCCTCCTCTAAAGCCTTAAAGAGATCCCCTCTTCTGTCGTTCTCTAAATTCCTCCTTTTCTTAGGGAACTTTACTCTCTGTTCCCTAAACCTCAAAGAAAGTAAAAGAGGCGACCTTTTTAAGGCTTCAGAGACAGATGCTCACCGAAGCTATAGCAGCGAACTTGTTGAGAGCAGTGAGTGTTGCTGCCAATTTTTGAAAGCATGCTTAACGCGAAAAAAGAAAGAATTGATTACTTGGACTTTTGTAATTTCTGAAATGAGATAAAAAAAATGGGAAGTTTTTATTTTTTGCTTACGCACTTTGGAGGCCCCCGTCGCCCTGGGGCCCCGTATATAAGGCGGCCCCATATTAATGCGGCATATAAGGCGCTAACTACGCCCCTGACCCGTATTATAGTATGACGTTAGTCCATGACTGTGCAGTAATTATAAATGGAAATCTTTTAAAATGAGTCTAATTGGAGTCTGTTTTTTTGTTTTATATCCACTACATTAATTTTATCTCAAATGTACCTAACTGTATTGTTTTTGTAGAAGAGTCTTCTTCTATGGAATTTTTACACGTTTATTAAGTAATTTATATACTTATCTCTGTCTCCCGAAAGTTCTATAAATATAAACATTGACTACTACTATAATATCATTTTAATCATAGTTCTGGCATTGATTTAATAAACCAAAGTTAATTGACCTCCTCTTAAATCAACCAGAAGACAATTCGTAAAATTAACTCGTTTACTATTTAAGCGAATAAAATTTTAAAACTGTACTACTTTCTAAAAATGTCATTTCAAAATCGACAAAAATTACAATAACCTGAATCATACAAGGGCCCATGTCTCAAAGGCATGGGAAAAAAACTGCATAGCAACAGCGGATGCGGTATGCGCATGAGTCACCAGACATGCACCAATAGGAATTCTTAAACATAAACCAGTTGATAGACCTTTGAGGCTTTGAAAGCGATGACGTCATTTGTTGGCCAGAACCTACAATTCTACTAACCTTTTAGTAGTTATGTAATGTTTTATGTAATTCAGAATAGAGACAGACTAAAGATAGATTAAAATAACAAAAAAATAGGAAATTACTGAACCAAAAATTGGAAATTAACTAAAAACAACAGTAAACTCGTGTAAATATATTGAGAAAAGCTCAACTAGTTTCGAGTCACAGAGTAGGCTGCGCGACGTTGCCTCATCTGCCCACGCTGCTCATGATGAAGAGCAACAATGCAAGAGTTGTTTCACGTCGGTTTTCTGTGAGGCCGTGGTATCACTCCGGTCGAGCCGGCCCGTTCGTGGTGAAGCATGGCTCTCCCATACTCGTATCTCCAAAGATATTACAGTGCGTTGCTGTTCTTTTCATCACGATGTGTCATTGGTACTCTTGTTTTAAACACCTCATTATTAAAAAATAATGCATTACGATGCTAATGAATAAAGCATAAATTTTAACTGATTATTAAATATTAAATATTAAAAAATATAAAAAATATTAAATATTTGTTTATTTACTTTAATACCACCTTGTCTCTATACACATGTATAAATAACTTTCAATAGGTAGGTGCGTATATATCAGATAATATTGATAATAAAATAAAACGAATGCAAGTTCGTAACACTAATTAAATTGGGCCCACCAGTGGGGTTTCCCAAGTGATAAGATAAAAAGAAAAATGGGAATGTTTTTTTTTCATATTTTTCGTAGCTATTTCGTATGTTTAGATCTTAATCGTTTGTAATCTGGACATAAGGACAAATGTTTTTTGTACTGCACATTTTTTTATTATAAACAAACGGGTTGGTAAACAAGTAAGAAGATACCAATAATATTCATATTTTCCCACTAATTTCCCGATTGATCAAATAAATTCTTTCGTCATCACGAACTTGCGTAAGCACATAGCTACCTACACCTGTTGGAAGGTTTAACAAATATTTATAATAATATAATTTTATTACAACTTTTGTGAGGCTAATGCCCGTATACTCAAACGCTACTCAATTTTAAGACGCTCTCAAATGTAGTTCTGTCACTATCAATTCTTTATAAAATGACAGAGATAACACGATATTTAAGTACAACTTAAAATTGAGTAGCGTTTGAGTATTCGGGCGTAAATTAATTATTATGTTATATCGGCTTACTCACGCAACTGTTTGACGAGGAACTTATGCGCTGCATTCCGCGACGCACGGCTCTCGCGGAATATGAGCCTCTAGCATAGCTTGAAACTAGTCGAGATCCTGGTCAAACAATTACGTGACTAAGCCGATAACATATTAATTAATTAAATATTTATATCACTAATCTCGACATAAGTGGGTTATTATCTGGATACAACAGAGTAGATAAACCAAACAAAACAAATCTAAATGATGATGACTAATATACACTCGAGCATGCCTGGGGGTTTCTTAAGTTCTTACCTTAGAGTTGCCGTTTATTTACTCAAATAGGTACCCGTAATGTATTGCTGTAACACAAGTAACAGTAAAATTCTATAAATAAAGCACAGGCGCGTTATGGTGCTTTTCCACCAGAGATGTGCTATGTAGCTATGCTACGAAGATATAATAGCTAACCTGTGAAACTATGTGACCGTTTCCACTGATACTAAGCTATGTAGCGGTGCGAGTAAGATGTGCTATGAAAATGCGCTGCCGCAAAGCAGAAGATACCCAGTCCGAATATGCGATGTATCGATAGTAGGATAGCCACCCATAGCACGCATCTTTCCATATAAAAAAATCTTAGTTGAACCCCTTTCCACCAGTGCTAAGCTATGTGTACAATAGTGGACGCCAAACGCATCTACAGCAACGTAGCATAACACATCTCTGGTAGAAAAACACCCCAACTCCTTACCTTTCTTTCAAAACATTCGACTCAACAGACAGAGGACAACCCAATCAATTAGTCATAAAGAAAGCATGTCCAACACAAAAAGAAATATGACGAAATACATAGCAATTATTATTCAGTTATGACATTGTGATGTCTTGATAACAGTCGAGGCTAGGAATGCCCAAAACGATGATAAGAGTAAACGGAACAAGATATATAATAATTAGAGTGCAGTAGGTAGTATGACTAATACTAAAATACTCAGAAAATTGAGTAATCTTTGATAAGAGAAATGAACAGGTAAGTATTATACATTTTCTTTCCTTATAAGGTTAGGTAAAAAAGCATTAGACTAGGCACACATCAAGCTATACAAAACTAGTATAAGCTGACCTTCAAATGTACCGATTTATCATACAAAGCGAGGTCATGATTAGCTGGTTTTTTATACCGCGATGTATAGGTACCTACATAAGTGTCTATTAGAACAACCAATATAAACTGACCTTCAAATGTACCAAATTATCACACAAAGCGAGACCATAATAAGCTGGTTATGTATAGCGCGATGTGTACATAAGTGTCTATGTCAAGCCGTTATCAGTTACCGAATGTTGTAAAATGATGACAGCCCCTGATTATCATAATGATGACTGATAATAAAAAAATGTAGCGCCATCATGACTTTGGTTTTTTTTTATTCGATATAAACTAATGCTTGACTACAATCCCACCTGATGGTAAATTAAAATTGACACAGTTAGGTTCCACCAGAAATGTGCTATGTTACTTTGCTGTGGATGCGTTTGGTATTCAGCAACCATATTCATTGGTAGACATAGCTTAGCAGTGGTGGAAACGGACTCAGCTTTTTTTTTTTGAGGGGGGATAATCATCCAATGACTTCTCTTGCCTTGGGCGAGGCGAGAGGGAGTGTCAGACTCTTACTGACTAAAAACCACCCCGTTCTTACTCCTGCTTTTCGAACCAGAGCCCCGGTAAACCCGCTAGGTAGTCCGCAGCTCTGGATCAGGCATCAGCCCTACTGGGCCCCATCAGTGGTGGTCTGATGGCTCTTTGAGTGACTCAGCTAAGCTATATTTTTTATATGGAAAGATGCGTGCTATGGATGGCTTCCCTACTATCGATACATTGTATACTCGAGCTGCGCATCTTCCTCGCACAGCTACTTTGCGGCGGCGCATCTTCATAGCACATTTTATTCGCACAGCTACATAGCTTATTATCAGTGGAAACGGTCACATAGTTTCACAGCTTATCTATTACATCTTAACTATTAACCTAACCTAAACTATTACCTGAATTTATATATTTTGTCTTACGATAGTTATTAATCAAAATATTACGTGTTGTGTAAAGCTTACCTTACCTAACAAATCAACAAATTCAGATGCTATCCTTAATATTAATTCCGCAATCCTTTTCACTTATCTCATGTCTATATTATTTAAAACATGATATCATCAAATGTTTAGTTAATTAATTTCTAATACAACATTTCTACTTATTGATTATAATATCATGATAATAATCCACTGATTGAATGACCATTTACGTCAATATTTTGTGAAAGGAATGCGTAATAGGAAGTAGGTAATAAACTAAAATAATGTAAATAATATTTAGATTAAATGAGTGAAATCAGTAATACAAATGATTAAAAAAAAACTAGTCTAGTAGCTTTATTCTGAGAGACAAAAATCATCCAATGACTTCTCCCTCCTTGGGCGAAGTGATAGGGAGTGTCAGACTCTTACTGACTAAAAACCATCCCGTTCCTACTCCAGCTTTTCGAGCCGGAGCCCCGGTAACCTGCTAGGCAGTCCGCAGCTCCTATACCTTAGCTGGTCTATTCCAAATGTATAAAGCTGGAGACGGAAAGCTAACCAACATTAACAACATTAACATCTCTATCTGCCACACTCAGAGTCGTTTAATGGTTACTTAACCCAGTCCTTAGCAATTGTTTTCCATACAAAATCGTTACTAAGGAATAGTTTAAGTAATCATTAAATGTCTCTGAGTGCGGCAGTATGTTTCCTACAAAATACAACTTGGGTCTACAGTCTTCAAGTCCTGTGTGAACAGATTGCTTATAGGTAGACGTGCTCCATCGTCGGCCACATCATCGCTTACCACCAGGCTAGATGGCCAAACGCCATCCTATAAGTATATTTAAAAAAATAATACATTTGTTTTGATAAAACTAAAGCCTTGAATTAATAAAAATGCTTAAACATTTATCTTACCTGATGTAGTATTTCCCCTGAAAAACAAGTTATCATCAAATTTGGCTTTGCAGACAGAATGGTGCGCGAGGCTAATTTTTAAGTATTCACTGTTGATATTTAAAAATAACCCTTATTATTACCTCCCATAAAACTCATTATAGCATCATACAATCTAAGAAGTCATTTATTGCCTGAAGCTATGTTTATGCGAAATTAATCTTAATTGCCATAAAAATAAGGCTCATAATCGCTTAAGCTTCTACCTTAAAACTGGTGTTACCTTTTAATTTTATTTCTACCTGAATGACCAAAACAGATTGTCAAATGTTTTTGCTTGCATTCCTCATTATATGACTTTGTTTTAATTTTAGCTCATTAGCTAAGGAATTTTAGTTGTTTTTTTTTATGGTATAAGCCAGTAAATGAGCAGACAGATCACCTGATGGTAAGCAATCGCCACCGTCCATGGACATTCGAGTGCGTTGCCGGCCTTTTGGGGTTTAGGAATTTAAGGGTTATTGGGGAAGTTGGGGGGTAATTGGGCCTCCGGTAATCTCAGTCACACACACAAAACACCCAGTTGATTAAGGAAAATACATTTTTAGGTAATTTGAGTCAGAAAATAGTTCGACATGATAACTATTAAGTTAAAAGAAAAATAAAACTAGTATCTAAAATATTTCTGACGTTTACATTACGTAATAAGTTTTTTCGCAACCAAATACCTAGACGATGATCATATTATAGTGAAGTTGTTAACGAGTTATAATTACCTATATAACAACATATAATTGATTGACCCACCAGGCGAGATGGTGGCCAAACGCCATCCTAATAAATGAAACGTGAACAAATAAAACCCTAATTTCTTTGAAATAAAACATAAAAGATCGGTACAAAATTTTATTTATTTCTCACCACACACGACTAGATAACCTACTTAAAATAATAATTATAAACACTTATAAAACAAATACATAATTGTATTATTAAAATATGATTTTGAACTATGTCAGTATAAAAAATAATGTGTTATGTCTAGATAGTTTGTCAATGGACTTAATCAGGCACGCACTATAAATGATACCATATGTTATGGTATCATTTATAGTGCGTTTCTATTTAAATGTACAGTTTAAAAAATCGTTGCCCCACACCAGGATTCTCTCCTGTGTCGTGGGTGCGTTTACATTTTTCTTTCACGGTTAAGTCTCACATGCACATAGACACTTTTTGACCCGAAACTAATCACTTTTGTACGGTCAATAATCCGCATAATTTTTGGTAAATTATTTGCATTATATATATTGAGCAAAAACTTGCCAACGCGAGCAAAAAGTTTACATTTCTTTTACCATGACCATTGATTGTAAAGGACCCGCACGGCGGGTATTGCATATTGTTATGTTTTATTTTGTGCAACAATCTATCTAGACATACATATTTCATATTGATCAAAACATGAGGCAATCGTTTGAGCTATTACGACCATCCTATAGAGATAATAAAATAAATAATAAGACATACAAAAATATAAGTCATACAATAAGTATGCGATTTTAATTATTGATAAAATACTAATTACATATTCATGATTCAACTTGCGAAATTATTGTTTCATATTGATTTTGGCATAAGTTTAATTTTTACCTAATATTGAGCAACTATTAAACTTTGTTAAATAAAAAGCATTTTACAAAACAAGAAGTAATGTATAAGAGTTTTGCTAGCCAATCATTAACCAATAAATATTTTTAATGCTGCTTGAGATGCTTTAAACTCATGACGATTTGACAGAGGGACTCTTCCTACTAAGTTATTAGGCTGTGTGACGTCTTTGCGTCCGCACACGCTGCTCATGATGAAGAGTCCCTCTGTGACTCAAAACTAGTAGAGTTTATCTCAATATATTTACGTGAGTAAACCGTTATTTTTAGTTAATTTGGCATGTTTTGCAATAGTTATTATAAAAATATACGATTTAAGGCCTTTAGCGATATGAATATTCGCAAGTTTACATATTATGACATACATATAAATACGTAGTATATACATGGACGTATATATCTGTACCGTATACATAGAACACTAGTCTTAATTTAGGTCTAAAGACACCCAGTAGTAGGCTATTACAATCTTTATTTAGGCATCTACAAGCAGGCAATAGAGATAATTAAATTAGATCATTATATCAATGTGTTTAAGGTTGAATATTGTAAAACAAATATCCTCTATCTACATTAGTATTTTAAGATACACAGTCTATGTAATGCATTGTAAGTTCGAAATGAAACCTTATGCTCTTTTATTTTAAGATATATTTTCCAAGAAAATTTTTACGTTTGAGTATTTAAAAAGAAGTTAGTCATGTAAAATTAATATAAATTATACAATTAATGTTAAAATGTACTATTTACTTACGATTACAATTTTATGGCTTAACAAATACTGGGTATACTAAAAATAATCACGTGGTTTGCACTATTTAAAAGCAATAATTTCTATGTATTGATACAGTAGGTAAAATATTAATTTAAAAGTAACTATAGGTGCACTGAGTTTGTTTCTGTAAGCTACTGGATACAAATTGTATCTTTTATTTTGGTAGAAAGAATATCAAAAACCGTTTTAAAAATATGCATACCTATTAAACACAGACTATACGTTAGGTATTAATAAAAGTTTCATAAAATATAAGGATTTCTCAACATATCCGAGCTGAATGCGGAACGAGAAGAACAAAACGAATTTTAGAAATCGGTCCGGATCTGGAAGAGTTCCAGAAATCCTAGAGTGACTAATTAGAATGACGTCATTAGATTTTATTTTATTTAGGATCTCCAACAAAGGACGATGCGACGCAGTTTATGCACAGCGACAGGCGTAAAGGAAATAGAAATCGTGGCGGTCGATTCTTGACATTGTGCAAGAATCCTTGAGTTCATGCGTTCGACGCGTTCCACGTGTTCAGCTCGGATAAGTGTGCGTTCCCCTTTATCTTATACCGAATGAGTTACTTAGCAAATATTCGAGATTCAATATATCGAGAAAGCTTGTTAATCCTACAAAATTATTCTAATATCATCATATAAAGGTATTTTTATCGTCACGATTTTTATCCCCAAAGGAAAGTGGCACGCAATGCCACTATACAATGTACACCCACCTTTCACCATTTGTGTTGTATTGTGTGTAGGCCCCGTTTAATAGGGGGTGAGTCTATTGCCATACGACGGGAACAATTCCGGACTCCATGCAGCTACTGAGAAATTTTCGAAAAATTGAAAAATGACGAATAGTATTATGCCCGACCCGGGAATTGAACCCAGCACTAGCACTTGCGACGTTATTATTATTATTAGTAACTATAACATCTTTGTATTATTTACTTACGAATGCTAGTTTCTGTAAGATAACTGTTAAAAAAAAACGATACTAATGTTTGAGTAATACATACAAAATATATTACCTCAATTTTTGTATTTGGCTACCAAATTAGCTTCTACAACTATTATTTAAATTTGGCTTGTTTAGGAATATAATCATTTTAGGAATGATTTTTACTGCTACAAATTATGACATACCGAATCATAGTTATAAATTATGATATATCTACCGAATTGTAAACCTTATTCCAATGATATAAGACACATTTTTATTTTTCTATCCAGTCTGGAATCTACTTACAAAATAGCATGCCAATTTGCACCTTCAACTATTGAAGTTACAGTTGATTTTAGCGATGGCAAATTTATCTCACTCATATTCAATGTTATTAATTGATTTCTTTATTATTATCTTAATTTATATTTGAATAGCCATATGATTTATGTTGTTAGATCACTTTTTTTAAATACATCATTTTTAGTTATTCCATTTTAATAACTTATGTGGTCGTATTTGTTTTTGGTGTTCACATACTTCATTTACGTCGAAAAAAATGCAATATAAAAAAAATGGAACAAGAATTATCTATCTATGTGCATTAAATTCAATGTATTTTTAAGAAATACTCGAACACATATTGGCTTCCATTACAAAAAAGTTACTTAAATAAATTAATATAGATCTCACAATACTATTTTCAAAAAACAAATCATCAAATACGTAAACATCAAAAACAAAATACAAATCACCTTTAAAAAAACTGGGTATAAAAAGCCCAACCAAAAGATTAACGCAACTAATCCAAAAACGGTAGTAAATAATCATCAACAATACTCATGTTCATGTGCCAATTGAAATGGTTCACTCCTGGCACAGTGACCACGTGGAGTCGCCCCGTCTCGTCCAGGGTTCGAAGCCCGATCCTGTCCTCTACATATATGTCTTGAGCCTTCATCTCTATGATTGTTTCATTCGCATCGTAGTAGCCGAATTGACTGGAATTATAAAATATAGAAATGTCAGATAAATAATAAAAATAAAAATCTACTACAAGTTGTGTTGTTTTGTACTATTTTTAATTGGGACACACCCGCCCCAACCTCCCATATCGCTGCAACTCCTGTAAGCCAAGGATCTACACTAGATACAACCATGAAAACAGAACGCTGAAGTCCGACATGTCTCAGGGACATGAATGACTGTCTTCGATCCCGCATTGAAACAAATCAGGAAGATATTATTAGAGGAGTTTAAAACGTTATTTTTTTCGGTGAATTTAATGCAGGAAACATAATGACTTTAGCCTAAACGCAGCAAAGAGCCAGATACACCTAATGGCAAGCCTAGTCGCCAAGCACTACGGAAATATGACTTAAAACTTGGCGACTGCCACTGGGCTTCTCCCAGTGGAAGGGTACAGTTAAAATTTTAGTTTTGTCGTATGAGCCCGTAAATGAGCAGAGTGATCACCTGATGGTAAGCAATCGGCGCCGTCCAAGGTCATTAGAAACACCAGAGGCGTTACAATTGCATTACCAGCCTTTTAGGGATTTAGAGATCGGGGATGACGTGTTTCAGTTTTAAGAATGATGTTAATATTTATAAAAGTGTCAAGTAAGTAGGTACCTGCTCTGCCAAGGCGTGATGACGTTGTCATCGGGACCGCCAATCAGCACCAATCTCTTCAACCTCAGCAAATTGTTCTTGAAATCTGCTGACTTGGCTGACCTGGAAATGTTACGATATAAAAGCATTATTTATAAGAACAAAATAAAAACTACATACTCAAGTACCTACATCATGTTTATCTAAATATTTATAACTAGCTTCTACCAGCGGTTTCGTCCACGTTCCCGAGGGAAAAAGTCAGCTCATACCATGTGTGTATACCAAATTTCATAATTTTTTTATTTCAATTCAAGTCTATAATTTTCGTTATGGCTTCCAATAGCAGCATTTTGGATATCATTAGCGCATAGTACAGCTACCAATAAAATACCTATCAGAATAGGTCCAGCTATTTGAGAGATTAGCCAGAACAAACAGACAGACAGACAGATAAATATTGTACAAAAATGTTGTATTGATGTATATTTACTTATGCATCTAGTAAAAAGCATGCATGTAGTATTTAAATATAACAAACAGACAATCCAATTTATTTAATTTCTCTAAATTAGACAAAATAATAATATTTAAATCACTAGTATTCAAAACTACAATGCCACGTCGATACGAACGTGACCTCATTTCTACATTGACGTAAGCAGAAAGATGTTATTTTTAGCAACTGCTCCATATTATAAGTATTAGAATAAAATTGTATTTTAACGTTCTGCGTCTATAGACATAATTTATATAGATATTGTATTTTTTTCTATTACAACAATAAATTGACAATAAGGTAGTAGTACGCAAGTGTGGAAGAGCCATGCTTCGGCACGAATGGGCCGTCTCGACCGGCGTGATACCACGGCCTCACAGAAAACCGACGTGAAACAACGCTTGCGTTGTGTTTTGTTGTGTGACTGAGTTTACCGGACCCAATTATTACGGATTCCCCAACAACCCTTAAATTACTTACCCCCAAAAAGCGCGCAATTATAACGCCTTCGTGTTTCGGATGTCCAATATAATTAATAAATAATTATCATAATTTTCAAATAAAAAATCCAAAAAATATATCACAAATACAAAATAAATTGTTTAAACAATATTAAAAAATCATACAAAAAGATCAGGTTCCACCGAGATTTGAACTCGGATCGCTGGATTCAGAGTCCAGAGTGCTAACCGTTACACCATGGAACCGATGAGAGTCCTGCCGAAATTAACGATCCCTATCTAAGAATGAATTTAATACCAGTTTTAAAAGCTAATTTAAATATTGGTAACATTTGTTAATGCTTTTGCATAAAAAAATATACACAAATTTAACCTCAATTGGTTGACTATTTTTAATTTATCAAACATGTAACTAATTATTTCAATGATGGCCTTGAAATCAATTATCAGTCATGAACAAAACATAATAATGATTAAAAACTAAAAATAATAGCGCAGTTAGTTATAAACAGAAAGATAAACATAAATTCCGCAGTTTTTTTATACTAAATCGACTTTCACCTTTATAATTATATTATTAAAATTAGATAAATTAATAAAAAAATCTTAATCTAATAATAACTAGCTATTAGTAGTACTGTAATATATTAATATCCTTAATCATTTCTCACCATTTACCTTATCTATCCACATTGAAAATTGTATGAATATCTGTTCCGCAGTTCTTGAGGTTATCACATTCAGACGGTATAACAAACACGGCGGGGGATTTTTTCTATTAACTTAATACTGTCTGGATGTTTCCAGTAGCTTCTGTTATAGCTTTTTTTTAAATACTTATTTATTTATATGTTATATTACCTAAATATTGTTTCGATAATTAATGACAAACTCATCTAATCTAGACTAATACATAAAATTGGTACATAGTCACATACAGCTATAATAAAATTAGATATCGACATGATCTTTAAACCACGTTCACTTTCTTAGTAAAACACGTGGCTTGGAACCGGGCCAATGCACTCCTGTATCATGCAGATATAATAAATGCTTATACATAATTATATACAAGTGTATATATAAGTTATATGTAGATAATATGTTGTAATAAATTAGTAATAGTAAATAGTAAACGTTATGGTGGCCCGGAGGTCTAAGACGCCCGCTATGTCATGCACGAGGGTTCGAAACATACCATTGTGACATTTTCCAAGTTATATGTACTTTCTAAGATTATTTACGGTGAAGGAAAACATTGTGAGGAAACCTGGGTTTATAATTTCTAATTACAAGTTTGAAATCGCCAACCCGCATTGAGTAAGCGAGGTGATTAATGCTCAAACCTTCTCCGTGAGAGAAGAGGCCTTTGGTCAGCAGTAGCAACTTATTGGTTATTAATGTAATGTAATAAATTAGTACGGCTGACTTGAGTCATGGACTCAAGTCAGCTCATATCCTGTCTGTATACCAAATTACATTCAAATCCGATCAGTTGTTTCAGCGTAATGCAAACAAACATACCTACTTTCACATTTATAATATTAGTGTGATAACTCTGTCTACCCCTTCAGAGTTAAAAATTTAAAGTTCCGTTATAAAAGTACATTGAACCTAGATAACTATGACTAATTAACTATCTACTTATACCTTACTGTTAACCATATAAGATATGAAGTAGATTATTCCTGAACCCCGCTGACATTTCATGTAGTAACTAGTAATTGCGTGAGTGCTTTAACACCTAAACGGCTGAACCGATTATGATGAAATGCTAGCACAAATACAGATTATTATCATTATCATTTTAGAACAACCACATGTACAATTCTGTACAATATCAACATGTTGTTTTTGTAAATTTCTTATATAATTACTCAAAAATGGCTTTACCAATTTGGATAACTGCTACTCAGATAAATAATTCTGGACCAAATGAGGTTTTGAGTAAATTATGATTAACTATGAGGATTGGAACATGAATTATATTATCTATGCATCACTCGATTTTGATGAAATTAGCACAAATAATTATGAATTTGCACCTCATAATGATTACTATTAATCTTATATAGGTAATATTATATCTTATTACTATTAATTATATTAATTACTATATAACTGGCTAGGCAAACTTCGTACCGCCTTAAATATATTTTTCTTACATTTTAAACCTTCCCTGGCTTTGCCACATCGGTACAGCCGAGATTAAAAGAGCCGATTAGATTAAATAGAATAAAATAATAATGATAAATACTTACTTTAAATGGTTGTTTATATAAGGCAGGTACACACTGTAGGACTCATACAGGCTCTGGTGGTAGGGATCGTTCCAATAGTTGCCAACTGAAGTATGTTGACCAACTCGGGAATAGAACAGTTCATACACTGTATCCTTCACCAGACCGGGAAACACCAGGTGTAGGAAACCAGCTGGAATGTTAAGAAAGATTATTATTTGGAGAGTTTAAATTTTTCATATAATACAAGTCAAGGTGTTGTCATGTATTATAACACATTATATTTTAATTTTTTTTTTGAAGGGGGAAATCATCCTATGACATCAACCGCCCAGTGCGAGGCAAGAAGGAGTGTCAGACTCTTACTGACTAAAAACCACCCCGTTCCTACTCCTGCTTATCGAGCCGTTATGCCCAGTAACCCCACTTGTGTAATCCGCAGCTCAGACAAATTCATACATAAGGTCATTTTTAGTGGATCAAAAATATAATAGAATGTATGTCATATCACGTCTGCTTTCGAGCAGCTGGTATGTCCATGGGTCTCACCAGCCGGTTGATTGTATTGAATTGAATGATTATTATCAAAAATGGAGTATAGCTTCGAGCACCATGTTATATCTTACGAGTTTAAATTTTGGAAATCCGAAACACTCCAATATCGCTCAGCCCCTCGCTAATCCCATTGGTCCCAGGACTGCTTAATTAGCAGTCGTACTTGCGACCACTCAATTTTCTCAATGTCTTTTATTTTTAGTCCCAACAAAAAAAAGTATTAATCCCACATTCTGTAAAATTGTACTATTATGATATGTGAATGTGACTCTGTACAACTGATGATGGGAAAATAAATAAATAAACTATTAATCAGACTTAATAATATTTGTATTCTCTGTAATCATTCCTTTGTTGTAATTAGAGCTTATGATTCAATTTTATAACAACAATAATAAATAATATTTATTTACCTCCATACTGCCCAGCCTGCGGTGAGCTCAGAGATATAAATGTGCTAACTGACACATTTGGGAACGTCTCCACAATGCCACGAGCTATCAAACCTCCTTGGGAATATCCTGGAAACATATAACAATAGTAACTAGTAGGAATTATTTCTCCGATAAGGTGAATGAGCTATGCAAAATACATATTATTATTGAAATGTTTCTATTTTCTGTATTCAGATTATGTATGCTTTGCCGCAATACCCATGAAAATTGGTAAAACGAATTAAACATAAAAGTGTTAGGCGTAACAAAAGATTTTTATCAACTACAAGAGTTAGCTAAACTTTTATAAGAAAACTAGCGACCCGCTCCAGCTTCGCATGGGTGTCATGGTGATATATTATGAATGTATTATATACATATAAACCTTCCTCTTGAATCACCCTATCTATTAAAAAAACCGGCTCAAAATCCATTGCGCAGTTTTAAAGATTTATGCATACAAAAGGACATAGGGATGGAGAAAGCAACTTTGTTTTATACTATGTAGCCTAAAAATATATGTGATACCTACAAACATATATTTTTCTTTTAGATAGTATTCCTTACCAATAAGATTAATTCCTTCAGGATACTGACTGGATATGTTGGCTATATCCATGCCAATCTCTAGCACCTGATGCCACATTGTCTCCAAGCTGGACCAGCTCTCAAATCTGTTCACATTGTACACTATTGTACCGGGATGTTGCTGGAAAATAAAGAAATGGATTAATGATAAATTTTTTTAAGGATATGAGGAATTTCACCGTCACGCCTTTTAACTATCAAGGCAGAGGTGCACATTAAGGCGATGAATACGAGTAATGTTGAAATGCTAATAATATGACTAAGTAATACAATCTTTGAAGGATTTTTGTATGATATTAGAAGAGAAAACTAGTTGTTTCTTTCATTTGCTATTTGGTAGTTAGGTAGTTAAGAATCTCATAATTCATTTTCTTAAGCTTGAAGAGACATGATGTAATTCTGTGGAGAATAAACTCAATGACAATGTATTATTGTTGTTGTTTCCTGTTTAATAACAGCATCATAAATTAATACTAATGTATATGTATAGTTAACCGAGATTTATGACAACCCACAACAAATTAATGATGGGTGAGTCATCATTAATTTGTTGGGACTTATGAGCAGTCACCATAAGCTAAATTAAATTTTCTAAAGGAAAAACGAGAAGAGCTCATGTTGTTTTTTACTGTTTATTTTACATGCAAAAGTTTGTACCTATGTTTATTTGTTACTCATTCATGTTAAAACAGCTAAAGGGATTGAAATGAAATATCAAACAGGGGTTTATGGTATGTAAAAACACATAGACCAATTTTTAACCCACTGTAAGACAGAGGCAGGTGCTGGCAGAAGCCAGTAATAAATATAAGTAATTGCACAATAATATTACCTACAACATTTTTAAATTTAGAGCATTATATTGTATATTGTATAATAAATAGAAAATACTAGAAGAGTCTCTAGCAAAATATAAAAGCATAACATAACAAAAAATTTAGTTACATCCATAATGTGAATGTTAACAAAAAATTGCAATTGAAATCCCATTACCAACCATTACACAGCATAATGGCAATAGGTGAATGACCTTGGCCTTCGAAATAATTCGAAAAAACATCGCAGAGTTCAGAGGGAAAACCCAGAGCCTTGAATAAAACCTTACCTCTTCAATCCTTAATTTTATCAACTCCATGCTAGCACTCCCCGTCATCACCCCATGGATAAGCACCACAGGCTTATAACTCAAAATAGGAACAATAAAAAATAAAATAGACAGAATAACGATTTTCATTGCCATGTTTACAAGAGAACAAAGGAGTACACTTAAATCATACGATGCTTACTGAATACAGTAATAACACTACACAAACACGTGTTTATCTTACACTAAATATACGTCATAAATATAACATTGTTAATTGATAAAACTCAATAACATTACTAACGTAAATTATACGCAAATTCCTTGAGAATTTGTAAACAAGAATCATCTGGTAAAATTGCAAGTCAAATTCAGTGTCATTGACAGTGTTGCTAGTTTCTTTATTCAGTTTCGTATAATGAAAAAATAAATAAAATATACCAATATTATTTTAGTCGTAGTACTAAACTAGTACGTAGATAATAATTTAAAAGAGTTATACTGATTACTCAAGTTTTGAAGATTTGAATAAGTGTTTTAGTAACGACCTAGCTTTCCTGACGAACTAACTGTTAGACTATTAGTATGTCTCACGAAAGTTACAATAAAATGTTAGATTATTATTGATTTCTTTAGTTGTTGACATTTCAAAAGTACCTATTTATATGGTTTAATTGAAATAAATACTTTGACTGAAGTTAATTTTGATGCTCTGATCCTTTACCCATATTCGTAATCATGAGGGGGAAAAGACATTCACTTATAAGAAAGAACCATGCTTAGGTATTGGGCTCATACAACGACCTCGCAAAAACCAAGTGCTAGCGTAAAACAACGCTTACTGTATCGATGTGTAAGGTAACTGGTATATAATAACTTCTCCTATGACCAATTCCTAAAAATCTAACAACAACGCACACAACGCATAGACGGTGACTATATTTTACATTTAATTGTCCGTCTTTTGGATGACATAGATAAAATAGATAATAATATACATTTCGCTCCCATTTCGCCAGTAAATGACAATGTTACTGTAAAAACTTATATATTAATTCATATTATCGCAATACCGGAGGAGTTACATATGCATATGCATTACATATTACCGTTGCTACTGAGAATAGGCTAGTTTCCTACTAGTCAAATTCAATACTTTTTTCGAAATGTCAAAAACGATATTTCCTATGAACTTTGTATGAAATAGTGCGTTATGACGTCATAAGTTTTTGACGTCAAATAGCAAACTTATTTCTAGAAATTTAGCTAGAAAAAATCGAAAATTAAATAGTTCATCAGATTTATGAATGAGAGTGTGATTTTTTTAAAATATTTTATTGTATTGAAAAGTTGTAATAATTTATTTTTAACAGAGGATACTACCCAATTTAGTACAGCCTGGAAATTAAGGCCCTTTGCTCAGCAGTAGCACTCACCATCAAGGAGGTAGGTAAACATAGAAAATACTATTTTACTTTTTACCTGGCAACATTAGTAAATTCACGTTTAGTTATTTGCTATTCAGAAGAAATAACACTTGATAAAGTAAAATTAATGATATTTTCAATTAATTTTATTTTTCATTCATAATATGAATTTAGTTAACTCGTAAATAATAAATAAACTTTATAATAATATCTGAAAACATGTTTTAACATTTGAATTTCCAGCTGAGAGAAGCGAAACGTAACGTCAAACTAAACGTCAAGTTGTCGAGGCAAGTCAGTGACAGTGTCAGTCAGTATGTCTGACAGCTTCGTGTTGTAAACATTGAGAGCTATTGATTTCCACGTGCTTTTTTATTTAGTGATTTTTAGTTTAAATTGAAATAATATTAATATAAGTGAACAAATAGTGACAATTATTCTATTTTATTAGTGATAAGTTGGTACGTATAACGTTTTATATCTTTAAATTCACTATAACCTTAGACCCGGTAAGTGTGGTATTTTAATTTTACAATCACCTCATTGTTACAGACAGAAAAAAATACCATGGCTTCCACATCTTTAGCGGAACAGCTGAAGAAGCTAACAGTACCGCAATCAACGATCTATAAGGATGACAATAAAACAGTTTCATTACTTTTTGACCCGAAAGAAGCCGCGAATAAAGACCGAGACACATTTTATGAAATTGGTATTAGTGGGTTGAGAGAACTAATCGCGTTGTACGAAGGGTTCCGTGTGTTTGAAGACACCCTATTCAGCCTGTCGTCTAAGGACTTTGAGAGAGCTGTGCAGACCAAGGAGATTAATCAAAACCTTGACCAGTCCATAGAGAAGTTCCTCCTACAGTTATCACCTTACCTCCTTTTACAATCTTCTCACAAAGCCCTAGAATGGCTTATCAACAGATACCATATCCAGCAATACAATCAAGACGCCATCATGTCATTAATTCTACCGTACCATGGCACAAACATATTTGTCCGCTTCGTCCAACTTATGGACATTAAATCGACCAATAACAGATGGAACTGGCTCATGCCTATCCACAAGAATGGCATTCCTTTAGCCAATCAGGTTTTATTCAACCAATGTGTGTCAAATAATAGCACATTGCAGTTTATTGCGAAGACCACATTGAAGTATGTTAAAGAATTCGGTGAAAGAGCAACACAACTCAATACTGTGTATGCTTTCTTCTGTCAGACTGCGATCGGTGTGATGGATTCCAGCAAAAAAGTCACAGAAGCTATTGTTAATGCACTATTGCCGACTGTGATTAAGGCAATAGATTCACCAATTGTAGATTTTAGATCAGCTGCCTACATTACGCTGGGATACTTGCTCACAAAAACAAGTTTGAAAGAGGACACGCTGAACGAAATAGTCTTAAAACTTTTGACTACCGAGTTTGATATTTCGGTTGACGTAGCAATCCTGATTACCATGGTCTATGAGAAGCAGAGCCACATGAAGAAAATGTCCGAAGATATACTGAATGATATGTCTATTGATATCATGAATTCGTTATGCGATCATATTAAGAAGTTGGTTGAAAAACGGCACAAGATCAGTGCGTTTTTGTTAGCGTTCTTGTCAAGTGTTCTACCGTTGATACAGGGTGAAGATTACTGGAGGTACTGTAAGCTGCCTGAAATTCTGATTGGAGAAATTGACTTGAAGCAGCAGAAGCCAGAATTGATTATCAAGTAAGTTTTTAGCTACTTTATTATTTTCATTTTGCTGTGCATATAATATTTTTAATAGCACAACAAACTAATGAACTAAATATGCATTGACAGGATTTAGAAAGTCCTTAAATACAGACCCCATTACCTTAGAAAAATGCCATGCCGTAATAAACAAGATTTAAATTATTATACCACAATGGTGGCCTACCTCATGGTATTTTAAATCTTATGTCATATTTAAAAGATTGTGTTGACTATATTCATTTTGTATTTTTTAAACATGTTACATACATCAACAAAATATATTACTAAAATTATCTCTTTGATACTCTATTAATACAATGAATATTAAAATTCCAGGTGTGTCCTCGACTCCTTCCAACCTAAAAACACAGTCACAGATGATGACGATGGGAGTGACGTAGAAATTATTGATGAAGATGACACTTCCAGCAAAGCATTCAACTGGTATGCCTTATTCTTAAAGAACCTTGAGCGTCAATATCCAAACGCATTTGACAAAGTAGTCAAAGAAGAAATGAGTTCCAATAGCAAGAATTCCCAAAAAAGACGGAGTCAGCTCTCAAAATTGTTGGGCTTCAAACCAGCAATCGCACACAAGGTCGGTGACACATATCTCTTTGAAAATCTTAACCATGTCAATGCTAAATTGAGAGTAGAAGCAGTCAAATATATTGCTAAAGAATTTAAAACATTGAAGGCGGAACATGCTGATTTTGTCAAAGAATCTATCATTAACAGGTTAAATGATGATAACCCTGAAGTTGTAAACACAGCTTTGGACATCCCTACTGAATACTTAAAAGATATTCTTGACGAAGCAGATGCTACTAGCACTTTTGTTGCGATTGTCGGAAAGGGATCTAAGAAATGGAAAAATGTTGTCAAGAAAGCAGTCACAACTTTTTGTTCCACTGAGATTTTGCCTGTCAACCAAGAAACAGTGTTAGCTTTAGTGCCTTATCTATTCCCAAGTGATGCGGACTCTGCTAAACTGACCTGGCAGATACTGACATCAGCTTGGGGCAAGAAATTTGGTCTTTCCAATAAAACGAAAGAAATCAAAGGATCCATCAAAGGTGACCACGCTAAACTGTGTGAAGTTATTTTTAAAGCACTCTTTGTGGATAGAACATTGAATTTGGATGAAATCCTTGATGAAAATCTGTTGAATAAAGGCAATACTTTGGATGTCTGCTTCTACATGTTGTTGAAAAGCAGTTCCCTTAAAAGCGCCACTGTCGAAGAAGTTTCAGCCATACTAAATCTGCTTTTAGAATCGGTAGAAAATAGATCCATCGTCCACAGTTCTGAAGGGCAAGTATTCTCCAGCATTATCATGCCTGAATTTATTACGTTGTGTCGTCAGAATAATATGCTATTCCAAACTATTGAGTACATTTTCTCTCGAGTGATTGAAGATATGAACGTGACTAACATCCCTAAACCGTGGTGTGATTTTTGCAAAACTCCAGAAACGATCCTTATTAGGAGACTCTACGAGATTTGTGTGATTGGATGTGCGATCCCAAGTTACGGAGAAAACTACGTCGCTCTTCTTCAAAAGTTATTGGAGAAATTCTTCAAAAATCCTCGAGAGAAATTCGAGTTCATTGCGAACTTTGCCTGTGGACATATTTTGTATGCCACCGACCCTAAGGACGTTATTGGTCCGGAATTGCAACTTAGAAGTATTAAATTGCTCACCAATTTCTTAGCTGTACAAGATAAAGAGACATGGCTGCATGACTCTGATGTTGTGGTGCTAACTATCTTATTGTGTTTGAATAATCCAATAAGCGCTATTCGTGAATTGGCGATTGATTTCGTTCACAAGTTGATGAGAGAGGAACCGGACAAGAAACTGGTATACGTGCAGTTGTTTGAAGAGTTATTGTCGCATAAAGAAGAAATGTTACTCGACCATAACCAAGTGAAATATGTTCTGAATACAATACTGACTCAGAAAGACCAAAAGAAGCTGTTCAGACGCAACTGTCTTTTAAAACTAGTCGGTATATTGAACTCTGGAGCACCATCGCACATAAAGTCTAGTTTCCTTAAAATTCTTTGCGAAGTCAAGAATTCCACAGCATTCCCACACTTCGTACAGGCTTTGAAACCTTTAGAAGAGACTTTGCAACAAAACAGTCTGAATACAAAGTTCACATTCGATATTTACGAGTCTAACATGTTCAAGAGCGTGTATGACCATATTACTGAGTCTACTGTGACTACATTCTCAAATGAACAAGTCTGGAGTTCTATAGAAATAGGTCTGAAAGAATATCGAGAGTGTATCTTACAAGAGGACCAATCGTTCGTTAGTCCATCTGTGCTAATAATGAAGCAGATAGACGAAGAAGTTTTCAATAAAGTGCCAGAAGATAAGTGTAATGGTCTTGTGCATTTGATCGCTTGTGCTGGCGCGGTCAGCAATAACCCATCTATATCTAGTGTAGCTTCGAAAGTAATGAAGAAGATCCATCTGAAATTCAGTCACTTCAAGCCTATATTAGAAAAAATGTTGAACGTAGTAGACCCAGCTGAGACTGTATCTAAGAAAAAGAAGTCGTCAGTATCGATGTTATCTCACCAGGTAACAGAAACCGATGACTGGAGGTTGGGAGTTGCTTTCCTCGAATTCGTTCAGAGCAAGAAGAAAATGAAATTGGACAACACTTTCGTTTCGCTTCTATTCCAAATACTAAACAAATGCTTGAGATTCGAAGAACAATCTTACGTGGAGTACACGAAACAGCTCATCCTATCATCTCTCTGGTACTATTGCAAGAAATTCGTTGACGAAAAAGACAAGGAACAAATGAAGTCTCTTAAATCCGTATTTAATGTTGAACTGGCTGTGCAGTGTATCAGAGGTACTCAAAACCCTCAAACACATCACCACGCACTCATCCTCTTGTCGCACGCTGCATTCATGCTGCCAGAGCAAGTACTTCACCACACGATGGAAATATTCACTTTCATGGGCACATCAGTTCTTAGACACGATGACGCCTACAGTTTCCAGATTATAATCAAAATTATCGAGACCTTGATACCCATCCTGGTGAAATTGGACAAGAGTATTGAGGACCACACTGAAAAAGAACTTGAACAGTTACAAAACCGTGTTGTTCCAGTTTTGCGTATATTTGCTGATTGCGTGCTACATGTACCGGAGCATAGGAGGCTTCCTTTGTTCAAGAAACTGATTGAAACTCTAGGACCTAGTCAGTTCCTATGGGTATTCCTTGCACTACTCCTTGAGACTCACGTCGCCCACTTTAGCGAGGAGAAGAAGGTAGATAAGCGTAATTCAAGAACCTTAGCTGACCAAGAAGCACCTATCAACCGCATTGATTTTGGACAAAGCATCGTGCTAGAGTTCCCACCAGAAGTCGCTTTGGAGAACTTTATTAAATTGATCATTTACATCAAATCCCTGCCTTTGCAGAAGGATGAGAGTGTTATGGACACTGATGTAGACCCAAGCGACATATTTAGCGTGCCTGGACATTCCCCACTACAACTACGGCATTACAAATACATGGTAATCACGTTTATGAACACCTGCTTGGCTTCATCCAGGTTCATTCAGCATAGTAGCCAGGTGACTGACGAGAAAGCAATGGAGACTCATTACAAGACCTTCATTATCAACATTCTGACGTTCATCCAAACTATTTCGAAGGTTTCCGACGATAAGACGGCTAAATATTGGCGCGTGATGTTGCATCACAGCTACGATTTATTAGATCATACGAACAACCTGCTCTCTGCTCCAATGTTCCTCTCTGTCGTCAGAGGCCTTTTGAAACATACTCTGCAGACCGTCAGAAGGAAGTCCATGGAACTACTGAACTCCAAAATCCAATTCAGTCCCGAATTATTCGAAGGTGTAGAAAAAGATTTGCTATTCTCGTTGTTGCCTCCTCTATTGGATATTGTAAAGACAATCGAAGTTCGCGATGAGAATTTGAGCGAGATTGCTGCTCAAGAATTGGAGCTGAACCAGCAAACTGCTTTGCTGTCTTTGAAGTTGTTGACTAGGATGCTTGCGTCGGAGAATCCTGAGCCATTCAAGAATGTTCTGGAGACAGTCACGGACTATACTTGTAACCCGAACATTGCTGGTAATGTCATGGCTTCAGTTGTGTTATGTTTGGCTGAATTGTGCAGTAATCTAAAGGCTCATGCTTTAGCCAGTCTTCGGAAGTTCATGCCAGCTCTTATCAAGGTGCTGAAGAAGCAGCGAAAGGCAGAAACCCAAGAACTCGTCCTACTTAGTACAGTGACAGCCATTGCAAAGATTGTCGAAAGTCTACCACTATTCCTGAGCCCTTACTTGCAGAAGATATTATACGAGTATTCAATTTTATTGGCAAAATGGCAGAGTCTAGACCAGGAGTGCTCCAAAGTATCCGCTATAGTCTCAAAACTGTTGACTATCAAGAAGAAAATCGCTGGCTCTATACCGCCCAGGGTCCTTATCCCTGTGGTTAATCAGACTCATCAAATGCTTCTGGAGAAAGAGGACTTTGATGCCGTGGGTCCTGTGATGTCAGTATTAGCTGACAGCTTTGCTAATGTCACTACAGCAGATTTCACAGCTCTCCAGCAAGACTTGACATCGTTCTTCTTGACGGCCCTACAATTAAGAAGTGATGCGGTTGAAAAAGACGTCAGTGCTGACGTCATTGACAGAGCAGAAGATGAAGTGGTCAATGCTCTGGTCTGCCTCGTTCTGAAGCTTTCTGAGACCAGCTTCAGACCATTCTATTTTAAGATCTACGATTGGGCCATAAGGACTAATGTTGAAGGACAGAAGGATCGAGCAATCACTTTCTACAGGTAAGATGTTTTTTTTTTATTAATTATTAGATTTCATTTCACAATTTTTATACTCAAAAATAGAGTTTGTTCTAAAATTAAATTTATTGTCATACCATCGAACACTATAGGTGAGAAATCATAATAAGCTAACAATTTTAAAATGTTAAGCTGCGCGACGTCGCCTCGTCTGCGTACGCTGCTCATGATGAAGAGTCTGTTTGTGACTCGAAACTGGTAGAGCTTTTATCCATTAATTTACGTGGGTAAACCGTCATTTTTACAGACTTCGAAAAAGGATTAAGTACTATGTTCGGATGTTTGCTTTTTTTATCATGATAGTTATTATAAAAATATTAAATCTGTAATACATTTTTACTCACTATAGCACTTTGGTCTTACAAAACCCTGTTCCAACTCCTTTCAGACTCAGCTGTGCTATCGCAGACAAACTAAAAGGTCTATTCGTCCTCTTCGCCGGCCACTTCATCAAAAACGCATCAGACCTCCTTGACTCTTGCAACAACAGCAAAACCGAGGATCTATACTTTGATTCTGAAGATAAATGTTTGACTCTAGTCAAATACATTGTCAAAACTCTTCACACAGTCTTCTTATACGATAGTCAGAGTTTCCTAAACAAGGATAGGTTTGAAACTCTCATGCAACCTGTGGTCGACCAGTTGGAGAACACGTTGGGAGGCATTCAGAACCTTAAGTCGAGGGCTACAGAGTATCTAATCCCTTGTGTGTCTCAGTTCGCCGTTGCTACTGCTGATGATTCGTTGTGGAAGTTGTTGAATTATCAGATTCTGTTGAAGACTAGGCATAATGATGCTGAGATCAGGTTAGTGTGATTGTCTTTGTGTTAAATTTTTTTCGTTTTATAAAATGTTACCCCATTCTAGGAGGTTGATATCCCATGATATCCTTGTATTTACAAACATGTGACACACAAATTAAGATGTACACATCTGCACGGTTGACCCGCACGCAGCAACTCTTTGTGTGATCCACAAATTGTTGTTTCGGGTCTGTGTCCGTGAACTTCTATGTGTGTAAACGCACCCACGACACAGGAGAAATGCTAACGTGGAAAGGGGTTATTAAAAAAAAAGCACCAGACTATTTACTCTAGTAGTATTTCGATCAACGAAATCATCATAAAAACTTTCATATAAAGGCGCAGATATTTAAAATGTTTTCTTTATTTTTAGATTGACAGCCCTAGACTGCCTCGTCGCCATGGCAACGCAGTTGGGCAGCAGCTGGTTACCACTACTGGCTGAGAGTGTGCCGTTCCTGGCTGAACTTCTAGAAGACGGTGACTCCAGAATAGAAGCATCTACTAAAGACGCCATCAGAAAACTTGAACAAATATTGGGAGAACCGCTCGAAAAATACTTCTAAGTGCATTATAAGATTTGTTTATTGACATATATTAAATTTTGATTTTATATTAAAAGTATTTTTCTTTTATTTTATTTTTAAACCATTTTCAAACTAACTCTTGCTATCTGTTTGTGTACAACGCCATCTTGTATCACAATGTGGAACTACAACATCCCGGGTTTAGTTAGTTATCCGGAATGCCGCTAGGTGTCTATATCAAAACAATTTTTGGTTGCTGTAGTTTGGGATGTACCTACAACTTTAGTGTTAGTTTTTTTTTTGATAAAAAATATGTTTTATTTATTATTTAATTAACGAGTTTGTAGTGAGTATGCGATTATTTAAGTAAATCCCTAATGGAGATAGTGTCTTCAAGGCAGCGAACTTCGGTGCGACGATAAGGATGCTTTTCCACCAGAGATGTGCTATGATACGTTGCTGTTGATGCGTTGGCTACCATCAATCTAATTCATTGGTACATAATATAGCTTAGCACTGGTGGAAACGGACACTGCTAAGCTATGGTTTTATATGGTTTTCTGTGAGAAGCGTGGCGTCTCCCACACATAAAACAAAACTTATTGTTATTTAGATAACCTAAATAAAAGCATCAACGTCAATTTACTTTGAAAAATCAATTTTCGTATTCACACTCTTGGCTCTGACATTCATAACCTACCCACATTTATTGTCAACACGTCACACATATGTAATGATAACGTTCCCATCTCATAAGTAAATAAGGCCAAGTAAATATAGTAATAGTAATATATAAATATTTGCCTTGAAACTCGCTACTTCAGGATTTGAAAGGCACTTTCGTTTTTGCTGACGTGTTACTCTATAAGTAAGTAAGTGCTTAGGTACGCCAGTTTTTTCTTTAACTTTATGATTGATGGTCGAAGTGTTGGACTTCAGAGTCTAATTTTTGTTTGTATTTTAAATGGTTCAGGTTTATCAGAGAACTTCTTTATCAGAGATTTTAGGGAGTGGAATTCTTTGCTGGAATCTGTTTCCTGATGGGTATAACCAGGGTGTCTTCAAAGCCCGAGTGAATTGGTTGCTTATTGGCAGTTGTGCTATATCGTAGGCCGCATCATCATTTACCATCAGGCGAGATAGCGGTCAAACGTCGACCCATCAAACGTAAGAAAAGCTATGCAGAGAGAAGCTAATATCATTGATAAGATAAAAAAAGAATATACCGATTTCGGTTAAATGGGCAATGCCTTAATCGATTCTTGTGAAACCCTTTTTTAGTATTTAATTATTAGCACAATCTGAATGGGACCGGTAGAGGGCGTCTTAGACAGACATATTGACCAGATTTGGGATGTACCTATTAAAGAAATGCGAAATTAAAAGTACCCTTAATCGACGAGCATTATTGCTGATGAGTATTATTGCTGATGCAGCGAAACAGGTAAGTATGTAAGAATCGTAGCAATTAGAGTTCCATAGTCTCTGGCTACCCCCATGAGAGACAGGCGTGAGGCTTATTATAATAGGCATAATCTAGTGCAGAATAAATAATTAGGACTAGAATGGATCATTCCTTTTTTTTTGTGAAAAAAGATCGTAAGTACTAAGTGGTAGGTAAGTGTTTTACTAAATGGGGCTCTCTATAAAAACATGGTTGTTATCGTAAAAATTGCGAACGATTATATATTCGAGTTGTTTGTTTCTTTATGTTACTTGTTAGGGAACTCTTAAAGTGTTGAAAGGGACCGAAGTTTTCAAGTGCAGTTTGAAGACAGGGAAGATGCTTGTAGCGTTGTTTTTAATGATAGCGTTGTTTTGAGTGTGTTGCAAAATGGATGTTTAAAATTACCTAATAGATAGATAGATTAGTGTACACCATTAATCGATTGTCTGTCTGTTGTATAATAAAAAATCCTAATGTCAACATTTGCTTCTTATAAAGAAAAAAATGCGCGAGTTTCTCATTTCTTTTTTTTACATTTTAAGTTGGTATCGAACTGTCATCTCTTATAACTAAAAGTAACAGCAATTGAACATAAACCCTAACACTTTTACCTACTAACTCTAAAACTAAAACTATAAAACCCAAAAGAGAAAACACCTCAACCTCAGAATAACCCGGGTGCACAACAGCGGAGTATTTTTAATTAAATTGAAACGCAAGCCTCTACTTGTAGAAGATATTATATTTTTAGAGATCCTTAACGACGGGTTGCAACCCCTATTTATAAGGCAAAGAGGTTCGTTTACACCGAAGTGGATAGAAATTAAAACTTGACTAAGAATTACCAAAAGTTAAAGAGGTCTACGATGCAAGTTGCGGATTTTATGAGAACTAGGTAGGTAACTATCTTTCTGCGAGTAGGTACCGTATGTCAATTTATTTCGTTCAGTTTTGATGTCATACCTATATTCTATTTCCGGTATTTTTTAATTAAAGTGATGTTTTTTATTAGTACAATGTCAATTATTTATAATATATCCTAGTTACAAAAATCTTTAATTAGTATTAATGTGACAAAATTAATATATTGTTAATATACGTACAGGCCTGGATTGGTTAGGTAAATACCTACCTACTCTGTTTACATGTAAAAGTGTAGTCTATTTGCAAAAACAAACAATTATTTCAAAGTCCAAAAGGCCGGCAATGCAATAGTAACGCCTCTGGTGTTTCGAGTGTCCATGGGCGGCGGCAATTGCTTACCATTAGGTGATCCGTCTGCTCGTTTACCGACTGCTGATCATGCGAAAGCAAAAGCGCACGAAATTTTGTTGTTTTGTCATTGTGATAAAAATAAAACTAATGAGAATACAAAAAACGTTTCTTTGGGAAAGTTGTTTGTAATCCTAAGTACAATCACGTGTTTAAATATCGTTCACTAATTACCACTCACCCTATAAACAGTTCCGTTTTCCCATATTAATATCACTCCTCACCTAAATATACTCTTCACGGAGACTCACGTTATATTTCCTGCCTCCGCCACCGCACTTCAGGATATTAAGACGTCACCAGTTTATTCTGAACCGTGAGCTCTTGTGAGCTATTTATACATATCCGTTACCTTATTTAAGGTCTAAAAGTGTAAACATGTTTTGGTCTGACAGTTACGGTGATAGTGACTGGATTTTCAAAGATAACTAAGTAAAAATAGACACCTATTTTTATTTCGCTGTGCTATTTTCCTTATCATTCGTTTTTAGATTCCTTTAAGCCTTTAACTGCCATCAGAAAACTATTGAAGGCAAATCCTCCACTAACGTAGGTCACCGGTGACCTACGTGATAGTTAACGTGTTAATAAATAACTATTTCTTTTTTAAATAGGGACCGCCTTCAATTTTCTTTGCCGCCTTAATTATTTTAAGTCAGGTAATGTCTCTAAAATCTTCTTCTATGTCTCAATAATACTATGCTAAAAATCACATCAATTGATTGATGAATTGATTCAGCAAAAAACATAACTTAATAGTCGTAATATCCATATTAATTTCAAGAAAAATACAAAATTTATTTATTCTGTTTTCGGTCCCAGGTCCTGTCCACTAAAACGCGACTCTGACTTAACCATTTCACATCCCAGCGGCGCATAGAGAAAAATCCAATTGAACTAATGCATGTGTCGACAGGTATTACGTACTTACATAACCAATGCAAACATTAAACGAAATGCATTTTACTTATATATCTATCTACATACTTCTAGGTACATCTATCTGCATACTAGTAGCTAAACTCTCGATTTTTTTCACATTTTGGAAAGTGAAACAAAAAATAATACTTTTCAGTTTTAGAGATGTAAATAACGGTGGCCACACCGTGATCGAAATCGATCAGGAGATTCGATTGGGATCGGGTGACAGACTGCGGCTGTTTAATTAAACTAGAAACACTGCAAGGGGAAATTATAATAGTGTGTGCGCAAACACAGGTGCAATCTCTGTTCCCTCACTCTCTGAATCCAACAGGACAGCAGACCGACACGACTGGAAAGAGACGCCGGACTGGTTTACGTGCTTTTCGAGCCACGGGGGTGAAACACCACTGAACCGCTGAACTTTCTGACTCTTTTTTTTGTGAGTGCGTAAAATCTTCCTATGACTTCTTCCGCCTTGGGTGAGGCGGGAGGGAGTGTCAGACTCTTACTGACTAAAAACTACCCCGTCCTTCTGGTGCATTGAGCCGGAGCCCCGGTAACCTTTTAAGTTGTCCGCAGAAACTTTCTGACTCTGGACTGGGCTAGTAATGGTTATTTCCCTCAGAACATACCATAATCACTTTTTGGCCAGCGCAGCAATCGAAAAAATGACTTATGACAGTTCGCACGTTTATAATTGCCTACCTAAAAACTACGAAACAAAACCCACGTACAAATAATTTGTTAACACACAATAAAACTGTCAAGCGAGAGAGCTTTCCATTAATTCCAGACTTCAACCATAGACCAATTAGCTGGCAACACTATAATTCACTCAGGCGACAGTGGCGACCTCTATTGTTGACCAAATACAAAGCCTTAATCTACTTTTAAAATCTAGCAGCACCTAAAGTTCTGAATTAAACCATCCACTACAGAATTATTTTGTTTTAGCGTTTCTGACATACTGTTTAGAAATGTAGTGAATAATTGCTTAAGTTGAAGTGATTATTCAATTTCAAGCATTTATTTCTATGGCAGTTTTGAAAGTTCAAAACAACGTACTTAGGTATGTTATTGTCTAACTAATGGCTTTATTGCCGTACTCAGAGTCATTTAATGATTACTTAAACTATTCCCTAGTAACGATTTTGTATCGAAAACCATTGCTTTTTTTAAGCGGGGAAAATCATCCGATGTCTTCTTCCGTCAGACTCTCACTGACTAACCACCCCGTTCCTACTCCTGCTCCTTAAACCCGGTAGGTAGTCCGCAGATTGCTAAGGGGTGGATTAAGTTATCATTAAACGACTCTGAGTACGGCAGTTAGACTTTAGTTGGCCTTATTTATAGTTTTCTACCAGTGTTTTCGCTCACGATACTAAGGTTAATAATTTCAGTTAAGTGTTTTTCTACACGTTTTCCGTGGCAAATTTATGTTTTCGTGGAAAAAGTCTTAGGTATGCTGAGCCGTTCATTAAAGTAAGTACTTAAAATCTGGCTCGACCGGAGTTATACCACGGCCACACAGAAAACCGAAGTGAAACAACGCTTGCGTTGTGTTTCGTCGTGTAAGTGAGGTTATCGCACGCCCAATTACGCTACTCCCATTGGGGAGATTGCTTCCCAGTCTCCGAATCCCCAATAATCTTCAAATTCCTAATCCCCAAAAGGTTGACGATGCACTTGTATTGTCTCTGGTGTTTCGGATGTCCATGGATACCGCCGAATGCTTATCATCAGTTGATCCGTCTGCTCGTTTACCGGCTTATCTCATAAAAAGGGTATTTTCCCTGTTTATGAGATATGATAATATGAGATATGATATTTTAGAAATGATGACCTCTACAAAATAATCAAAATGTCCTAGCCTATCTTTAGGTACTTATCATTATTTATTATTCAACTAGATAAGATTTCGTTTATATGTAACTAAACATAACATACATAATTATGTATGTGGGACAAGTCATCGGTCTACTTTTTGAAAAATAACCTTAAACATTTTCTTCAAATAACCGATTTTTTATTATTCCGTTACTACTTTGCCTAAGTTCTTGATAATAATAAATAAGGTTTGTATCCGATTAATAAAAAACAAAAATTGATAGTTTTTTAAATTCTCTCCATTAACCATCATTATAACCAGATTCCAAGTACCTACCTTCGAAATGTTGAGGACTACCTAGCGGTTACTGTGGGTCCGGTTCGAAGAACAGGAGAAGGAACAGCCAGTAAGAGTGTCAAACTCTCTCCCTCTCGCCTCACTCAACGCGGGAGAAGTTATTGGATGATTATCCTCCCTTAAAAAAAGTACCTTCAAAATCTATTTAAAATTGCAACCAGTTTAAACCAAAACAATGAATGAATAACAAACGGAGATGATTTCAGTATTCGATAATCTCTTGATTACTTCAAATAACCAAATTGATAAGATTATGTTTACCGTTCAAGGTACAGCAGTATTACTCATTCTTTTTTAATACATAATTATTATAAAACGAAACTTGACATCGAGTAGTTGTACTAGAAAAAAGAAGTGCATCAAAACAGAAGTGAACAAATAAAAATAAACTCTATTCTATTTAAAATAAGGTGTAATGTTCGTGAGTTACAAGTGGTTAGTGCTGTGGACGTTATGGGCTGGTCGGTTTGTTCGTCAGCCCACTCCAGTAAGGAGTCTACATGATGGATCGTTGGTGAGAGGACAGTACTCCGTAGACGGTTCCTATCAACGATACACTGGTATACCATATGCAAGCTCCGAACATAAGTATAGATTTAAGGTAAGGATTGATTTATTATTAACCTAAACTCAAAGCATAAAAGTCATAATTACCTAAGATAATCATACAACCTATGATTTAGTTTTTGGGTATAAGCCGGTAATCGACCTGACGGATCACCTAATGGTAAGCAATCGCTACCGCCCACTGCGGCACACGCCAAACCACATGAAACACTAAAGGCGTTGTAATTGGGCCTCTGGTAATCTCATTCACACAACGCAAGCGTTGTTTTACGTCGGTTTTCTGTAAGGCTGTGGAATCACTGCATTCGAGCCGGCCCTTTCGTGCCAAACCATGGCTTTCCCACACTCACTTAAGAATATAAGCAATCCACAGTTCCATAGCAGGGAAACGAAAATGTTGGCTTCATTACCAAATGGAGTAACAGTCATCAATAAAAACACTAATAAACTGCAAATACTTGATAACCCAAACATCAGATCATCACCAATTAAACCAATAACTACTATTCCAGGCTCCTGGACCTGCTCCTAAATGGGATGGCGTATTCGAAGCTACCAGGGAACATATACGATGCCCACAGACAAACTTCAAATTCCTCCCTCCAGTACTTGGGACCGAAGACTGCCTCACGATCAACGTTTACAGTCCAAACCATGCCTGGGATGGTGCACCACTACCCGTCATGGTCTTCATCCATGGAGGTGGATTCAGAGAGGGATCTGGAGCCTCTCTGCTGTATGGACCCGACTTTTTAGTAGCCAAAGGAGTTGTTCTTGTCACTTTCAACTATAGACTAAACGTCCATGGATTCCTTTGCTTAGGTATCAAGGATGCTCCTGGTAACGCAGGACTTAAAGACCAAGTTGCCGCGCTCAAATGGGTTCAGAAAAACATCCGAGCGTTTGGTGGAAATCCTGACAACGTTACTATATTTGGTGAGAGTGCCGGTGGTGCTTCGGTGTCCTACCATTTACTTTCGCCAATGTCTAAAGGACTGTTTCACAGAGCTATAGCTCAAAGTGGATCCTCTGTATCAGCGTTTGCGAGAAAACGGGATCCATTAGATCAAGCAGTCGCTTTAGTAAAAGCTATGGGTTTGAATATAAATGATCCCCAAAAATTGTATGAAGCTTTCAATAAAATGTCCCTGGATGAGTTAGTTGGTACAGAAATACCGCGAGTGAAAGGAAGATTGCAATTTGCACATCTGCCATTTGTACCGTGCACTGAGCAGCCAATAGGTGGCGTTGAACCGTTTATAACTGATACACCTTTTAATATCTTCTCTAAAGGAGACTATAACAAAGTTCCTGTCATCATAGGCTCCAACAGTGAGGAAGGATATTATTTTGCAAGCCGAGATACTGATACAACTTTGTCGAATCTAAGTTTTGAACGCTCAATAGAACTGTTTGACCTTGAATTCCCATCGAAGGAAAAGAAAAAAGAAGTTGCGAACAATTTGAAGAAGATATATATGGGTGATGAGAAAATTTCGCGGGAGAACATTGTGAAGCTTTCCAGATTCCATGGGGAACCATATTTTAATTTGCCAGAGTATATTGAGACTGATCTCATATTAAAGACGAGTGATAAGCCTGTTTATAAGTATGAGTTTCAGTACAGTGGGAGGAGGAATATTCCAAAATTTGTTGCTGGGTCTACATTCAGGAGTGCTCCAGGGGCTACTCATGCCGATGAGCTGTTCTACATGTTCAGTTTGTTTCCTATACCAATCATGTTTGAGACTGAAATGATCAGGACTATGACCACCTTGTGGACTAATTTTGCCAAATACGGGTGAGTATTATAAAAGAAATTTTATATTTTGGAATAAGCTGGTAAACGAGCATCCTGAATGATGATGTAAGCAATTCCGTCGCCAATGGACTTCCGAAACACAAGTGGTGTTACAATTGCGTTGCCGGCCTTTTTGGGGTAAGGGTTGTTGGGGAATCGGGGATTGATTGAAGGGGAATTGAAACACAACGCAAGCGTTGATGATGCGATGATGGTGTTTTATATCCTTCTTTGTTCACAGGACACCTACACCAGAAGGTAGTGAGTTCAACTGGCCTCCTACTTCCCTGGCCTTGCCAACAAGACTGAACATCAATGACCAGCTCTCCATAGTCCGTAATCCTCCAATTACGGAAACTGTGCAGTATTGGAAGCAGTTGTATGATCAATATCGTGCTTCATAGCTCAGTAGTAATTATAGAGTAGTAGTTTAATTTGTAAAAATCACGGTTAGACATTCACGTAATGAGGTGGTTAAAAGTCTTAAAGTTTTGTCCCTTGTGATAAAACTAAGTAGAGTTTTCTATTAATTTATGTGAGTAAAATAAGATAGAGTTTTGTGAATTTTTATTTTGCGGTTTCTCTGTCTCACGATAGTTATTGTAAAAATAGTTTACTGTTGTGATAGGAATGCTATACGTGGTTAAAAGTATTAAAGTTTTTCTATTGTACAAGAGTTAAGTTAGACTAATTTTTATTGACAAAAATTAAAATACTGAATTGAGCTTCAGCGTACATTTTTATTTCGAAGAAATTGTATCTTATAGGCAGTATGTCAGAAATTTAAAACGGATTCTCATGCGCCGTCAGGCACAAGCCGTCTGCAGCATTGGAGTTTGGCCAACCGCAAATCTGATAATGAATACCACTGATTGCGATACGTTGAAACATTCGCATGAAACACTTGATCTATTTCCTGCACCTATGTAAGTGGGGTGTGAAAAAATGTGAAGGTAACATAAATACTGTTTTGCATCAATCGTAGAACGGTTGTTAGTACTGTAGAAATTTAAGAGCTTACCTTACTACAAGCGGGCCGTAACCACGGCAGAATGCCGTCGGCACCGTTGGCGTCCGTGGCTGCCGCGATCTTAAACTGCATCCATTGCGCCATACAGCTGCAAACTGTCGGACGCCATAACAGCAATTTCGCTGCACCTATGTCAACTGATGTCATGACGAAATCTTCAAAGTTGAATTGTAAACAATAAACAAAGTCTAATTCAACGACGCGCGTCGTTTCTGAGTTTTCTCTGCCCTTGGCAACATTCTGATCGTACCAAGGCTCAAGGTTGTCAACCGTTCTTTCTAAAGTTATGCAGTTTTTGTCTAGATGTGTCAGTAATCTAATATAATTCTCCCGCCCTAAGGGGGAGCGGAGATGACGTCCTATTCCTATTACTTAACAAACGTTTTCAAGCAGATATTGGAGTACAGTTTAAATTTTCGTGTTCATTTGACAATTTCTACTTGTCCATGTTAACAATTTTAATACAACCAGAATCGTGTATATGATGTATACCTACAAACTTCTGTTCAACCACCTCACTTGCAACCACTTCACCAACATGGCAAAAACAAATGATGATTACACTCCCCAAAGCCGCGGTATCGTTATCAGCAATTAAGGTGAAAGAAAATATAACGTCAGTATGGAATGGAATCCCATCTCACTCCCTGAAGCAACTTGATCCCTTGGAAAATGTTTTCAGTGGAAATTAATTTGATCCAAAATAAGGTCTGGCCCCAACTCCGGTAAACTGTCAAAATTGATGGTCGGGATTGACATCGGATTTAGAACTTTAATTGAATCACTTTGTTAGTAGGACTTGGTACTATTTATTTATAAGGATCTTTTTTCAATGCAATGACTGCCGTTTGGCTTTTTTTAACTGACTTTCTTGGTTTTTTGATGCCGTGTTTTAATGCCTATATTTTGTGGAAAGATGTTATTGTTGTGGTTTATTTATTTGATTAAATTATCAATCTATATGTGTGTAAATCGCTTTATGGCAATAGGCTCACCTCAGTTACACGGGATTTATAACACGACAAGTCGAAGTTACTTTGTTTCTTCTACCTCTGTCTACTAATTTTAGTATTATATGGCGTGTATTATGTAGTCTTATGTAAGAAATATCATATCATTAAATCTCTGTTTTATTTACTTATTTATTTCTCTGCCATTTATTCTAGGACAAACCACAAAGTTTAAGTAAATAAGTTTCAAATTAAATCACACTTTAAAAATAAAAGACATAATAATAAACATAAAAACAAACCAACTTTCATTTGTTTTAATAAGAAAACGCTCACGAAAGTACACTCAGAATACTTTATTACCGTGCCATTATCTTTTACAACTAGCACAAAAAGGATGGGATACGTACGTAGTGAAGTGACTGGCGTATGTGTAGAATGGCGTATGGCGTAGCGTATCTTGGCGTAGTCGTATGTCGGCGTAATGTGTGTATGAGGAAAAAAACGCAAGTGCCAGTCATCCCCTAAAGCTGTGAGAGTAAATAGCTAAGAGAGTAAATTAGGGATAACGTACTTCAATTTACTCTTACGGGAACGTTTGTGGGGTTTTTCTTGGGGTATGAGATACTTTGTTGTAGTAAGGTGTTTAGAAAGAGGTTGAAAAGGTTCGTTTACCGATTGTAGATATCTTTGAAGTTTCTGCCTGCTACAAAAATGTAAACAATTTTCTCCATTCGATGCCTAATTAGGATTTTGGAAATACGGGCACCTTGTTTACTCCCACACAAAACAGATTGAACGCATCGCAGGAACTTGCGATGCGAATTTTGCGATAAATTTAGGGCTGCACACTAATTACGCCGACTAAATTATCGCATAAATTCTTTGACTTCTTGCTTTTGTGGGAGTTATGGGTAAGTAATCGTTAATTTCTTATTTCAAATCGAGTTAAGATTTTTATGAATTTTGAATATTATGAATTTTGAATTAATTGATTAGAATTGTCACAATATTAAGGCAGTTATTACCGGCAACGATGAACGAGTAACGAGTAGAGCTAGAACTAGTTTCGAGTGAAAACAAAAACAAACAAGTGAAGCGAGCCCTCGCCGGCAGTGTGAACAGTGATCAATTATTTGTATATGCATTCTTTTGTTTACACGGAAAGTATATCTATGTACGTTTCTTGAGCGAGTAATTGCCGTACCAAGTCGTTTTTGGTAAAACATATTTAATCGATCAAGTGGTCTTAGTTATTTTGTATATGACATGGAATCTATTTATAAACAACTAGCAAACCCGGCGAATTCCGTTTCGCCACCAAGTGATTTCCCTGTTTTGATGTATTTTATGGGTATTTTTCCTAAATTTTCTTTACTATAAACCTACCTTTAAGATGTAATTATAGCGTCAGGAAGGAAAACCCGACTTATTTTTATATTATAAATAATATATTCAGTACAAAAACTATAAATTAACGAAAAATAACAACGAACTAACATCGTACAGACAACTACCATTACCTAAATAACTCTTTGTCCTAGAAAATTGGAAAACTTTACCCCATTTTTCATCCCCACTACTATCCATTGTTCTAACAGTCCAACACGCATGTTATGAAAATCTCAAACATGAGCACTTGAACACAAAACTCGAATCAAACTTCTCTCATTAAAAACTAATTAGCAAAGTGTTCGGTTGTGAACATCTGTGGCGTAAATTAATCAATTGATCAGCTGTTGTGCACTGCTTGTTATATTATTATTATATTGGACAGTTAACTTTATTTAGGAAATTATTAAACGGTGTTATTTAACTTGTTTGTTTGTTGGTCTTAGTAATTGGAATTCCTCCCCTTCCTGACGACAGATTGATCTGATGTCTCACACTCTGAATCTTAATAACCTTACAATATATTATAATCAGATTGTTTCCTCAATACAGCATTTAAAACCGTTTAACATAATTTTTTCGTAGTACTTGTTTTTCAATAATTGGGTTCGGATTTAAAATAGTTGCGTCACATGTGAACAGCTTTTTTACATTAGTGAAATAATGGATAAAGTTATGTTACTGGCGTAGTATTTCGTAGTACGGCGTAGAGAAATATAGTAATCCAGATCATAATCTACCTCTGTTCTAAATTTCATCCCAATCCCTTCAGTTCCAAAGTACCTTCCTGGTTTATTTCATAAATAATGACTTTAACTTTGATTTTGACGTGATTGAGTAACAATCATACACACAAACACATAACGACACAAATTTTTTGCATATACTTCTCATTACGTAAAACTTGTAATTAGTCCAGTGTATATTTTCATAAACGCATCACATTTTGAAACTACATTTACTCGTAGGAAATTCCCCAGCCACTAAACACATTGTTTACCATTACTGCATCCAACATTATGTACCTTCAGTTTAGCCGTCCATATTCTAGATTCTAGGTATATGCTATATGCAATCATGTTTCACGCTAATGCACTAAGCTGATACATGGAGTGCTTATCGGGTGTTATGACGTCGCTTGGCGATACATTGTAATGGTGTCCTGATGTTTGGTGACGTGTAATCTCGGTTAGTTATTGTCCCATCGGTTTATGGTTTGAAATATTGGTATTTGATGGTTGTAATACATGTCACAAATAAGAATAAAACTCTTGTAAGGCACTAAAAATCAATGGTGTGTAATGTTTCAAAAATATTTTATAGTATAACGACCAGACGGATCACCTGACGGTAAGCAATCGCCAGTTGCCCATGGACCGGGCGTCGGGAATGGCGTGACGATCTCGGGCCATAGTGGTTTCGGACGGCGAGCAAGTGTAACCCGCCGCCCGATCAGAAATAGATCCGTGCGTACGGCACGATTCGCCCGTGCCTCTAAGAGCCAGACCATCAGTAATGGGCCCCAGTAGGGTGATGCCGCACGAAGCTGCGGAAGCAACGTAACAGGTTACCGGGGTTCCGGCTCACAGCAGGAAAAGGAACGGGGTGGTTCACGCCAGTAAGAGTCTGACACTACCTCTCGCCTCACTCAAGGCAAGGAGAAGTCATTGGATGACTATACCCTCAAAAATATTATTTAAAAAATAAACCGTAAAATGTAAAACACAAAAACTCGAACGCAACAAAGGATCAACATAGACTGGTTAGATCGCGAGATCATTATAAGTTTAAGAGGTTGTTATTCGAAAAGTTAAACTGGTAGGCTGTAGAGTAGACTGGTAGATTTTGTAATTACAGCCTAATAGGCCGGTGTAGCTGAAAATTGTATACATTTTACATTGTTTGTTGTTAAGTTTGTAGTACTTTGAAGCAATGTATACTCTTTTTTGATCGATTTGTTCTCGATCTGAGTGAATTTTTAAAGTATAACTTGTTATGACACGTCAAAAGCGTAGATGGTACACGGAGTGAGCTGCGGACAACGTAAAAGGTTACCGGGGTTCCGGCTCAAAGCAGGAGAAGGAACGGGGTGGTTTTTAGTCAGTAAGAGTCTGACACTCCTTCCCGCCTCACCCAAGGCGGGAGAAGTCATTGGATGATTTTCCCCCCTCCAAAAAAAAGGTGGTACACGGAGTGCAATGTAAGTGAAGGTCAGGTTGCCGTTGGTAAGTTTCGAACCCGCACTCTCATGCATAAGAAGCGGGCGTCTTAAACCACCGGGCCACCACGACATGACATCTAAAATTATACAGAGTGTTTATTATATAGACAGGTAACACACACAGCAATGACGAACACATTTGTTATAGCCATTAATATGTGGAAGGGTCTCCTCAACCGACTATTTTCTTTGAAACTCGGCTTATTTTTGTACATGTAACACCATAATAAACCCTGCTCCCATTTACTTCCCGTTTAGCCGGCATTATCGCCGCGACCCAACCCTAAGGCGTCCGCTGATTTACAAAATGAATACCATTGTTAGGGCTGGTAACATAATATTTTACCATAGGGTTGTCAAATTAACAAAATTCACAAAATTCACCATTGTTCGAGCGTGCCATTGTTAAAAGCATCACGATATTTGGAAGGTTTTCAGTCAAAAGTGGGATATTGTGATGTTTTGCTGATATTTTTTCGTTTCTAAAGTAATTTTGTGTATGAATGGGTTGCGAAAGGGTCGGTCATCGTGATCCGTATTCAAGTAAAAATGTTTGGAAAAAGAAATGGGAGTGAATGCGAGAGGGGAAAATCTTCGGGTAATAATTATAATGAGCCTCATTGGGATTGACCTGTTGGTGTAGTGGATATAAGGATGGCTCTTTTGCGTTTTGCTGGATAAGGTTTTCATATCCATTTATATTTGATTGTGTTTCTCGTATTTAAAACTGTCATGACTTATACTTCCTGAACCTATTTGTGATTAGACTGATGGATAATTCAATTTGACGTTTCAAAAGTTCTTAATTAAGGATTAATTGAAATAAATGCTTTGACTTTGACTTTGACATGTTACACAACAGTCAGTCACTCAAGCATTGTGTGGTAAATAAGGTTACCACACCACCATACGGTTGGAACACCTTTGACACACACACACACACATGCTCACACTTAGTCTGAATATTCCACTCGTGTAACTCTCATCTATACGTGAGTAAAACTGTGGAAGTGTTAATTCTGTGCATTGAAAATAATATAAAAAAACATAGTACTACATAGTGTTACTAGAAACGAGACCCAGAAATGTGATTTAAAAAAAAATTTTTCGAGATGAAATTTAGAACCGGGTTTTTAAGGGAGGCAAAATCATCCAATGTCTTCTCCTACCTTTCGTGAGGCCAGAGGGAGTGCCAGACTCTTACTGACTAAAAACCACCCCGTTCCTACTCCTGTTTTTCGAGCCGGAGCCACGGTAAACCCGCTAGGTAGTCCGCAGCGGTAGTCATTGGAACAGGGGTAGATTATGGGTCTGAAATAACACATAGGACACTTTTTATCCCACGGGACCTCAGGCGAAGCCAGTGGTAGAAGCTAGTTGGTAATAAACTTGCTCCTATAACGTGAGCCTATTAAAGCCATTAGCAAAAAACATGGGCTCTTCACAAAATTGTTTCACCAAAAAACAACTGAATATCGGGAACTTTGTAAACGTTTAAGTGGCAAAAAGTGTTCGAAACAAAATTAACTAGTTTAATTCCCTTCTGCCGATCTCTGATTATGCCTTTCAATACTTATTTTCTTCTTCTTTCGAAAAGTTTTTTACGTAACTAAGAAAGTTGTGAGGCTTAAGCGTTTATTGTCTAGGGCGTTTTTTCATACAAACTAGAAACTCGTTGTTTAATATTATGTAATAAAGTTATTTATAGAAATGAATAAGTCGATTTTCATTAAACTTATAGTAGGTATATATAAATACGTAATGTACCTATTATGGTCTAGATAGTTCGTTAAAGACTTTTATGAGAGAGGGGAAAATAAGAGTTCTTTTAAAATACACACACACACAGAAAGAGAATGAGAGAGAGTGTGTGATTTTAGACAAAGTCAAAGAGAAAAAGAAAGAGAAAAGAAAGAGAAAGAGAAATCAAAGAAAGGAGAAAGAGAGTGAAATTGAGAAAGAAGTGGGAGTGGGAGTAAGAGTGAGAGAAAGAAATAGAGAGAGAGAGTGGAGGAGTGGGAGCTTTAAGTTTCAATGTAAACTCCAACCACGTTGGTTACGTGGTTCGCCGCTTATAGTACAAAGTACATACATATTATTATGTATACCGTATTTATTTCAAAAACATTTTCTACTATTCTGACCGTGTCATATATACTGCGTATGTATAAATAGGTACCAAGTCATGTTACAATCAGTTTATCCATTTCCACAACCAAAAAAAAATAAGTGTGTATGAAAACCCATGTCGTGTAGACGTTCCTAAGTAATGTTTTACTAAGTTACGTCTCTTTGTTAAGCTGGACTTTGCTGTGCCTCGATATTTATAGGCCGGATTACTTACAAAACGGTATCTTGTAGTGTAAGCAGAAAAAAAGGTTTAATTTATAGTCTAGTCTTTATTAAGGATATTGTATTGTAATTTGCTTTAGTTTTATTGTAGGGAGTTTTTCTAGATGTTCTAAGTTATAACATAATTATAATATCCTTCTGGGTTTAAAAGGTTTAGGTTTATTAGTTGCTTGCTTCTGTCCAGTTTCTGTCGAATATGTTGTTAAAATAGTGAAATCCATTTTTAATACTGCAACGGTGCAATGTAACCCCTTTTATTCCCGAAGGGATAGGCAGATGTGCACATTATGGCATTTAATGTCCCTGTACAATGTACAGCCACTTTTCACCGTTTGTGTTATAAGTCCCATGTAATAGAGAGGTGAGCCTATTGCCATAATTGTATTGGGCACAATTCCAGTCTCGGTTTACAACTGAGAAATCTCGAATATACCTAAAAAAGTCCAGTACCAGCCCAACCCGGAAACGAACCTAAGACCACTTTGTCCGGCAGTCGCACTTGCGACTCAACCACGAGGCAATTTTATTTAAAGTCTAGATATTTTTTTAATAAATCGTCAGTTGCCAATCTTATCAAAACAAAAAAAATCGGTGGCTAACAAAATTGATAGCTAAAATGAATCACAAAAGAGTATATACGTCATCATAATCATTCTGTGTCATAATCTCTATAAAAAATGGATGAATAGTTCGACAGACCATTAAAATTTGAGGTCTTTAATTTGAGACCCTAAATTGCTTAAAACCTAAAGGGGATTTAACTTGATAAAAGATGAAAGTGAAATTATGGTTGAAAGTTGATTACATTTTCTCTTTTCTATCAAATTTTCTTCAAAGATTAGGGGACCGCGCAGGAGTGTGATGAAAAAATTAAATTAACTTGTTGTAACCTTTTTTTTTATTATGTTTTAGTTTTCATTTTTTGGGACTGCAGTGATATTGAATATGTGACTGTGCTGTTGGTGTGCTTATTGTTAAATAAGTGATGGGTATTTAGGCAATGGTGTATTTTTATGTATCACTTTGCACCAGTAATGTTATAATATATTCTATGTAATTAATAGATAGTACGCCTATCACCAACTTCGTGCTTATTCGATTCCAAACTTCGCGATTGTGACTTCAAGATTGTGCCGCAATTCCAGACAAATTTTCCCGAACCGGGAATCAAACCCGAGACCCTTTGCTTGACAGTCGCACTTGCTGCCACTCGACCAACGAGGCAGTTTAAATCTAGCTGCTACTAAAATATTTACTCAAAAATAATAATAGTAACATTCCTTTTTACCGACTTCAAAAAAGATGAATGTTTGATTTTTATATTACATTTTAAATAATAACAGTAACGTTCATTTTAACCGACTTCAAAAAAGATGGAGGCACTATGTTCAAATGTTTGTTTTATATTACATTTTCAATTTCAACACATCTCAATCAAATTCGCATACAATTTTGGGCCAATGCAGTAGGGTGTCGACAAATTTTGTGCAAATTACCGGGCAAGGGTGACCATCATTCTTGTTTAGCGAGCGACAACCGGATTTGTTTGGTAAATACAAATTATGTTTGTTCGAATGAATTTTTGTTCACATGTCAAAATAATTTGGTGGTTTGATGTTTCATGGGTGTGATTCATGTGTAATTTGGTTGAAAGGTTTTGTTTGTTTGTTTATTATGTGTCTGTAACTGTCTGTCAGATAAAATAATAGATTAGACTGAAACTGGCCAGTAGCGCTACTATTCAACTGCCTCGTTGGTCGAATGGATGGATGGTTCGATTCTCGGGTCGGGCAAAGAATTGCTGGGCTTTATTCGGCTTTTCGAAAACTTCTCAGTAGTAGCACGGAGTCTGGAATTGTGCCCAGTATAGGCAGTATAAGTCTCACCACCTATTACATGGGCTTATAATACAAATGGTGAAAAGTGGGTGTACATTGTACAGTGGCATTATGTGCGGTAACGTGCACCTTTGCCTACCCTTTCGGGGATAAAAGGGCGTGACGATATATTTTTTTTAATTATGGCAACGTAAGCTAACTTCATTCAAGATCGTATAAATACACACATAATCTACCTATAATAATACTTATACCTTGAATATACCTAATTAAATGTAACAATATAAGTGAATACAAGCGACACCACATGACAGAACTAGTTTCAGACAAAACCATAACTCCACACACAAACGTGTTCCCGACTTTCTATACGAATAAACTCATCTCACATGAACTTTGTAAAACAAATATTGTAACCAACAGCACCTCAAGTTACCCTGTACTTTCGAATTCAATTTCGAACTTTAACATTACAGGTGTAAGGTTGAAAATCCATTAAAGTGATTTGATAGAATGGGGTAGCTTGATGTCTGTACGGATAGGCCATGAAGACAAATAGAGGGTGTCAGTGAGACTCGCGTCAACGGCTTTTATTCCCGATCTGTGATTTTCATATAAACATGGTTTATTACAAATTGTCACTGAATGGTCTTGTTGAATTTTCATAGCTATTTATTATCAATGGGCAGCCTGTGGGAGTTCACTGCAGCTGTTTATGTACGTATTGCACACTCCACATTAAAATAAATGGGGGTTATTAAAGAAAGCTGCTTCTCGGTCTCATAAATTGAAATATAATTAAATATAAGGTTATCTTACCCTTAAGGTTAAAGGTTACATTTCAGCGTGACCATACAGACACAGAGTCGCCGCACCATACTGCAACAGTATGAAAATTGACCTCAAGTGATTTTTGATGATTTCTAGTGTGGGTGTGCCATGCTTCGACACGAATGGCCTGGCTCGACCGTAGTGACACCACGGCCTAACAGAATACAGACGTGACATAACGCTTGCGTTGTCTCACGTCGGATTAATGTGAGGTTACCGGAGGTTGTCGGATTGATGTAAGTGAGGTTACCAGAGGCCCAGTTACCCCTCTTCTTAATCCCCGATACCCCAACAACCCTTGAATTCCTAACCCCCAAAAGGCCGGCAACGCACTTGTAACACTGGTGTTTCGGGTGTCCATGGGCGGCGGCGATTGCTTACTATCAGGTGATCCGTCTGCTTGTTTACCGGCTTATACCACAAAAAATGCATTTCTTTCAACATCACGCTTTTTCCCCCAAGGGATAGGCAGAGGTGCACATTACCGCACGTAATGCCGCTATACAATGTACACCCACTTTTCACCATTTGTGCTATAAGTCCCATGTAATATAAATGAGCCTATTTCATTAATATCTTTCATAGATCAATATTAACTTCTTGCCACCAACTATTCCTAACAAAACCTATAGAATTTCTTGTGACTCCGGAACCGCGTGTTCCGTACAAAAACCCGACATTATTGTACAATTTGACGTATCGTCCGGACATTAGGCAGCGCCTGAGGCTGATATTGAGGAGCTCATCCATCATAGGGTTTGGATGCATCCAATATTGGGAGATATCTTTACGGTTATCCGATGTAATTGATTGGGGTAAGTAGTTTTGTAGTTATACGGTTAGTTTGCTTGATTGGGACATTGGCATTTTAATTTGTTTGTGATTAAGATTGATTGCTATTTTGGTCAATTTTAATGATCTTGAATTTGATTAAATTGAGGTAGATATATTTTTTTAAACAAATTTAAAGATCCGTCTTGCAAAAATGATCTATGTAAAGGTTTGACATAGTGTTTTACTTGCATTGGGTTTGATTCCTAGGTCATCTAGGGATCATACCTAGGACAATTGAGTTTTTAGCTTCAAAATTATTCATAGCAAGGACGATGGTAAAATTAGTAACATATTTAAATAAAGTTTCATAAGGCGAAAATCTCTTAAGTTTACCTTTGCTGGACCCAATAATCGAACCCTGTGTCCTACTCCTGCTTGTCGAGTCGGAGCCCCGGGTAAACCCGCTAGGTAGTCCGCAGCTCCGGATCAAGCATCAGCCCTACTGGGCCCCATCTGTGGTGGTCTGATGGCTCTTTGAGGCGCGCGCGGAACGCAACACACCGCACGCACGGGTCTGGTTCTGGTCGGGCGGCGAGCTACCCTTGCTTGCCTCCGCAGACCCGCACTTACGGTGGCCGGAGATCGTCACGCGATCCCCGACGCCCGGAGTGTCTTTCGCGTCGGCTGGGGGATCATAGTATTGGGTTTGATTCCCAGATCATCCAGATTATAACTAAAACATTTAACACATCATGGTAAAATTCCTAGCATATTTGAATAGCAAAAATTACAAAAGTAATAAAGTTACATGAATCAAAAAAAAATCTAAATTCTCTTAAAATTACCTTTGCTTGAGCCAATAATCGAACCCTGAATACGTGTGCTACCTCCACCTACTATGTACATTACAGGTTATGGCCCTGACACCTGAAACTAATTAAATACACAGCTGAAAGACAAAGCAACAAAATTCAAATGAAGATAATAATAAATTGTTTAATTAAGTTAAATAATTACGTTTCATATTCAGTATTCTCACAATTTATAATTTTGATACGAAATAAAATAAGTAGATTGCCTTCAATGAAGATTTCTTTGGAAACAGGTAGTAGCACGGAGTCTGGAATGTGCCCGGATATGGCAATAGGTTCACCCCCTATTACATAGGACTTAAAATACAAATGGTGAAAAGTGAATGTACATTGTATAGCGGCATTACGTGTCGTAATGTGCGCCTCTGCCTACCCCTACGGGGATAAAAGGCGTGACGTTGCATAATGCTATGGTATTGGTAATATTAGTCAAGCGATAATATTAACAGTAATAGTAGACTTCGGTAATGTTCACAATACATCACCGTATATTTCCAAAGCTATCGACTTGCCTTCCGTATTTTCCTGTCATTCTCGTCGCGAGCGTAATTTATTTGAACAAATAAATTGTTCGCAAACAAGACAACTATAACTTTCGAGTTATTTATTTACTCATCTATCTTAACTTTGAGTTATTTCGGAGTTTGTTTTGAGAATGTCGTGGTGGTCCGGAGGTTTAAGATGCTGGCTTCTCTTGCACGAGCGTGTAATTGGGCCGACAGCTCACCTGATAGTAAGCAACCGCCGCCACCCATGGACGCCTGAAACCCCAGAGGCGTTACAAGTGCGTTGCCGTGCTTTTGGGGGTTAGGAATTTAAGGGTTGTTGGGAAATCAGGGATTGGGAAGATTGGGAAAGGGGTAATTGGGTCTCCGGTAACCTCACTCACACAACGCAAGCATTGTTTCACGTCGGTTTTCTGTGAGGCCGTGGTATCACTCCGGTCGAGCCGACCCATTCGTGCCGAAGCATGGCTCTCTTACACTTAATTAAAGTTATATATAGAATGTAACAATTGACTAAACGTACCACTATAATTCCTATATTAATGTGAATTTATTGAATCGCGGGCTAATTTTGACTAATCACTGATCAATTTGAATGACTAGCGTAGTACGGTAAGTCATTCAAGTATTTATCATTAATAATTTAGTATGATTTGTATGTATGATACCAAATCATTATAGGTTTTATGTGAATAACAATATTAACTAAGTTCCACTATTAGGCCGGGACTCCACCAAAGCGGAGACGAGACGAGCGGAGAGGAGATGTTTTTTAAACAACCAATAGAATTGAGTTATTGACACGTCTCCTCTCCGCTCAGCTTCAGTGGAGATCGCTGTGCGGAGATGTGTAATATTTGTATGTCGCGATGGAAGCGGAGATGTGAGCTGTGCGCGGACGACGCGCAGTGGAGACGAGAGATGTGAGCGGCGTGCAGTGAGCGATGTCACCCTCCCCCCTCTCGCCCGCTAGCAACCCGCAGAACCCCGCGCGCGCGCCGGCCGGCCATCTTGCTAGTCTACCTTTCGTGTCAGAATGCGTACTGAGCACTCAACGCCCCGCACCCGAGCTGAAAAACATCTCTTCTCGCACAGCACACAGCACACCGCACACATCTCCGCTTTGGTGGAGTCCCGCGAGCTGAAAAACATCTCTTCTCGCACAGCACACAGCACACCGCACACATCTCTGCTTTGGTGGAGTCCCGGCCTTAGAGTGCTTTTTCCACTGTTAGCTATGCTACGATGATCTAATAGCCAAGTTGTAAAACTATGTAACCGTTTCCACTGACACTAAGCTGTGTAGCTATGTGCTATGGAAGATGCGCAGCACGAGTATGTGATGCATCTATGTATACTAGGGAAGCCATCCACAACACGCATCTACAGCGCGCAACTTTCCATATAAAAACATAGCTTACCTGAGTCCGTTTCCACCAATGCTAAGCTGTGTGTACCACTGAATATGATTGGTGGAAGCCAAACGCATCCACAGCAACGTAGCATAGCACATCTCTGGTGGAAAAGCACCGTAACACTGTATATGTCGAAGTAAATACAAAGGAATGCTACTGCCATTCCTTTTCGATTTCGCAATGAATCAAAAAGCCTTTGACTGTACTCCAATGAATATACTTTCAATTCAAAGCCCATACGTAGAACAAAAGCCTTCATTCTCCCAGTAGACGAAAAACATGTTCAGGAATAGAGCCGCCAGTAGACAGATGCAGAAAAGCCTCACAAAGTCGCAAAGGCATTGCATCCGAATGCGGAAACCACTTTGTATTCACCCGGGAATCGATCCTACGGCCCTTGAGATGCAAATACGGTGACAAGATTGGAACTGGGTGGTCTCTTAACACAAAGTATGAATAAGACAAAGAGCGCTTCGGGCTCGCCAAAGTAAATACAATTACTAAAATAAATATTGTAATTTTCGTAAAATGATAATAATTATGAAGTAATTAAGAATGTCCACAAAAACGACAGCTTCAAGGGAATCTAATTAATAGTACACGTGTACAATAATTAACGTTGTAATTAAAATTTTATTCTGAAAGAAATTAACACAGATCTCGTCTGTTACTATGTTTAAATGGGAACAACGTTTTGCCTTCATTTATTTTACTTATTTTATTTTATTTAAAACTTTATTTTATATATACTGTGAAATTGGAAAGACTTAATACCATACATATTATATTACATATATTACAAAGATTGTGAAAAAAAAATATTTTTTAGTTAGACATACAAGTTAACCCTCTTATAAAATTTTAAGGTTAATCTTTAACATTATAAAAAAAAAAAACATTTGACTTGCGACTTTGTGCCAGCAAATACTATTGTCTTTTCTTCCATAGTTATATTTATTTAAATTTCTCTTCTACATTTTTAAATACTACTTATAAAAAACAAAATAATATTTTAAAAAAATATATAAGAACCTATATTTCAGAAAGAACTACCTTCGTGTCAACTTCTTCTTTTTGCCGTCACATTTTTGATAAAATGTATTCACCAAATAAAGTGCTTTTCTGTAACCAAAAATATATCAGCGCTCTATCAACCCTTCATACTCTAATTAGTGACTGCAATAGTGAGCCAATTTGTTGCAGTGATTTTCAGTCCTGAATTATGTTCAGCTACACTTTGTTTATTAGTTGTCGAGTGTAATGAGGATAGAGCCAGAAACATGATGCTAATTTTAGTTTAGATAGTAATTATCATCTATATGCTTTTGGAAATTAATTAAGTGCAAATGTACTTAAGCTACGGTAACCGCTTATCATACAGCCCGTAATCGTCGTAGCTACACATAGAAACATAAAAACTAGCTACTTAAAAAAACCACTAACATTGCAGTAACGCAATCATCGAAACATATTTTAGTTTGTGAGAAAGCCATGTTTCGGCACGAATGGGCCGGCCCAACGGAAGTGATACCACGGCCTCACAGAAAACCGACGTGAAACAACGCTTGCGTTGTGTTTCGTTGTGTGAGTGAGGTTATCGGAGGCCTAATTTCCCCAATCTCCCTAATTCTCGATTGTAATATACTATAAAAAAATAATACAATCATCAACACAATTTCAATCTTCTTTCAACACCAACATCAAATATTGGTAAAGCCACCTTTTCTAATTACTCCAAGGCATTGTCTGACACGTTTCCCCACGTTCTTTGTGTCTCATTGTCGCTGAACTTCCACGCTGCGTGTTATTAAGACATGTGTCATTAGCAAACGGGAAAGGAAGGGAAGCTGTGCCTCTTACAATGGGGGACACAAAGACAGCCATACTTCGATGATTCTGACTTGTCATGTGGCCCGGCTTTTGTCTTAGAATCTCTTGTCTTGAAATCTTTGTATATTTTTTTTACTTGCGGATTTGGTGTTTTCTTTTGAAAGGTAAGAAATTCTATTTTTTTTTGTTATTACCTGGTAAATGAGTAGATGGATCATCAGATGGTAAGCAATCGCCGCCGTCAATGGACACCCGAAACAATCGAGGCGTTACAATTGCGTTGCCGCCTTTTGGCGGTTCGGAATTTAAAGGTTGTTTGGCGGGAATCGCGGATTGGGAACCCCACTCATACAACGCAAGTGTTGTTTCACGTCGGTTTTCTGTAAAGCCGTGGTATCACTCAGCGTCAGAAGCATGGCTCTTCCACAAAAATAAACTGCCGAATCATGGTTACCAGTCCTCAGCAATTATTTTCAGGACAAAATCGCTACGGCACTAAGGAATAGTTTAAGTAATCATTAAATGTCTCCGAGTACGGCAGTTAATGTTCTATCAAAAAAACAACAACAAAAATCTCATCACAATAATCAACAGCAACACAAAAAAAAGGCAAAAAAATTTCGAAAAAAAGACTTTAATTACTTGGGCCTGCCGTAAAAACGTTCATCAAACAGGTATCAGACGTTATAAAAAGGTGAGTTTCCCTTTGTAACCTCGGAAATTCTTTAATCTTTCACCATCGCATAGAAATTTGATTAATAATCCCCGTGTTTTGTGACCGTGAAAAGAAATTTTTATTTTACGACAGTTTTAAGGTTATAAAAATTTGTTCTTTTATTTTTATCATTGTTAGCGCTCGATATTGTTTGATTTTTATTTTGTATTATTTTGGGGAGCTCTAAATAAAAGATGTGTCGTTGGTCGAGTGGTCGCAAGTGCGACTGCCGGGCTGAGATCTCGGGTTCTATTCCTGTGTTGGCAAAGTATACCTGGGTTATTTTCGGTTTTTCGAAAATTTCTCAGTAGTAGCATGGAGTTTGGAATTGTGCTCAGTATATGGCAATAGGTTCAACCCTTGTTACATGGGACTTAAATTAACACAAAGGTGAAAAGTGGATGTCCATTGTACAGCGGCAGTAAGTACCGTAATGTGCACTACTGCCTACCCCTTCGGGGTTAAAAGGCGTGACGATGCGACGACATGAAAGCTATGTATTTTATTTCTTTAAATAACTTTATTGCACATTAACTGTGAAATTGGCAGACTTAATCATAATGCCGTGGGGATTCTCTGATAGTAAACCATAGGATGGTGCAGAAAGGAGTGTTGTTAGAGGCTATTATTTAATTACTTTAACCGTTTTTTCATAAATAACTACTGAGACATTATCTGATGAAAACTATTGGATGATTAAGATTATGGATTGACTAGTTAGATTAAGGATTATTGAAATAAAAGGACGGAGCGTGGTTCAAACGATGAGCGGTTTAATTCGAGAGAGAGAGACGACATCTACAGTCATAAGTCACAAATTAGGATGCGTTCACAAATATATTTAAATTGGGACTGCGTTCATATTTCAACCTTATCACAAACCTCTATTACCACTAAACAAAACTAAAAGCACTATCCATAACCCGAAATACACACCAGCCATTTGATTTAACCACCGCCAATATCAATACGGTGCGTGCTAATACCACCATATTGCTGGAGCCACCATTTCACCGTTTATGGGAAACATTCTATTAGGACCATCCGGCATTATGGCACCGCCCTTTTACGGTCATCCTGCAGTGAAAATTGATGGCATGATCGAAATGTTACGATGAAAATTTACGATTGTTCGCACAATACGATTGTTGCCACTTTGAGGCTTCAAGGAAACAATTGTTTACTGTCTTAGTAGTAATTGTTTATTTTGGTGTTTGTGATAAAACGAGTTGTGATATTTTAAGGTTGGAGATGAAATTATGATCTATGTTTAACGCTTGCAAGCCATTTAATACAAGAAAACCATGTGAAATAACGCTTGCGTTGTGTTTTGTTGTGTGAGTGAGATTACCAGAGGTCCAATTACCCCTTCTTAAAACCCGATTCCCCAACAACCCTTAAATTCCTAACCCCCAAAAGGTCGGCAACGCACTTGTAGTTGTAATTTTAAATCGTATTTTTTTATAAAAATATAAACCAAATCTATGAAGGTCATGAAACACGCTCATAAGTTTAAAAAGTTTTAAACCAAAAAAATAAATCAAAGATATTACTTTTAAAGTACAGCCCTGGTATTTTAATTAAAGTCAATGTTGCTGTTGATGGATCCGGGTATTTTTATGTCTCATTTGAGACCTCACCTTTTTGCGTCTGATGTGCTGCCATATATCACTCCTGCTGGTCCCTGCAGACTGGCAGAAGTGTATTTATAGTACACCCAGTTTTCGCTGGTAATGTTTTTTGCACACTATAATAGATGGACAATTTTTTTTCAAATGGTGAGTACTTATCTATTTACCTACAATAAAATGTACAAATATATTTTATGCTGCAGACGTAAAGTTAAGCTGTATAATACAATTTTTATGTATAAAAAGAATAAATAAAAATACCAATTTGCATTGTGTCGAAAAATTCCTTCACGTCGATGCTGCATACTAAATATTATTGGAATAAAAATTGAACAAAATATTGCTCCAGTCGAATTATTTTAATACTTACTTGAAAAGTTCAGTTTTCGTTCCTTATCCTCACCTAATTATAATCAACTTGTCTTGCAATAAAGTTACTGATATTGAATTTGAAAAAACTTACTAAGAATTGACAAATGTATTCGCTTCGACTTTTATTTTCAATTTTTAAACACATAGAATAAACAAAACATGTCTACTGACAATGCACGTCAGATGGCCAGCACTAGTAACACATCGTGCAGATATTAGACCTTCAACATACTCACTTGTAACATGAAGACAGGAGGTTGTACCCTTCTGAAGCCACTCAAGCAAGGAGTTCCACTCCTTAGAGAGCTTAGAGGTCCGTATGTGGAATTTCGAAGCGAAACGCTTCGTGCAAATTGCAATTCAAATTGCTATCGGAATTTGTGTTCATGAACTGTATTCTACTTGAGATTGACCAATTAGAAATATCTGTATCTATTACTAACTTTGCATGCGACTTTGTCCGCGTGGAGTAGTGACTTTGGATAGTTTTCCCATAGGTCCTCCCCCGTAGCCCTAGTTGAGTAATATTCATGCACAATTTGAACTAAATCTGTGCAGTACTTTTTGAGTTTACACACATATAGACAAAAATTCTAAAAACTATATTTTTATATTATAACTTTCGTGAGATATACTAAATTAATTATTATGTTTTTCGGCTTTCTCACGTAATTATTAGACGATGAACTCGACTAGATTCGGTAGCAGCGCGACTGTCGCTGCATCGTGTGTCGTGGAATGTTGCTCATAGCATGGTTCGAAACTAATCGAATTCCTCGTCAAAAAATTACTTCATCACGCCCCAAGTATTGTTAAAAAAAATATTCAATGTACAGTTTTGATTTTCCACCTACTGCCACTTATACCTTTACAAGCTACTTACATTAAGACTACAAAATTACAATGAACGAAACAATTCTTAAAAGCAATAACATCACACTCAACAATCACGAATACTATAACACATCGAGATTTCGTTTCGAATTAATTCCCAAGGCACTCGATAAATCTTCAAAAAGCTTCAAATTGAACTCTTATATCTTATGTTAAAGGAAAAATACAGTAATAACGGGATAAAATTGACGTAATCCTTACATTATTGGATGGATACTCGCTCGGCGTGAGTGATATCTTAGATGTATCGAGCGGGATCAATGATAGGCTCGTTCGTAATGACGAGTTTTGTAGCCAACTTGAGAATAGTACTCTTGAAGTGTTGACGCTGTTGTATTGTAGAAGTGTGGGGTTATTGGACTGAATAGAATTGGGTTAGTGAGAAATATTGTCTTGAAAATCTATAAAATTGTGAAAGTTGAAGTCAAGTGTGGGATAACTATGCTTCGGCACGAATGGGCCTACTTGACTGTGAGTGGCCTCACAGAAAACTGACGGGAAATAACGCTTGCGTAAGGTTTTGTTCTGTAAGTGAGGTTACCAGAGGCCAAATTACACCCATTCCCCAACAACTCTTAAATTCCTAACCCCCAAAATGCCGGCAACGCACTTGTAACGCCTCTGGTGTTTCGGGTGTCCATTGCTTACCACCAGGTCCGTCGGCTCGTTTTCCGGCTTATACCATAATAATCTTCACATTGTAAAGTGAAAACGTATCTAATTTAAATCAATCTTCAATTAATCCAGTCCTCACAAAGCGACAAAGCGAGCACAAACACAAAGTCCCACTAATAAAATGAGTTGCATTAAAAAAGAATCAAACAAAGAATAATTGAGTTGGAAAGTGGTGAATGGCGACGTAAAATCACAAGGATACCACACCGGGGAACTTGAGAGGTGGAAACATTTGGACGGAGAATTGGTTTGTAAACGCTACGGTTATATTTTATTGGTGTTTTATTTGAATCACAGGACTGCACGGTTAGTGGTAGCTGGGCAGTGCAACGTGTAGCGGTTCCGATTCCCGCACGGAGCAGATCATTATGTGATTCACTAATTGTTGCTTCAGGTCTGGACGTCATGTGCATTTGAACTTGTATGTTTGTTAAGGATACCACGACATAGGAGTGTATGGTAACTTGTTAAAAAAATGAGATGTGTGTTGTATTGCTTGTAGTTAAACGTTTAACCTTTTTTTTAAACATCCAAATGCGTCGATTTATCACGAGACGTATGGCTAGCCATACGTCTCGTGATAAATCTCAGAGTCGGATAAAGTGTTATAGGGGTTGCGATTTTCTGTAAATTGTCAATAGTTTCCTGTTGTTATCGAGAAATTGTTGACTGAAAACTCATTAACACTTCGTCGATCTGGAAGTCGAACCCGGGTTCCCTTGCTATTTATTTGCGACAGGTTTAAAAACTTTTTATATTCTATAAGAATAAAAATGTTCAAGTTCCAGCCCAAAACATTCACACCTATGTCGCCTCCATCTACAGGATGTTAAATAATGCTCTATTGTAATCGAGTTGACATTTCATCCCCCGTCGCGACCTCCAACTCGACTCGTTATTAATCGATTCTTCACAACATCTAAATTATTATCGAGACCTGTTTGAATAACTTTTATCGCTGTTTTTTCAGTTACATTGAATAATTTCTTTCTAGCTTTCTAGGAATTGTTGAATTTAAGCCTTTTTATATCGTGAACTGTTTGTTTTTTATTGATTGCTTATTATTACAAATTAATAGAGTAGCTCCCAGACTCGTTCCCTGGATCGGGATTATTTACGATTACGACTTACGATTTACGGAGTCTCGAATCAAAATCGGTATTTGGCAATTGATCTTTCTTGACTCGATCATTGACTTCTATACGTATATCAAAAGGTCTATGAAGTTTTATTTTTTTATGTAAAATCATCCATTAATTTCTCTTTCCTTGGGCAAGGCGAGAGGGAGTGTCAAACTCTTACTGACTAAAAACTTAACCTCGCTACTCCTGCATTTTGAGCCGAAGCCCCGGTAACCCGCTAGGCAGTCCGCAGCTTGGGAGCCAGTGAAGGTATACTGTTGGACTATGAGCCTCCTGTTTATAGAGTTTGTTTTTTATAGAGCATTGCTTTTAGTCAGCTGTTACGATAACCCACGAACCATTACGATGCTCACGTAAAGAATATGAATAGTGACCAATGCATCCTACTTTGTCATGAACACACAGCTTATGCCAAGTAATACGCGTAGAACAAAGACTATGTAACGAATATAAAAGCCTGCAATAACCAGCACTCACATACAAAACATAATTTACTCGAAAAAAAAAAGTAAAAATAAAAATTCAGCATTCAGCATAGCATTGCAAACTTGCACTTTTATATCCATCATCATTATCTTGAAGAAATATAAGGAGCTTGCTTTTATATTTCAGTAGTTTCAGCTGCAGGCGATAGCATACTGAAGACAAAATAGAAAACGTGTTATGAAATATTATTGTTGTTCGGAGTTTGCGAATGGATGGCTTCATTTGTTACACTCAACACGAACTGGTATGGCTGAGGAGGAGGGATTTTAAGGCTTTATTTGGCTAGTGAAGATTTTTAGATTGTTTTAAAATGAATTTGAGTGATTTTCAGTGATTTAAAAACAAAATCGTGATGTTTTGATACTACAATTACTAACATGAATGATTCATAAATATAGCTAACATTTTTTAAATTAATAAAACATTATAGAGGTTACAGGGCACCTTAGATGGATATATATCTACCAGATTGGCGGTATATTAAAGAAAGGCCATATTAAAGGTATCCTTAACCGACGATCGTGCATAAAAACAATGATGACTATTTGATGAAGCGAAACAGGTATCTAAGATTTGTAGCAATTTGTGTTTTATAGACTCTGTCTACCCCTATGGGAGACAAGCGTGAGGTTATATGCGTGTGTATGTATGTATGTTGTATTGCACTGTGATTTTGTTATTTATATGCAGTTATATGATTGCTTTACATTAAAGAAAGCGAATAAAACGAAACTTATTCCATTTCAACAATCACAGATAACACACAAAGTTATCAAAAAAACCAACTCTCACCGAAAAAAATATAAAACACACATCACTAATAGGAGTTAATAAAATATTAAAACAGCCTGTATCTATGTGAAAACACAGACATGGTTTAGAAGATGAATTTAATCTCCGTTTAGCATTAACTAAAGAGTACCAAATAATGAGAGGTATAAAGTGTATGAATACAAAATTAATTCTGAATAAAATCATATTAGGTGTTACCCAACATTTAGGTAAAATATTACACGAGGGTAAATCCATAAGACATGTTGAACATGTTTATAGGTACAGCGTGTGTTAATATTAAATTCTATTTTTATGTTTTATTGTTATCCCCGTCTGCGTGGTATTTGATGGTTTTGATATACAGGTAGGATATAAAATATTAGAAAGATTTATCCTGTCTTAGTTTTCTTCATAGTAATGTTTTATTCGTCATAGCATAACAAATACCACACCACAGGAATAGATTTAACTAACTCGCTAAAAATTAAAAACTTTTCAAAGGTATCTCTAACACACTGTCAGAGACAGTGAGACAGTCCGCTAAGGGTGCTTTTCCACTAGAGATGTACTATGTAGCTATGCTATGAAGAAGTAATAGCTAAGCTGTGAAACTATGTGACTGTTTCCTCTGATAATAATAAGCTATGTAGCGATGCGAGGAAGACATACAACGTGTATGCGATGTATCGATAGTATGGGAGGCATCCATAGCACGCATCTTTCTATATAGAAAAACAAAACTTAGCTGAGTCTATTTCCACCAGTGTTAAACAATGAGTACCAACGAATATGATTGGTGGAAGTCAAACGCATCCACAGCAACGTAGCATATCTGGCACATCTCTGGTGGAAAAGTCAATTTAATCCTAATTTACTTGTACATAAAGAACCCCTATTTTTTTCTTGACACCATCAGTACGGACATTTAAACATACATACAAATCAAAATCACGACCTCCTTTTTTGATATCAACAATCGCGCTCTAAACGCCCGCCCTATACGTCGTGGCCGTGAAAAATTAAGTACTTTTTATTTATTCACGTGTTCCAGGGTAAAAGGTTATGGTTTTGTGGTCATCCATATTGTATGAGGATTACATGTTTTTGTGGTCAGCACCGAACCGCTGGTGGTAAGGTTTTTAATCTCTTCGGTATTGCAGTCTGAGTTATATTTACTTATATGAATTTAAGTGTGGGAGAGCTATGCCTCGGCACGAATGAGCTCGACCGGAGTGATACCACGGCCTCATAGAAAACCGACGTGAAAAAACGCTTGCGTTGTGTTTCGTTGTGTGAGTGAGGTTACCAGAGGCCCAATTCCCCCTTCCCAATCCCAGGTTCTCGAACAATAACCCTAAAATTCCTAATCCCTAAAACGCCGGCAACGCACTTGTAACGCCTCTGGAGTTTCAAGTGTCCATGGGCGGCGGCGATTGCTTACCATCAGGTGATACGTCTGCTCGTTTACTGGCGTGTATCATAAAAAAAATTAAAGTGACTGTTTTGTTGATTGTCCGTTTAATTATAGTAACTTTACGATGTGTTTGCTTTACGTTTAAAGTAATCGATTTATCGAAAAGACGACCTGATAGGTCACAGGGAGCCGCTGGATGCAGGTCGCTGCCAATCGGCCTATCTGGAAGCCAGCTATGTTCATTGTTCAGCAGTGGACGTCTTATGGCTGATATGAGATGATGAGAGCGCGAACCAATCACAGCGAAGGCGCTCTCGTTTCGATTACTTTAAACGTAAACTCGTACTAAGGGTACAGATTTATGGGTCCTGAGTTTTAGGTTCGGTAAAATGTTAATGATCAGTTCCAGATTTTCGAAATTTCTCAGTAGTAGAACGAAGTCTGGAATTGCACCCTCTGCTCTGCTACTTTAGACTAATAACATAATTGGTGAAAAGTAAGTATATCATTGTGTTTCTGCACCTCTGCGGCTCTGCCTACCCTTTCCGGGATTAGAAGGTATGACGTTAGGTCTACGTATGACGGATTGGATCATGAATTTTTAATTTTTTGATTACATGGTCATAATTTCGTGTTTATTTTTCAGAAAGGTATTATGTTGGGTTATGTTTTAAAAGGGTTGTTTCTGGATTTGTTGATGACAAGGATTTCTGGTTTTTTACGCTATGGTTTTTGTGTCGTATTTTTTTTAAGTTTAGTTTATTGAATCTTAGTTTTATAGGACGCTTGTTATTAACGAAAATGTTAACAAAATCATAATTATGTTCTTTTATTAACTTAAACTGTTACTACATTGGCGTAACACTAATCCCTACAAAATATTATTAGACTGAACAATGGTTTATGTGAACAAATATCTGCACCCTAATATAATTTACCTACTTTAAATTAAAAAATCTCATCGCCTAACCCCAATCATTTAACACTCATTAAGGCTAAAATCCCTCGAACCACGCGGATCTTCATATTTTCCCCATTAATATCAAATTTCATAAATTAATGAATAACGCATAAATCCATCTCCGTCTGACATTTGTTAATGAATCTGTTTAATTACTATAAGCTCCTTATTTCCTTAATTTTACCATTAATATGGCCGTTGTATGAATTATATTTGTGGTGGATGATAATGGTCTTTTTTATGTTATAAGCCGGTAAACGAACAGACGGATCACCTGATTGTAAGCAATTGCCATCGCCCATAGACACCCGGAACACCAGAGGTGTTACAAGTGCGTTGCCGGCGTTTTGGGGGTTTGGAATTTAAGGGTTGTTGGGGAATTGGGCAGAGGGTTATTAGGCCTCCGGTAACCTCACTCACGCCCACGGTCCCATGGGATAAAAAGTGTCCTATGTGTTATTCCAGACCATAATCTACCCCTGTTCCAAATTTCATCTCGATCCCTTCAACCATTTTGACGTGATTGAGTAACAAACATACACACAACCTAACAAACAATCGAATTTATAATATTAATAAAAATAAAGACTAATTGTAATGAAAAATCGTCTGTTCAATTCAATTAGTATAAACACCATAATGAGTTCTTCAAAAATTCGTAATAAACCTTTAAAAGCACTTAAGTGGAATGAATACATAAAAAAGTAACAGTTCCAAAGGTACAAACGTTAACGATATATTATATATCTATATATATCTGACGTCAGAGATGTTAAATATATTATTTACAGCTGTCCTTCTGACTAGATGGGTAGTAAACCTGTGTTCGTGATAAAATACAGAGACGGATTCTGCGTATTAATCATATTTTGAGCTCCTGTTACCTCATATTTTAATTATTTTAGACTTTTCGTTGGTGAAAGAGTTTTTTGTTTTGAGTAGTGAAGTTCATCCAACGTCCCATCCTGAAATTGTGCCCAGATGGCCCAAATGGCAATAGGCTCACCTCCTATTACATAGAGCTTATAACACCAATGGTGAAAAGTCTGTGTACATTGTATAGCGGCATTAATTGCCTTAATGTGCACCTCTGCCTACCCCTTCGGGGATAAAAGGCGTGACGTTGCATAACATATATTACTATGTTACTCACTTAAAACAAATTATGTAATATTATCAATAAGACAAACCTAATTAATTATTATGTTATCGGCTTACTCACGTAATTTTTTGACGAGGAACTCGACTAGTTTCAAGCTATGCTAGAGGCTCATATTGATATATAACCGATAACATAATAATTAAGACAAACCACTTCAAAATCCAGCCCAGTTTAGAACGCAATATTTTCTACTTTGTCGTACAAAACGGTGTTTATATCGAGCGTAAAAGCGGTTTACGAGTACATTCCGTAGAGAGGGGGTGTGAGGGGGTGCTAGGGGGGAAGGGGTGAGGGGTGTATATTAACAATAATCACTGGAAATAATGATAGAAGCGAGGAGCAGCTTTTAGCTTCGCCATAAAGTAGTCTTGTAATGTTGGATGATGGTTTTATAGTGGAAAGTATGGTTTTTAGATGTAGGTCCATTATTATAGGATTTATCTTTCTGTTTGTCTTAGACTTAAAATTCGATAGGAAAAAAGTGTTATATTCTAGACGGAAAGAGTGTTTAATGAAAACTAAAATATACTGAACGCTTCGTTACCTTATTTTTAATTGGCATAAAGTTACGTTAGGTCAGAATGCTGAACATTTATGTGTAATTAGGCCTCCGATAACCGCCCGCGGGCCCGTAGGATAAAAAGTGTCTTATGTGTTATTCCAAACCATAATCTACCCCTGTTCCAAATTTCATCCCGATCCTTTCAACCATTTTGACGTGATTGAGTAACAAACAAACACACAAACTCACAAACATTCGATTTTATAATATTATAAATAAGAGGAAAGACTTATTTTTAATTGGCATAAAGTTACGTTAGGTCAGAATGCTGAACATTTATGTGTTTTTTTTACTATTTGTTTAATTTAATCAAGATCCTAACCACAGAACTTGACTATGAAATCTCTTAAATTTAAAATTAAAAAACCAGAAAATCACAGTAGATATATATACGAAAAGAAATAGCTTTAAAAACAAAAATGGCAAAAATATTCACCCCTTTCATACAACAGCACCTAGTCCTCCTACTATCCTATACTGGCAGAAGTACAGAACACACACATAAAATCAAACACAGCAGTCCATCAAAGTACACACAGCATGGTGGAGTACCGAGGATCGTGCCTCTACGTGCCCGGTCTGTTTGCAATGCCGACATGTGGGGGATAGTGACGTCATTGGTCTTGTTTTGGCATTGTTACTGATAGTTTCTATATCATACTTCCACACTTTAATAAATGTGAAAGCTTTTTGTTTGGATTTGTGTCCGTCAATCATGCTGACTCTTTATGTAATCCACAAATCGTTGTTTCGGGTGTCATATCACAGTGGATACCAAAAGAAATAGCTTCAAAAATAAAAAAGACAAAATCAACCACTTTCAATCAAGAAAATCTAGTCCTTTACTCTAAAAACAAAAAATACAGAAATATTTCCCTTTGCATGCAAGAGCACCCAGTCCTCCTACTACCCTATACTGGCAGAAGTACAGAACACACACATAAAATCAAACACAGCAGTCCGTCAAAGTACACACAGCATGGTGGAGTACCGAGGATCGTGCCTCTACGTGCCCGGTCTGTTTGTAATGCCGACATGTGGGGGATAGTGACGGCATTGGTCTTGTTTTGGCATTATAGTATATCATACTATAGAAACTAGCAAAAAAAAAATATCACATTAATATTATAATTTTATTGTAACTTTCGTGAGACATACTAAATTAATTATTATATGTTATAGGCTTCTCTACTCGACTACTCGACGACGACTATCGTCGTTATGTGTCGCGGAAAGCTGCTGATGAATATGAGCCTCTAGCATAGCTTGAAACTAGTCGAGTTCCTCATCAAACAGTTACGTGAGTAAGCTGATAACATATAATAATTAATCACACTAATATTATAAAATATGTGAAATTTTGTTTGTTTGGATGTTTATCCGTCAATCACACTTTCAGTGTACTGAACGGATTTTGATGGAAGTTGGCATATCAATAATTTGGTATGAACTCACTTACGTGATATGATGTTTTTTATCCCACCGGAACACGAATGATACCGCTGACAGAAGATAATTTCTCTTATATCATTTATCTCTACATTATCTGTATTGCATGCAGCATCAATCAGCCCTATCATAGTCAAAGTCAAAATATTTATTTGTGAAATATAGCATAACATTTTTCTTCGCCATTGTCAGTGGTGTCTAAATAATCTTAGAAAGTACATATAACTCCGAAAAAGTCACATTGGTACTTGCTTGCTTGGTTTTGAACCCGCACTTTTATGCATGAGGAGTGGGTGTCTTAGACCTCCGGTCAAAATTCATAGTCAATGTTATTTATTATACACTAGCGGTCAGTCCCGGTAATGGGAAAATTTATAACCTGTGCTACTTCTTGACCATATAGTTTTCTATTAGTTATAGATTGGTCAAAGTCAGTGAAGTAGTTTCGGAGTAAACAAACAAATAAAAAAATCCTCTTCATAATATTAGCGTAGGAAGGCTTAGGGTGTTTTTCTACTAGAGATGTGCTATGCTACGTTGCTGTGGATGCGTTTGGCTTCCACCAATTATAGTCATTAGCACACATAGCTGAACACTGGTGGAAACGGACTCTGCTAAGCTATGTTTTTTATATAGAAAGAAGCGTGCTATGGATGCGTACTATAGATGTGTGCTATGGATAGCTTTCCTATTATCGATGCATTACATACCCGAGCTGCGCATCTTCCTCATTCAACTACACAGCTTAGTATCAGTGGAAACGGTCACATAGTTTCACAGCTTACCTATTACATCTTCGTAGCATAGCTACATAGCATAGGAAAAGCACCCTTATTCTAAGCTAGGCTTGTTAGTCTAAAATTGCGTAACCACAGCCTCTATTCATCTCCACATTAGCTATATTGCAATACGGTAGCATCGATCACTTCGATCAGCCCCATCATTGTTGGGTCTGCTCTCGAAACGTTTAGTAGTTAACCACGTACCTACATACATACCTAGCTGTGTATAGGGTGCTTGCAATGCAACTGGAGAGGGTTTATAGGCTGTGTTTTTTTTTTTTGTTTTGCTTGTGTATCGGTTTTCTTATTTTGAATACGTATTTAATAAGTATTAGGTTTGATTAACCTTTTTAGTTTAGGTTATTGTATTGTATAATAAGTGACTGTCATTTGTTGGATTACTTGGTAAATACATGTGATGACAATACTGTTTAGACCATAAATTATTGTGATTTTAAAGGCACTGGGCGATGATTTCTCTAAGTGACAGTCAGAAGTCCTTTAATAAATTAAAAAATATATGCCCTTTAGAAGGTTTTAGACGTATTGGCAACTGAAAAAACTAAAACAACTTAAATCACACCAGCACTTTTTTACTCATTGATGTTTTTGTAGTTAGTTCGGGATTTTTTGACCAAAACCAAAAATTTTGAATATCTCAGAAACTAGCCACTTTCGGACCAGGGACCTCAGGACTAATTTTGTAGGATATTAGTTGGATGGATGGACACCATCGAATTACAAGTCTTTATACATAATATGTTGTTTTAACCGTAAAAGTCCATATTTTGGTATTGGTTGGTAGATTAAAATCTGTATTTCTTTAATAAACTATTAAATTATATGGCTTTTACCATCTAACTGAAGTACGCAACACCTTTCTAGACTTCTCGACGAAACATACCAACAAATACTCAGTAGAAACTTGAAGTATAATACTGCAAGTACTATAATATGCAAAGCTCTTTACTAAATCACTTCAATATGCGAGATGCATCCCGGTAAGTTCTTGTTATAATATATTTCGATATGTATGGACGGTTGTGTGTATATAGATATAGGTATATAGGTACGTCTAAGCTTGTAGAATATTATAGAAGCTAGGAAGGATGTGAATGTAAACTTTGAATATATTTACTTGAATACTTGGTTAGGGCCCGTGGTTTACTCTCTTTTTATTTCTTTATATTTTAGGGACTTTTATGACGCATAGCGTATGCCAGTCCCACTGTACCCTAATATAGTAGGTATGAACACACAATAAATTAATGTATCAGGTCCATGAAACTGAACAACTTCTTTGCTTCACCAAAATTTGGCTTTGTTTATACTCGTATTCTGTGAGATGGATCACCTGATGGTAAGCAATCGCCGCAGCCTATGGACACCCGAAACACCAGAGGCGTTACAAGTGCATTACTGGTTTTTTGAGGGTTCGGAATTTAAGGGTTGTTGTAGGTTGTTCCTTGTCTAGGAATAAATCTAGGGCAAAATAAAATACTACTGTTCTAAGCGTTTAGGTCGTGGGCAAAACTTATTTAATTTATTTTTATAGTAGGTATAACTAATGTCAATCCAACATTATTTATCTATAAAGCGAAATATTTACAATATTAAATGTAGAAAACTTATCTACAAAACCTTTGCGTTTTGCTCTAACTCCTAAAACAGTTTACTTTCCCATCGAGACTGGGGTTCATTGCTATTTATATGGGATTCCCAAATTTTATTAATGTGTCGCTGCTTACGAAAGTTACTATTGGGATATTTTTTCATTACAGGCTCTAGTTCGATCCCTGTTCGTGAACGGGTACAACTTATAGTTTTCTAAATAACCAGTAGTAATGGAGCGTAGTCTTATGCCACATGTATGACGATAGACTCGCCCATATAACATAACATATGGTACGTGTGGGTATTGTTAAATAACTTTAACCTTTTGGAAATAAATAACGGCACTATCGCATCCTTAGAATGAAAGTGACTTATCTCAAAATTTCTTTAACATTCGATTTTATCATAAACTGGCGTTATAACTAATACATAAAAACTTGCAGTTTTTGGATTCGGTCACTTTCATTCAAAGGGTGCGTTATTTCATCATTTAAAAAATTGCTTCAAATAAACACTGGCACACAGAGCGCCTCATCATGAATACAGGCTGTTTAAACACCAGAACAATAAAAAAAAGAAGATCGGCTTCATTATGTAAATCTAAAAAAATAAATTCACCATTCCAGATACTTTAATGTCTGTCATTAGATATTTAAATCGTTGAAAATTTCTATTCAAAATAGGTACCGAGGGGGTGATTTAATAGTACTGATGTTGACTTAAAGTCAAGTTTGTGAAGCCCGAGTTATTTGAATGGGCTGACTGGATCGCTATAAATGAAGGTCTAAATGAATTCTTAGGGCGTAACCTAGGATTATAGGCGTTGAATTTCAATGTGTATGCTTTCAAAATTGAACCATAGCTATGTGGGCATGGCGGAATAAAATGCGTATTACCATCACTATTCTTCTTGCGAGTGCCGTAGGAATCTATTAAGCGACGATGCATGGGATTTGCGGACTGCCTAGAGTTACCGGGGTTCCGGCTCAAAGAGCAGCAGTAAGAACGTGGTGTTATTTAATCAGTTAGAGTCTGACAGACGACTCCTTTCATGGAGACAGGTTAGCATCGCTCTCTAATAAACCTGAATCTTTTAAACTGCGTTTACCAATCCGCTGATAACCATGCAGGAGAGTCCAACAGTTGATTGTCAAAAGCTGTTGATGTTGTGGCAACAGATGACAGAAGTGGCATATAGACTATCAACTATCACACATTAAATTTACATGCGAATAAACATGGATAGAAAATCCCAACTAACAACAGTTGGGCAGAAAGCCCGCTAGGCATGATCACGTCGCCTGGTCAAAGAATCTTCCTTTTCTTAGAGAACTTTATTCACTGTTTCCTAAAATGTTAATATACCAAATCAACACTTTGTTATTAACATTAATTATTTTTATTTAACACAACAACAAAAAATATTATTTAATGACAGATACTGAACCTCTAATGGAGTATCCAATCCAAACCAAACTAAAATCTTAGTCTTCATAACAAAAATCTAGACCGAGATTGAAGTCTATTAGTGTACCTAATGTAAATTCCATTTGCTTAGGTCACGCCCTGGGTACTGGGTACAATGTAATTTTCTTTGATGACAGTTGCCGACCAGAATTTCTAATTAGTTTAGGTCCCTGGTATGAACAATGGCTTCATAATTCTGAGAATATTGCTGTTCAAGCTATTTTTATGGTGGCGTTTTTGAGATTGATTTTTTTAATTGGCTTGTAACTTTTTAAAATCTATTGTGAGCTAGCTGGTGCCCACTGCTTCGCTTGCGTGGATTAATGAAAGCAGCCTAAATTACTCCTACTTCTGCATATAAAGTATCGTCACACCGTTTTTCCTCGAGGTTGTAGGCAGAGGTGTATATTACGGCACGTAATGCAATTGTACTATGTACACTCACTTTTCACCATTTGTGTTATATGTACCATGTAATAGGAGAGGGGGGGGGGTTAGCCTATTGCCGGACTCCGTTTACTTAAGAGGAATTTTCGGAAAAAGCACAGTAATAGTAAAGCTTTTCCCCATTAACGCACGTGATTTTTAGTTAATTTAGTATGTCTCACGATACTTATTATAAAAATAGAGATACTTTTTTATTTTATTAAGGGGGAAAAATCATCCAATGATTTCTCCCGCCTCGGGCGAGGCGAGAGGGAGTGTCAGACTCTTACTGACTAAAAACCACCCTGTTCTTACTCCTGCTTTTCGACCCGGAGCCCCGGTAAACCCGCTAGGTAGTCCGCAACTCCGGATCAGAAAAATAGAGATACTAGTGTTGTAATACTTCAAGTAACAACATTTGTGAAGATATATGAGGACATTTCATTAATATCTTCTATCTTACATTACATTACCTAGGATGTATGTATTTGTTAGGTTATGCTAAACAGTGGCTGATGAGCATCAACACGCCATTACTCGAACACGTGAGATGACATCATGTTGTTGTTTGCTCAGGAACTGTGGCGTGTGGCGTTGTGGGTAGACTAGCTAAAGGGGGTAGGAAAATGTACTTCGTATAATGTAAAGTCTAGCTAGGTTAGTTATAATAAGGTGTTTATTAGGTAACTGTCTTGGTGTATGAAGGTTTATGTTTAATTTTCTAGTTAAGATTACTTATGATATTTCAGTTTCGAAAATGTCTGTTTTTTTTTTTGTTTGGTGGGTGGACGTTTGTCTACCATCTGACCCAAGGTAAGAGATGATGCGGCCTACGATGGAGCACGACTGCTCATAAGCAACCTGTTCACTCGGGCCTTGAAGACACCAAGGTTATAGAAATCCCATCCCATCAGAAAACACAGACTCTGGCAAAGAATTCTACTCCTAACAGTTCGCACAAGGAAGTTTGAAGCGAAGCGCTTCTTGCGAGTGGGTGGGATATCTACAATGAAGCGTAGGAAGCGTTGGGTGTAGTGTAAGTATATTTACCAATTATTTGTCGTCGTCTTTTTTAATTTATTTAATAAAAGTATACTTTATACATCCGTTATATTTTCAAGAAAATAACAGACAACAATACTACTACACATTACTACGAATTACAAGAAAAAAAAACCTAAAGATACAATATCTTCTCACGTACACACAAATAAAGTCGCTTTACAAATACGTGCACAGTAATAAAGGCGGAGACTGTTCCTAACAAATATGATTCTATTAAGCTGTATCGTATGTCACCAAATAAAATATAGTGTAGGAGTAACTGTCAGCGCGTAGGACTTCAGCGCTGAAGACAGCGCCATGCATATTACATGAGGCCATGAAATACTGAAAATGGTCTCACTTTTCAATGAAGTCTCATGCTGTCTCTGTCTTTTTAAAGCGAAATGAAGAGACAGAAATACATTCTAAAACCGTTCCGGCTTCAAGTTGAGTGGTGTTTTAGTATAAATAATAAATATATTGATGAAAGACTCGTTCGTTTTGTAACTTATTCAGATTTGGTTTATAGGATTTGAACACGACAAACTTCTACATCAGTTGTAGAAGTTCGATCATATCTTATAATCTTTTGCGTTCGATTTTGGAGGAAGTAAAACATTCTGTATTTTTTATACTGTAGAAAACCTGCTCTTTCTTATTATTTTCAGGTAGGAGGTTAAGGGTGCTTTTCCTACGAAGATGTAATAGCTAAGCTGTGAAACTATGTGACCGTTTGTTTCCATTGATACTAAGCTGTGTAGCTGAGCTAGGAATGTACCCTGATGCAAAGTAGCTGATGAAGATGCGCAACTCGAGTATGCGCGGTTTATCGATAGTAAGGAAGCCATCCGTAGCACGCATCTTTCCATATAAAATATGTGTACCAATGAATATGATTAGTGGAAGCCAAACACATCTACAGAGCACAGCACTCTATTGGAATAGCCAGACCCTAAACATAAGCAAAGATAACACACACAAATGCCAATATAAACTAGCCAATCCCAAAGCTATGCAATTAGCCCAGCTTCATCCATAAAAATCCTTTATTTCAAACTTTGTCTCTTAACACACTGAGGCCACTGAACCTACGAAATATCTCCTCTAACAACAGCCTCACATCATTAAAGGAACGTTATGTCATCACGTACATACATACATAATGTACTTACATTATATATTACATACAAATCGCTCCTTTCCTCGCTGCTCTCAAGACCTCCTACGTGAAACGTGTGAATACGTCACGATTTTGCTCTCCGGCATCAAAAATTGATTCTCTTTATTCTTATGTAAGGCTTTCTACACACACATACACAATAATATTAAATACAGTACCTACTACCTGATAAAAATAGCACAACGATTTTTGGTATGAGACAATTTTGTGTGACATTTGGATCATTTATTTTTAAAAATCTTACCACCTTGTTCTTTGATTGATGAGAAATATACTTTATACGTAGCGACTTGTCCAATGGTCTTTTTCGAAAGCTAGATCGGCAAGTATTCAGTACCATTAGTATGAGTTTGCTTTATCTTTAAAGTAATCGAAATCAGAGCATGTTCGGCGCTCTGATTGGCCGGATTGAATAAACCAACCAACCAGAGCGTTCAACCAACTGTTTAGTACGAACGGTTATCGGCAGGTTAGGCTGCACAGTGGAGATTTTCTCAGTATTTTTTCGTGAGTAAACCGTTATTTTTAGTTAATTTGGTATTCTAAACGGAAGTTTACAAATCAGTCTGACAAATATATAGACTTGCAAGTGACAACAAAAAATATTGTGCAATATTAACCCAAGAAAGCTCTAAATATGAATCTTCATTAAATGGTCAATAATATTGCACAATGCGCGATATTGCGCAATAAATAGTTGATCGTCCAAAGACCGCCTAATGTTATAGGCACAACGTCATGTTGCGAGCATTATTAAATTAGGGAAAGGAAATTACGTTATTTCGCGTTTTTGTTATTTGTTCGAAATATTTGTTCTTGATAATGTGATTTGTGTTGGTGAAGAGTTAAAATGCTGTAATTGTGGAAATCCTTTCTTTGATATTTGGCTCGCCAGGTTATAACTACGATTGTTTTATTTCTATAAATAGTGAAAGCCTTAAAACTAAATCAACATTTTAATTATAACTTTCCTTTGACTTTGACAATCTAAATTATGTTATCGGCTTGCTCACGTTACTGCAGGAACTCGAATCGCCAGTAGCCGCGCGACAGTCGCTGTGTCTGCTCACGTGCCTCTGGCATGTCTTGAAACTGATCGAGTTCCACGTCAAACAGTTACATGAATATGTCGATAACATAATAATTAAATCAACCTTTGTAAAATATTTTTCATTCTTCAAGGAATCAATAAAATTTAATAAAACAAACACACTTATAAAACCAAAACTTTATCAATCTTACTAAAAACAGTACAACATAACAATTCCTTTCACAAATACCATTAAACAATAACACAAATACTCCATGATATACGGACCAATGGCAGCAAACGCGAAACACAGATAAAATAAAAAGAAAATAACACTTAATGGCGCGATAGTAATGAAACCTGTTGTTATCTTGAAGGATTGAAGATTATCGCGTGAAGTTAAGCCTAGATGGGAGAGTGGCGTGTATATAGCACAATAAAAGAAATAGAATGTATCATGGAGTTTGTTTTATGTCGATATACAGAGGGTTTAGTACGAGTTTTCGTTACGTTTAACGATGTTGCAACGATACTGCGTTCGGCGCTCTGATTGGTTGGTTTAATGGAGCCAACCAATCTAGAACGTCGAACGCGGTCATTATTTCGATCCTGTCAAACGTAAAACAAACTTGTAATGAGCTAGCAATATTTACAAGCTTTTGAAGACAATCAGGTGCCATTTAATTATTATGTTATCGGATTACTCATGTAACCATTTGACGAGGAACTCGACTAGTTTCAAGCCATGCTAGAGGCTCATATTCATGAGTAGCAATCCGCGACACACGACGCGCTGACTGTCAAACTGTTACTGAGTAGTAATTTAGTATGTCACACGAAAGTTATAATATAACGATGCCATTTTCTAATAGAGTTCGTATCGTATCTTTTATCCCTGAAGAGGTAGGCAGAGGTATACATTACGGCATGTAATAACATAATATAAAAATAAATAAGAAAATAATCACGCAGCCATAATGCGTGTTTAATCTAACGTGACAAGAAAGGAAAAATGTCATCGTAATAAAAATGCTAAACGGGCTGAGTCTGTGTGGGTATCAGTTAATTTCATATTTACGATACAAATAAGTTATTCTGTAACCTTAGTTTGCTTTACGTTGAACGAAAATGAAACGAGACCGCGTTCGGCGCTCTGATTGGCCAGTGTGAATGAACCAACCAATCGGAGCACCGAACGCGCTCTCTTTTCAATGTCGTTAAGCGTAAAGCAAACTTGTACTAAAGGCATTGGTGTGAGGTTTCATTAATACCTGATTTACATATTTCCTTAGAATCTTCTTCATAAATTGTTTGTTTATGGTTTGGCGTGATGTTTTCTAAGTCGTGCGGCGGAGTAGGAAGCTTTAATATCACGTTACCAGCATGGCTCTTTCTGTGGGTACCTTATGAGGTGACTACAGGACAACACATTTGACAGAAATCGGACAGCAGCGATCTCTTCACAACATATTAAGTTCGGCGCTCTGATTGGCCGGTGTGAACGAACCAACCAATCATAGCGCCAAACGCGGTCTCGTTTCGATCTCATTAAACATAAAGCAAACTTGTACTAAAGGCACTGGTGTGAGGTTTCATTAATACCTGATTTACATATTTCCTTAGAATCTTCTTCATAAATTGTTTGTTTATGGTTTGGCGTGATGTTTTCTAAGTCGTGCGGCAGAGTAGGAAGCTTAAATATCACAACCCTTATAAATCGAACTTTGTCGGTTTTTATTTTAGATAAGACTTTGACAAGAAAACGATGACTTTGACGACTTACGGCTTTTTAATAGTAAGAAAGACATTGTAACACAAAGACAATAATATTCTAAAGAACAGAAGCCAAATAAAATCTGTATAAAAGCGAGCGAAGTCACAAACAAGAGATAGTGAAAAATAAAACTAATAGAAACGCAGTCGACCGTTTTATAAGCTAACTAAGCGTAAAAACAATGTCAATGATTTTGCAAAAGAAAATTTTAATCTGAAATTGTCTTAACACTTCACGAGACCCGAAAATCGTTTGTAATTGAAATAAATGTTTTCAACACAGCCATTTTGCCAATCCAATAGATATCAAATAGCCTAAAAAAATATAAAGCAAGTTTCTTTTGTTTCTGATTTCAATATTTTTTTTTTATTGTATAAGCCGGTAAACGAGCAGACGGATCACCTGATGGTAAAAAGCAATCGCCGCCGCCCATGGACACTTTACATACCAGTCATTTGTAGTTACAAGTGCGTTGCCGGCCTTTTCCGGGGTTAGAAATTTAAACTACGCGTGTTTAAAGGTTGTCGGGGAATCGCGGGTATTTTATACCGTCTCTATTCATTTTAAGTCACGTAATATCCCTAAAACCTTGTCTTAAGTCTTAAAAATCTAAATTGGTTCAGCTCAAACGCGAGATAATCGTGTCACAAAACATACATACAGCTCAAATTAAGAACGCTCTTTTTTTAAGTCGATTAAAAAAATATCTTATTGGTTCAAAACGGGAATTGAACAAGCAACAATAAGAAAGCATTCCCTAAACGCATTTAATCAGCTGTGACGAGAAAAAAAAACATGTCGATGTAATAAAAATGTAAAATAAAACGTCATTTACGCCTCGCCTTGTACCGTTACCGGCTAATTCCATTCTCATACATATTTCATGGCTTTTCTGAATAACGCACGACAATTTCAGGTCACGCCCCATTTGTAAACATGTTTGCTTTATAGCCAACCCGTTTTACATAATTGATTTTTAATTGGTTTGTTACTTAGTTTTTTGATAAAGGATTTCGTTTTTACATATAATTATAGGTACTTAATTTTTTTTAATGATTCTATTTCTAGTAGTTAACTGGGTAAGCGGTGCTTCGGCACGAATGGGCGGGCTCGCCCAGATTGATACCACGGCTTTAAAGAAAACCGACGTGAAACGACGGTTGCCTTGGGTATTTCGCGATTGCTTAATATCAGGCCACCCGTAAGCTAGTTTACCGGTTTATTTTACAAAAAAATACGTATGTATAAACAACACAATCACAAAATCAAACATCGAGTAACAAATAAATCTTCTTTTAACAACACACATAATGAATTTTAACAAACTCAAATTGTTAACACACATTATAACGAACCTCTTTGCACCAACAAATTCTACGACATTAAGTTCTAAGCTTAATTAATGGAGTCCAGAAGCATATCTCATTTGTCCAAGGCATTTAATTTAAATCCTCAATAATACGTAATTTTATGAGTTAACCCTCAAACGGACACGTGTCCGAGCGCACGTGGGTTCCGTCATGTCGCGTCATCGCGGTTTAATTGGGGTCAGTAGTCGTTTGTTTGTGTCGCTCGATTGTTTTTATTGTGGTTCAAGTCTCTAGAGAGTTATTTTTCATTTTCTTTTTAGCCATTTGTATGTGTAACTGGTTAGGTATGGTTAAGGGTTAAGGCTTGTTGTTACAAGCTTCAGCAAAATTCCTAAATAGCGTTTTATAATTTACAATGGAAATCAAGCCCAAGTGTTGCTAGCGTTCATAGGCCGCGGTAACCACTTACTGGGTCGTGTGCTTTCTTGCTACTGTCATTTTATAAAAAATATCGCGAATTTGGAATGGTACTCCAGGTTTCCCAGGTTATCTGATCAGCCGCCGGCCGATAGCAGCATGCTCTAAGACAAAATATTTGATAAAAGATTGGAATTTATGGTAAACCTCCTTTTTAGAGGAAACTTTTCATTTAGCAGTGGACGAAGCTGCTGGCGGTGATGATGATGAATACTGCGATCGACAGCTGAGTAAACAGTTGGCAGATGAGTAAAGTGAATTTTGCATACACATTTCTCTTGTATTGACAAAAATTTCGCTTAAACCTTGGACCAAGCTGTCAAATATGATGGGGCAGGACATTAATTTCGGTACCAGACGCCATATTGTTACAGCGACCTCTAGGAACAATGCAAATGTTCTGATAACGTTGTGAATTTCTGTTTACAAGACATTTATGGTACATTCTGTTACGACTTATAAAATTAAGGGACGTCGCCGTTGATAGGGTTAGGTGATAAATTGAAATAAATTTGCAATTTGTTGAAATTGTTTTAGGGCTTTATTTCGTATGCTGTTTTTGTTTTAGATTTATTTTCGTGTATTGTGTTGAAGTAATTGAATGAAATGGTATTGAAATGTCAGATTTGGTTTGGTTAAATTTTATTATTTTAGCAGAAGTCAAAACATAATTTATTATAAACGTTATTTGTGAAAAAATGTTAAATATCGTGTCTTCACCCTCTGGCTGAAATATTTTACTAAACCCACAATATAGTCTTTATAGCATAACTACTAACAAAATCTAAATAATTTATATTTGTTCGTCTTCTATTACATTTTTATAAGACCGCGTAGTAAAATGAGGTAATTCTCAGAAACAAAACGATGAGACCTAAAGTAATTCTCGTTGTATTTCAAAGAAAATTGGTGTTCTCATTTCCACTCAGGTAATATTTATGTACATAATGAATTTGGTGTCCTATTATATTTAGCTTTTAGTGTTTAGATAAAAGGTCTCAAAATTAGACCTTTCTTTGAGTAATTGATTGTTATTAAAAATGAAACCTACTTGCGAAATTATTTTTGGTAAAAGTTCTTACTAGTTAACTAAATTAAACACTTTTCGTTGGCCGTAAATTATCACTTATGGTAAAATTTAATGAGTATGAATTAAGAAATATCCTGGAATGGAATGTAGAAATATCACCAAAATACTATCATGTCTATACCATTTTTACTAATTCACTCATTTATTCATTCACTCACTCAGTCACTCACTCTTGCACTCACTCTTGCACTCACTCTTGCACTCACTTACTCACTCAGTCGCACTTCACGCTGGTATCCGGTGAGAAGCTTGCACTGCACTATTTAATATATTAGATAAAAACGATTAACCCAATAGTTATGAGACTTGAGTATCGAACTGAAAATGTTGTATACAGTAGACATATTTATTTACATATATTTTATGACTACAATTACTATTAAAATCTTAAAACGTTTTATTCAATAATTTATGACGCATACTGCGTATACATCAACAATCTCTTAAATTAACCCGCATCACTAAATTAATAAACTCCAAACGATAATTAAATTACAAATAAATTAACGAATACCTTAATTAGGGGTAAATATTACCCCGGGTTTATTTGAAAGCTTCATACGGTGAGCGGTCAAAGGGTTGGCAAAGCAAAGGTAGACGGGACCCGACCAATTACAGTTTTAATAATTAATAATAATTTGCAGCGGGGTCTTTTTTACCCCCTTTTTCCTCTGGCGTTTGCAGGGTATGAAAGAAAATTAGAATTTCTGCGTTCTTTGATGTGATGACGGTTGGTAAATCTTCGTTTTTTTAGTAATTATCGCGCGAGTTAGTTCTGTGAATGTTGTTTTATGTTGATTTAAGTCGTATTAGTATTGGATTAAGGATTAAAATTGAATAAGAGGCATTCATCGCTGCAGCTGACGGATATTTTCATAAGATAAAATAAATGTTTTAAATGTATTTTACTTGTTACAACTGGAAATAAAGTAATTGAAAATGAATTCAACCACAGCCCTTTATTAATTATGTCCGGACACATTATATTGTTATACGTTTATTTTAATAAATAGTTTTTTCAGCACTAGGATTTTCTTGTCGTGGGTGCGTTTAAAAACATACAAGTTCACATACACATCACATCCAGACCCGGAACAACAATTTGTAGTATTATTAGAACATTTAAAAACTTATATAACAATTTGTGGATCATGTACAGAGTTACTCCGTGCGGGAATCGACAGCTGTATTTTTATGGAAATAAAAGTAGTCCAAGATTTCTTTATGAGCTGCGGACAACCTAACATGTTACCGGGGCTCCGGCTCAAAGCAGGAGAAGGAACGGGGTGATTTTTAGTCAGTAAGAGTCTGACACTCCCTTTAGAGACCAGAAGACATTTGATGATTTTGGCCCGTCAAAAAAAAAATAAGATTTCTTCCTGAGAATAATTAAGATAAGTCTTGACTGACCCAGATACCAAACCCATACACCATTAGACTACCAACACACCCATTAAATAAAACAGTAATCACGATGAATAATAAACAAACTCTAAATACATATAACCTTCACAACTTCCCAACTAATCAACCCTTTGGAACTTCAAAACTAAAACATAAACACACGAATTGACTTAAAATCGAAAGCCGAAGTGAAGTCACACTTAACACTTGCGAGCGACAGGGGGTCGATTTGTCCCAACCTATCTTTCGGTTCGGACGGGTAGCGGGGTAGCGACAAAGTCGTTTATTATATCACCGCAACCGATTTGCTCGGTAAACGAAGTCATAGAGCGTAAATCGGTACATCAGTTTGCTTGGAAGTGAGTTTGCGTTGTTATTATTATATACAATAATATTATATTCCTGGTGTGCGCAGATAGTGATATTTTACTTACTAGCAAGCTGTGCCCGCGGCTTTGTCTGACTAGAAAAATTACTTTGGATAGTCTTCTCGTGGTCACAGCTTCTCTCAGTATGTGATTTTTCTTAAGAGGGGACAATCATCCAATTACTTCTCCCACCTTGGGCGTGGCAGAGAAGTGTTAGACGCTTACTGTCTAGAAAACCTCCTCGTCCCCGTTCCTACTCATGCTTTTGGAACCGAAGCCCTACATACAGACAAACTAGGTAGTCCACAGCTCCGGAGCAGGCATCAGCCTTACTGAGCACTAACACTAACTAACAGGTGGTGTAATTGCTCTTCGGCGCACGGTCTGGTTCTGGTAGGGCTGTGAGTTACCCTTGCTCGCTGAGTTGGTTTTACGTTGAATGAGATCTAAACGAGTATTCGACGCTCTGATTGGCCGGAAAGAACGAACCAACCAATCAGAGCGCCGAACGCGCTCTCGTTAATATTTTTGATATATATTAAATGTTACATAAAAGAAATCTTTCTCTGTTTTATATATAAAAAAACCTTAGCTTTTATATAGTTGTTTTTTGCGTGGGTGTTTATTACCACAAAGTTAATTGAATTAGAAAAGGAAATTAAACACTTCGATTAAGGTAAGTGAAGTATTAAGATTTATTGGGTTTTAGAATTCGAGATCTAAGAGTATTTTTTATTTGTTATTTCTTTTGTACAGTTATTTTATATATGGACTCGTATATAACGAGGTTGGGTTCGGCATAGACCCTCAATCATGGGGAAAAATGTGATGTTATGAAGCAGAATTGAAGGGTGGCTTTCCTTATTTTCGACCATAAATAAAAGCCTACAAATCTCTCGTTTAACAGGACCATTTTCCTATTTTGTTTTTGGACACATAATAATTTTTTCTTCACACTAGTCTTACTTAAAAAAATATTCATCTACACAAACTTAAGTATAATCGTTTAGTGCGCTGGCCGCGCAACGTGTCGCAGGTTCGATTCCCGCACGGAGCAACTTTTTGTGTGATCCACAAATTATTGTTCCGGGTCTGGGTGTCATATGTATGTTAACTTATATGTTTGTAAACGCACCCACAGGGGATGAGCTGAGAATATGATTTTTTCATCACAAATTGTGCTTGAAGTCACGCGAAGTCGTGGGCAAAAGCTAGTAAGTAAATAAATACTCATTGTATTGTCGCATTGCATGTTACCAACTCTTTAGTCCGTTCATATACAACTAGTCTGTGTAAAAGGAAGTAGACATCGCCTGGAGGCACACACTAGCACAGTATTAGGTTTAAAGTCGTAATATAAATAAATCTAGACCTTACAGACATAAAGGCTTATGTGCTCTTTGCAATTTTGAACCTTATGACTCTTAGGTTTAAGGGTTAAATTGTGTTTTGGTCCTTATGCCTCTATGTTGTAGGGTAAATAATTGTAGTAAGTTGTCCCTAGGGTATGCTAGTTTTTGCCTTTGAGAGCTTGTATGAACTTCCTATTGTAGTGCAGTATTTTAATTAGAATTTATATCATGTAATTACAAGTAAAAGTGTTGTTTAGTTGTAGTTTAATATGGGTTTTAAGTGTGGGAGAGCCATGCTTCGGCACGAATGAGTTGGTTCGACCGGGGTGATACCACGGCCTCACAGTTTGACTTAACACTGTTGTGGTGGTGGCAGGGTAACTGGCTGCCATGCAAAATTTTACGGGTTCCAGACCCGCACGGAGCAACCTACTAAATGTTTCACAAATTGTTGTTTCGGGTCTTGTATGTGTGTTGTATATGTGAACTTGTATGCTTGTAAGGCACCCACGACAAAGAAAAAACCCTAGTGTAGGGCAAAGGTAAAAAAATAATTGCTTACCATAATTATAGCAAATATAAAAAAAAACCTACAACAAGCAATTTTCGTTTTCATTACCTGTCAAAATCTACGCTCTTCAGTAAAAATTACCAAAATATATATTTTGTACTAAAATTGTTGTTTGTTTTCCGAGGATAACTCTCATCCATCTATATTAATTAATATCTGATTGATGTGGGTACAGCGAATAGTTATTTTGTTCGTCGAAAAACAGTTACCGGTGCAGATAATTAAAAAGTCCGTGGCGGCGAACGGGTTAAAATTGGATATGGAAATTGGTCCGCCGAAGTTTATAATACATTTTGGGAAAAACTTTTTCCAGAATAATAATATTTTTCTTGGTTGGTTATTTATTATTTATACTCGAACGTTCTTATCCATGTCGGCAAATTGGTTTCGGAATCAGAAATTGAATGAAATATGATTTATTGATTTTTCCTACGTTGCGTTGTTGAAGTTTTCATTTTTTTCTGATTTATTTTTCGTGTTTGAGTTTCAGGAAAAGTCTGGTCGATCTCCGGCAATAATTGGGTTATACATTTTTCTTGGTACGAATTCTGAATAAGTGCGAAACAAAGCTGGACGTAAATGACAAAATGTCAAAGTCACCATTGCCTGATGATATAATTATTAGCCGTAAGAGATTCATTGCTGAACATATGGCCTTCTCCAATATGCTACGGACAACATAACCGGTTACCTAGGCTCCGGCACAAAGCAGGAAAAGGAACGAACGGGGTGGTTTTAGTCAGTAAGAGTCTGACACGTTCCTCTCGCCTTACCCAAGACGGAAGAAATCGATGGATGAACCCCTTTATTAAAAAAGGGCCTTCCAAAATGACTTTCAAATCGACCAGTTAGAAGCAACCTTCAAGATATCCACCAAAACATAACCTATTATCCAATACAAAAAAATAACAAGCCTAAAATTATTATTCGAGCACCAACCTTGAAACTTGCATTATAAAAAAAGATTCTCCCATCTTCGGGTACGGAAAGTCCTGTCAATAAATCAGTAATACCCATATTCCAAGCATATGAAAGCAAAGAATACCCATTATCCCTTTTTGTATGTGAACCTGAACATTTGTTAGGCACACGTATTGTTCGCCTGTAATATCCAACAAAGATGGGATTTGGAAATCAAAACTAAAAACGGTTCTGTTGAGAGTATCCATTGTACTATCTATGCTGGATAAATGTTGAGTCACTGCATAAAATGAGAGTCATTGAAAACTTACGGTTCGGCTTACAGTGGAAGCGAGGAGAAATGAAATAGAATTTTTACTGCATAGCGCTTTGATGAGACTTACGCGACGTTCTGCCGTCGCGTTATTGCCATTTTCACAAACCATTTCTAGGTCCTAAACCATGGGTATGAAAGAACACAATGATTTGACACCACTGACAAACGGTGAAGGAAAACATCTTGAGGAAACCTCGGCTAACTTTTTAGCCTTGATAAGTCTGCGTTTGGCCACCAATCCGCTTACTGCCAGAACGGCGAAGCGAATATGTGGCCGAAGATAGAACACACAGACTTAGAAAGTACCTATTCACTCTGACCTTGAAAAGATCCGGATTGTATTTCTCAGGAAAAATAGAAGTCGGCAATTATAAGTTTGAAACCACCAACCGGCTTTGAGCAAGCGTGGTGATTAATGCTCAAATCTTCTACGTGGCAGACGAGACTTTTGGTCAGCAGTGGCTCATTTTTGGCTTTTGATGATGTGGTACTCGTTTAAATTAAAGTAATCATTTCTCACTTTTTGTGTTATGAACGCCATTGTAATAACAGATGAGCTTATTCCCAAATACCCAGCTTCAATCTACACCCATACAATACCACATCAAAATCAACAAACAGACAAACGAATCTATCGCTTCACATATCCTCGAAATATCTAATATCTATACGGACACGCGTAGCTTACCCCCAATCCTCCATTAAGCCGGGTAACGTTATGAAAAACATTATCTCACTGACTGTCGGTCTATTGTACCCCTGCAACCGGGCGCAACTCGAATACCATCTGTTAAGCCTGCTCTAGGGTTAGCACTGTTTTTGTGTTAAGGTATAATATTTTTATTGAATATATTTGTTTGGTTGATAATTGTTAAATCTAACTAGCGTAATAAATGGAAAAGTTTGTGTGTATGTTAGTTACTCAATCACGTCAAAATGGCTTAAGGGCTCGGGATGATATTTGGAACAATCTGTCTGGAATAACACCTAGGTTACTTTTTATCGCAGAGGTGTCACTTGCAGAAGCAGAATTCTATATTATTTGGTTTGTATCATATTTAGTACCATTTCTTAAGCCAGATTTAAAATATACTGAGTGTATTTTTAGGTTTACGTGTTTTGTTGTTAGGTATTGAATGTGTCTATTATGAATAAATGCCTAACCTAATAATTAAATGTGTCTTGCCATATTTGACTCCTACTTTATACATTTTCAATTATTATCACAAAGTCACCTTTTCCCACAAAAATTTTTCATAACAATTTCCCCAGACAACCTCGCTTTTATCATTTACACGCCCAAAACCAAGAATTGATTTCACACACCGCACTCATTAAACTTAGTGTTGACTTATTTAATAGTTTACAACTCCGAAACTGCTTTGAAGTTCACGATAACTGTCTGTTCACTACAAAGTACCCCTGTTATATGGAACTATGAAGTTTTGATAGCTCTACCAATTTCCTGTAAATAGTTTAATTTGACTTCAGTGATAAGTAATTGTTCTGTTTTAGTTTCGTAGACGTAGATTAAAGTTTTTGATGTCAATCTAGTTTAAAGTGATATCTATTAGAACAAGGTGGGATGAAATAAATTGTGTGGGTGACCATTTTTTACTTATCATCATCATCATCAACAGTCTATAAGTGGCTACTGCTGACCAAAGGCCTCTTCTCACACTTAGAAAGTTTGAGCATTAATCACCACGCTTGCCCAATGCGGGTCAAACTTATAATTAGAAATTATAAGCCAAGGTTTTCTTACGATGTTTTCCTTTACAGTTTTGTCAGTAGTGTCTAAATAATCTTAGAAAGTACATACAACTTGGTAATTGGGTCTCCGGTAACGAAACACAACGCAAGCGTTGTTTCACGACGGTTTTCTGTGAGGCCGTGGTATCACTCCGTGCGAGCAGGCCCATACGTGCCGAAGCATGACCCTCCCACAGTTATCTTTTTCTTTCATTTCATTTGATATAGTTTGAAAGACAAACGAAAGATATGTAATTATTAGTTCTTGCTAATGAAGTCGGCGTTCCGAAATGAAGTCTTGGCTATCGGCCAGAAATTGTACGACGTGGAAACAGTATTATGTACCTACTGAAATATATGTATGTATTCTTTAATTGATCGACGTTTCATTAGTTATGATTATGTCAGTTAGTTGGTTTATTATATTGATGATTTGCTATGCTTATTATTTCGATGCATTGAAAGTTTATTTTTATATGTATGTGGCGAAAATGTTTTTAACCGACTTCAAAATAGGAGTTCTCAGTTTGACCTTTATGAGTGTTTGGGCTCAACTATCTCATCTCGCGTTTAACTGAAAACACCAGAATACTGAAGTCTGGCGTGTCTCGGGGATATGAATAACTGTCTTGGATCTCGCCACGAAATAAATTAGAAGAGAAGAAAAACAAACAATAGTTTTCACTTCCCTTGGTGAAATTTAACACAGGAGACAGAATGACTGAAGGTTAAAGGCACAAAAAAATGGTTAATAATGTTTTTTCACAATAAATATACCTAATTCCTTTTATAGTATACACTGTAACGGTTCTTCGCTTCAGGTTCGAAACAAACTTCAAAATTACACAAAATAAATAATTACTTAATTCCTAAAGCTAACGCTAATTACTATTTACATTATTATACAAATAAAAAAAAATATTAATATGAACTAAAACTAATTAAATATTAATTCATAAGCAAACTCGGGAGGCACAGTAAGTTTAGCAGTTCACGCCGTGATCGCGTGGAGGGATCGATAGGCGGCGCGCGCTGTGGAATTTTACCTGTGCCAGAGCTAACTGGACGACGTTGAGGTCGGACGTGCCGCGTTACCTAAATATTCTTTCCTTCTACCTGCGACTATTATATTGAGTCGAGATTATTCAATATATTATAATTTTATAAATGATAAATGATAAATGATATTTATTTCTGTAAATAGATTATAAAATAACACTTTTACACGTCAATATTTCAAATAGCTAGATGAGGCCGGCATTTCCTATCCGACTACTCTGAGAAGAAATGCCGAAACAAACTCAGAGGTCATAGTCTCTTTTAAAGTCCAGACAAAATCAATTAAAGATGTCGGAGAACCGTGCAAGTTTATTCTGTAGTGGTCTTTTGAGGAAAGAACCACAGCAGTTTGAGCGGACCTGTTCAGATGGCAGCACGCATGTGTCAGTTTACAATGAGCTCAGCTGACGGCTGTTGCTGAATGATCCGACGAACAATACCTACCAAAAGAACATTTGGGTAGGCCACACAAATGCTCACACTGTCAGAACATAATTAACTAAAAGTGAAATGACTAGGCAAACTCTCGCACGGTCCTCAAACTAACAATTTTAAAAATAATATGTGAAAACAAAAAAATATCGAATGATATTAATGTATATCATGTCAAATTGTATAAAAATGTAACTTGTGTTACAAACATGTCAACATGACCTGTGTGGACATTATAGCAGCTCACTCCCAAGCCTGACTATCATCTAAGTAGTCTTTAATTTTATAAAAAGCTTTACTATACAGTTTTTCTTTAATAACATTTTTAAATTTATTCAGGCTCAAACTTTGAATATCGCTGGGAATTTTATTGTAAAAGCGTATGCATTGACATCTGAACGAACCACTTATTTTCTTAAGTCTAGTAGTGGGAACAATATATTTGTTTTTATTTCTAGTGTTTATATTATGTATATCACAATACTTTTTGAATAAATTTATGTTTTTGTGAGCATACACTACATTTTCATAAATGTATTGAGAAGGAACAGTCAATATATTAATTTCTTTAAATAATTCCCTAAGAGAGTGCCTCGGACTAAGATTATAAATTGATCGAATGGCTCTTTTCTGCAGCACAAAGACAGACTGAATGTCAGCAGCATTTCCCCACAGGAGGATACCATATGACATGATACTATGAAAATAACTAAAGTATACTAATCGCGCTGTATTTACATCGGTCAAATTTCTAATTTTTTTAACGGCATATGCTGCAGAGCTGAGTCTTTTCGACAACTTATCTACGTGTGGAGCCCACTGTAGCTTAGCGTCCAGAGTTATACCTAAAAAGACAGTTGAATCTACAGGGTCCAACTCCTCGCCCTTGATTAGCACGCTGGTTTTCACATGTCTAACATTTGGTGTTGTGAATTTAATGCATTTAGTTTTTGATTCATTAAGTAATAAATTATTGGCACTAAACCAGCGTACTATTTTTGAGAGAGCACTATTTACATGATCACTGACTAATTGTCCACGTTTCAGTTTAAACAATAAAGATGTATCATCAGCAAACAGTACTATCCCATGGTTATCCTTCACAAGGTAAGGTAAATCATTAATATAAATAAGAAAGAGAAACGGGCCGAGAATTGACCCCTGCGGAACACCCATCCTAACAATAGACCCGGAGGAAACTTTTCCGTTAATGTCGACTCTCTGAATCCTATCACTCAAGTATGAAATAAGAAGATCCAGAGAGCTGCCCCGTATTCCATAATGGGATAGCTTCCTGATCAGTGTTTCATGAGAGACACAATCGAACGCCTTGGATAAGTCACAAAAATACCCAATGCGTCGGCCGAGTCCTCCCATGCATCATAAATGTTATTAAGAAGTTCAACACCGGCATCAGTTGTTGAACGACCCCTTGTAAAACCAAACTGGTTTCCATGTAATAATTTATTTCTATTAAAGAATCTTTGCAACTGATATAGAATAATTTTTTCAAAAATTTTACTGAATGTAGGTAGTACTGAAATAGGTCTAAAGTTAGTGGGGTCAGAAGTACTACCCGATTTAAATAACGGAGTTATTTTACTATTCTTCATGAGATCAGGAAACACACCACGATCGACACAGTTATTAAAGATTAGAGCTAATACGGGTGCTACAATATCTATTACAGAGCCGGTAATGTACACAGAATTACCCCAGAGATCTGCAGTCTTTTTCTTGTTCAAGGTATGGAACGTTTTGACAATATCTGTATAATCTATGTGTTCGAAAGAGAAGCCTAAATTGCAAGCTGCAACATTTTCTTTTAGTAAAGATTCTGCAACTGTGGGAGATGAGTTCAAAGACTTAGTAGTGGATACAGGAACGTCCGAAAAGAAGTTTTCAAATGCAGCTGCGACTTCTGCATCCGATTTAATTACATTATTATCAATTATAAGACTAAATTCACTACTCTTCTCTTTAGACCTCCCTGTTTCACTGTTAATAATACTCCAGGTCGCTTTAATTACATTGTCACTGTTTTTTATTTTAGAGCTCAAGTATAACGATTTTGCAATTGAGCAAACTTTTTTAAATAATTTAGAATATTTCTTTACATATTCACTAAATTCAGTTGTATTAATATATGTTCTCTCGTTATAAAGTTCATATAGGCGTTTCCTACTCTTATAGATGCCAGTAGTTGCCCATTGATTGAAAGACGCATTGCCATGAGCTGGTATGGTTTTAGGTGTGAAGGTGGACTTAAACTCGGTATGGTAAATGTTAAAAAATTCATCACACAAGTTATTAGAATTTTTATTCCTTAATAATAAAGGTATTTTGTCAGTGAGTTTAGATTTGAAAGTTTCAATGCGTCTTTCAGTCTTTGGGTTAACAATAATATGTGGTTTCGACACTTTATTTACTTTATTTGTTATTGAAATTAATTGTCCACAATGATCTGAATCAAGCAATGATATTATTTGTTTATTAGTTGGTACAATGTCAGTATAAATATTATCTAGGCAAGTGGCACTAGTAGGAGTTATCCTAGTGGGCTCCAGAAACAGGTTCGTGAGGTTAAATGAGGCAAATAAACTTACAATTTTTGTACTTAAACTAGAATTTTCTAACAAATTCACATTAAAATCGCCACAAGTAATGATGAATTTATTTGAACTACTGAGTTTATTTAGTACTTCATCTAATACTGTTTCAAAACAGTCATACAAACCAGTAGGTGGTCTATACACACTTAAAACAATAAACCGCTCTAATTCCACACAGGCTATTTCAACAGTACGTTCAACAGAGTAACTAACTATATCCTTGCGTTCTTTAAATTTAAGTTTGTTGTTTAGTAAAATTAGTGAACCACCATGTATAGCGTTCTCCCTGCTGAACGAGCTACCAATCTGATGATTACCAAAGTTGAACATTAGTTGATGAGATTTCAACCAATGCTCAGTAATGCACATAATATCAATACTATTACAATTTAAAAATAGTTCTATTTCTAATTCTAATTCCTTACTCAAAAAACCTTGTATATTTTGGTGAACCAGATTGATAACATTACTGTTATATTTGCAAGAGGTGGACTCTCTTGTCTTATTTTTTAATTTAAATTATGGGGAATGTCAATACTAATAGAATTATTTTGAGCTATGTCAATATTTGAATGTTGCTCAATAGGAGCAACCTGTTTAGCCAAGTTTTTGGCTGTTATATTAATAAAATATGATAGCGACACAGCTATCTGTCTTAAATAATATATATAATATAGATAATTATATCTATCTAGTACTTGCGCGGCTGTTAAAGTTTATAACAATTGAGTGTATCGTTTTCACCCCGAATCGGGTAAGTGTTGCAAAATTATATCTATTAAGTATAGCTCAGTAGAATTGTAAGTCTGATAAATATGCGTTGGGCTCATCTTCTCATTAAATTGCTACCTTGCTATAAATTGCTTGTTTGTTCAAATATGTAGTAGCTTGTAGTGACAGATATTTTTATACTAGCTACCTTTCTGCTGCTTTTATGTACATTGACTGCCTCATCAGTGATCACTATTTCATGTCATCTTTACCATCTGTGCCTCATAGTATCACGTCGCTTTTGTAGAATTCACATAGGGGTGTGGCAGTCACGTAAATATTGAGGGTAGTGTTAAAGTGGAAGGTTTACACTATTCCAGGGTTCACCGCTCCGGTACCGGACTTCGCTGGTACTAATTGGACTACCCTGCAACCTACTTTCTACCTGCGCTACGACGACCACCGGACTACCCTAGTGGCCGACCACGCATTCGCCGATCTATCAGGGCAGTGGTATTGATTGCTGGACTTTTCACGTGTTGGTCTTAGTGAATATTAAAGAACCCACTGTCTCGCTTGATCTTATATTTTTATTATACCTTCTCTTATCATTATAACAGCTGTTTTATTTACCCAAAAAGGTATAGTTGTTACATTGGCGCCCAATAATAGGATACTCCTAAGACCAAACTGCGTGATAAGTACTTAAACATTTAATAGTTTTCATTGGTGTTGGCTTTTAACCTCATAGTTTTAAGGTTGATTTTACATTGTAACTGTGAAGTGTGTGGTCGTACAGTTACTTATGATTACTATCTAAACATATCTCTTACATTTAATAAAATTATATACATGTTTTTTTATTAAAATAAATAAATAACTGAACTACCACTCATAATCTAACCTAACGTTGGAAAGCCTTGTGTAGTATTAAATTTCATCATATTGTATTATCACTGTTGTAACTAGTGGGTACTTTGTATTTTGTTTTTCCGATCACCCTCATTTTCTCATTATCATTGTAACACGCATAATATTGTAGTGCTTAGAGCTAATTTTGCAACACATATCCGACAAAAATATGTCGTATCCTATTAAATTTCTCTCCTTACAAAAAGCCGAATTACAGTACGAGGTAGAACTTCGTGGTGGAGTAGGTGAGTCAGTCCAAGAGTTACGAAAACAGATCGTTAAATTGTCGCAACTTCTTCCATCCGAGGACATTCTCGAGTCACATTTGGACCCTGTAGATGATTTAAAGGAAGCCAAGGAGTCTCTGTTAAAGTCACAAAGCAATTTAACAAATCTTAAAAGTAGGATTGATAAAAATCTATTAAGTAGGACTGAAACATTGCTACATCATATTTACCACCGTATTAATAGAATAGAAGTTATCGAAGAGGTACGCGATCTACACAAGGTCTGCACTTCCAGTTTAAATTCACAATTAAAGGAATTGTCTACATTGAAACCGTCTAGTTCTAATCCCAAACCTTTAACGTCTGTCACAGATACCACAATCGATCCTTCCACCCTATCAGTTACATGTGAACGTAGCGTATTTGCCGAGATAACCAAACTAAAATATTCTGGAAAAACTTGTGTTCACTCCTTCATCCAAAAAGTTGAGGAATTTGTACAAGCTAGAGGCATCTCTTTCGAAAAAATACTCTCACTTGCGTATGAAATATTCACCGATGATGCACTACATTGGTTCCGCTATAATAAAAATAGAATTAATTCTTGGCATGAGTTATGTGTGCTGTTAAAGGAGGATTTCAGCAGTAACGACTATGACTACAGACTAATGTCAGAAATTCGGTCGCGTACGCAAGGCGATCAAGAAAATATCACTATTTATTTAGCAATTATGCACGGAATGTTCTCACGTCTTTCGAAACCTTTATCTGAAAATGATAAATTAGATATATTGATGCACAACATTCGGCCCTGTTATGCAAACACTCTGGCTGCATCTCCTTGCATCAAATCTATTGATGACCTCAAATCGGTTTGTCGTAATTATGAAACTATAAAATCAAGATTTTCTCAATTTCACGAACCACCTAAACTAACTAGTAGTACTCTTGCACCCGAGTTTGCCTATAAATCAGATCTTAATTATACAAAATTTAATCAACAACCAAAATATAACAATTACAATAAACCATACAATCAGAAAAATAACTACATTTACACACCTAAACATAATTCCAACTACAAAGAAACATTCAATTCTGATAATACTAATCTGAGTAAGGATAATGGTATTGCTGCTATATCTACTGAAGTACCTAGGACCGTATTTTGTCCCAGATGTAGATCTAACAGTCACTCTCTAGGAGCCTGTAGACAGAAACGCTTTCCTATTTGCTTCCGCTGCGGTAAGAAGGACGTGCGTTATCCAGATTGTCCTGACTGCAATGGAGTTCATTCGAAGGACGAGCCCTCAAAAAACTAAGTAAGCCTGATTGGAGTGGCCGCGATAAGGAATGGAGGGATTGGTTAACATTTATTAAGAAATTTTCCACCTTTTACTCGGTCGCTTCAATCAAGGATAAATCAGATAAATCTAATATCGACAGAACTCGACCTTATGTTACCATTAGAGTTTTAAATCAGCCTCTTACTGGTCTCTTGGATACTGGTTCATGTGCTACTATTTTAGGCAATGGATCACATAAACTCATTTTGAGTATGGGAAATTCCCATATTAATATGCTGAAGGATGATATTCCTATACAGTTCACTGCTGCAGGTGGGGAGAAACTTAATTCTATCGGAGTTATTCGTCTTCCTGTCCATTTTCTAAACCAAACACACTACATTAATGCCCATGTGGTACCTGAAATTAAAAACTCTTTGATTTTAGGCATAGATTTTTGGCGCACGTTTGGACTATTTCCTAAACATTTAGATGTCATATCATTTTATAAGGACTCTGAATCAGGTTTTCCAACTGATGGTGTTAAGAAATTAAACGCTGTATGTCCGTACGAACATTTGACAGACGTTCAAAAATGTGCCGCCGATAATTTGATTACTCAATTTCACGATATTTCCTATGAGAAACGTGGACTAGGTCGCACGTCACTAATCACACATTCAATTGATACTGGGGATGCTGCCCCCATACCGACACCCGCTAAGTATAAGTATGTATCTGCCAGATACACGAAATGGTTTTTATTGCATTTTTAGCTTCAACGTACCTATATCTATCCAATAAAAAAATATCAAAAAAATTGTAACAGCCGAACATGGTTTTTTTCAGACGCATAAGTATTTATCTGAATTAGCTAGGAAATAAATACAACGTACAAATATGTAAGTTCCAGTTAAATAGTAGTACGCGGGGGGATCGAGACGCGGGGTGCGGGCATCTGCCGCTCGCTCAGTTCTTCGCGGTAACAGCGAGCGGCACGCGCGAGCGGTGCGTTATATTTTATTAATATAGTGAACGCTATAAATTCTTAGTATCGTTAAAGCAAAATGCAATTAAAAGGCGACAGAATCTCACCATGTCACCACCAAATGAGATTTATTCGTCACCTAGACAAGGTAAGTCCTAATGATAATTATTATGGAATTTTAGCCATTGCCAGATTTTAATTGTAAAATGTATCTAGGCACTTAACTACTTATTCCATGGATATCGCGTAAAATATTCGATAAATATTCCATTGAAAAAGTGTGGATGTGGCAGTTAGAGTATTTTGATACATTCTAAGACCGGAGTAAAATTATCTATGTGTTATAAAACAAAACCATAAACCTTTACAAACAAAATTTCCTTGTAAACATAAACTGTACTTAATTTTAAACTCAGTTACCAAATTTCAAACCATAAATCCTTAAAATGACAAAGATATGACAATTTATAATTTTTGCAATCTTAAATTCGCTCTCCTGCTTTTTCAGTTACTTACCTTAGGACGTGTCGATACGTCAACGTTACTACCGTATGTCTCCAGAAAAACAAAGGATCTTAGTTGATCAACTCGATGAGATGCTAAAAGATGATGTTGTGGAGCCATGCGAGAGTCCGTGGTCCTCTCCAGTTTTACTGACACCCAAAAAGAACGGAGAACTCAGATTCTGCCTCGATAGTCGAAAGCTCAATGCTGTTACGAGAAAAGACGCGTATAGTTTACCGTACATCACCGAAATTCTCGATAATTTACGGGATGCTAAATATCTTAGTAGCATTGACCTTTCCAAAAGTTTTTGGCAGATTTTAATTCAAGAAACGGATAGGTGTAAAACTGCTTTTTATATTCCGTCACGCGGCACATTTCAATTTAAATCTATGCCCTTTGGACTTACTAACGCACCTGCAACGCAACAAAGATTAGTCGATATTTTGTTCTATGGGCCAGAATTCGAGAATAAAGTATTTGTTTATGTTGATGACGTCATAATAATATCAGAATCCTTCGAACATCATATGTCACTACTATCACGTGTCCTCGAAAAACTTAAATTAGCTAACCTAACTATAAATCTAAGTAAAAGTCAGTTCTTTCGAAGTCAGCTCAAATACCTAGGCTACATTGTTGACGCTAACGGGTTGCATGCAGATCCTGAGAAGGTGGAGTCTATATATAATTATCCCACTCCGAGTAATCGTAAAGAGGTGCGTCGTTTTATTGGTACAGCTTCTTGGTACCGTAGGTTTATACCCAATTTTAGTAAATTAGCCACTCCCCTAAATAAATTAACTTCACAGGGTAAGAATGCTCCTCCATTTTTCTGGTCCCAAGAGGCCGACGAAGCCTTTAAAAAACTAAAAGAGTGTTTAGTATCAGCACCTATCCTTGCTTGTCCAGATTACTCTAAACCGTTTTGTGTACACACTGATGCCAGTGACTATGGCATAGGTGCAGTTCTAACACAGAGTCTCGATAACGAAGAGAAAGTAATTGCATATATGAGCAAGTCTCTGACCAAACAAGAACGTAACTATAGTGCTACTGAGCGCGAAGCCTTGGCTGTTCTTGCTGCTATTGAACACTGGCGTTGCTACCTAGAAAACGGCATGAAATTTACAGTTTTCACAGACCATTCTTCATTAAAATGGTTTCTCAACCTTAATAATCCTACCGGAAGGTTAGCTCGCTGGGGGTTCGTCTTTCAGCCTATAATTTTGAAATCAGACACCGAAGAGGTGCTGATAATGTAGTGCCTGATAGTTTGTCTCGTTCCGTTCCTATATCTGCAGTTAATGATACGTCTAATGAACCAACTTTTGCTCCCTCTATTATAAATGATACTTGGTACTCAAAAATTTTCAATGGTTGTCTTAATTCTCCAGCATCTTTTCCTAACTATCGAGTCAAAAACGGTAACATGTACCGGTATATAAAATCAATTAATCCACTTTTACGAGAATTTGAATGGAAAGAAGTGATACCACTGGACAGGCGTCAACAAACCATTTCCCTAAATCATTCTGAACCCACTTGCGGACACCTAGGTATTTTTAAAACGTATAAGCGGTTATCCTTGAAATACTTTTGGCCTCGCATGCATCGTGATGTATCCAACTTTATCTCAAATTGCGATATCTGTAGGTCATATAAATACCCAAACCACACCACTCTTGGTACAATGGGTCGGCCTAAAGACTGTTGTCGACCATTCCAAATGGTAAGTGTGGACCTTGTCGGACCCTTACCTGTATCTAGAAATCAAAATATGTTTTTGCTAGTCGTAGTCTGTTGCTTCTCCAAGTATTGTCTATTGTTTCCTATACGACGTGCTACAGCTGATATCATCTCTAAAATCTTAGAAGAGAAAATATTTCTTGTGCATGGAATACCTAGTACAATACTAATGGATAATGGCAGACAATTTATAAGTAACACTATGAAAAGCTTATTCGCTAATTACCATATTCCTAACGTCTATTATACTCCACTTTATACGCCCCAGGTTAACACAGTAGAACGGTATAACAAAACAATTATTACTGCTGTGTCCTCCTTTATAGAAAACGATCATAGATCTTGGGACACTTATATGCCAAAAATTCAGTTTGCCTTAAACAGTGCAGTTAATGAAGTGACAGGCTACACGCCTTCATTTTTGGTTTTCGGTCGCGAATTAGTTAGCTGCGGATCCCACTACATAGACTCTGACATAGAAGATCACATCATTTTTGCACCTCGTGATGCATATGCTGAAAACAGTGGCTATCTACGTAAAATATTTGATAAAGTCCAAGCCGCACTCATTAAAGCGCATTCTAGGTATGGCACAAGTTACAATCTTCGTCGGAAAAACGTAGAATTCAATGTGGGAGATATAGTTTGGAAGCGAACTTTTTACCAAAGCGACAAAGATAATAGATTTTCAAAGAAACTAGCCCCGAAGTTCATTAAATGTCGTATCGTCCAAAAAAAATCTAAACTTGTCTATGATCTTGAGGATATGGAAGGCAATAATTTAGGTACCTGGCATGTAAAAGATTTTAAGCTAACGTAGTTTATTTTTAGAGGATTTTATTAGGAAAAATCCTTACCTAAAAGAGGGGGTATGTAACGGTTCTTCGCTTCAGGTTCGAAACAAACTTCAAAATTACACAAAATAAATAATTACTTAATTCCTAAAGCTAACGCTAATTACTATTTACATTATTATACAAATAAAAAAAAATATTAATATGAACTAAAACTAATTAAATATTAATTCATAAGCAAACTCGGGAGGCACAGTATGTTTAGCAGTTCACGCCGTGATCGCGTGGAGGGATCGATAGGCGGCGCGCGCTGTGGAATTTTACCTGTGCCAGAGCTAACTGGACGACGTTGAGGTCGGACGTGCCGCGTTACCTAAATATTCTTTCCTTCTACCTGCGACTATTATATTGAGTCGAGATTATTTAATATATTATAATTTTATAGATAATTATATCTATCTAGTACTTGCGCGGCTGTTAAAGTTTATAACAATTGAGTGTATCGTTTTCACCCCGAATCGGGTAAGTGTTGCAAAATTATATCTATTAAGTATAGCTCAGTAGAATTGTAAGTCTGATAAATATGCGTTGGGCTCATCTTCTCATTTAATTGCTACCTTGCTATAAATTGCTTGTTTGTTCAAATATGTAGTAGCTTGTAGTGACAGATATTTTTATACTAGCTACCTTTCTGCTGCTTTTATGTACATTGACTGCCTCATCAGTGATCACTATTTCATGTCATCTTTACCATCTGTGCCTCATAGTATCACGCCGCTTTTGTAGAATACACATAGGGGTGTGGCAGTCATGTAAATATTGAGGGTAGTGTTAAAGTGGAAGGTTTACACTATTCCAGGGTTCACCGCTCCGGTACCGGACTTCGCTGGTACTAATTGGACTACCCTGCAACCTACTTTCTACCTGCGCTACGACGACCACCGGACTACCCTAGTGGCCGACCACGCATTCGCCGATCTATCAGGGCAGTGGTATTGATTGCTGGACTTTTCACGTGTTGGTCTTAGTGAATATTAAAGAACCCACTGTCTCCCTTGATCTTAGATTCCATAGATGAATATTATACCTTCTCTTAGCATTATAACGGCTGTTTTATTTACCCAAAAGGTACAGTTGTTACAACACCATTTTTATTTTAGTTCACATAAGCATCATCATTTACAAAACCCAGTAATTACAAGCGCTAGGGTTGTCGCATGTCGAAATAAATTACCGAAAAATCCTAGCGTTGGTAAAAATAAAGTAGGAACGGGAAACGGACGTGACGTCACTACATTTATCATAGCCTAAGGATTTACCGCATTCAGCCTTGTAACAAAGCCAGCGGTGATTGTAATCAGGGAAAAATGAGGAATGAAAGATGGGATGCAGTGATAACGTTGTTAAACCAAGAAATGCTGACAATCGAAAATAAGAGTTGCCTTTAAATGGCGCAGGGAATAGAAAATTTTATTTGAAATAGATTTTTTTTCTTGGTTCGTAGTTAGGTTGAATGGGTTTTTAATTTAGGGAATTTGCTTGCAGTTTTAAGTTTTAGTTTAAGGACGGAAAAACTATTTTGTAGTGACCGACTTTGGGTCTCCTTCTCAAAATGATTATGAAAATTTTACTGCACGGTTTGCACGGTAGCTGGACAACCGGCTTCGATTCCCGCACTTAGGAACTCTATGTGTTGTTGTTTCGGGTCTGGGTGAAATTGTATGTTTATTGACGCACCGACACAGAGGAAAATCCTAGTGTGTGGCAAAGTTTTGTAAACAAAAAAAAAGTTTGCCATAATTTCCACAACTGGTGATGAGGTTGGAGATTAAAAGATTAATCAGATTTATCAAATGGCACTGCCCTCTCGTACGTGCATTTGTTTGAAAATATTTTGTAAGAAAAAAGTATTTGGAAATAAATACTAGTTTTTGACAACCCTTACTAGATACGAACTAACATTGTTGTTGCGTTTTATTTACGATAATTTGCGATTCAAATGAACGAGACTACACAGCGCATGGGTTATTAAATTATTCTATATGAATAATTGTAATCTGTCTGTTTTTCTGACAGTAAACTGAGCGTGTACAATTATGGAGTTACCGTGTTTTCGTATTGTCGTTTTATTACAACTTTAATTTAATTTTGCATATTGTTTACGTACCTGTTTTGGGAGCGGGTTTGAAACCTACTGCAAGTATCAATATGTCCTTTATCGCGTTATATGTACTTTTTAAGATCATTTAGACACCACTGATAAACGGTAAAGGAAAACATCGTGAAATCAGCAACCCGCATGGAGCAAGCGTGGTGATTAATGCGATTGGCCACTTATAGGCTGTTGGTGTGTATGTGTGATATTGGATGTACCTACATTGCACATATGCGGATCTGCGAACGGAAACCGTGTTATGTCCTTAAAGGTCCTCAGGTCCGCATCGTACGCAACGGATTTTAGTTTGTCTTGTATAGAAACTCATACAACTGCGTCCACTGATCCGCATCGTACGGACCACATCATCAGCAATGCCTACATACGATGCGTGCTGATGACGTCATACGGAATGCGTACGATGCGGGCCTGTGGACGCTTACCTTTACTATCACTCGACCAGCAAGATAGTTTCAAAACTAACAAAACAAAATCAACCAGAATGACAACCTGATAATAAACACACACAAAAACAAACATGTTTTATCTTCATATAAAACCTGATTTGAAAAACAGATCATGTATATTAAAAATCTAAACCCCAAACACAGACAAAATAACGTGAAATATTATAAAAATTCATTCAGAAAATATGAAACGAATGAGGGGAGTAAAATCTTCAAGCTTTATTTTCCTGCGACTCCTTTGTAAGCTTCCTACGGCATTTCAATGAAGGCATTTGATGTATTCGTGAGTATCTTTACATTCGTGCCCTCTTTGAGAGGGAAGGGAGTGCGTTCCTTCTTTCCCTCCCTCCTTCTTACTGCAATTTTAATGAAATACTAATAACCGGCTTATGTTGGGCTGCAGTCTGTTCCTTTGATATGGGAGTGAATTATTATTCTATTTGTGTTTGTATGTGAAATATAATCGAGTATGAAATTGCTTGGTTCGGTGATACATTACATAATAATATACTTCATTATATATCACATAACATCAACAAACTATAAGTGGCCACTGCTGGCTAAAGGACAGAGAAGGGCGTCACTGTGGTTAATCACCACTCTTGCTCAATACAGGTTGGCAATTTTAAACTTATAGAGCTTTAGAGACCATTGTCTAAATAATCTTGGAAAGTCCATATACGTAACTCGAAAAAGTCACATTGGTACTTTACCATTAATATTTCTTTTATTATAATTATAAAAAAAAGAAAATATATTTATAAACAATATTATGAAACACACTACAATTAACCACAACTGTAATTATTATTGCTACAAAAATACTTATTCGTTAATAGATTTCGAACCCATCTTTATGTATGAGAAGGTTGTCTTAAACCTGAGGTCCCTACGATATCATTACCTACATAATATGGACAATTGGACATAGATTTAAGTCTCCTCAACTAGACGTAGGTACAGGTATACCTAGGTTGTTAGTGTTCGATTTATCGAGAAGGACAAACGTAAGTCCCTATTTGTTCTGATTGATCTGACAAAAGCAGCTTTGAAGGAACTTATTTTACTAATTAATGAGTACTAGATGGAAAAGAAAAAAACTTATTGAACAGTGAGCCTTATTCTAGAAGTTATAAGGACTTAGTGCTTGGAAAGTGATTTGTTTTCTCGTGAACTACAAAGTTCAACAGAACAAAGAATTCTAAAATACAGATTTGAGATTTTTTTTATTTATTCATATTTGTATGTGCGGGTGTGTATTTGTGTGTGTGTGTGGACTGTGTTCATCATAAACAGTTACTTAACAAGTTCGGTAAATAAGAACTGCACGGTTGGTGCGATGGCTGGGCATCCGGCTGCCGCGTAACGTAAAGCGGGTTCGATTCCCGCACGGAACAACTCTTTGTGTGATCCAGAAATTGTTGTTTTGGATCTGGGTGTCATGTGTATATGAACTTGTATGTTTGTAAACGCACCTACGACATAGGAGAAAATCCTAAAGAGGGGTAACGTTTTTAAAAAAGAAAGAAGATTTCAGTAATTTTAAACATACTATGTAAAAGTTAAATTCGACAAACCAAACCAACTTCTTTGTTAAACAAATAACTGAAAAATAAGTCCAATTCTTGTCTATATTACTACACAAACAATTACATGGCTTACAAATCATTCTGTAACCCTCAAATCAATTACATCGTAACATAAACGTTACAAACCGATCTTCATTCCGTGACATAATTAAATGGGAATGTTCCAAATGTTCCCAAATCCCATATTCCCACATTATACGTGACAATGGTAACGTCTACAAATAGCTTCCCATTGATATTCAGCTTCGAATCCCGACTAATATTGATTAGAGGAACAATCCCATTGCGCTCCGCAGACGATATCGTATGAATTATTATCGATGTCTATATATACAGTCAGCACAGCTGTTTAGTAGGCAGTGAAGAAAATAAACATTGACTTAGTACAGAGACAGTAGTCTATCAAGTGAGAGACAATAGTCAAGGTCAAATCTTTATTTCTATTAGGCCATGGCCAGACTTTAAGTGTTAAGTGAAGCTGTGCATCGTTCTCAGGTGTAAATTCCTATCCGGAGTTGCAGACTACCTAGCGGGCTTACCGGGGCTAAGGATTGAAAAGCAGTAGTAGGAACAGGGTGGTTTTAGTCAGTAAGAGTTTGACATTCGCCTCGCCTAAGGCGGGAGAAGTTATTGGATGAAATTCCTTAAACAAAATAAAAAGGTGTATTTCCACGGGAAAGAAGGAGCAAGAAACTCTATATTTTTTCATTCATGTTCACAATTACACACCTTAGTTACATAAGTAGTTTCGTAAGAGAAACTAAATTACAAAGGTTTTAACCAAGTCATAGGTTACTGTCTCTATACTGAATTAATCTTTATTTTCTAACCTGCATAGCTAATGGCTGTGCTGACTGTACTACTCTATTATCGATAACTTTGTGTTGTAGAGGGCCACTCTATTCAATTATGAATCGATTCGTTATTGAAATGAAACGGTATGAATTGTCAGGTTTTGTCCTAAGGGTTAATAATAGGGTACATGAATAAGTCAGTTGATGTATTTGTTATATCGACTTCCTGGATGCTATGGTACATAGTGAATTACAAGGTTGTCCGTATATAGGTCAATGATTTGGGAAAAAAACTTAAAGTATTTTTTTAATAATTGGCCATGTTCTCTTTACGTGGAATATAGATTAGACTGAAACTAGCCAGCAGCACTTTACTTTTATTCGTTTGCATTGAGCACTGTCTATGTGATTTTTCTGATGAAAAAAAATCAAGTATGTTAGACCAACAACACCATCCGAACTAATATTAAAATGCAAAAGTAAGTTTGTTGGTGATCTCTATTCACTCTATATGCCCCGCCATTAAATTTGTTGGGTACCTCTTCACGATCTGCCTACCTAACCAACCTGAAATTCAGTAGCATGTTTAGTTAGCACTATGACGAAAAACATAGGCTTATTCACATGAGTAAAGTCTAATTAAAATCATGTAATTACAACACGCCTGATATGCCTTCACTAGCAATCCGAACTAATACTGCCAAACAATAGCTCCTCCGTAACTATCTGTCTATTCAGCCTCGCCATATGTCTCAATGCAAAATTACCATATAAATTAAAGCCAACAAATAATTTGATTGGTACTCCATTCGTACTGTTGTGTAAACATTCTGCGTATGAACACACTAAATTTTGGTCCTTTGGTTCGTAAAAGATTGGTCCTTCACAAATGATCGAGTACACTGAAGTGCTAAGTCTATATAAATAGTGTGAAATTGGGAATTTGTTTCGGTGGTTATTTAATTATTTATGATGACTATTTTGAAAGTAAATAGTCATTTATATCAATCAATAATTTGGCAGTCAACGCAGACTAATGAAATTCGTTACTCCCACTGAGTAACCAAGTTTAATTGGTTTGATTTAGTAGTGGTCTTGAATTTAGTTTTAATTTATCATTTATCTTTGTTATCATTATTGTGTATTCATTTGTAAGTAATTAATTTAGATGTGTACGTCATAATAGCTTAACATGACTGTACCTGTGCCTTCTGCATTATGTATGTTGAACAAATAAAATAAATTTTATCTTTATCTTACCACCTAAAACTAAACTTCTTTACTTACATTTTTGGTCCTTTTGCTCACAAAAGACTGGTCCTCAAGTTGATAAAGGAATTGGTTTTTAGTGAACAAACAATGTGTCCCTGTAAACTGATTGTCGACTTGACTGATTGGAAGTTGATCCAGATTTAATTCGGTTTCTCGATAACATCTAACTTCGTCTCTCTTCGGCTTTTCAAATAGAAACCTTTTTCTCCTTATAGAAAGAAAAGTAAATTTTCGATTGAGTTGAAGTGAAATAGAATGTTTATTGTTGGAAAGTTTTAGAAAATAATAATAAATAGTTTGTATTGAAAATTGGTTTTTGAAAGTTATTATTTTGTGGATTGAAATAGAATTCTTGAATTTTGATTTAAAATAATGATATGTGTCATATTTTTAAAATTATTTTATAAATTAATATAAACTAGCTTCTGCCAGGGCTTCGCCTACGTTCCATGGGTATAAAAAGTAGCCAATGTGTTTTTCCATACCATAATCTACTCTTGTTAAATTATGCTCGTATTATTAGTATTATATAGGCTCGCCTTTATAACATAAGACTCATAACATAACATAACATTTGAATGTACTCAAACCTTTATCACCACTTCAACGATTACACTATAAATTGTTAAATTACATAATACAAAAAAAAACATAAAATGTCCAGTCCAAAATATTACAAAGAACAAAAGTACGGTACTTAATTAAAAGTAACAATAGCGGGAATGGAATATAAATTCCAATCATTGTGTACACTCCCTTAGGTATTCGTTAGTAAATAAGTGTATTATTATGTAAATTGTGGAGACAGACTTTACAAATTGTTGTGTTGTTCTAGACAGATGAATATTTATTAATGAATTAAACTATTCGCTTGATAACATTGGGATGACAATAATTATTTTAGTTGTTTCTAATTAATTTTGTTGTTAGATACATACATAGTTTCTGATAGGGTGAGGCAGAGAACGTATACATGTATACGGGCGATCTAGAAGACATTGGGGGAGGAAGGTTGTTCTTAACCTCTTGTCTGCCGGTATATATACCACGAGTTAATAATCTGATAGGGTTAGGCAGAGTAATTTCCGTCTCTTGTTCAGGTCATGGTGCGGAGCGAGGGGCACTGGAATACCGTCTTCTTCTTCTGCAAAGCAGTCATGCCAAGGAATCGAACTCGCTACAAGTTGCACTGTAGCCAGTTGCGGCAGTCGCAACCGTGAAGTCAACTTTAAATAATTTAAGAAAAAAAGATGTGTCCTTGATTACTTCAAAAACTGATTAATGAACTACAGCAAAGTTAAATAACGTTCATTATTAGTTGGAGATTAGTACAAATTATTCAAATCTCCAAGATCACTTACTCAACAAGTTCTAACTTGACTAAGTTCTAGATAAACTTTAAGTTACTCGATTTTGAACCTTATTGAATTGAAACCGTGACAGTTTAACTGATCTTTGCCATGTAGTTTAATCACGTGAAAACTGAAATCTATGAAACTATTCTCAGATAGTTTAAGGGTCAAAATGATAATATTAGTTGAAGGTTAAAGTTTATGTTAGGCCATGATTGCCTTATCGAACGTTTGAAGGGTTGGGGTCAACAAAGATAGATTTGGGTGGAAGAAAAAGGAGTTAATATTGAATGATGGCCGGTGAGAAAAAAGGGAAAAGAAAAAAGATTACCTATTTAACGTAACTTGACAAATGGTCAGGTGGAAGGATCACTTAAATACAAGTACTAAGTTCTGCTAGTGATTTGGCTCGCGTTTTCGTAAAATAAAAAGCCTATATGTTTTCCAAACTATAATCTACCCTCAATTCAGCCGTTTTGACGATTGGGTAACAAATATACACACAAACTCATTCATAAAATGTTCGCATTTATAATTTTAGTAAGATTAGTGAGAGTTTAGGTTCGATGAGAGTGCGGGTTTGAACCCTACTAACGGTAAGTAGCAATATGACTTTTTCTGAGTTATATATGTAGTTTCTAACATTATTTAGATACTACTGACAAACGATGAAGGAAAATATTGAGAGGAAACCTGGGCTTATAATTTGTAATTATAAGTTTTGCGCTTTGAGTAAGCGTAATGATTACTTTAATGTTCAAATCATTTCTGTGCGAGAAGAGGCCTTTAGTCAACAGTGACCACTTATTGGCTGTTTATGTGAAATGTAATATAAGTAACAAACATACACACAAACTCATTCACATAACTTTTACATTTATATTTTTTGTCAGATTAATAAGATTGACAAATGGATTCAATTTGTACTCTATCTACGCATACATAAAGGTTATAATATATCCTTATGCTTAAAGGCAAACAAAAACCTATGACCTAGATCAAAACGTACAATACATATTAATCTAAGTCGACTTGTAGGTTCCCTTTTGCTCCGGAATTTCCCAATAACATACATTTTGTTTGAACCCACTTTCTGTACACATGACGACACATCAAGCTATGAAAAACCAGTATAAACAGACCGTTTGAATGTGCGGAAAGGTCTTACAAAGCTAGACCAAGGTAAACTGGTTGTGTGTAGTTAGATGTGTAGCTGTGTGCACAATGTAGTCTCTCTAAGAAGTCTAAGATGTATTTTCGCTATAAAGGCTAATAGAATAGATACTGAGAGAATGCACACACGTGTTACCAACCAGTTGCACGTTTCTAGATGTAATTATGCTTCTAGTATTGTATTGTAAGTTCTGTAGTAACAATTACTTTTTTATTTACTGCCATGGTTGTATTCTTTAACTAATGGCAATGACATGATTTATTCTGTTAACATAAATGAATTTAAATTCGAACTGAGTATTAGGCAGCTATATTTAAGATGGAACAATAGTTTTGCCGTAGTAACATTTTCACATGACAAAATTCAAAGATATAACACGTAGCACACTAGCTACGCGCTACGCTTTTCGTAGCACTCGTAGCCACGTCAGCTACGAAAGTGACGTAGCAACAATTTTCTGCAATAGTAAAAATCTTTCATTTTGGGGTGTTGAAATAAAATCAGAATGTATCAAAAACAGGCTGCTACTGACAACTTTATTGCATTTTAGACACAAAACTCAATGGGGTTTGTGTGGGGGGGAAATTGTCACATCTTTTTTCCCTTGACACTTTTATGCCGAGTGGAAAGGTGCTTGAAAAACATTTTTCTAACGATTCTCTCCCCTTTGATGATAAAAAAGCTTCCTCGAAATTGGTTGTGGAGTGATGAATTCTTTTAGCGTTAAAGGATAAAACAATGTAGACTTTAATAGGACAAATTGTTTTTTTTTCGCACGGTGCAGATGTAAAAGTAACAAGGTCAAGTTATTTTTAATCCTTTTAAAGCGTTAAATAAAATGAGTTTTGTTCAAGTGTTCTCTTGTTTTCCAGTTGAAAATTAATACTTTATCAGATCCTTATTCCAATTACGAATCATAATAATTAAATGAATTGTCCTCTACCGATGGGAAAACCATTGATTCTGCGATTATTTATAGTCAAACCCTTTACGGCAGACCCATAAATTAAGTATAATTATATTCAATTGTACATTCAGTTACAGAGCTTTATCATGGGATTTTATTTCCAAGCGATAGGAGCTCTTTACCTTATACTATATATTCCTACTAAACTCTACTACAATAATATGACACCACAGTAACATCAGCTATAACAGTCTGAGCATTCATGATCAGTGGCAGTGTGATAGTCTCGTGAGTCGCGAAAAGTTGCTCATGAATATGACCCTCAAGCATGCCGGAGCTGCGGAGTGCCTAGCGAGTTACCGGGGCTCCGGATCGAAAAGCAGAAGTAGGAACGGGATGGTTTTACTCAGTATGAGTCTAACAGCTCAACAGAAAGGCGCGAGAAGTCATTGGATAATTTTCATCCTTCAAAAACAAGCATGGCTGGAAACTAATCGAGTTTCTCGTCAAACAAGTTACTCGTATGAGACTAAGTTGTAAAATAGAATAATTAATTTAGTACGTCTCACGAAAGTTATAATATAAACATTTACGTCTTAAGCATAAGTCAAGTAAATACAATACCAATTTGTACTAACAACCTTCCTACTGAAACGTTGCCATTTTACATTTGGACGTCGCGTCGGCGTCGCGTCACAAATTGCTACATACAGGGTGAGTGCGGCACTGCGTAGTAATTTGTTCACTTAGCTACTATTCACACTTGAAGAAATATACGTCGCGTTATTTGTTATGTGTTTCGAGTTCGCTGTAATTGTAATAGTTAAGCTTTTGTATAGTATGTTTGTGTTTTAGGTGTGGAGTAATGAAGGTCGGGTTAAGTGAAACGGAATAAATATTATTGGATTACGTTTTTTGATGTCGTGTTGTGTCGTTGTGTTTTAAGACGTCCGCTTCTCATGCATGAAGTAGCGGGTTGTAAACCTACCAATGCCAAGTATTGATGTGACGTTCTCCGAGTAATACGTACTTTTTAAGATTATTTAGACTCCACTGATTAACGATGAAGGAAAACATTGAGAGGAAAGAAGAGGTTTACAATTTCTAATTATACGTTTGAAATCGCCAACCCGCATTAAGCAAGCGTGATGATTAATGCTTAAACCTTCTCCGTGTACGAAGATGCCTTTGGTCAGCAGTGGCCACTTATAGGCTGATGATGTGATGTGAACCGTAAATCTAAGTTTAATACTCATTTTTATCGTACAAGCTAACTAGCTAAGGAGCTATAATGAAATGTAAACAGTTTTGTGAATAAATTGTTATTTTCTTCAACAAATAGTTTCTACTCGGTTGTAGTAGCATCAGACGTTTGATGCTACTATCTAAAGATGTATGAGCACACAAGCTTTGTCGTGGTAATACTAGATTAAAGAATAATATACCTTATTTTGGGAGGGTTTTGGTCTTAAATTCCTTAATTTACATATAGTTAAATATGATACTAAATTGTGGTTCTGTATGTTAATATTTTAATGTTTATGTTTTCTCAAGGGATACTTAAACGAGTTTGTTTAAGTTAGTAATGTTAGTTGGCGCGGTAGATTAAAAACTGGTTGCCGTGCAAAGTGAGGTTCGATTCTCGCAATTATTGCTTTGGGTCTGGATGTCATGTGTATGTGAACTTGTACCTTGTACCTTAAATTCAGGAAAGCAGGGAAAATCATTGGTGGCGAAACGGAGTTCGCTGGGTTTGCTAGTAAGATATAATAACATTTCAACTTCAGAAAGCTTTTAACTTCAGAAAGTGGTAGATACATCCTTTTCATCGGTTGAAATAATTATGACTCTAATGCGAAAAACTTAATAAAACTTTTGATTGGAATTGATCTCAAGACTCCATCTGCCCCATAGTCGCGCTTGCACTGAGACTGTATTAGTTGATTCTCTTTTATTTAACAACTTTTCAATCAAAACTAAACCATATACCTAAAAACAAAAAAGTACATAATTAAACAGCCAGCTAGCTTAAACCGCGGAAGTTTTGAAAGCCCGTACATATACATATAGTAAATAGGTAATTAAGACTTGTGACGCCTACTGAATGAGGTTCTACTTCCGAACTTGTGTGAAACTACCCTCCGCGGAACAAAAGAGGGGGAGGGGGAGGTGCCAAACTACGTTTTCAGGTTTAGAGGGTGACGGAATTTTTTTAGAGAATTTTTTTCAGTCATTTTTCATGATAGTGTTGGGGAATGAAATATGACGAGATTTTTGGGTTTTTGGGTAAATTTGTTTTTTGTTCGCGGTCGTTTGTGTTAGAATAAGACTTTTGTACGTTGCTTTACGAAGAGTACAATGGGCGGTCTTGTCAGAATATTGTTGATTAGTTCTTAGTATTTAAATCAAACTTAATTCTTAATTATTGAACGTTAACATACATCATCATTATCATCAACGTCATTAACAGCCTAAGCTATACATTGATATAATTTGATGCCTATTTCTAACAATAAAATGATTCTGAAGTACAACTTTGTTAAGACACAATTTATTAAACTTCACACTAATATTATATGTTTATACGTCAATCACTCTGAAACTACTAAATGGATTTGGTATACTGACAAACTTGGGTTATTCCACTAAAAGGCGTAACCGATGGCAGAATCTAGTATATAATAAGCATTTCTTACTCTTATTTATAATCGCATTAAAGAAATCAAGTAAGGTAGGTATATGAAGAATACATGGAAATTTGTTAATGATCATGCTAGAATTTTCCTTGTGAACGAGCTTTACGGAGGTATTCTTATTATGATAATTGTTGTTTGTAGAAATGGATGCAGAAATTATAAATATTTTTCTATCTGCCTCGTTACTTAGTTTTATAATGAGATGTGAAGAACATGACTTCTAGAAATAAGTTTTACATGTTTTAGAATAAGACAAGATGACGAAAAATATTGCAGTAAATTGTTTTACAAGTGCGAAGTCAAAGTCAAATTGGGCCAGGAACGCGCTTTTGAAAAACGATACAAAAAAATAAAATTTAAAATTATCAGTTTGTTAGTCCTCAATTGACAAGTAATTGTCAAAGCCATCCACAAATTATATTAAGAGAACCGTGGTTATTAAGTTACCAACGACAGTCTCGACTTTTCTAAAAACACTAGTCAAGGTCAACGACCTATGAAGATTGTAATCCTACAGAAAAAAGTGAATTCATCGTCCAAATTAAAAGAAGACGAATATGTACTACAACACATACAATATGTTATCAAATGGATTTCTATTGTACACATAATGGAAGTTTGGACATAGTCGTGGTTTCTTTTGTGTAAGAACTAATAACTAGAACATAGTATATGCTCTTTGTGAGAAGGACCAATTCATTCAAATGTTTCTTTGTAAGTTTAATTTATAAGCTGACCCAGCCTTCGTACCGCCTCAAACATTCAAGACTTTTGCCAAATCAGTACAGTCGTTCTGGAGTTTCAGCGAGACAATTGATTTTCTCATATTTAAAGATATAATATGGACTTTTACAAATAACACTGCCAAAATTAGCCAATTCCGTCCAGCCGTTTTCGAGACTAACGAACACCAATTGATTTGTATATAATATAGTACCTATAGATATCGATACAATCACGCCACTTTTATTTGTTTTTATATAGTTAGGTAAACGTCGCAGGTCACTTAACCTCAAACATAGTGGTATAGGTCGAAGCCTTCCGCATGTGGTGATTCCGCAAAGGTAGCCCGGGTCATAATCACAGGCAGTGGAAGAACACCGTTATGGTTCGCAAGAGTAGCCCGTGTTACAATCACAGGTAGTGGAGAAACAACGCGATGCATTTGACTCCCGTCGTTCCCACGACGTGAGAAGTCTAAAAGAGTTTCAATTGCGATAAAAAAAAATTGATGTTTTCTAGAATACACAATGATAGTTTAGGAGAAATAAATTGTGTACAGCATTTCTTTGTTTGTTCGTAAAATAAACTGAGTACAGACATATTTCCTAAGATAAGACCTGAGTCAGGGCTTCATTAGGAAAGTCATAAAAATTAATTTGTTTGTTATTACTTGTTATATTTGTTTATAACACTCTAAAATCAATGGCATTATTAAACATTAGTGTAAAAAACCCAATAACATTTAAAAGGGTTAAAAATTGCGACAAAAAAGAAATCTTTAATATGTTAACCTTCTAGAATACTCTGTCGTGTTACAATGATAGTTTAGGAGAAATAAATTGTGTACAGCATAACTTCTTCTTTGTTTGTTCGTAAAATAAACTGACTGTATTATATTAGACACATATTTATTTCCTAAGATAAGACCTGAGTCGGAGGCTTCATTAGAAAAGTCTTATAAAAATTACTATTTGTTTGTTATTATTGATGGCGGTAGTAAATTGAAAAGTGTGTGGTTGTTGGTAGGAAAGAGATTGTAATGATGTAAACGATTTAAATATCACATTTCATTTCTATTTAACACTCAAAACAAGTCACGTCTTTTATCCTTGAAGGAGTAGGCAGAAGTTCACATTATGACACGTAATGTTACAGTACAATGTACAGCCACTTTTCTACCATTTGTGTTATAAGGTCCCATGTAAGAAGGTGGAGCTCCTTGCTAGCCTATTGCCATATACTGGACACAATTGCGTTCATGCTACTACTGAGAAATTATCGAAAATCTGAAAACAGCCCAGTAATAATTTTCCCGCAACCCCCAGCGGGAATCGAACCCGAGAACCCTTGGCCAGCACTCTATAAATATGATGGTATTTTATAATTTGAATCACACAGACAAACATCTGTGTTTATGTTAGTTACAAAGTCTGCTTTGTAAGTAAACAAATAAAAAACACTGCTATATTAATAAAATACTAAAACCACTATTAACTTTAAAAACAACTGTAAAATAAACTACAAACACAATATTTTTCTCCACAGACACGAAACATTTGACATCACTAGCGAGACTCGTTGAAAACTAATTTTAGTTCCGACCTTTTGACTCCCGCACTGAGGATTGAGTTAACACTGAACTTTTATTTCGAAAATATTGCTTACACGTACTCGTATTGCTTTTTCACGCAAAAATTTCATGTTTTCTAGTTTAAAAAGTGTAGGTAGAGGGTGTGATTAGTTTTTAGCTGAAAGTCTCTTCCCTCATGGAGAAGGTTTGAGCATTAATCACCATGCTTGCTCAAAGTGGATTGGCGATTTCAAACTTATAATTACTAGCAAACCTGGCGAACCCTGTTTCGCCACCAATGGTTTTCCCGTTTTTCGCTTTTCTCTTGAAGTTTTCCCGAATTTTCTTACCAGAGATCTTTCCAACGAATGCAAAACTGTTAACGTTCTGGAGTTATAGCGCCAAAAGTACGCTTTTTATATAATAGATAAACCCAGGTTTCCTCACGATGCTTTTCTTAACTGTTTGTCAGTGGTGTCTAAATATTCTTAGAAAGTACATAGAACTAGGAAAAAGTCATATTGGTACTTGCCAGGTTAAATAGTAAATTATATTCGCATAGTACAATTCCCCAGCAATGGTGTTATTTATAATCATGATTTCACAAACAAACAAAATATAAGTTAAGCTTACTAAAACTAAGACATGTGCTCCCAAATCCTGCATTTTACAGATATTTTGCATGAAAACTATTCAGCGAGAATTTCCATTCCGTTGGGTAATCCTTTTTTGTGATATCTCCTATCTCACTTGACAAGGGGAAATGGTGTTGGCGTGAAAGAGAAAGAGAGAGACTTAATGATAATAAATGGGAAGATTTTTTTGGATATATTTTGTTATTTGGATTATGGCTTACATATGTGTTTGTTTCGTTTTTATTTTCCTTATGGGGTGTTTAGGAGATTGAACGGTAAAGCTGTTATCTTATTTTGGGGTATTTCTGTCGATGGCGTTAATGGTGGCAGCTTATGGAAGTAGGTTTAGGTAGATGTATTGTGGTTTCAAATGTTTTTAATGTATGTCAGTTTCATCACTTAGAAAACGTAACACCATAATTGTTGTACATTAGTCCCGCGCGGATTTACCCGCTCTGCTAGGCCCCTGTTGATCGTAGTGTGATGTTTTCTAGCCTATAGCCGTCCTCGATAAATACACTATCTAACACAACAATAATTATTCAAATCGGGCCAGTAGATCCGGAGATTAGCGCGTTCAAACAAGCTCTTTTTAATTATTTTCTTGTTTTGTCTACAATTTCTTACAACAGTGCAAATAAACTGGTTTTCTTCTCTCTTTCTTTTTCTTTTCAGATTTATATATGAGCATAATATATGTAAAGTAAGTATAGAGTAGAGATTCTAGTTTTAGAAATAATTTTGCAATAAAGTTTAAGAGCATCCATTTAGAAATTTGTGGAGACTTTACCGTAGCTTCGACTGCGTGTCATTGATAAAAGTGTTCCAGGCTAATCCAGGTCATTCGTCTGCCTGTATGCCAAATTTCAACTCAATCCGTTTACTATTAGTTGTATGTAAGCATTGATGACAAATCTTCTATTCAGACATCTCAATTTTTTGTACAAAAAAAAATAGAATTTGAAAAGGCAACTTACTTGTAATTCCTCTGATTTTAATTGCTTGTAAATTTACTATTTCCTATGTTGACCAAGAGTCACAATTTTTTATTATTACTATTTTACTACTATGTTTGTCCTTAAATATAGGTTTTACGTGAAAGCCATATGGTACTGTGTTCCTAATATCAAAGATTTACTTGGGATTTAGCTCAAATATATCCATTGAGCTTGTAGCTCAGTTTGTGTCGTAAAACTTCCCGAGCAAAATTACCTATGTTAGAGGTAGAGCTACAGATTTTCATGGCGGTAACATATTGTGGTGAATAGTCGGATTTCAAATAATACATATACTATTTATATGACGTAGGCTATGTAGCTATGTTCTCATTATTTACGTACATTATATACGTACATATTATATTGTCATGTATAGTTTAATATTTACTTATAGCTATTGCTTCATCTGTAAATGAGAAAATTGATCTAAATTCAAATTTTGAAGTGAATAATATTTTGCGGTAACTCTTTGAGGCTTACTCGAATAGTTTCAAGCCACGTTGGTAGCCTATAATCATAAGTAGTTATCCGACTGACATATGGCACGCATCACACAATCAATCCTTGAAGTTGGGACATTATCTTCTGCCAGCGGCTTCACCCGTGTGCTCGTGGAATATAAAATAATCTATGTGTTAAGTCAGACTATAATCTACCCATATTACAAAGGTCATCTCGATCCCTTCCGCAGTTTTGATGTGAAGGAGTAACAAAATGAACATACAAACTTTCGCATTTATAATATTAGTAGGGTTTATCATATCTCCCATAATACTTGACTTCCCTTCATCACCATAACCGTACATCAACCCCCATATAACATATTACTAAATAACATAAATGAAAATTGACACTCATTTAAATACAATTGCACTTCATATAACGAGTAACTTCGTGCATATGAGGGCTCTGTTGCCTCTAAACAAATGTCACATGAAAACCAACCTTAGCAGCCTGAAAATAGGACTGAAATTTGCGTGACGTGTTGAAACCAAAATGGCGTCGGTAAGTCAACTAAATGAATGCTCCAGTGACAAGATGGTTGGTAATATTTCAAAAAAATTACGCCACCTAACGAGATTAGTTGCGGTTTTTACATGAGATGAGAAGCTCGTAATAAATTTTATTTATTTTTCTGTTATTATATTTTTACGCTATGTTGTTTAATTTGGTTTTCTGTGGTAATAATGTTTGTTGAACCTAGTGTTAAACACTAGTTGTTACGATGATTTGGTCATCAACAAAGGATGGATGAAAGCAGATTTACGAAAGAAATATATGAATGGAACAGTCGGTAGAGAGCGCCCTAGATGAACATAATCGACCAGATTAGCGATATATTAAAGAAGGGCCAAATTAAAATTATCGCTAACCGACGAGCATGCATGAAAAGACTGATGACTGTAGATGAAGCGATAGAGGTATGTTAATTTCGTAACAATTGGCGGTCCATAGTCTTTGCCTACTTACGTCTAGCTTCATGGTAGACAGCCGTGAAGTTATATAGTGTGTGTATGTAAACTATTGTTTAGTAAAAAAAAACCAAATATGGATTAAAAATTAAAAATGTTAGTTTTATTATTTCTTCATAAAAATTTTCAAAACACGTCCATCGACGCGATGCAGAATGAAAGTTGGTTAATAAGTATTATCGGGTCTGTTTTTACTAATAACACATCACAGACAGATTACATTCAACCTATAAGTGGTCACTGCTCACATGGATAAGGTTTGAGCATTAACCACCATCCTAGCTCAAAGCGGGTTAATGATTTCAAACTTTTAATTAGGAATTAGAAATAATAAGCCCAGGTTTCCTCTGGGTGTTTTCCTTCACCGTTCGTCAGTGATGTCTAAATAATTTAGAAAGTACATATAAATCGGAAAATGTAATGTACGTCTTAAACCTCCGGGCCACCATGTCATGTACATACAACATGATTCATTTGTGAATAATTATGTACCTTGACAACCTAGGTATGGTGTATAAATTACCTCATTTCAGCTCTCCAATTTCAGTACTTAAATAAAGTAAGGTAGAACCTCAAAATAGGTACAAATTGAAGAAATACTACTTTTCGCCCACGTTGACATTTCATCCATTTAATCTCATTAACGTCTTAAGTCGTCGCTTTTCCCACTTTACATTCACTTAGGACTTACCTTTACATATGTATGTGTTGCGGTTAAATTGTCGAATCAGGCAAATCTTGTCGGGGCAGGCAGTCAGGGTCTTGATGTGATGTAAACTTGTATGTTTGTAAACGCACCCACGATACAAGAGACTATATACTAGTGTTTGGCAAAGATTAAAAAATAGATGTCACCAAAACTGTTAGATACTCCATTGTGTATTAAGAGTTGAATAAAATATTTGGATTTTCAAACACTGCATAAAATGTAAGAAAACAGAAAGAATGGAACCATTATGAAGACAAAATATTACTACTTTTGCCAAATAGCATAATCTATGACCAAAAAACATTAATTAACCATCAGATACATCGAAAAACATACAACTAGTTATCCCTCAGCTAAACTGCCCAAGAACTTACAAACTAGCCCATAGTTAGTCACATGTCAGGAGAAACTTCCCCAAATAAGAATAAGGCTTAGAACTTTTTCCGTTTGCCGTATTCTGTAGTCAAACCGCGACATAATACTTCCTACTTAATGGTGGTAGCATAATTTATCACCATAGTAAATGGTGGCGCCCCCATACCCTCTTTTGTAATACAAAACTGTTTTTATATATAAAACATTTTACGACACGGGTTGAGCATATGGTGGCATTATGGGGCATTGTATGGGTTTTATTTTGATAGTGATAATAGGAATAGTGTTCGTTTTTTGAAGGGGTATGTAAAGATAATTATGGTGTGTTGTTAGTAAGTAATGTTGTAATGGTGGAGACAATTAAATCATCAGGGTACGGATCCATTTTCTTTAAGAACATTTAAAGACACATCACTTGGTGATAAGCAATTGCCGCCGTCTATTGACACCCGAAACACCACAGTTGTTACAAGCGCGTCAAGGGCCTTTTGGGGTTATAAATTTAAGGGATGTTGGGTCTCAGGAAACCTCACTCACACAACGCAACACAATGCAAGCGTTGTTTCACGTCGGTTTTCTGTGAGGCCGTGGTATCACTCCGATCGAGTCAGCCCATTCGTGACGAAGCATGGTTCTCACGCACTCTGTATTCTTGAATATTTTAAATATTTGAAATCTCAATACCAATGTTACTTATGATTATAAGCTCTTGACGGAATTCGATAAAAGACTAGTAACCTTATTGAACATTAACTTTAGCAGGTTGTATGAACTTAACTAATTTAAAATATGTAATTATATCTCAAAATAGTTTAATAACAACAACCAAGCAATAACTTGCTACTATACAGCATACGTTAGGAAAATGATACCGGTATAATTAGTAATAAATACGAAACTAATTAAGTCTCGACCACTGGCATAAAGCCCTGGCTTTGCAAATATTCAGTTAATTTATTCGAAAGCTCTCTAACAGCAGTTACTATCATTGCATGACATAAACACTATTTTAATTGGATTCCATTAATAAATAGCGTTATAATTGCCATTTTGTTATGCTGTCATGGATTAATTTATTTAATAGATTTCAACGGATTGTAGTTTTAATTTACAAGTTAATTATTTTATTTTAAAAAACTAGTTAATGCCTGCTGCTTGGTTTGCGTGGTTTACGAACTTTGAGACTAACAATAGTAGTCTTCATTACTTTTACTCATACAACTAGTTATCCCCAAGCTAAAAGTACATCATCAATCTGTCAATAAAAATACCGTCAAAATCAGTCCAGATTAGAAACAGGCACACCAATTTCATTTTTTGTCTAGATTGATTTCTGTGAGGAAATTTAGATGATTTATTAGTGTTTTTAGTCATTTGTTTTTTTTTAGACGTTATTTCCCAACATCGACGAGTAGATTAAGTTTGAAAATTATAGCTTATTTCACACGCCTTAGGGAGTAGTCGATCATCGTTCTATTATAGAAAGATACATAACCATCGTTATGAAGATGAAGCTCACATCATCAGATGTCAGACTATGTTTGTGCCGGATTTGATTGAAGATACTTTAGCACATCTGGGTTTCATGAAGTTATTTGCTACAAGTTTAAGTTAGATTGGAGGCGCCAAGGTCGTCGTGATCTGTTAAAGAAACTTTAATTTTAATGACTACTTTGAAGCACAGTTCGTTCTCAGAACAATATATCGTCACGTCTTTTATTCCCGAAGGGGTAGGCAGAGGTGCACATTACGGCACTTAATGCCACTGTATAATGTATGTAAACCCACTTTTCACCATTTGTGTTATACGTCTCATGAAATAGCAGATGAGCCTATTGCTATATGCTGGACACAATTCTAGACTCCGTGCTACTACGTACAAACTTTCGACAAACCGAAAAATCCCAGCAATATTTTACCCGAACAGGGAATCAAATCCGATACCTCTTGCCCGACAGTCGCACTTGCGACCACTCAACTAGCAATCCTCATTTGTCACTTCTAAAATACTATTTAAGTTGACAAACACATCTAATTTAACTTAGAAAAAACGTTTTGATGAGTTGTCCTTTTACAATTAATTAATTAAATTAGATTCATTACACAAAGGCCTAGGCAGATTGTTACCTAAATCAGGCAACTTTCCAGACAATTCACCTTAATTGTTTCAAGTGAAATAATCCGCTTATTTGTACAATAGTGAATTACGTAGCAATTCGTAGCTAATGCTACGCGCTACGGCGTAGCACATGCCTACGCTGCGACGTAGCGGGGAATTAAATTAGTTGCAGGTATTAATGTAATTACTGTGCGCTTCTGTGTGTATCGTAGATATGGTTTTACTGTTTTTTTTTAAGAAATTATAGTAATTACTAGCTTAATTAACCGCGGCTTCGCACGCGTAATGCCAATCCTGTCCTTTATGTCTAAGAGAAAGGGGCCAGCCTTTTGTACAAAAAATTTTTAAATGACCTAATTTAAAACACGTTGTACACAACGTTTGCTGTTTTGTTATCATTTGTTACAATTAATGGACTCGAATCGCGAGCAGGCCAAAGTTAGAAAAACATCTCATGGACACCTGCACTTTAAGTGTTTGCCCTTGCGCTTTGTTAATGGTCATTGCGAATGAGGGGAAACTGGATTCTTTTAAACTGAAACGGTAAATCTGTAATCATGGGTATGCGTGGAATCAACTCTTCATCTTTAGCTATACCTGTCATTATAATTCTCCAATAAATTGCGTCCTTGCATAATTTGCAATCGAGTGAAATAGATCGGCGCTTCGAGATTTTATTAATTGGAACCCCAACTTTCAGTCTCAGCTTATGAGACGGCACTCCTGACAGCTCTAAAGATTAGAAACTCGGTAGGATAAGACGCACCTGTTCACTTCCATGTACTGGCTCGACAACATCGCCTTGCACATGTGACATCATTCTTTCATTGATCTTTCCCACGATTTCATTGGTCGGTGCTAATATTGCCCTTTCACACAGCCATTCTCTATTCCTCATGTTATATTCTAAACCGGGAAAAAAAGACCTACGTACCAAGATTCATGGTCTTATCTTCAATTCAACCCCTATTTCACCCCCAAACTGGTAAAAATTTCAAAATGCTAGAACAAACGATTTTTTGTTTCTTATGACGTGATATTTGTAACTTATACTAACTTTCAACCTTGTATTTCACCCCTTAGCTGGCCGAAATTTCAAAAATGCTAGAACAAATGTTTAATGATTTCTTATCAAGTGCTTAAATATAAAGTTTCATGGTTTTATCTTTTAAAATAACTTTCAACCCTTATTTCACCCCTTAGCTGGTCGAAATTTCAAAAATGCTAGAACAAATGTTTAATGATTTCTTATCAAGTGCTTAAATATAAAGTTTCATGGTTTTATCTTTTAAAATAACTTTCAACCCTTATTTCACCCCTTAGCTGGTCGAAATTTCAAAAATGCTAGAACAAATGTTTAATGATTTCTTATCAAGTGCTTAAATATAAAGTTTCATGGTTTTATCTTTTAAAATTAAGAAATCCCATACAAACTTTCAACCTCTATTTCAACCCCTTCATCCCTTTTTTCGAAATAAAAAAGCCTATGTTCTGTCTCAGGGTCTAAAGATTGTCTGTACCAAATTTCATCAAAATCGGTTGCGAGGTTTAAGCGGGAAAGCGTAACAGACAGACAGACAGACAGACAGACAGAGTTACTTTCGCATTTAAATATTAGTTGGGATTATTTTAAGTAATGCATTGTTAATGAATCTGTTATAAATTTAATTACTTAAAGAAAAAAGTAATTTAAAACTAAGGCGTTCACTACCGTACATGGTTCATGAAGAGGTTTGCATTATAAATAAAAAATCAGCAAAACCTATAATCATCATCAGCCTGTTCTCGTCCACCGCTGGACATAGGCCTCTACAAAACCTTTAAGAATAATAATTAAATTCAACTCTAGCATCAATTATTTCTATACGTAACAAAGTAATCTCAGATAGCAATTAAACCGTTTCCTTCAAGTAAACAAATTAAATTAGAACGAAATGATCGAATTACACGATTCATTATTATTGGAGATTAGACTCTATTCTTGGTTTCATAGAGGATAAATTAAAAGGATCGAATTCAAATAAAAGGGACAGCACAGTTGGTGCGGTGGCTGGGCCGGCTATCACGCAACGTGTAGTGGGTTCGATTTCCGCACGGAACAACTCTTTGTGTGACACATTTTTTTTATGGATCGTAAACCAGCAGAATCACCTGATGGTAAGCAATCGCCGCCGCCCAACACCAGAGGCGTTACAAGTGTGGTGCCTCATGGGTAGGAATTTAAGGGTTGTTGGGGGAATCAGAAATTAGGAAGATTGGGAAGGGGGAACGGCACCTCACTTACACAAGAAAACAATAAGCGTTGCTTCACGTCGGTTTTCTGTGACGTGGTATCACTCCGGTCGAGCCAGCACAAGCATGGCTCTCCTACGCACAAATTGTTTTTCGGGTCTGGGTGTCATGTGTGAACGTTTTTACATGACGTAACACAAGGCCTCATACTTAACATCCTTATTTTCAAACATTAGCCCCAAAAACCAATCTGGTATAATAATAAACAGTCAGTAAATGTGGTCGCTGATTAAAAATTAAAATATTAATGTTTACATTACGTCAGCGTAATGATGGCGGCCCTTCCGTTGTAATGGCCGGCATATTTTATAAGGCTTTTTATAGATACGAGTGTGACGCGCCCTGAGGTTGCATGGATGAATACATTGTTGTCTAATGTGTTGGGAGTTTGTGTGTGGGTTTGGTGTCATTGTGGTTAATTGCGCTGATTTAATTTTTTAAGTTTAATGTTATACATAAATGAATTTATTGTTTAGTGGTTAAAAAATACCAAATATAAACTAGTCGAGTTCCTGATCAAATGTTACGTGCATAAGCCGATAACATAATATTATTTTATAAGGATTGAAAATTAAATCCTTGCTGCATCTATACTAATATAAATTATAAAGCTGAAGAGTTTGTTGTTTGTTTGTTTGAAGCTAATCTCCGGAACCTACGGTCCGAATTGAATAATTCAGTTAATAGTGCATTTATCGAGGAAGTTTATAGGAATAAGAACATTGCTATGACCAATAGGAGCCGACAGAGCGGGGATACCGCGTGGAATTAGCTAGTAAAAAATAAGATTACATACCTGAAACTTTATAGTATCAAAAATTTTTTTCGTTATATAGTAGTGTAGCATTTTCGTGTATGCTCATAAGATACACGAGAATAATTACAATACTCTTAATTGTCTTTGACGTTTTAAATATTAGATCGTATATCAAGTTCCATAATACTATACACCATTAGACAAAGGTAGTACCTATGACGTAATAGGAGATGAAAACAAATTACCACAAGGCTTCTAGTAAACTATACTCAGTCGGATACTCTTGCTCATAAAATTTTCAGCAAAACCGAGCTGAAACTGAAAATTAGTTTCATCCGCACTAGGATGCGGCCAAGGGCCTGAATACCCAATAAACCATTTTATGAAGGTATCGCCTGAAAGTTATAGTGGACTTGTGAAAATAGAGGTGCTATTTTATTAGTAGGTTTGTACGATACATTTTGGAGGTTTTAGCGAGAGGTACCATTATTGTGTGGTGTAGTTGTATACATATATACATATTGTATGTACATAGTAATAAAACCTTTTTGTTTTAAATGTTACATACTATAATTTTTATGAAAAGAACTGGTGGTTATTAATTTTATGTTAGTTAGGTTGTTTGTAAACATTTTTTTTAAATAAAGCGTAGCCGTTAGGGTTTTCTCCTGTGTCGTGGGTGCGTTTACAAACTTACAAGTTCATATCGAAACAACAACTATATTAATCACGTAAAGAATTATTTCGTGCAAAATTACCCGCTACACATTGCGCGGCAGCCGTGTTGCCCAGCCACCGCACCAATGTTCAGTTAAATATAAAATTTAACTGATTTGATAATGACAAATAAATACATAACATTAATGTTTCCGTTCTTATATCATTCCAATACATTTTACCTTAAGTTGACTTTCATGGTTTGTCCTACAAATATTATTATGCGAAAGTTTGTATATTTGTTATGTTTGTTTGTTACTCCTTCACGTTAAAATAGCAGAAGGAATCGAGATTAAATTTAGTACAGGGGTAGATTATGGCTTATAAATATTACATGGTCTACTTTTTATTGATGGGAATACGGGTGAAGCCACTGGCAAAAGTTAGTTGATTCATATTTTGTCCTCATTGATTGTAATCACTAAATAATCGAGTCCGTGTATTCCAAATATTTTACCACGCTCGGAAATCAAATCATAGACCTGATGATCCACAATTGTGTACATAAACACTGGACTAACGAGTGAATTTGAATAATCAATTATCAGAACACGGAAACAAAATGTTTTGTTGTTCATATAAACAAAAACCCATCCACATTCAAGCCACGTAAAGGGCTGCTTAACCCCAAAAATTGATCGAATCTTTCGACAGCAACATCCAAAAGTTTGTATTTTAAATATACATAACATAAATAACAATTTTTCTTGGTAAATGGTTGAGTAAGTACGGGATAAGCTTTTTTAATGATCGATCACCATAAACATTATTAACTCTTGGTACCTCATATTTACCAGACGTCATCGATCGGGTGTTGTTTTTATTACATACTATTGTCAATGGTGAATTAATAATAATTGAACCCACGACCTTCAGGTTTAAATGTTTACTAAAAACTTTTCTACTTATCTGGTTTGCAAATTCCTGTACCAAACATTGTTGTAGATACATTACACGTGTATAGGAACCTCAAAAACGCAAAATGGAACTCTACCATCCTGAAATTAAAATCGAAATTTGTTTGCAAGGAAATATTTTGTTTTTCTTTGAGCGATCGATCTTCAGGCCGCGGTGTACTGAAACTTTTGATGTTAGTCGACATCTAGATGAGTAAATAGGGTATGAATGATATATGGACATAAGATAAGAACGCTCTCGAATATCATGTGAAGTTTCGTTTACTTTGCGAGTAAAGTTACAGAGATATGGAAGAGGAGTGTAATATTCGGTTATACAAAGTTACTTCTTGTTTTAGAGAGGGGAAATTCGAAAGAGTTTCTATAAAGTTAGTCTGTGTTGTTTTTGTTGAAAAATTGAGTGGTTGTTTTGAAACGCGAAGATAGATTCACGGCTGGACTGTAAATGGATATGATTGTTGGAAGCCAACCACATCCACAGCAACGTAGCATAGAAAATATCTGGTGGAAAAGCATTCTTATCATAGAGCGTTGCTCCCCAGTATATGTCATATATCTACGACATTTACGTGAAGAGTAGACATTTACGGGAAGAGTACAAGTGGTGATTCTGCTCTGCTGTCATCTTTTTTTACCATTTGTGTTATTTGTCCCATGTAATAGGAGGTGAACCTAATGCCATGCACTAGGCACAATTCCAGCCTCCGTGCTATTACTGAGGAATTTTCGAAAAGCCAAAAAAGCCTAGCAATGCTTAACCCAACCATAGACACTTAGCTCAACAGTGGAACTTGTAACCACTCGACCAACGAAACAGTCGTATATTAAATTATTTCTCAAGACAACTCGAGTGTCGTCACAATTTGGTATAGTTTCACGATATATTTCAGTTACTACCTTCTAGTACCGGGTAATTCAATCAGCTGTAATGGATTTTGATGATACGTTAAACCCGAACTAATTTAGTTACAAAGACGATACAGGTATTAGATTGGACTTGATAGGTTTAACACAATTTCTTGATCAAATATCTCTTAGATTTAGTGGTTATATGGTTTTGCTGATCATACAGTTTGAATATTGCTACGGAAGTAATTGTTTTAGCGGGATACATAATTGTGAGAAACTAGCTTCTGGCTGCGGTTTTGCACGATTTTCCGTGGGATAAACTAATCACGCATAGGTTACTTTTTACTGGTTTGAAATAACATATTCCAAATTTTATGTCCATCCCCTAGTTTTTACATGATTGGGTCTTTGTTTATAAAAACTTTCGCATTTATAATATGTCTCATTTATTAAACTATCAAACTAAGATATACCGTACATTTAAAGACAACGATTAAACATAAACCTAATATGTGACTCGAAAATAGTAGAGCTGTCTTCCACATATTCCATTAATACACGTGAGTAAACCATGATTTTTACTTAACATAAAATAGCGTATAAATCTATGAAATAAAATTATTGTACACATAAATAATAAATTATACACAAACAAGGAAAAATTAAGTTAAATTCCCCAAAACCTTCGTTATTGTGTTTCCTCAAAAGGAAATTCAAATATTTAATATCATATAATTTATTCAAGAATGTTATTCATTTACAAATTCATTAATTAATGAGTAAGGTCCTAAATTAAATTTAATTAATGAAATAGTATATAATTAATTAATTAATTAAATTGGGAAAATAGGGATTGCTACCTTTGTTATATTCTAAAGACAAAGTTAACCTTTTTAGACGTGTTTGTTGTATAGGAGATTTATTTTTATTAAAAACAATTGTGTTTTTGTACCTACTATAGAGTGGATAAAACTGGTTATTAAATATAATATGATTAATCGGTTAAATGAATGAAGTACAAGGACGGATTACAGCGTAACTATTTTTTTTAATTTAATAATATATTTCTCTGATTTTCATGCACAATATAATTATATAAAGGCGGAAGAGTGATAATGAATGAATCATTAATGAATATATAATTAATTAATTATGTAATAATCAATATTTGAAATGTTTATTACGTTTAATTAGTTTATAAATAATTAATTGTTAATTGTTCGGTCAATTATGATGTTAAAATATTGGGATATATACACTAGAAATTGTGAAAAGTAGTATTCACCAGAGTATATACTTTGTTCTAGACTTTTTTGTTAATTCAACAGCCATACTATTCAGAGCTCTGATTATTGTAACTTTGTAAAATAAACCGAGTGAAACCTATTTTGAGTTTAACTGTTAATCTGGACGAGGAATCTTTAGTGGTTGACTAGATCTACAAATAATGTGACGTTTGCATTGATGACGTTACTATTTCAAGTGGTCCCCTCCTCATTTTGACGGGGGAATAATCATTCAATGACTTTTCCCGCCTTAGGTGAGGCGAGAGGGAGTGTCAGACTCTTACTGACTACAAACCACCCCGTTCCTACTCCTGCTTTTCGATCCAAAGCCCCGGTAACCCGATAAACAGTCCGAAAACGACATATATTATATTATTTCATATTTTATTACACTATAATAAAACTAAAAGTAATTAACACACACACACAAACACATTAAACAAACTTTCGTTAGTTTTCAGTTATTCAGTACAATAATAAACCGGTAACAACACAACATGAACCCTTTACCCAAAACGACATTAATCCACGTGCCTAATTCTGTAAACGTCACCAACAATGTCGACTGGAAACTTTCACGAATGCCTGAAACAATCCCTTTGCTTGTTGAAAACGAAAACGAAAACAAAAAAAAAATATTACAGTCACTTTTTTTAAACGAATTTCATAATTCAGTTTCGAGAAGTTGGTGAAGTTATCACGCTAAAGGGCTTGTTTACGAAAAGTTAAATTAACGCTTAGCCTACAGTCTCACATCAAAGGTTTGTTCCGTGTGTATTCTATGTTTATTATGATGTGATATAATATAAGGTGTTCTAAAAGTATGTGCCACGGCTTTAATGGGAGGTAGTGTTGTGTTTGTAAATTGATTATAGTCAATATACATTATTGATTATGAGTAATTTATTTTTATAAGGAAAAATATATGTATGAGTTTGTTATTAAATCGCTTCTATTCTGTCATTTTCTTATGGAATAGAGGGAAAACGAGCAGACACGTCACGTGATGGTAAGCGATCAGCGCCGTGGACACCCGCAACACCAGAGGAGTTAGGTCCGTTGCGTTCACTATCTCTTTCACTGTCTCTGTCGCTTCGTCAATTGATAGCAATTGTTTTCATTGACTAAGCAACGCATCATGGATTGTGAACCATTATGCAGAGTAAAGTCAATGTTTATTTAAATTCATTATGTTCTCAAATTGAATTAGTTGGTCCGGGGTACGAAATGTCTTCACTATTGTAATCTTCAAACACATAACTACCTCCCGATAAAACCGATGGCGTGGTGGCAGATAATTTTAGAACACCTTATATATTTTTATTCTGTTGTTAACATTGACATTTATTATTTATGCGGATTGTTTTTGGGTGTTTATATTTAAGTAATGTATGCATAAAGGTTTTGCTTTGTTAGATGAAGTTTAAGAGGTGTTAGAATAAAGGGTTTGTCGTAGTATAATATTATGATATTTTCATTCTTGGAGAGGGTAAGCCATTGTTGTTCGTGTTTTCATCAGTGTAAAATAATGACTTCTGACAATATTTGGGTTATTGATTTTTTTCCAATCAATCTAATCAAAATCTAAGCTACTCATTAGTACGTCAGCTACCTGCCAATAAAAGTTTGGCCAAAATCGGTACAGCCATTTCAGAAATTAGGAGAAACAGACAAACAGACAAAAAATATTAAAAAATGTGATTTGGTTGTACGTGAAATTGTGTGTTTGTAAACCATCCACGACGCAGGAGAAAATAATGTGGGGCAACGTTTCTAAAAAAAAACCCAATGCAACTGCTTATTATTTGACTCAAACACTGAATACAAGACTTTACGACCCACAATAAACCCAAACACAAAACTAAAACAGTCAAAACTTCCACGTCCGAAAGGCCAGAGACCCGATAACTTTGACGTATCACCGACACCACTTCAGCATCGTTCCTTCCTATCCCTCTCTGAATTACATCCATCAGGAACCCCGTGATTGATGGCCAAATGTCATTTTATAGCCCCATAGTATAGAAGGCTTTATCATGTGTTATACAATGTATGGGAACGTTATGAAGGGTGTCCTAAAATGGTATGAGTGAGTGACACTTATATGGGAGTTTCGTGCGTCTATGGGATGGTAAAGGGTGATTGGATGGTGTGTTGTTGTGTCGATTTTTGATGGGAAAGTTGTTGATTATACTATGGGTATTGTTTGCTAAAATTATTTAGATACCACTGGCAAACGGTGAAGGAAGCATTGTAAGGAAACCTGGGTTTATAATTTCTAATTATAAGTTTGAAATCGCCAACCCACATTGAGCAAGCGTGTTGATTAATGCTCAAAACCTTCTCCGTGTGAGAAGAGATCTTTGGTCAGCCGTGACCACTTATAGTGATGATGATGGTTTACTAAAGCTAGAGTTATCTGACTGTTGAGTTGTACCCACTAATGCATGCATATAGAATGTTCAACGGCCAGTCATATAACATTAACATTAATAATAAAGAAATCGCAGTAAGCAATGGTTGATTTGGCACGATATTGTCTAGATTCCATTACTTTTTAGAGATAAACAAGCAGCTCCAGGCTTGGCTAGTTTTTTTTTCCATAATATATTTACAATATTTGACTATGTCGCCGACTTATAAGCAAGCTGAAGTGGCCGTGGGCGGGGCACATAGCGCGGAAAACCGACGACCACTGGGGCAGAAAGGTTTTCGAGTGAAAACCGCGTACCGGCAAGCGTAGGACGTCCATCAACAAGTTGGACTGATGACCTGAATAAGGTCGCAGGGAGCCGCTGGATGCAGGTCGGTTCCCTGTGTCCTATGTATGTGGAAGTTATTGGGGGAGGCTTATATTTAGCAGTGGACGTCTTATAGCTGATATAATGATGAAAAATTGCAACAAAACAATATTTTCTTTTACATTTGATGAGCACTAAAACCTAATTTCACTACCATCTACACAAAAATTAAACTACAGATCTAAGTAGAAGGTCAAGTATGATGCTTAAGTATTTTGAAAAACATCCAGCCATTAAGATAAATGTTACAGCCGGATGCTGTAACAGCTACTCAGGATGTGGCCCGAAAAGATTTCTTACCTCACTCTGAAAATATGCTGAAAATATTTTTTCTAGATATTGTAGGATTTAGTGAGAGATGATAATGATAAGTACTTTGTTGTTGTAAGTAGGCCGTGGTTTGTTTTAAGAAGAACTTAAGGATATCAGTAACTTAAACTAACGATCTACGCCTTACGCGTCTTGAGGGTGCTTTTCCACAGAGATATACTATGAATATGTAATAACTAAGCTGTGAAACTATGTCCACTGGACTTAATTCAAAATTTCAGCTAACACAGTGTATACTACAAGTTTTACTTTGCCCTACCCAGGAACTGAACTCAATACCGTGTGCTCGGCAATTTTCAACGTTGCTCCTTTCAAAAATACAATTTAAAATCAATTGCACATATTACATACATTTTACCTTCATGTGCTTGCAAAAAAATCCTATCCTGTCCTATCCCTACCTTGGAAAAACGTATGTTTTGACACGCACAAAATAACTGTTACCTCTAAAAACTCAAAATTACGTGTCCAATTAATAGTAATTGGACACGTAATTTTGAGTTTTTTTGATAAGTACACATACATCAAGCTATACAAAACCAGTATAAGCTGATTTTTTAATGTGGGAAAAGATCATGTATAGCGAGACCAAGATAAACTGGTTTTGTGTAAGTTGATTGGGCGTTTATGTACATGAGTGAAAAAACATCTAATTGACGAGCTATTCATTGAAATGTTCAAATACTCAGCTTTTTAGAATAATTTCTAGAGGATTTTTATTTTATTGTATTTGCTAACGATTTGGTTATTGGGGTTTTTTATTTACGGGTTTTTTAAGTTAAGGGGTTTTTGAAGCGGTTTAAAAATTTTAATGACGTGTTTATTGTGTTCGGTTACTTATTTGAGTGGTGTTATTGTTGAATTTATTTTACAAAGAGTACAGGAATATTTTCTAAACACTCTTGTAACAGATTGATTACGATACCGGTTCAAAAATTTACCACTCGTTTAGTAGTCGCACTTTCAACGACTTGACTAACAAGATCGTTTTTATTAATAACAGTAGAAATAGTAACTAGCAAGAAATCAATGTCTACCTCTGCCTCGTTGGTCGAGTGGTCACAGTGGGTTCGATTCCCTAATCGTTTGATAATTTTAGTAGTAATAGTGGAGTCTAAAATTGTGTCCGGTATTTGGCAATATCCCCACCTCCTATTACATATTACATGGGACTTAGAACACAACAGGTGAAAAGTACAGTGGCATTACCTGCCAAAATGCCCTCTACCTACCACTTCAAGGACAAAAAAAGGCGTGACAATAAAAAACAAATTATACTCAACCTGAACAACACTAATCTTACACCCCTTAGGCAAGAAAAACAAAATTAACCTCAAAAAAATCTTACACACACTTCACACACGCTTATCTCTTTAAGTTATTCTCCAAACAATTTGGTTGGAGAGAAAAAATATTACATTTTGTAGCAACACATCGAGATAACGAGACTCCTTCACTAACGTTATAAGTCTTGTGGAATTTAATTTCGTCTCGCCTTATGGCAGATGCCTTATTGTGCCAATTACATGGCACTGCGGCATGGGGCCACCGATGTTCTATAGAAAGTACTGTCGGCAAATTGTTTTGGTGTACATGTAAAGATTTAAGGCGTTGTAGTTGTTTATTTTGCTTTTTGATATACTTTTTTGGAAAAGTGGTTTGAGTTGTTATTGTTGGTCAGGTTTTCAATTTCTCTGGAGCTGTGGACTGCCTAGCGGGTTACCGGGGCTCCCGCTCGAAAAGCAGGAGTAGGAACGTGGTGGTTTTTAGTCAGAAAGAGTCTGACAGTCCCTCTTGTTTCGCGCAAGGCGGTAGAAGATATTGGATCATTGTTACGCCTTAAAAAAAGGTTTTCAATTTCTACAAAAAATAATACTATTTTCTTAGAACGTAGACATCTGTGTCATTAATTTGTACAACACGTAGTCTGATGATCTGATGTCAGACAATGTAATTGGATTTGGCTTGAACCTTACTTAGTTACCTATGTGTAGGCATATCTGTATTTTTATTTATTTATTTATACACTTTATTGTACAACATAAAACAAAAAGAACGATTGTGAAAAAAAGATGTGTACATTTGTACAATGTCGAGTTGGGAAAAAGGGGGTCATCAATTGTACAATAATTTTATACCCAATACATACATATGTAGTATATGTACAAATACCAAATAAATAATATATACACTAAGATTTATACATCCGTGCGTGTGTGAGTGTGTATGTGCCTATTTGTGGGTGTGTGTGCGTCTTTTTATGTGTTAGGTCGTTTATACTACATTAAACATATAATCACGATTTAACTTTGTATACTATTCCAATTGATTCCGAACTACTTGTGAAAAATTCAGGAAAGAGGTGAACTTTTCAATTCATTTTTATTTCAGCACTTACTTTTTACGGTTGCACTTTATGTACGTTTTCAAGAGTCACGTAAAAAGATTTAACATTGTGCACAATATGAAATAAATGCAACATTGTTGTATAAGAGTTAAAACTAAAAGTCTTGGACCCGTACACCGAATACATTGTTCGATTGTACTTGCAAAAGAAATTCGTAGAAGAAAATTAACAGTTTCTTTTTTTATCCGACAGACATTCGAATCTAATTAAAACAGGTCCTTATTAAACACATTTCGCACTCTCGAGTCTTTTAAAGTATTAAAAGTTTTATTGGTATTGGAAAAAGAGTGAGAGTCGAATTATTTGCTCGTTTAAACGCTGGAATTTATACTCCGATAAAGAATTTACTTAGAGACTTTTTTACAATTAAAAAGGTTTTCGCAACTAAATTGTACCAATTAAAATAAATGTTCTGATTTATTTTCTTTAAAGATTCATTGTTGTCGAATATTGGCTTTTATTTTGGATGAAATGGGAATTCTAGGGGTATGGCTCTGTCCTAACTAATTTCACTCTTTGGTCATCGAAACTTTAGGGAACAGAGAGTAAAGTTCCCTAAGCAAAGGAGGATCCTCCGACCAGGCGAGGTGATCATGCCTGGCGGGCTTACTGCCCAACTGTTGTTCGTTGGGATTTTCTATCCGTGTTATTTCGCATGTAAACTTCATATGTGCGATGCAGGATATTTGTGACGTCATCCGTTGATTTTGCTCGTCGATAGTCTATGTGCGACTTCTGTCATCTGTCACTTGTTACTTGTCAATGTGTCGCCACATCTCTGCGTACTGTGGGTCTAGGTGGCCGATCACGTAGAAGAATTTAGTTTCGTCTGACTTGATATTAGCCAGGACGAACTGGGCTTCCATCTGGTGAAACCATAGACCAGGCTTCTCGGGGTTGAAAGGTGGTACGCGTACTCCGACGCGAAAACTTTCCGCTGCTGGTGCGCCGCCATCTTGCGTCGTGTTTCCTTTGTTCTCCGCCATCGTGCTCGTTCGGGGTCACCAATGTAGGTAGTGGAGGATGACTTGCGGGTATTGAAGTGGATAAGCAGTAAAAGTCCCACACGGTAGCGGTATTATAACGTTTATTGTCTTATACAGACTTAGGAGTTCGACACACTACCAGTACAGTTTTAGAAGGAGTGAAGAATTATACAGGCGAGAACAAATAGATAAAGCGATAGAAAGCACTGAATTAAATACGTATAATTATTAAAGCGCGGCGAGTTTATATAAGGCAAAGCTAGCTAGTAGTCTAGGCAGAGGCGTCAAGCAGACTGAGTCGTCGTCCGGCGCGGCGCGCGGGTTGCTCATGCCCCGGTGCGCATCACGCGGGCCGCGCGTGGTCCGGTGCACTCGTGCTGTCTCGTTCGCACATCGCGCGCTCCGGCGCGACTGCGCGGTCTCGCTCGCACCACAGCACGCGGGGTGCGCGTGCACTGGCGCTGTGGCGCTCGCCGATAACTATTAACTGAGAAAAGTTTGTCCGTGTCCGCTTGTATGTAAATATTTAATTTGACAATTTTATTGTACATAGTTTTGATTCTATATAATAATAATATTGATTTTGTATAATGTTAACATATTGTTTATGTTTGGGTTACATTTTATTTGTTGTACTAATTTATATAATTCCAAATAACTTTAATGATGTAAGCTACAAACATAAAATATGTAGTGGGTCACTACAAAATTAATATTTAATTATTATGTTCATATTTAATTTAATAATGTTTCCAGGGGCGTAACGGGTGCCGTATCAATTATACAGGACCCCGGGCCACGTGGCCGCTCAACGTTTAGCGGTTTCGAATTCCGTATGTGTATGTGAACTTGTATGTTTGTAAACGCACCCATGACACAGGAAAAGTACTAGTGTAGGGTAACGTTAAAAAAACCGATGAGCCTTATATAGTTACATTAGAACGTTTGCCAAAACTTCCCCGCTGCTACCCGGTCTCTGTTAAATAACTACATAGTCCGACGACACCCGCTGCAAGAGCAATGCTTATGTTCTATTCTACCATGCATGTATTTCGTTTTACATAAGACTAAATAATACAGAATAAACACTAACTTGTGTTATACGAATATATTTAAGACCGACTCAGTTTAAAGGTTAAAACTTTAGTATAAATTTAATATAAAGTAATATTTAGTATCGTTTTATCGTGAACCGTAAATAACACCCGTTGTGATCTGTAAAAGGTATAAAAATCTATTTTGTAGACTTTGTTATTATCGTGGGACTGTGCACAGCTGACAGACTATAAATATACCTATATTATAATACTGGTAACGCTGTACTCAGAGTCATTTAATGGTTACTTAACCCAGTCCTTAGCAATTGTTTTCAACACAAAATTGCAAAAAATAATAATTTAAGCAATCATTAAATGTCTCTGAGTGTCGGCAGTTAGTCGTCCAAAATGACGTCACCTTTAAGAAACCGTAAAAGTAATATGGGATGAAGTTATTACCACACACTATAGCTGAGAATTTAATTCGGGCCCTCTTGTTAGGCAGTCTCTATTTAAGCCACTTGACCAACAAATGTAATCAACAAATTAATAATTTGTAATCGACATAGAATTAAAATAAAAACGAAACTATAATTAGAAATTGCTCTTCTTAGAAAATGAAGAAAAAATCTACGACCGAAATAAAAAGAAACATCCTTAATAAATTGCAACGAGTTCTCAATAAAAAAAAAATATCTTGCAGCGGCACGTTTCTAACTCAATATCAGCAGTAAAATTGATGAGAACAAATCGAGTTTGCATTCTGAAAACTCTGAAATCCCTAGTTCGTCGGATTTCCAATTTATTTATCGTGTCAATCATATTTTTTTTTGTGTGCAACACACAAATTGGATTTGAACTTTAAAAATCCAATTCCATAATCCATCGGCATTCAATGAATTTGTTTTCATTGAAAATTGCTTTTTTTATCGAAATGAAATCTTTATTTTTTTCTTTACATTTAATATTGTAAGGTGTGATACTGTTGACTGACGATTACGACGTCTTGGGGTCGATACCCGCGATATGAAATCTGGGAAATTTATAGTTTTGAATTTAAAGGTTTTAAATTCAATTACCGTGTTATGACTCGCAATTGTCAAGAAGATTTGTGTATAACCTAACCCTTTACTTACTGACTTAGACTGTGATCTCCTTATGTTAAGGGTTGAGATTATAGCAAATATTTTTATGTAGTGGGAATCCACGGCTCAGTTGTAGACTGGACGGGCTGTTGAAGGCTTAAAGGACCACACACTTAAATACTGGCATTAGCCGCCGTAATAATATTATTATAAACTAGTTTTTGCCGACGACTTCGTCCGCGTAGAATAATGACTTTGATGAAAACAATCGCGTTCCTACTTCTGCTTTTCTAGTCGGAGCCCCGGTAAAACCGCTACCGGAACATTTCACAATTTTCAAGATAGAAAGCTAAAAATTGCTGTGGACTATTTGTGACTGACAAAAAGTCAACATACATAAGTTTTTTTTTGTCCGCCCCCAACCCCTAAGCGCGTGAGAAACCGTGGGCGGAAAACTAGTAATTCTATATAATCTACATAATAATATCATTTAGAACTTCCATTAACACAACTATTTACCTATTGTAGTTAAAAACCAATTGTTATTTAACTAAACAAACCAATGCGAAGTTACGTAGAGTATTTGAACAGAATTGTAAATTATTTGGCTTAACCAGAAAGGTCGAAGTAATTACCTATTGTTGTAACTGTTGCCACAATATGCTATTCAAGAAAATGGTTGAAACTTTCACAAATACTGGCGTTTGCCTTTACGAACCGTATAATTATGTAATCACAATTACATTTTCATGACCTAAAAATAATTTAGTTGGAGTAAAAGTTGAAAATAGAGCCTCGTTTTTAGACAAATCTTTTTTTATGAAATAGGGGCTAACGAGCAGACGGATACCCGCAACACCAGAGGAGTCATAGGTGCGTTGCCGGCCTTCGGTTAAATCACTCAAAGGGTCACATACTTAACAAGCACGGCTCCAGTTCGGCTTGTTTCGAATTGCGGCTACCGCTAGCTGTCAGCGTGCTTACGGCGCGTCGTCCGCTCCTCAACTACAAATCAAAAGGACCGCGCGCTGGCCACCCGCCGTCGGCTTTTTGTATTGACATTATGAAATATATCATACGACATACGATTTAAAGTTTAAATTTAAATGACAAGTTAATTGCTGACTTGAAGCGGTGCTCGTTAAGAATATTTTTATGACTTTAACTTATTTATTTAACCAACAATTCCTGCAAGCTGACTGAAGATACTGTTACCAAGTTTTCGGTGGTTGCATATACCGGATCGTGGTGTGTAGATCAATTTAGTTCAGTTCTTTTTCTCTTGTTATTAACATCATAATAATTCCTAACTTAGTAGGCCTCGTTCATGACTCAGTTTACGACCAATGAGTTACCTGAACAAAATGAAGAAATATTTTTTTAAAACAAGCTCCATGATGGCTGAGTTATCACGTTCCAGCTAAGTCCAAAGGTGTTTCACTACAAAGTATTTTTCTCAGAACCATTTATATTTACCGAGAAATCTACGAAAATACCGACAGACTCGGTTGTTTGTAATATCGTACTACAACAGGAAAACTGAGGCTTGAAATATTTAATTAAAAAATTTTCTTTCGCCTCCATTTTTTTTTTCAAAATTAAAAATCGTCGTCTTGTTTACCTCGAAGTAAATATGAGCTAAGTCTACTTAAGTTGTTTTAATTATAAAATTTTAAATAAAACAATAATAAGGGGTCGTGATCACAAATACTGATGAGATTTTCAGTTATAGGATTTTCTCCTGTATCGTGGGTTTTTAAGGGGGGAAATCAAATGAACTGGGCAAAGCAAGAGGGAGTATCAGATTACTGACTAAAAACCACTCCTTTTCTACTCCTGCTGTGGATCATACAAAGAGTTGCTTCGTGTGGGAATCGGACCCGCTACACATTGCGCGGCAGCAGATAGCCCAGCTACCGCGCCAACCGTGCAGTCATATGTATTAAATTATATTGTTTTAATTCTTAAAAAAAATATTAGCTACGAGGGCATGTAATTCAAATAGCTTCAGCATGCTAATCCGCTGACCTATGTCGTCTTGTAGCATTACCAGAGTAAATTATCGCTACCTAGCCTACATTCACACTTAAAGGCATAATATTATAGTGTACCTATGTGAAAAACCACAGGTGAACTCACGCGTAAAAGATAGCTTTAACATAACTATAATTTAAGGGCTAACCATGAATAGTTTGCATACAGCTGATATGGGTTTCAATAGGAAACGTTACGTCATGGTGCGAGAGCCATGGCTTTCGAGAATGTCAATCCATTCACGGTTTAATGGAAATCTTGTTATTTATGAGTTCGTGTCGAAAAGGTAAATAGAAATTATGTATCGAGGGTTGAACTGAATTGTTGCTATAGTAGTTTGTATTTTTTTAAACTTTTCCCACACTAGAATTTTATCCTGTGTCGTGTTATTTACAAACATAGAAGTTTACATACACATGACACTCAGAAACGAAACAATAATTTGTATATCGCACTTCGTGCGGGTATCGAAACCGCTGCACGCGGCGCGGTAGCCGGTTGCCCAGCCATTACGCCAACCGTGCACCTCTGCTTACCTCTTCGGGGACAAAAAACGTGACGATACTTTTTTTTATCATAGAAATAAGTACTAAGAAACCTGTTTTGTTATCAACAAATCTATATACACTCTTTTCACATAATACACCACAAACAAAGCCCCTCAGCTTATAATCTCCCACACATACAAACACCCACATATAATAACATATTATTACACAGCAGTTAGCGTCTGTAACCTAAATAGACATAACTTTATACCTAACTTGTAGTCTATATTAAATTGCCAGTCAAAACTTAATATTAGAGTTTAGATACTCGAGCGAGGCAATCTTAAATACATTCAAGATAATGTAACTATGTTAGATTACTGTATACTAGCTTCTGCTAGTGGCTTTGTCCGCGTTACCGTGGGATTAAAACTAGCATTTTTTTTATTCGTCAAAAACTAATGCTTGACTACAATCCCACCTGATGGTAAGTAGTGATGTAATCGTTGATGGTGAGGCGCACTAGTTTCTTAAGAGCCTATTCACTCTAGACTTGAAGACACCCACATTGTAATCCGATGGAAAAACCGCAGCAGGCAGATTGTTCCAGTCCCTCGATGTACGCGGAATAAACGACGAAGCGAAACGCTTAGTCCGAACCGTAGAAGTTTCGACAACGTAAGAATGGATACTAGCCGTGCGACGGCTTGTCCGATGAAAGAAATGGGATGGTGGAATTAGGTTGTGTAATTCCTGCGCACACTCTCCAAAAAGCAACTTGTAAAACACCGAAAGGCTGGACACTCTACGCCGGTGCTCAAGGCTTTGAAGATTGGACTTAACCAAATCTGGATCACCAATTAGCCTTTTCGCCGAGTCCAAAGTTGCCAGGTGACACTTTGCAGCACCTGCCCATATGTGGCCGCAATACTCCAGCATATGTCCCTTCAGTAGTTTTTGCGTAAAAAAGTAACAAATAAACATACATACTCACAAACTTTCTAATATTAGTAACATTATGCATGTGTGTATTTTCGGCTTTTTCTGACACTCGAATTCGGTGAGTATTGCACGCATAGCAATAAAATTCATGGTAAGAATACATTTCTACACAAAGAAATTACACTATAAACTATAGTAAGAATCTACACAAAGTACATTATGTTCACGACTATTTCATAAAATAAGACGCAGTCTTTATTAATTTGCCAGTCAACAGCAATTAAAGCTGATCCTTGACATGCCAACATTACCTACATGTATAGTACAAGGAGAGGGAATGTATGAGCGGTGCAAAGTTCACAGTTATACCAAGCTTCAGCGCCGCTTTGTCTGTTAAGTCGTGAGTAGACGGTGTAACAAAAGTTTAATGACTAGCTTCTGCCAGCGACTCTGTCCACGTTCCCGTGGGATAAAGTCCTATCAACCAAGTCAGGTCATACCCTGTCTGTAGAACAAATTTCGTTAATACCCGTTCAGTAGTTTCAGCGTGATTGACGAACAAACAACCAAACAAACAAACTTTCACATTTATAATAAAAAAGTATGATTGTATGGTGTTCCTTATGCAAATTATTTTCCGTATTTAGTGTTCGTATGACATTAATCTCCTAAAACCAGGAAAATGAATGTTGTGGATCACACAAAATATATCGAATCGAAATCAGGCCTCTAGCGTGGCTTGAAACTAGTCGAGTTCCTCGTCAAACAGTTACGTAAGAAAGCCGCTAACATAATAATTACTTTAGTATGTCTCTCACGAAAGTTATAATAAAAATATTAACTCTATTTGTAAATTAGGTTACTCTTCTTTTCAATAAAAGAACAATATCTATTAAATATTTCATCCAGTAGACCGTCTGATGCCACACTTATGCATTCATTATATTGTAACAACAACCGCTCATTAATTGCTGCACCAATTAATTTTAATCGAAAATTTCACGGAAAGCTGTGGCTCTGATATCTGCATGATTTTCGCCTTCGGGAAAATTTAAGATGATATCGTTTTGTAAATTAATTAAAACAATGAATAAGTATGAAAAATCTTATTTATTTTTTGGACAAATGTGCACACCACTAGCCTATGAGTGGCCACTGCTGACCAAAGGCCTCTTCTCACACGGTGAAGGTTTGAGCATTGCTCACTACGCTTTCTCAAAGCGAGTTGGCGATTTCAGACTTATAATTTGAAATAATAAGCCCAGGTGTTTCACGATGTTTTCCTTCGCCATTACTCATTGATACCTAAAATTAATCTAGTCGTAATGTTATACGCCTCATCATGCCCTAAAGAAGTTTCTTGAAGGTTTGAAGGTCGTACCTCATTTACAGCTCATTCCATAGTTTTGTTGTGATTACGTTATTATTTCCTTATTAAAAAATAGAAATCCTATGCCATCCACAAACATAAATTGTTTAAAACAATTTTTAGACTAAAATACACCACTGGATAGCCCATATACGATATTTGGCTAAACAGTCTGAATAGTGGTGGGATGAAAGCTATCGTATTTACACCTCGGTGGGTCGAATCTACCCAGCGGGATATATAAAGGCTAATCGTAGCCTTTAATGAAAAGCTGGTCTTTTGAGATCGTGGGCTATGTTGATGAATATCTTTGTGCTTTATGTGTGTGTGTGTGTGTAATTAGTACATACATCTAGTGTTATCTTGCAAATGTGGTGGAAAGGGATATGCTTTCAGTACAGTCTATTTACACAAGTTGTATTGAATTTCCTTAATCTAGAGTCACCTACTATTTCATGAAATGATATCGTTATGTTAAATTATTGTGATATTGGGGATTGGATTGCAGAAAATCATCCAATGCCTTTTCTATCACTGGGTCAGACGAGAGGGAGTTAGACTCTTACTAAAACTCCCGACTCAGACTAAAAACCCCGTTCCGACTACTGCTTTAGGCCGAAACACTGATACTTTCTTAAGTTGCCCGCAGCTCCGGATAGGGGATAAAAGAATTACAATTTTTAAAGAGGGGGATAGCTTCCAAAGGCGCCTAGTTTTTTTGGGGAGCAAGATTAGGGCGTGTGGGATTTTTACCTCACTTACACAACCCCAGTGGCCATCCTCAGCACCTGTAAGTGACGGGTCCTAAAACGCATACCTATTTCACACTGATTCCAAGTCAAACTACCTCTTACAAATCGGATAACTACCCCTAATTAAACTCACTTCCATTATCAGGCTGTATGCACTATCAGCTGCTTAATTTATAGCTTTGTATCAATTACCACGGAATTATGGCGGTTAGTCCATTCAATGGGCGAATTGGTTTGGTAATTGGGTCGTAATTAACTTTGAATTAGGTGTTTGGGTTTATTAGGGAGTCCCCTTTGGGTAGTGTTAGGTAAATGTCGTGGAATAGGTTTTGTTAATGAATATTCTGTAAGGAGTTCTTATGTTATCGTTTTGTGTCTTTCTTTATTTGATTTGTTGCTGTTTATTCTTTATAATTATGTGTGATGAATGGTGCTCTTCTACCAGATATGTGCATTTTTTAATGGTAATCCCGCTAGGTAGCCCGCAGCTCCGGATCAGGCATCAGCCCTACTGAGCCCTATCTCTTGTGGTTTGATGGCTCTTTGAGCCGCGTACGGAATACGACGCGCCATACGTACGGGTCTAGTTGTGGTCGGAAGGCGAGCTACCCTTGCTCACTGTCAGCAGATCCACACTTACGATGGCCGGAGATCGTCTTGCGATCCCCGACGCCCGGAGTGTCTCTCGCGACGGCACCAGAGATGTGCTATGTTACGTTGCTGTGGATGTGTTTGGCTTGTGCTCCCTAAAAGATGTCTTAATGAGAGACATCTTCTATCACAAGGTTAAATCTTTATTTTCGCTTCGCCTACCATTGGATAACAGATCTAATATTATGCTAAATACCAATGAAAATTTAAATCAAAGTCACTAATTTATGCATTCATTTAAAATGTAGTAGCTAACACATCGCTGGACGCAGGTTTTGTTGACAATGTGACAGACACAACTGCAGCAAATAAATTTAAATTAATGATATCATTTCTATCATTAGCTTCACTCGCGTTATTGGGAGTAAAAGAAGCCCCTGTGTTTGTACAATAAGAATATAATATTTCCCTGAGTTACTAGGAATAAAAGTAGCCTATTGTGTTAGTACAATACGACTATAATATCTGAGCAAAAATTAGTAATTAGCATTAAATATAGACGAAACGAGTTATTCACTAGTCAATCAACATCACAACTGATAGAAAAAGGAAAGAATTTAATATTACTTTGCGGGTTTCTTTGTTTTTTTCTGTGTCCATGGACGGCGCTGATCGCTTACCATCAGGTGATTGGTTAGCTTGTTTGCCCCCTATTCCATAAAAAAATGAAACGGGTACTAAGAGATACAGGTACAAAAATTACTTTATATTAAGAAGAATTATCACAATACCTACACATACAAACAATACATATGTACACACACACACGTCAAGACATCATAAATAAACCATAACATATGAACACAAACACATGGGAACACAAAACCTCTGTCACCAGTGTTGACAAGGTTCAGGGCGCACTGTCACGGAATATGACGAAGCAAAGTCTCAAGCCCCCAGGCACAAGGGATTTCCGTGAAACAAAGAAAAATGTAACTTAAATCAGTGATTATACAGTTGTTATTAGAGTGATTGGTGTTTGTTTTCTTTTAGGGCCTATTCGTAAGGTTTCCTATGTTTGGGTTGCCATTGAGTCTTAACTAGATATGTCCTGAATATTTATATTTTACATAGAACATAGTAGTAGAGCTTTGCTGCGTTTTGTGCGTTTCGGCTTAAGTCATTCTGTCTCCTGCATTAAATTCACCGGAGACAAGTGGAAACTATCGTTCTTTTTCTTCTCCTCTAATAATATCTTCTGATTTACTTCGTAGCGGGATCCAAGACATTTATGTAAACGACGCACCAGACTTCAATATTCCGGTGTTTTCATGGTTGCATCTACTGTAGATCCTGGCTCAAAGGAGTTGCAGCGGTATGGAGGTTGTGGCGGGCTTGTTTCATTAAAAAAAAGTAGTAGAACCCTTAAATTCCTAACGCCCAAAAGGCCGGAACGCACTTGTAACGCCTCTGATGTTTTGGGTGTCCATGGATGGCACCGATGGCTTACCAGCAGGTGATCCGTCTACGATTACCGGCTTATACCATACAAAAAATATATATAATTTGCGCAAAACGGTCTTTCTGCTTATCACTTCTGGATTGCTAGATTGGCCAAACTTATCTCATTCATATTATCCCCTACCCTTACAAAGATAGCCACAATCTTAAAAAGTTTAATTACCTTTTCCCACGCCTCTTCCGTGACAGAATAAACAAACTTAAAAGTTTACAAACTCGTTTGTAAGAGTACAATTACATTTTAAACTGTTCCTCATTATTTTTGTACTTAATAGCCATTTTTAACCAATTTCAAAAAAAAGAGGTCCTCTTTGTCCTGTATGTATGTTTGTGCGCGATTATCTCGTGTTTGGTTAAACTGATTTTGATGCAGTTTTAAGTGAATCAATTTTGGTGCGGTTTTCAGGATAGTATTTTTCAGACTTTTCAGGTTCCAGGGATATTACCTGACTAAAAAAACGAGACGATAAAGAAAATTGAAAGCTTCCTTTTTTAAAATGTAAATTATATTGTATGCTTGTAAACACGACTGCCGAGCAAAGTTCTCTGTTGGGTTCCAAAGTTGGGATAATTGTTTTTCAAATTCTGGATTCCCAGTAACAGTATGGTTTACTCTAATATGCTATATTGATCATTAAACTCATATGTTATTAAAAAAATATTGCAGAATATCTGCTTACCAACACAAAGAATAAAACTCATCATGACATAGTTACGGTACTGTTTTATATATCTTTTTGTTTTGTTATGATTGAAACCTGAATTCATTTCAAGTTTTCGCGGAAGCCATCATATTGTAAATATATTCGCGATAAAAAGATTTTACCATTTGAATATGTATGTATTTTGTTAAATTTTATAAAAGAAAGCGTAACATATGAGAGGAGAGGCACTCCTCTATTTATGTGTAGATATTTTATTCTAGCTTTAATAAATATCCGTACGTTTTAATCGGTGTAGGCTCAGCTCGCCCCTTGGATCTCGCCCCTGATTGCCTAAGTGCATCAACTCGCCCCTTAAATTATTAGATACTCCAACTCGCCCCCGATTGTTGGTTAGTTAAAAGTACTGTCAGCACTCTAAGTTTATAAAATATTTAAATGAATATTTTTTCTTAAAACTTCAATAATGCCTTGGGATTTAATAGTGAAAATTAAAATAAAACTGCATGTGTAATAAAAACGGGGCGAGTGGAACATTTTAATCGGAAGGGGCAAGATCCAGGGGGCGAGCTGATACTACACCCATAAAAGGTCCCTTTTGTTACAGTAGGTAAGCCAGGTAATAAAACTATCACAAGTGGTTAAATTACTTACCAGTTTTGTTTACTGTACATTATTCTGAATATACCTTTTTTAGTTAAATTTCAAAGGGAATGCCGCAAGGGGCGAGTCGATGCATCAAAATAATTATTTAATTGTTAAATTTTTCACTCGCCCCGTAAGGGTTTTCGTAAGGGGCGAACCACAACTCCAAATTAATAAAAACGGGGCGAGTGAAACATTTTAATCGGAAGGGGCAAGATCCAGGGGGCGAGCTGATACTACACCTTTAATACGAACTCAAAGTTGATATATGACATTTTTTATGGTATAAGCCGGTAAACAAGCAGACGGCATGAACCGCCGAAACACCAGAGGCGTTACAAGTGCATTACCGGCCTTTTGGGGATTAGGAGTTTAAGGGTTGTTGGGGAATCGGGGATTGGGAATATAGGTAAGGGGGAAAATTGACGTTACAAACACATCAACAGCCTATAAGGGGCCACTGCTGACCAAAGGCCTCTTCTCGGACGGAGAAGTGAGTGATTCATCAGCGCGTTTGCCGCCTTATCCCATATAAAAGCAACGAAACATTCATATTTAAAATATCATAAACAAGAAATAAAATCCGCCATCCAGAATGTAGCAGTAACATTAAGTAATTCGGACAGTTTAAGAAATACCTAGGAGTGGGGATGACACTAGAATAGTGTTATTATAATACCGCTGTAAAATATGTTGTAATATTGTCGCGAGATTTGGCCTCGCGCCAGTGTAACGTGCAAGATTTTTATTAAACATTTTAGTCTTAATACTATTTTGAGTCAAAATGGAGACATGTATAATTGTTGGTATATTTTATACATTTGTTAATATTAATTAGATATTTTTTCACATTTCCCCGCGATCTCATCTGATGGTAAGTCACGATGCGATCGAAAATGTCTGGCAGGTGCCTGGCTAGAATCGGCCTATTCACTGTTCAGCCTAATGCCCATAACTTTACCCAAGACAGGGATCCATCCCGTGACCTCCACTTTATTTACTTTAATAACTTTGGGGTTGTTATACCTTAAGTAACAATACGTTAATGAACGAACCGGGAATCGAACCCGTACCCTTGCTGATAAACCGCCTCGATAACCACCGAAACCTTAACTTGACTTTACATAGTGCCACATTTTAATAAGGACACCATGGCCAATTAGCACTAAAGAAAAAACACATAACATCTAAAAAGACTTGTAACTACAAAAACATTATGTACACTTTGGCAAAGCGAAACACATAGACATTACAGAATATGATTATGTTCCCTTCTTGGCACATTTCCACGTTTGAGGCTGTATGCATTAAGATATACTAATTACTGACATTAGGCTCGGTACCTTTTAAGGAAAAAGGGATCAGTGGTCACTTTCGTGTCATTATTTTTATAGATATAAAACATCATACGTTAGTACCTATATATTATGGTAAGAAAATTCTGAATGGTAAAGGTGAAGTGAAATATATTATGTGACTAGCTTCTACCAGCGGCTCTGCTCACGATTCCATGGGATAAAATATAGTCTATGTTTTATTTCACTGAGCAGCAGTGCTTTCGGATAGGCCGGAACCTTTAGTTCTTCCGTGGCTCTGCATCGGGTGTCAGCCCTAATTTGCTTCATCTGGCTGGTGGTCTGATGGCTCATCGAGGCACGCGTAGATCGCGACGCGCCGAACATTCTGGTTGGGCAGCAAACTACGCGTGCTTTCCGTCCGCAGCACCTTAAAAACGCCATAGATGATATATCAACCAAAAATGTAAATCTTTCACAGTAGGATTAATCTGTTAATCATTTTTATGGAACATTTGGTTAATTAACAGAATTTAAAATCCTTAGAGTTTCGTAATTAAAATCAGTCTCTCGAGATTTAGGAATAAGATGGGATGTAAAGATAAAGGTAAACCTTTCGAGTCTTTAAGGTTTTAGCAACCTGGGTTAGAGGAGGGGGGGGGGAGGTTTCATTATAATCACTTCAATAATTATAATTAAAACCTTACCGCATTAAGTTACGTGCGTATTTAGTTAATTACTTTACCTAGCAACGTGTGAATTGAGTTTCGTTTCAAAATTAACTTAATTAGGTATATTTTCGAAAGAGGTAGGTAAAAGCGATAAAGTAGTATAAATGTAAGAAGTGGGTTACCGAAACTTATAATTTACTAGCCTGCGGCTTCGCTCGCGTATTTTGCTGTATGTATCGTATGTATATTCATATACCTGTAGTAAAAAAATGTTATTTCAATATTACAAACAAACACACCAATTTTATTTATTAATCTCGTCCGTGTGTTTGTTTAAGTCGTCAGCGGTATTTCCGAACCGATACGATCTTCAAACCTTCAAGAAAAGAGCGTACTCTTTTTTAAAAGACCTGTGACTCCTCTGGTGTTGCGGATGTCCATGGGCGGCGCTGATCGCTTACCGTCAGGTGACCTGACTGCTTGTTTGGCCATATTTCATAAAAAAAGAAATAGTACTGTCCGACACGATTATCGAACATGATGTGCCAACATATTGCGGTATACAATACCGTCATCATTCTGATAACCCCAGATTTATCAACTGAAGTTACATTAGTATTAACTGGAGTTGACAGGAGTTCGGTCCGTATTTGTTTAGGTACACGTTGTAGCAATAGTGTTATATCAGACATTTCATTAAATAACTGTAATATTTTTTTTTTATATTTCTTGTTATTTGAATAGAATGTCGTGGTAGCCTGGAGGGATGTCGTGATGGCCCCGAGGTTTAAGACTCCTCATGCATGAGGATGCGGGTTTGATACCTACCAACGGCAATTTTTCCATATTTTCAATTAAACCACATAATACATTGTGTAAATAATGGTACATAATATTGTTGCAATATTTTACACTACAAACTGAACCAAACCAAATCCACAACAATTTTTTTTCCTAATCAAAGTAGGACCAATACTAACATAGTCAGTTCACTGTTTACCCATATTAAAATAATAACAGCAACATGATATATGTATACAACCTGTGTTTATTTAAACAATCGACTACTAATGAACGAGCAGAGCTCTGCTTACCCTTGTTTACCCCCAGTTATGTACGAGAGGGTAATTACCCTGTTTGTTGAATTACCCCTCATTAGTACCCTGCAATATGGTATTAACAAAATGTGTGTACCAATTAATTTGGCCAGTAATTATGTTAAACACATTTTATTACTCGAAATTGACTTTTATTATGTTTAATTTTGAGCTCATTTTCATTTTGTGGGTGCAATTAAATTTCTTGTTTCTTTTTTGAGTTGAGCCTTTTTGCGGGCGTGCGGAGTGTTGCTCTTTTTGTGATAATAGTGCTTGAATTTATTTTACTTTTTAATTAGACTGAGTCTCGTCTAGCCTTTTCATTGACATTTCCCGCCTTGGGCCAGAGGGAGTGTCAGACTCTTACTGACTAAAGACCATCGCGTTCCTACTCCTGCGTTTCGCCTCCTGCCGGAGGCCCGGTAAACCTGTTAGGTAGTCGACAGCTCCGGATCAGACGTCTGCCCTACTGGGCCCCATCTGTGGTGGTCTGATGGCTCCTTGAGGCCGCGCGGAACGCGACGCACCAAACACTGGTTCTGGTCGGGTTTCGTCTAGCGAGTCAAGATTATTGACAATTTGTTATGTTGTTTACCAGACTGGGAAAGAAATGTTAACGTGACATTATATTAAGTTATGTATTTTTACAAAAATATCTCTTAAAACTCAACATAGCAACACCAAACACAAAAAAAAAATAATGTTATAAAAACAAAAAAAAAAAATTTACATATTCAGAAAATTTGCGCAAAATACCGTCTAAGCAAGATGGCTGATAATATGGTAGGTATAATAATAAATATAAGACGAAGAAAATTTACTTATACCAAGTCTTCGTACACAAGCATATAATTATTTATGCAAAAGCAATCCTGTCATGTCTCGTTGCTGTAACAAGATTTTGTTACACGTGAGTAGTAATTAGCATTTCGGTCCCATCAATTATGTATCTTATACTTTACGGCTCGTCGCTAGTTTCTGCATGCGACGTTACTCGTTTGAGTGTTTACTTTGAGAGTGTTGATTGTGTGTAATGCACGCTACAAACCTTACAATTTAATTGTACAGTCGGTCTGTACAGTTAAATCGTAGGTCCATACAGTCTACACACCTTACGATTTAACTGTGCAGTTTTAACTGTATAGTTTTATCTATTCTTTATTCGATTTAGTTAATACTGTACAGTTCTACTGTTTGCTCTTCACAACTTATTAGCTAACTTATAAACTATAAGGTCAAGGTATATTGTTTGTATGTATAAAATTATGCTTGTTGTTTGCTGACGACTGCCAGAAAAGTATGAAAAGATTGTCGTTTTTATATAACAACCTCACAGGTCGAAAAGAATAGGTTTAGCTAAGTTATCTTTTAAAATTTTTCCTTTAAGATTTTCATGGATTTAATTAGCACTTGCCTTTCCTGGTCTTGATTTTCTTCTATTACACAAGATATTAACAGTAAAATTTTATATATTTACTACAGCCTGCCTGACCTGTTGGTTATAAGTTTAAAAAAATAACTAGATCATAACATCGTATCTGAAGAGAAATCTGCTTACCCAATTTCATAAGAGAATTTGGTGATACAATAAATTACCTAAAATAAACAGCTTGCTAATCTTAAAACTGTCAACACCATGCAAAGTTTCTCACGTAAACTGCAACATATAGCGTCTAAAATTTTTGTCATTTTCAAAAAGCAATATATTAGAGCCAGCCATGTTTGTATTTCAAATAAAGCTTGGCAAAGCTATATATAAGTCAGTCCTGACGTCCGTACAAAGGGTAGCAGAGTGTGTTCCGTACACTTTTTGTAATCCTTACATTAAGTACGTATATATAAACAAAGACTTTGGGTGTGTCTGTCTGTCAGTTTGTGCGTGTTTAACTTGAAATAAGCTGAAAGAAATTTTACGCTGAAACGAAACGAAAATTTACGCTATAAACATTCACTGCATCTGAAACTCTATTCTGCTATTACAATACTTACAAAATTGTATAACATTACTTTCATAATTGCTAGTTTAGACAATTTTCGATTGTTTGATTTTAATTAATCTACAAATTATGAAATCAATGCGTTTGGCTTCCATCGATCACATGCATTCGTACCAATTTGGTACACATAGCATAGCACTGGTGGAAACAGACTCAGCTTAGCTATGTGTTTTATATGGAGAGATGCAGGTTATGGGTGCGTGCTGCGAATGCGTGCTATGGTTACGCGCTACCGAGGGCTGGGCTCGCTGTCATTGCAGCGATAAGTCCCCTCTTTGAGGAGTGGCTTGAGAGACGCCACGGCGTCCTCACCTACCGCCTGACGCAGGTGCTTACCGGACATGGAAGTTTCGGTAGGTTCCTGTTTCTGATTGGGCGGGAGGAAACGCCCGGGTGTCATCACTGCGAGGACCGTCCTGAGGACACAGTGGAACATACTAAAATGGCGCTGTGCCCTGCATGGGCTAAGCATCGCCGTGTCCTCAGGGATGTAGTCGGCGACGGCGACCTCTCGCGTCCGGCATCGGTACAAGCCATGGTGCGGAGCGAGGGGGACTGGGATACCGTCTCCTCCTTCTGCGAAGCAGTCATGCTAGCTAAGGAGGAGGCGGGCGCGTGAGAGAACGAACCTCCTCACGCCCCAGCCGTCGCAAGAGACACTCCGTGCGTCGGGGTTCGCAAGACGATCTTCGGCCACCGTAAGTGCGGGCCTGGATGCGAGCAAGGGTAGTTCGCCGCCCGACCAGAACCAGACCCGTGCGATGCGGCGCGTTTCCGCGCGCGCCTCAAAGAGCCATCAGACCACCACAGATCAGGGCTGATGCCTAACGGAGCTGCGGACTACCTAGCGGGTTTACTCCGGCGCGAAAGGCAGGAGAAGGCGTGGTGGTTTTTAGTTAGTAGTCTGACACTCCCTCTCGCCTCGCCCAAGGCGAAAAAAGTCATTGGATGACTTTCCCCCTCAAAAAAAAAAAAAAAAAAATGGTTGCGCTATTTTAGGCTTTCCTACGATCAATACATCGCATACTCGAGCTACGCATCTTCGTCGCATAGCTTAGTATCAGTGGAAACGGTCACATACTTTCACAGCTTATGTATTAATATCTTCGTAGCATAGCTACAAACCACATCTAACTTAAATTCACATTATCTTATAACAAACGAAACCACAGGCGTAGCTAGAGTTCAATAAAACATCGAATTGCTTCGTAGTAGTTTTACAAGCAAATGTTACAATATTTATTGCCCCACTCAGTACTGGAAACAATGGGAAATATTTTGATAAATGTCCCTCAAGACGTTTGAAAAAGTATTCGAGTTGAGTACAGACATTTTTTGTTTGGGAACTCGAAACGAAAATGTATGTTCTCTTGTATACACACAATTGGACCGATGAATGGGGAATATGGAGTTACGATTACTTCGAGGCTTTTGTTCGGTTATACTTTATAAGATTTGCTTAGAAAATGTGATAAGTGGATAATGATATGTCTGATTTGGTCTCAAATTAGATTTTTGTTTAGGTAAGGTGTAACATAACACACTAAACGTCACGCGTTTTTATCCCCGAAGGGGTAGGCAGAAGTGCATTACATGAGGTGATGCTGCTATACAATGTACACCCACTTTTCACCATTTTTGTAATAAAACCCATGTAATAGACCCCTATTATATGTGGCAATAAGCTTTAGTGACCCTATTGCCATATACTGGGCACAATTCCAGACTCCGTGTTACTACTGATAAATTTTCGAAAAACCGAAAAAATCTTGGTATTACTTTGCCTGACCCGGGATTTGAACCCGAGACCCCTTGTCTGTTGTCTGCCATTCGCACTTGCGAGTACTCGACCATCGAGGCAGTCAGATAAGGTGAAGTAATATTAATAATTAAAACCCACAACTTACTTGCTGTGTAACTATTTGACTTTTAGACCGAGACCATTTTTTCAGTGCACTGCGTTGTGTTGCTTTGTCACAACGGTGTAATGGGGCATGTCATAAAAAATATATGGAAAACGACGCTGCGACGACGCAACGCAGCGCAACGGACATATGGGGGCTCATTCTTACTCGTTGCTCGATTAGTTTCAAGCTACGCCGGGAACCCATACCCGAACCCCTAAATCAATCATGCAACCTTAATGAAACTCATATTTTATTTGATAATGGACTTCTTTTCGATTTAAGGAATATAAAAGTGGGGTGTTATGTTATACAACCTGATTTTTTTATCACCAGCCAAATTTTGTCTAAGAGTTACGTATCATTCAAATATTCCATATTGAAATAAGTAAACAAAAAAAATATTTGCTAAAAATAACCGACTTCACTGAAGAAAATCGGTTAAAAAGAACAGCGGTCGGTGTAAAATAAGAAACAAACAATAATGAGAATCAAAGTCAAAATTCGGCTGGTGATTAAACAAAACAGGCTGTTAACGTAACGTTATATCTACAATACACAGCAAATACTACATTATATCTCTAACATTATAACTCCGAAAGTCGATAAAGCAACATTTTTTGTCAGTTTATGTGTAACGGAAAATATATTTCGCCCTCAATCGTTTACTTACGGACGAAGATAAAAGCGAATGGTGTTATGATACTTACAATGACCATAATGTTGTCGTTTCAAGTTATTTAACGTTTTCCTTTTAATTTAACTTTTTTATATGTTTGTGTGGGCGTTTTGTACTTATTTTTGATGATTAGGGTGCTTTTCCATCAGAAATGTGACTTAATGTCCTGTGTCGCCTAGATGGGGCATCGATGCATATGTGGGCGTCCACTGAAGTTCTCCATCGCGACCTGTCTAGAGCTTCGCGCTTCACCTCACATCATACCGATGCTCGTCGCTTCTGCCAGTACGGTGCGGCGCCAGGATTGCCTAAGTCAGCCACGCTTTAACCAAAGATGTGCTATTACTACGAAGATGTAACAGCTAAGCTGTGGAACTATGTAATCGTTTCCGCTGATACTTAGCAATGTAGCTATGTGAGGAAGATGTGCAGCTCGAGCACAAATTCATCTATAGTAGCACGCATCTTTCCATTTAAAAAACATAGCTTAGCTGAGTCCATTTGCACCTTAACCTTTGTTACATTATTGCTTTTTCGAGAATAGCAAGCTTAATATTTCTTATCCTCATTATGTAGGAAATATAACATTTTCTTCTTCAACGTTAATGCGAAAAAAATATCATACCTACAAAAAAAGCGTACATTTTTAAAGGTAGGTAAGTAAAGCGTAATATTTAGTTCCTCATATTATCATATCACACATCTTGCCAAGATATAAGTGGCACTCGAGACGTCGCGGACATTTTTAACGAGATGAATATTATATAAAATATACTAGCTTCTGACAGTGACTTCGCTTTTATTGGGCATCAGTAGTTTATATTTAATGAGATTTTGAGTGTGGGAGAGCCATGCTTCGACACGAATGGGCCGGCTTGACCAGAGTGATACCACGGCCTCACAGAAAACCGACGTGAAGAAACGCTTGCGTTGTGTTTCGTTGTGTGAGTGAGGTTACCGGAGGCCCAATAACCCTCCTTCCCAATCCCCAATTCCCCAACAAGGCCGGCAACGCACTTGTAACGCCTCTGGTGTTTCGAGAGACCATGGGCGGCGGCGATTGCTTACCATCAGGTGATCCGTCAGCTCGTTTACCGGCTTAAAACATAAAAAATATCTTCAAACTCACAAACTTTACCTCTTGAATATAAAGTAAGGATGTATTATAATTCTTTTCGGAAATTATATAAAATTACATTAGTTGACATCTTAGCATATTAAGGCAATATATTCATATTTTCGAACACGAGTCTGAATGTGTGTTGGAGATCTTAATGTTCTGTCACGTACTTATGTATCTGATTTGTGTGGTTGCAATACCTACCTATACAAACATATTTTGCCCGTAGTCTTACTTGTTCATTAGGGCCGCTACAAATCCTATAGAAAAGTTTTATAAATAAAATATGAAATATCGGGTGCAAAAAAATCTCTTACTATTTTTTACTGAATATAGTCTCTAATCACATTTTTTACTGTCTGTGTAATATATTGTAATCTACATGTATGAATAAAACATCATCAACAGCCTATACATGGCCATTGTTGACTTATCGTACGGAGACGGTTTAAGCATTAATCACCACGCTTGCTCAACGCTGGTTGGCTATTTCAAACTCTTATAATTTAATTGGAAATTATGAGCCCAGGATATCTCACGATGTTTTCCTTCACCGTTTGTCAGTGGTGTCTAAGTAATCTTAGAAAATACATATAACTCAGAAAATGTCACAATGGTACTTGCTGTTGTTAGAATTCGAGCCTTCTCCCTCATGCATGAGAATTAAGCGGGCGGGTCATAAACCTCCAAGCCACAACGACATTAATAAAACAAACATTAGTATAAAAAAAATCAAAAATCTAGAACTGTACAACACAAGGCATTGTATAAATCCTATCAATTCATACTGTCAGTACCGCAAATATCCCTTTGAATATTCTCCTTGACGTGTACAAGTAAACAAATGTGTTTCCCCTCTTATATCTGTACAAAATGGCTTTATTTCTGGCATTCGTATTTAGAGTCGGGCTGTGCTACGTCAAACAAAATACCTGTTATTCCCGTTACTGTTTTATAACAATCAGTTTTCAATACGTGCAGTAATGTGTACCTTTGCCTACCGCTTCGGAGATAAACAGGCGTGATGATACACCGTTCTCAACATTTGCTACTAAATAACAGGGATTTTTGCCAGTGTATGTTACCCTGGTCTATAAGGTCCGAGTGAATATTATGTTGCTTGTGGGTGTAGGTGCGTTCTATCATAGATCTCATTATCGCTTGCTACCAGGTGATGTAGTTTGCCAAATGTTCTACTTTTTAGTATTGTTGTCTGTTTATTTTAATAAGAAATATTTAGTGACATAACATACTGTTATTTGCATTGTGACCTTGATTTAAGCTGTTATTTATTTGTTACTGTTATAGTTCTCTGTTACTTGTATAATACTTGTTACATATACCTGTGATAATAAATACGGCTCGTGCCTGTTACATACGCTGAAGTTGAAAGGTGTCCATTACGGCTCGATGACTCCGAATCCTGTGACATATTCAATTCCACAAAACATTACGCGTAATGTATTTACTTATAGTTTTTTTTTTACTTTTGTTTCGTCAATAATGCTTCCTTATGCGAAATAGGATTGGGTTGATAGGGTAGATGCTATGGGGGTAAAATGTGCAGTATGTTGTTTCCTTAGTAACGGATTTGAAAAAGGTGTTCCTTAGTAATGTATAAATTTGATACACAGGTGACTTGGTTGATAGAATACCTACTTTTATCCTAAGGGAACGCATGCGAAGCCGCTGTCAGAAGTCAGTATGGTAATAAGCTTACAACCTCCTACCTATAGGAGGTTAAAAGTAAATAGGTACATATGTATATATATATATATACGTACCTATTTACTGTTAACGATATTAATAATAACTAGTATTAGTTATTAGTTACTGTGAAAATATCGCTAATAGCCATCGTAGGCCGCATCATCACTTACCATCAGGCGAGATAGCGGCCAAACGTCGACCCATCAAATGTAAAAAAAATGGTTCTATTTTGAAAAGTTAGTTTTTATTTTGTTCACCTCTAAAGCAAAAATAAGGTTCAATTCATGTGCGCAACATTCTCTATTGTACATAAAATAAAATCTAACAATATTCAAAGCATTCCTGCTTCAAAAATTCGAACTCAAAAATGTGACGTCAAAACGTAAGTAGTTCACCCGTTCACTCGTTCACTTGTTCACTCGTTCACAGTGACTGAACGAATGTTATAAAAGTACGTTCGAAATTCAAAGCAAATATAATGGAGGCAGCCGTTTGAATATTATTTTGTATTGTGCCTGTCAATAGCTGTGAGGTGACTGGTATTGCACAGCTACCTTTCAGAGTAACGCAGTAATAATAAATTGGTAGCGTGCGCTTTGAAAATGGAATGTTTTGTTTTTGTTTTTATTTTGAGTTGTTTTTTTTTTGTTTTATAATGGCGTGATTAGGTAAATGAGTAGTGGCTGGTGAAAGAGTTACATGTAAATTAAATATAAAATCACGGTTTACTCATGTAAATTAATTGAGAAAAGCTCTTCTAACTTCGAGTCACAGAGCGACTTTCCATCACTGTTGCGTTGCGCACGCTGCTCATTTAATTTAGTATGTCTCATGATAGTTACCATACCGTGTCACTTCTCCCATTCTTTCCGCAAATGTCTTAAAATATAGGAGAGTAGGAGGAGATAGAGGTGTTGTAGTAAGATCATCGGGCAGCAGTCCTCTCTCTAATACGTGAACCTACAAACTGCGATGCTTAAACGTGGAGATAATGGAAAACCCCTCTTATAATAGGAGTATCATGATCTCATATACATCTTGATTTTTTTTCATCTACCATATTTTTTTGAGAGTTAAATCAAACCTAACGCTCTAAAAAAAAAATAGGATACTGTTATAAAAACAGGCTGTTTGTAAGTGAATCGTATTTATGAAGCAGTGTAAGGACACGTTGACATTTTTAAAATAATAAATTGCATTATTACTGCCAACCAATATTGTAGATTTAAGGAAATATACTCTTGTATGTTTTTTAAACGACACCTCATTAACTAGCTGTCAAACCAAAACTAAGATGGCGGCTTCAACAATAGTGACGTTCAATTTAATAACAAAGCGCTATTTAAGACGCCACACAAACCACGGAGATCAGTTATGATAGATAGATAGATAGGTACAGCCAAAACGCTTTCTTGAAAGACCAATTTTTACGCGTAAAGAGACGCAAAGAGAAGACTCCTAATATCGTAAAAAGATTCGTGATATCATCAAAGGGAATTCTTCTGCCGAATATAATCGTGACGTGAACGCGGTGACAGTACTGTGACTAACATTTTTGGAGGATAAAAGTGGTTCCGTAATAAATATTTTTTGCTTTTTTTATGAAACACGCCAGTAAAGTCGCAGACGTATCACCTGATGGTAAGCAATCGCCGCCGCCCATGGACACTTGAAACACCAGAGGCGTTACAAGTGCGTTATCGGCTTTTTGGGGGTTAGGAATTTAACGGTTGTTGTTCGGAAATCGGGAAGATTGGGAAGGGGAATTGGGCCACCGGTAACCTCACTCACACAACGAAACACATCGCAAGCGTTGTTTCACGTCGGTTTTCTGTGAGGCCGTATCACTCCGGTCGAGCCGGCCCTTTCATGCCGAAGCATGGCTCTCCCACACTTGACATGTGGTGACATTCTGTACGAGTAAATAGATTTAAATGTCGTGGTGGCCCGGAGGTTTTAGACGTCTGCTTCTCATGCATGAAGGTGTGAGTTTGAAACATATCAATGGCAAGTACCAATGTGACATTTTCCTAGTAACTTATACTTCTAAGATAATTTAGACTTTGCTCCGTGCGGGAATCGAACCCGCTACACGTTGCCACCGCACCAATCGTGCAGTCGACATAGTAACAAACGTTGATATTATACGGCCTTTTTATCGACAGAAGACGTCATATGGGTAGTTCTTCGAAATTTGATTATTCAACTGATTCATATGGCCAAAATTTAATTCCACTTTAAGATCTGTAACACGTGTTCATATGAAAATAGTTATACCAAATAACGTATATTCGAATGAGGGACTCGTTTTAAAAAAATAGTTTTCGAGATATCGACGTTTGAATATTTTCTGCCCAGATGAATCAGAAATTGTTACAGATGAATCTGTTAAACAATTGAAAATTGTATGTAAATGAGCTCTGTATTTATTTTAATTGTTAGCATACCATTTTCGAGTACTTTCACACAGAGAAGTCACGAGCATTCATCATCACGCTTGCTCAGGGCGGATTAGCAATTTCAGACTCATATTAATTACATTCCTCAAAAAAAAGTTTTTAAATTGTAGCTATAACATTTATAGCTAAGTTAATTTAAAAATAAGACTAGTAAAAAAATGGACAACGCAACAAGAGCATTATTTTATAATTCATATGCGGTTCGACCATACGAATCAGGCACAGATGAATCAGGATTTTGCTTATAATCATGCATAACTCATCGTATATACAGACTTCATTCTTATCATTTTTCTACACGAATGTATAACCAAAAAGCTTCACACGAAACATAGGTTGAAGTTTTAAAACTGTAAAGTAAATTTTATAAAATAGGCATTGTAATCAGGATGCCATGTAAACCAAACACAGATGAATCAGATATTTACCTTAGTAACACCTGGATCTAAGCCAACCAGCCGCATGTCCGCCTCCTAGCTTGTCCGTTGTACGCCTGGTTTCCCTCCGCACAGAAAGCCAGACTCTAATTATTAATACCCGACAAAGTATGGTCATTCGTAGCTTACGCCATATTAATCAGTATTATACGCCGGACACTTCTTATTTATTTATTTATAATCACACTAACATAGTTATAACGACTGCATTTTTTTTTTGAAGAGGACAACTCATCTCCTTTCGATGTGATTATAATTTATATTGAAGTATCAAAGGGAAAATGCGAAATCGACTACTTTGTTCCGGAAAATGGCAAACGGACACACCATATGAATCAGAAGAACAAGCTTTAAAAAAATATTTTGTACCTAGACTGCAATTATTTAAAAAATATTGTTTGTCCTAGTAACTGATATAGCTAAACTATACTAAAAAAATATTACATGCCGTTTTGTTAGTTGGTTTCAAAAATATTCCCAAAGACATCGAAAATTTTGTCTCTGAAGAACTACCCATATCTACTAAATTAGGGTTCCCTTTTTAATAAAAAATATCTCCAAATAATCAGGATTCATGGTAGCTATACAGCGGGGGTTGGCAATCATATCTTAGCGCATTCTTTTGATGTCTATCCGTGTTCAGCCACTGGAAGTAATGCAAAATAAAATGTAAGCAAACGATAATACGTTTATTTGCTAAAGAAATTCGATATTCGAGGACATGTGTCGACATAAAAAAGCAACGTCACGCCTTTTATCCCCGAAGGGGTAGGCAGAGGTGCTCATTACGACACGTAATGCCGCTATACAATGTACATGGTACACCCACTTTTCACCATTTGTGTTATAAGTCCCATGTAATACAGGGAGAGCTTATTGCCATATACTGGACACAATTCCAGACTCCGTGTTACTACTGAGAAATTTTCGAAAAACTGAAAAAAAACCCAGTAATGCTTTGCCCGACCCGGGAATCGAACCCGAGACCCTTTGTCCGGCAGTCGCACTTGCGACCACTCGACCAACAAGGCAGTCGAGGCAGATGTGTCGAAATGTCGATGTTTATAAAGAATTTTCCTGAAACATTATTTTTAGTAAAGGCTCGAAGAAAAAGTGGTAGAATTATGTTCACTAGTGGTCGCCTAGTGGTCGAAATTCGACCATATACGATTTAATTTACAATACCACTTAACATACGTTCAAGGATAATTTTTATTTAACTCAAACTCAAACAAACTCTTTTATAAAACTCTATTCATATGAGACGTCAGAATATCATCGCAATGTCTATTGATTTTGACGTTTTGTCAAATACGATCAGATACTATGCATGTGTGTGTAATGTTTTATTTATAGATTTAATGTACTTTATAAGCATTATTTTTGAAAAATATTAGCGTTCTCCACTTCTCCTACACATAAACTATAAATGTACCAAATTTTATGCTCCTACGTCCGCGCAATTTTCGTAAAAAGCGGTCCAAAGTTTTTGCATCACGTATTAATATATAGATGTACGGTTACGTAACATTTTCTTAGCTTACTCGTTAGTCTTAACTCACAAATATGTTGTAAGAAGCTGGTTTTTCTTTTGGGGTTCCTGGAAAATGTTCGTTGTTAGGTTTTATTGGATTTCGAAATTACGAGTAGTAGGTACACGTAAGTGTAACATAAAGTCTGGAAATATACGTAATATTTAGCAAGCTCGCCTTCTATAACATAAATAACATACCGAATACTCTGTGAAGGAGTGGGCAGAGTTGCAAATATTAAACATGAGACCTATTTTTTCCACGTTAATAATGAAGTTTGCTACATCAGGATATTAACTCGGGAACCCAGTGTTTTGTGAATAACAATATGAATCAAACGTCACTTATATTATAGAGAAGATTTGAATCATCCACAAGCTTTTTTTTAAAGAGGAAAGTCATCTAATGACTTCGCCCGCCTCGGGCGAGAGGGAGTGTCAGACTGACTAAAAACCACCCCGTTCCTACTTCTGCTTTTCGAGCCGGAGCCCCGGTAAACCCGCTAGGTAGTCCGCAACTTCGGATCAGGCATTAGCCCTACTAGGCCTCATCTGTGATAGTCTGATGGCTCTTTGAGGCGCGCGCAGAACGCAACGCGCCGCACGCACAGGTCAATTTCTCGTCGAGCGGCGAGCTACCCTTGCTCGCCGACTGCAGACCCGCATTTACGGTGTCTCATCCACAAGCTGACTTACGTTTGTGAATGTCAATTTAACTACCTACTCATTAGTGTGGATTATATGGCTTAAAGTATAGGGAGTCTATGTTTTCAATTGAGCATAGACTTCTTAAAGTTAACCCAAACCTCTAAAACCTGTATAAAAATCCACTCCGTTCCAATATGGCTCCGATAATAATGAAATCTTTTACATCGAGATTTTTTACAATTTTATTCGAGCGAGAATACGAATAATATATTTTTTCATTCATAATCCCCTTTGACCGTCATTCCTTTGAGAGTATTCTGATAAAATTATACTTACTCTTTAGATTATTTTCAGAAATTCATTGTTCTCGGAAAGTCATCCTACAAAATCACTGATTTATATACACAGATAGTATCGTTACTAGAAATGGCCGTATTTATTATCTAAGTAGATATTTAACATGTCATTTTGATTCCTACAAATATATATAGAAAAATAAATACTATAAACAATAGTATTTATTTTTGAGAGAGGAAAATCGCCGAATTCCTTCTTCCAGCCTTGCATGGGCGAGAATGAGTGTCAGACACTTCGACACGTCCTAAGTATAAGTAAGTAACTGAAAAAGTTAAATTTTACAGGAGAGCGAATTTAAGATTGCAAAAATTATAAATTGTCATATCTTTGTCATTTTAAGGATTTATGGTTTGAAATTTGGTAACTGAGTTTAAAATTAAGTACAGTTTATGTTTACAAGGAAATTTTGTTTGTAAAGGTTTATGGTTTTGTTTTATAACACATAGATAATTTTACTCCGGTCTTAGAATGTATCAAAATACTCTAACTGCCACATCCACACTTTTTCAATGGAATATTTATCGAATATTTTACGCGATATCCATGGAATAAGTAGTTAAGTGCCTAGATACATTTTACAATTAAAATTGAATCCAGTGTATAAATGTGTAACTACGTAGATACACACTTATGCACCGGGAATGGCTAAAATTCCATAATAATTATCATTAGGACTTACCTTGTCTAGGTGACGAATAAATCTCATTTGGTGGTGACATGGTGAGATTCTGTCGCCTTTTAATTGCATTTTGCTTTAACGATACTAAGAATTTATAGCGTTCACTATATTAATAAAATATAACGCACCGCTCGCGCGTGCCGCTCGCTGTTACCGCGAAGAACTGAGCGAGCGGCAGATGCCCGCACCCCGCGTCTCGATCCCCCCGCGTACTACTATTTAACTGGAACTTACATATTTGTACGTTGTATTTATTTCCTAGCTAATTCAGATAAATACTTATGCGTCTGAAAAAAAACCATGTTCGGCTGTTACAATTTTTTTGATATTTTTTTATTGGATAGATACAGGTACGTTGAAGCTAAAAATGCAATAAAAACCATTTCCTGTATGTGGCAGATACATACTTATACTTAGCGGGTGTCGACTTATTGACTAAAAAACACTCCGTGCTTACTCCTGCTTCGAGCCAGAGCCCCGGTAAACTGCTAGGTTGTTCACAGCTCCGGGTACACAGCTCTACTGGGCCTCTTAATACAATTGGGGTAGCAAATGAGCTAACAGTACCTATGTAGTTACTATGTGAATAGCCCAAAAGGCAACTATAACAACATAGGTTAGGGCCTATTATAACTTAGGACTTTCATTTAATCGTTTTAGTTTCACTAATTGCTTTTTGTTAGCAATAGACTAATATATGATACCTTTTATTGTACTAAAATATTATTTCTTTGACCTTATGTGACTCAGTCTAGACAAAATATATTATTTAGCCTAGTTAAATACTCCCGACGGACCACTATTCGTTAAAAGATGTACCTGAACTAACTAATAACATCTTTTATTCTTTGTAAGATTATATTGTATTACAAAAACTAAAAACACGTCCAATTTTCACATTTCACGTTTTCGTGTATTACAGAACGAGCCCATTGTTTTATTATACAACTAACTTTAAGCAGCTTCGCCTGGTTTCCCGTGGCATAAAAAGTATCCTTTTACAAAAGTCAACTCATACCCTGTCTATATACCAAATTTCATAAAATAATCCGTTCAGTAGTTTTCAGCGTTAATGACAAACATCCAAACAAACAAACAAACTTTCTCATCAATAATATTAGTGTGAAGTGTGATACGTAGGTATATATGTCATGCTGAAATCAAGCATCATACCAGGAATTTAACGCAAAAATGCCACACGTACAACCTCTCCTTTAGCTCAAGGCAGTTACATGTTAGTCAAACTAATACCTATTTTATTTCAATTCTGCGTTTGCCATATCTAGTGAACACCTAAATCTATGTTGAAAACCGCGCTCATTGAGAGACAAAGAGAAATATTGAATAAATCCATGTTTAATCTTCATGAGAACTTCTAGATTCTAGCGTAGTCTGTTCCTGAAGAGATTTAAGTAAATATTTGTCGAATCATACACTTCCCGACTCACTGGACTGAGAACAATGCTTGGTCACATTTGAATAAAAAACTAAAAACTAACCCTCCCTCTTGATTTACTACTACTACTACGACTACTCGAGTAAATTGAAGGTACGTTACTAAATACAGTGTACACGAACATAATACCCAGAATTACGACGACCATATTCGTATTCGAATATTAATCACAATATCTAGTCATAGTGTTAAATATTATATTTTGTAAAAAAAAGTGTTAAATAAAAAAATCTATTTTGTCTTAGGCATCTAATTTATTACTAGATGGACAAAGTCAAAATCAAGTCAAGTCATTTATTTCCAGTCTTTGACTGCCAATAGAAAACTGTTGAAGGCAAATCCTTCGTTAATGTCGGTCACTGGTGAACACCATAGCGTTCAATGTGTTAAACCATAAATAGATACTTCTGAAATGTCAACAAATAAAACAAATAGATAATAGTCTGTCAGTGAAACTGATACTTTATTTAAACAAAAACAAATACAGCCTACACAAAACCAAATTCTCAGTATCTGAGCTGAAACAGAATATTCCACAAGATATTTAATTTTGTAGTGGTTAATTATATTTCTAAAATTCCTTGAATACATGTACCAGGTATAGAAATTCTGCTAAAATAAATTACCTAACTACACTTGGTAGCACAAAAAGGAAAACTAGCGTTTTCTTAGCTTAGAATCGTAGCAATTGGCGTTCCATTGTCTCTGCCTACCCCCATGAGAGACAGGCGTGAGGTTGTGTATGCATTTTAACTCAAATTTTACCATTAATTAAAGTTTAATGATCCATAAATGATAAACTGACAAAGTCAATGTATAGGTTTAAGATAAAGTTTGACGTAATTTTTCATTTTTCTATTCACATATTCGACTTGCGTTAAAAAACCATTTATCATTTAGACTGCTGAACTAAAGTGCTAGTCTGTTTTCTGAACTAAAACTACAATACCGATGTGGGCGTAGATTTTTGATTAATAACCCCATTGTCGACCACACGAGCCTATTATCGACCGTTTGCTAATCGACAGTCGGCTTCGATAGAAACGATGGTATACCGCCGACAATGCTTTCTTTGTTAACTGTTCAATAGATGGGTGTAAATGTCTGCTTTTTTTAGTTTTCGTTTTTGTGTAAAATAACATGGTTTTTATGATCTGAAAAAATTAATAGAAGTGCGGTATTAGCCTTGTTTGTAAAATGTAAAGCTTTATCACGCGAGTGAAACTTCACCCCTCGCTTTTCACAAGTTATACATTATGAGTCACAAATTGAGATCCCTCTCTATTGCGATGTATCGGGTAGAATGGCTCTACGAACTTCTAAGAAATTCTCAGACTTTAATAATTTTTTTCTGGTTCGACAATCAAACCTGAGACCCCTTGCTCAGCAGTGTCACTAGCAACCACTTAACCAATAAACCAGTCCTAGCCCATCCTGAATATGTAAAGCCGGGTCCAGACGAGTGTAACGTGTAATGTAATCCACCGTGTAATGTAACACGAATTTTACGTGTGGACGGCAGTACGAGCATTACATGTAACGCTCGCGCGGCGCTCGCGGTTGATCCATCGGCTGTCGGTTTTTCGCGCGAACACAAAGACGCTCGCAGTGCTCGTTTGGACGGCGTTCGTGACGGTTGTGTCGTATGTACGGGTAAAGTTTTTATATTGACCACTAATATGTTGAGATTTTAGTTCCACAAGTAAAGAAGATCTTCTTTTATACAAATTAGTTTTCCACCATCGACGCTTCCGACTTTTGCGGTCTTCAGTTAGTAAATACATGAAAATAAAAGCCGCACCAGTCTACCGACCTTCCTATTCGGCATGTTCGTAGCAACTGAGTGGAAACAGCTTTTGAAATATTTTCGCATTCACAATTCGCTTTGAGTTCGTGTGCCGTCCACACTGTTGATGCTAAATTACACGTAATGTTACATTACACGTTAGGGCCAACTCACACCGAAAGAGCGGCGAAGGGCAGCGAAGCGGAGCGCAGTTTCAGTGTCATGAGAATTTTAACTTAATTTTTATTATTATAAATACTATTATCGCATGAGAAACTCGAACGAGGCGCGCGGATGCCCGCGGAGCCGCAGGAATTCCGGCGAATTCCATAAACGGAGCCGTGCGCCTGCGCGAGCATTCTCGGGAATTCCCGAGAATGCTCGAGCAGTCACGAGCGGCCGCTGGCAATATCCCGCCCCTCGCAATAATAATTATTTATATGTGCAATAATAATTAAATCCAAAATACTCATTTTCACTGCATAAACACAAGTTTCCTCGAGTTTTATTGAAAGTGAACTGCGCATAGAACGACCCGTGAATTCATCGCGTGCGGGCTCGAGATGGCGCGCGGTGTCCCGCGACTTCTCGCGCATTCCAGCGACTTCTCGAGCAGTCACGGGAATCCTCGCGCCTTCTCTACCGAGCGGGTCGCTGCGCTCCGCTGCCCTTCGCCGCTCTTTCGGTGTGAGTTGGCCCTTACACTCGTCTGGACCCGGCTTAAGACATTATACCAATAATAATATTATTCTCCATACATATAAGATAGTTTTATTCTATCTCACGTTCACTTACACCAACTAATTTATCACCAAAATTTCACACATTCAAAGGGCACCCAATCTGGTCGTAAATCTTCGCAGCCTTCGAGTAGAGGTTCTTAGGACTTTATCAGTCAAAATCCTTGGGGCAGGGTCTCCTTACGAAGCAATAATGGCTATTTAGCTTTGAGGCTTGAGGTCCATAAGTTAGGTATAGGAAGGTATCTATGTATGTATAGACTGTCTGGGATATATAAACCTCTTTGGTAAGATATTTGAGTGTAAAATTGGTGCATTGTTGATAGGAGAATATAATGAATAATTTATATTGAGCTAAGCTGAGCATCAAAATACTTGAATAATTTTTTTTATATGTATTAATTTTGTCTTGATTTACTAGAAAAAATCAAGCAGCCCGGTCTTTATAGCTTAAAGACCGGGAACAAAGTGCTTCGGCATGGGCCGGCTCGGCGGGACCGAAACCACGGCCTCGCAGAAAACAGACGTGAAACAACGCTTGTGTTGTATTATTTTGTGTGAGTGAATCTTCCCAATTCCCGATTCTCCAACAATCCTTAAATTCCTACCCTCCAAAAGGCCGGCAATGCACTTGTAACGCCTCTGGTGTTTCGTATGTCCATGGGCGGCGGCGATTGCTTACCATCAGGTGATCCGTCAGCTCGTTTACCGGTTTATACCATAAAAACATAACCTCTATCTAATATCCACATCAAAATTTCTCGAAATTAATTAATATAACACTTAATAGGTATTATAATTATAATTTTAAGCATCAAACTTGAAGTAAATGTTAAAAACAAACTTATCACATAACGATAATAATAATGTTTTTCAATACAACAGCCTCCAGGCAATCCTTGAAAACTTTTACCTATCTTTTAACAAACTTTTCAGAGCTGAAATTCACGAAACAATCGAAAGTTTTTCATTTATTTCGAAGAATACGTTCCCTTTTATATTTATTATCGATTGTTTATAAATATAGTAATTTTCCACCTAGCTACGCTATGCTAGCGTAGCTAATAGAAAATACAGGTGACTTCATTTTTTTTACTGTCGACTGAAAACTATTGGGGTGCTTTTCCACCAGAGATGTGTTATGCTACGTTGCTGTGGAGGCGTTTAGCTTCCACACATAGTCATTGGTATACATAGCTTAACACTGGTGGAAACGAATTCAGTTAAGCTGTGTTTTTTTATATGGAAAGATGCATGCTTTGGATGTGTGATATGGATGGCTTCGTTACTATCGACACATTGCATACTCGAGCTGCGCATTTTCGTCACACAGCTACATAGCTTATTATCAGTTAAAACGGTCACATAGTTCCAAAGCTTAGCTAATACATCTTCGTAGCAAAGCTACATAGTGCATCTCTGGTGTAATAACACCCTTAAAGAACATTTAGGAATATTAAAATGATGAATAATCATAAAGTTAAGCAACTGGGTTACTAAGGGAAGGCCTTTATCCAGCAGTGGATGTCTTCTTGCTGTTGATGATGATGAAGCCATTTGCTAATAAATCAATTTAGATCAAGACTTACCGCCGTACTCAGAATCATTTAATGATTACTTAACCCAGTCTTTAGCAATCGTTTTTTGAACAAAATCGTTACTATGGAATAGTTTAAGTAATCAATAAATGTCTCGGAATACGGCAGTATAATAGATTAGGTACCGATGATTCCAAAATCTAAATATTACTTTAATACTCTTTACTTACAGTACTCACGTACTTTCATTTCCTCATTGAATTTTAATTGATTTTAAGTCCTACACGAGTTTGACCCTTTAACACATATCACACGTGGAACGTAAAAAAGGTGGGTCAAAAAAAAACAAAATAATTTGTTTCAAAATCCAATATATAACAAAAATCCTATTTAAATCTATGCGAGAATATATAGTTAAGGGTACCTCGTACTTCGCAAAAGGTCATGGAAAATGGTGAAATTCTCGACGGAAACGTGCCGGTTTATTGAAAAACCTACTCTGAAGTGTTGCATAATATATGCAAAGCAAAAAGCGTTACAAAACCGGCTCAGCCGTTTTTGAATAAAATTGATACAGATACGTGAACATGGTTGCTGTTATGGTACAATGTTATACAGGCTGTAAACGGAACGCTCCTCAATAACATTAAAACTTTTCTTGTTTTCATCATTTTAATGGTGTTATACATGCAAAATCAGCCTTAAGTAGTTGATTAAAACTATTATTACATAAAATAAACAGTAAATTAATTCTTTTTTAAAATAAAGGTTTTTACCATCGCCATACCATACCATCTTTTGCGGTTTTCGGGAGTGTTCGGTTTAGACCCTGTATAGGGTTAATGATATCTTTAACAAGGATATGTCTTTTACAAGTGACAGATGATGATGATGATGACAGAGAATACGATTTTTTTCAACACAAATTGGTTCAACATATTCACAAAAACAGTTGGGCAGAAATCCTCCTTTTTTAGGCAATTTTACTCACTGTTCCTTCAAGGTACCTACAGTCCCAAAAAGTTACTTTGAACACACTGAACAAGTACCGTAACTACTAAATCAATATCATAAACTCACCTCAGTATTATTCTCACATTGTTTGCTATAACAACAAGGAAATATTACACTAAAAATAACTTGAAGATTAGACGAGTCTACAAATAGGAAGCCACGAGCTGAGGATTATCCACAACGTTTACGTTAGCAGCGCAAACGTGACTTAGAGACTTCCAGGGTTTTATATTGTGAAGTGATATTGAAAAGACATTTTCTAAAGTTTAGGTTGAAGTTAGGATTTGAAATATAGTCGATTTGTGTTTTTTAAGTAAATACTATATTTTAGAAGTTAAATTATTAATTGAAAAAACTAGCTTCTGCCAGTGGCTTCGTAAGATAAGTGCGTGGTGTATATGTTAATCCAGACCATAATCTACCCCTGCTTCACATTTCTGCCATTTCGTTGTGAAGGAGTAACAAACATACGAACTTTCGCATTTGTAATATTACTAGGGTTTATGTAATTGTGCTTAAATTAAAAAGAAGTGGTTGAAAGCCTTACCTACCAATCAAAAGTTATTAGTTTGAAATATGATTTTGGAGAAAAAAAAGACAAACGTGGAAATTTCAATAATAACTATTTTATGACATACTTACGTCGCCGCGTCTGCGCACGCTAATCATGATGAAAAATTCATCGGTGACTCGAAACTAGTAGAGCTTTTCTCGTACATTAACGTGAATTTTATTATATTAAACCGTGATATTTATAGTTACCGGAAATTTCTGTAATGTACAAAGTTTGGAATAATGTATATAGATACATTATTATATAGATACAATATACATATAGATGTATACTGATATATTATTATAATAATTAATAAAGCAAAAACATACGAAGAAATAATCTAACCAAAATACAATTCAGAACTGACCACTGGTCCCTTATAATTTGACTACATACACAATAGGAGGAGGCCTAACATAACATTTTGATGTCCAGACATTTGATTACACAAGTAGTAGGTCCGAAGTTAATTGATGATCATATTTGAATCATATTAGGTTTGGATGTTATAATGTAGGCTTAAAATTATTTCCTTATTTATAAATGATTTTCTTAGAAATCAATGTTTGTTTGTCTTTATAGCATGTCGCAATTCATTATTTGTAGCATCTAGAGTTAGTTTAGAGGCCGGAGAATAATATAGGCTACTTATTTTCCTTTCCAGTCACCGTGCTATCACTGGAAATTGTCATGGAACCGAAAAAAGCCTAAAAATACTTTGCTTGATCCGATCAAACAAACGAATCCAACTCGAGACTACTTTGCTCTATCTTTTATAAAGACACTTATAACTACTTGGGCAGACAAATCATACTATCTTCTGATTATACTTCTCTATCTTAAAGCCACCATACATGGACTGCTCTAGCAGTTACCCAGTGACTCAGATACAGAGACTGCTCTTGTTAATAGAGTCAACAGCTTGAAGCTGGCATAACTGCTCAAGCAGTATGTGTACGTAGAAGTCTACAGTTAACTATGCAGTCGCAGCTAGCAGCAGTCGATCCTGACTGCTTTAAGCAGTCCGTTTACGGCAGCCCTTATCTGGGGGCCTAATCCGGTTCTCGAATCCGAAGTTTCGTTTAATCTTCGGCCGTAGGTTTTATTGATTTACTAATATAGAAAGAATTACTTGAAATAACATTTTATTTCTAATTTCATATCAAAACTTATTTATTTATCTTCATTTCATTCGTTCATTTTTGTTCACAAAAGTAAGTAATAAATAGAGTTGTAGTGTACAATCTGCGAAGTTTCGTCCGAAAGTTTGTTTTTCGTTGAATTAGTGTTCAGGTCAATAAAACATAAGTAACATAACTCAAGTCTCATTTTCTACCAAGTATCTACTACAAACAAAACCACTGTCTTTTTATAATCCCTATACCAGGACCAGGATGTGTTCCCTGGAATTTCAATTTCGATTGCAGTCGCCTTGCAGAAGCAATCGTTTCATCGCTCCGTTAGATAAAGAGGAGATTGCGCTATAATAGAAAATAGAAACGGCTTGTTGTTATTGCTTTTTAGTGTGGAATTTTCAATTAATATTTTATTGATGAGAAAATAGTGATTTAATTAAGTGGGTAAGTCATAAGTTTAATTTCCGAGAAATTGACTTTAATCCAGGTAGAGTAGACTTGGTATTCGTTTGTAATAAATAATGTTTATTAATGAAATAGCCTTATTGGTTTCAAGTGAAACTATTTCATAAGGAAATAAAAAAATCGTGTCTAATATTTTAAAATAATCTACGAGACGGACATTAAAATAAAAATTTGTCATCTACCCTATTGGTCGGGTAAAGGCATTTAACTTTTTATTAGCCGGCTTTTTTCTTTTTTGGTTTTTCAAAAACTTAGTATTATCACGGAGTTTAAAATTAAGGTTCTTGATCTACTTATTCCACGGTAAAACTTAATAAGGAAATGCTTAGTCGCGCCATCGTTTGTATTAACATGTAAAAAATCAATCTTACAAACTAAATCACCTAGATATCAAACGCTCAAAACCAGTTCAAACCAAAAGAACAGAACAGAAAATACCGCTTTAAAAGCCCCTCAGTAATCCAGCATCCAACAGAAACTGCAAACAACTAATTGCTAGATAAATCTTGAGTAGCACAAACTGTAAAGTACAGTTTAATTGGGATGTCTGTTTGTCTGTCTGTCTGTTCGTATGCTCTCTCGTTTACACTGCTATGTACTACAGTGACAAATAATTTGCGGTTCTCTAATTGGTCTAAAGAGTATACTTTTGTTAAGGGTGTCCAAGTTCTTTTAATTTTGGTGATTTTTAGTTTTTGCTATTGCGGTCGAAACAACTAGCTTCTGCCAACAGCTTCGCCTACATTCCGCTGGGATAAAAAGTATCCTATACCCTGTCCGTATACCAAATTTCATCAAAATCCGTTTAGTAGTTTCAGCGTGATTGACGGATAAACATCCGAAAAAACTTTCAATCCCACAGGGATAGGCAGAAACATTGGAATGCAAATTAATCGATTTAAATTTAATAAGGAAAAACACAAAGTATTTGGTGACACATGACATTTATCTCCTAAACTAGGTATTATCGATCTCACAACATAAATAACTTACTAAAAATATACCTAATGTTACAATAAACAATGTGTTCTTCGGTGGCAGGCAAGAATCAACACTATTACTATACTGATAAAGTTTACTATCATTGATATTAAATTAACTAAGAAAAAACCTAAGTTATGTATAAGTTCCCAGATCTCCTTAATTATAAATAGCCACTAAGCGGCTTTATATTAAAAACGTGGATCATTTTTATAAATTTAAGAAAGCAGATTATTTCTAAAACTTCTTAATAGGATGATACTATTTCAGGAGTTTGAACTGTGACATTTAAAAGACTGAAATGCTATTAAAATAAAATATATAACGTAGGTGTACAATACTCCCAAATTAATAATATGCTTGCAGATCTTTCGCTAATTGTTGTATTTCCGGAAACACACAATGCACTTGCATTTTGTACCTTGTTCGAAAGAAATAGGAGTCAGTCAGTCGTCTTTATATATTGGTGCAGACTGCACGTGTTCTTTCTATGTAGAATTATATAGAGCTGCTATTACATACCCATCTCGGTTTTGCTTTCAAACACAAAATTCTACTCAATTATGCATGACAAAAATGCACTTAACCACTCTATGTACATATCGTGTTCCAATGCTCGGGGAACACGACCATTACCGGAGCTCCGGCTCAAAGCAGAAGTAGGAAGAATGGGGTGGTTTATGGTCAGTCAGAATCAGACACTCGCCTCACGCAAACCGGGAGAAGACATTGGATGATTTCCTCCTAAAGAAAAAAACGCCTACATGCTTATTGTGAAGAAATATTTTGCCTGCGCAATTAAAAGACAATAAAATCAGAAATCTAACTAATAAATTGCTTAATAGCTCAAAATAACATTCTTAATCCAATAAATCTTAATACAGTAACACAAGTATTAAGTACTCCCTAATTGACTGACAAGCGCTGTACCGAAACCACTAACTATTCAAACTTGGTACAAAAGATGTAGTTACTTATACAAAGGAAAAAAGGTCCCTAAGTCTTGAGAGGGGTCAAATGGGGAACTTTCTTTAGCAAGTTCTGAGCAAATGCTGGTTAATTAATAAGATACTCACTACCAACGGTCGCCTAAGGATTTAGGGGTTTGTCACACCTACGCTCCCTGAAAAGTTAGGTGGAGTTTTTGTAAGGAGCTCGTTTAGGCATGTGTGTTTAGGATGATTAAGCGTTAATGTGAGTCGTTTTGTTTCTCTTTCTACTAAAACTCTAGACTCTATATTTAGTAGGGCTGATGCTTGATCCGGAGCTGCGGACTGCCTAGCGGGTTTACCGAGGCTTCGACTCGAAAAGCAGTAGTAGAAACGGGGTGATTTTTAGTTAGAAAGAGTCTGATACTCCTTCTCGCCAAGTCATTGGATGATTTTCTCCCCTTAAAAAAAGACTCCAAAGTCAAAGTCAAAGTCAAAGCATTTATTTCAATTAATCCTAAATTAGGCACTTTTGAAACGTCAAATTGAATTGTCCGTCAGTCTGTCTGTCAGTGAAGCTAGGCGCTCGTTCCAAAGTGTTGCTTCGAATGGAGAAGAACGAGCAAGAAACTCCATCGTTACTCTTTTCAAAAAATGTTTTTTACAATATCTCTACTGTATATATATGTAGGAACAATGTAACGACAATACGACGTCAAAACTATGGGACAATAAAACCAATTTGTAAAGAATATAAATTAAAAAAGCGGGTTGTTTCAAACATAGTGCCCACATATGTACACTTACAATTTTGAAATAATGCTTCTATACAAATAAAAAATAATCTTTAATTTAATTTTTCAAATAAAAAAAAATAAATAACTGCTTGATGCCACAGGATCCCTAGACTACATTGGAATAAATTAGTACTTTAATTTAACGTGTAACTAGTGATCGTATTAGAGCATTGTCTAGTGTGAGCGAGTGTCCAGTGGAGCCGGACCAACATGCTGCCACACATTTTTATCTTCAATATAATCTGACAGTTTATAATATGCCTGTTTACACAGTTCACGCTTTATATAAGATTTAAATTTTTTCTCGTTCAGATTCAGTATGGTGGTTGGTAGTTTATTGTAACACTTAACACAAAATCCCATGAAGGATTTCTGCACTTTGGACAATCGGAATTGCGGTATAGCTAACTTATTTTTACCTCTAGTATTAAAATTGTGTCTGTCGCTTCTTTTTTCAAACAATTGTTGATTTTTAGCTCGAATAGCTCGCTTTTGCAAAATAAAAATTGATTCTACATCCGCAGCTCGCCCCCACAGCAAAATGCCGTAAGACATTATGCTGTGAAAATAACTAAAATAAACAAGCCTTGCCGTACCTACGTCCGTTAGCTGCCTAATCTGTCTAACTGCATAAGCAGCTGAGCTTAGTCTCCCCGAAAGTGCTTTTATATGGGGCCCCCATTGTAATCTGTCATCTAATGTGATACCCAAAAATACAGTCTCCTTAACAAATTCTAACTTTTGTCCGTTCAAAGCAACATAACATTCGTTATTTTGTACGTTTGGCAAGCAAAATTTAATACATTTGGTTTTTTTCTCATTAAGCGCCAAGTTATTAATAGTAAACCACTCATAGACTCGAAGAATGGAGCTGTTCACGTCGTCAAAATTATTCGTACGTCGACCTATTTTAAAAATCAGTGATGTATCATCTGCAAACAGAACCATTTTTGGTTCATTTTCGAATATGAGTGGCAAATCGTTTATGTACACTAAAAAGAGGAAAGGACCCAATATTGAACCTTGAGGAACGCCCATTTTTATCTCAGACCCTTGTGAATTAACACCGTTAATATGAACTTTTAGCTGCCTATCTCCTAGATATGATTTCAATAGACGGAGCGCAGTGTTTCTAATCCCGTAATGATTTAATTTCAGCAAAAGTGTCTCGTGGTCAACGCAATCAAATGCTTTTGAGAGGTCACAAAAAACACCTATGGCATCCTGTGCTTCCTCCCAGGCACCAAATATTTCTTTCATTAAAGTAACACCGGCGTCAGTTGTACAACGACCTTTAGTGAAACCATACTGCTGATGGTGGAAGATGGAGTTTTTATTAAAATGATGAAGCATCTGAGACAGTATCAACTTTTCAAACACTTTGTTAAGGACCGGCAAAATAGATACAGGCCTATAATTATTAGGTTCTGTGGTTTCGCCGCTTTTAAATAGTGGGATAACCTTGCTATATTTCATAAGGTCAGGAAAAACACCGTCATCTATACTTTTATTAAAAATCATAGCCAGATAGGGCGCTATAGTTTGAATAATTGTTTTGCAGACTTTCACTGATAGTCCCCAAAGATCTTCAGTTGATTTTATTTTAATTTCTTTAAAGACCTTTACGATCTCTAGAGGATTCGTATATTGAAAAATAAAGTCATGTTGACATGATTTTACATTTTTTTTAAGCAAACTAGCTGAGAGTGTAGCTGAAGAATTTAAATCTCTAGTTATTTTAATAGGAATATTAGTAAAAAAATTTTCAAACTCCTGTGCTACATCACATTTTGAAGAAATTTGTCCAATTTCAGATCTTAATTTAATTTCTGAATTATGTATTTTTTTCCTACCAGTCTCATTTTGTATAATTTTCCAAGTTGTCTTTATTTTGTCATCAGCTGATTTTATTTTATTGCTGATATAAAGACGTTTTGCGGCTTTGCACACTAATCTAAAAGTCTTTGAGTACGATGTAACATTCAACGTTCCACATTCAAAGTAGATGTAACGTCACGCCTTTTTATCCCCAAAAGAGTAGGCAGAGGTTCACATTACGGCATTTAATGCCACTATACAATGTACTACCACTTTTCACCATTGTATTATAATTCCCATGTTATAGCGGGCGAGCCTATTGCCAAACACATATATGTATATTCAAAGGAATATTCGCGAAATACAAAATGCGTACCCAACGCACAATATTAAGTTACCAGACCACAAGCAACTATAATCTAGACTTCTAGACATTCCATAAATACTTTATAATTTAATTTAATCAAGTCACACAATTACACAATAATCTAAACACAGACCCTTGAGATTAAAGTGATAATTGTTTAAATAAATTCAACAGAATTACATTTGAAACGGTTATTTCCCATTTAAACGCAAGATTGGTTGGAACCAGTTGAGAAAATTTCGTCAAAGGAACAAATGAGTCGTTCTGTAATGTTGTTACTTGAATTAGTTGAAATAAAATTACATATATTACAGGTTTATTGCCTGAGAGCATACTGACGCATTTAATTTGTTAGGAATTTTGATCTTATATAGTGATGCGACTGTGATGGTTGAATTTGTCGATTTTTCGACAATTGACTGATTCTTCGCTTAAAGGGAGTTCCTTTAACGTGTTTTTTAAATTTGACTTTTCTGATCCTTGAATAAGGTATACATTAAATTTATTGAATTTTTTCAATTTTAAAACTTGTAGTTATGTTTTTATCCATGTGCTGTACACAGCATTTTGTTCATTGATCTTTAGATACCTATGGAATTTAAAATGTGAAGTGAATTCTTTACAGATAAATCAATAAATTACTTTAGCTACAATTAAATTCAAAAATGCACATTATCGCTCATCTACATCTATGCACATATTAAATACTAGCTACTTCCGCGCGGTTTCACCCGCTCTGCTTTGTTCCTATTGGTCATAGCGTGATATAGCCTATAGCCTTCCTCGATAAATGCACTATTCAAAACAAAAAGAATTATTCAAATCGGACCGGTAGTTCTGGAGATTAGCGCGTTCAAACTTTTCAGCTTTATAATATTAGTATAGATATAGATTTAGGGCCTGTTTCAACATCTCCATATAAGTACACACACTTATGTGACGGATAGTTCTTAATTTAGATTTTTCTGGGTTCATAGCTGCTATCCAGAGATTGTAAAATAGGCCCTTAATGACACACTTCCTAGCCGATTAATCTCTCTCAGGAAATCGACTAAGTACAAAAACGTCCTATACCGGACATCACTAGAATCTTAGGGAGCTCATAACAGTCTTGTCCTGGAATTCCAAATGACACGGAATCATCTATTATGATACGCGTAACGATGTGACGGCGGAGTCTTGAGTCACTCACCCTTTAGTTACAGTGGTTCTCAACTGGTGGTCCGCAGAAAACAAGACATGGTGCCCGAAATGAAAAAGAAAACATAAGAAAATACCGCCCAATAACTAACAAGTTATGTTTTCTTTTAAAGCTCGAATTAAACTTATATCAAAGGAGACAACTACGAGAAGCAACTGATTTCAATATTCCGAAATTAACTATTTTTATGATAACGAACTTAACGTCTCTAAAGAAAATTGTAGTATAAGAACCACATAAAAAACATAGTAATAGTCGTCTCTCGAGCGTACGACCCGTTTTGTACAAAGAGTTATCAGACAACCATAGATGGGGCGAAGTAGGGCCGATGTCAACCAGAAATGCGGAAGAAGACCTAGTGAGTTGCAGTAGCACGAAACAGCAGTAGGAACGGTATGGTTTTTAGACAGTAAGAGTCTGTAACTCCCTCTCACCTCACTGAAGACAATTCATTGTATAATTAACAAGAACTAAGGAACAATATAAAATGGTCCTTGACCAAAATAAGGTTGGGAGTTGGGAACTCCTGCGTTAGTGGGAGTGGGCTCAGAACACCCCCCTGTCAACGTCCTTACCTAATACCTTTGACCTACAGGGAATTGGTACCTTTGAAGTGTTGACAGCAAAAACCATTTCACTTAACCCTTATTTGTAGTATGTTGACAAGTTTGGTTACCCGTTGTTTAAGTTACGTAGCAGGTACTTTGTCTATTGTTCGTGTTCAATGGTGTACATGTGATTGAAATTGCGTAAATAATGATTATTGTTGTACATACATACGTAATCTCACGTCTGTCTCAGGGTGGTAGGCAGAGACTATGGAATGCTAATTACTACAAATTTTCCATACTTCATTCACTTTATCAACAGTCATCAGTATTTTCATGGATGCTCGTCGGTTAACGGTACTTTTAATTTGGCCAATCTGGTTGATATATATTATGTCCGTCTACGGCACTCTCTACTGACAGTCCCATTCGTACCCGCCCTGTATACTTTTTTCATAAATCTGTTTTTCGTTGAGTTTTTATAAAATACTGATAGTAAGATAATGCCTGTCTCGTTGGCTGAGTTTTGTAGACTAGGATTCTTCGCCCAGTACTCACTTTATATAAACCAATTACCCTTTTTATCTCTATAGAGGGCAATGTTTTTTTTTTTTTATGTGGAGTGGCTTATTGTCCCTCTTTATAAATAGCGCTGTTCATTACGTTAAGTCAGCCGGTCAACTCGTAACCAAACAACCTAAGAAGAAATTTACCTCTACCTATTTAAAAACCCCTAGAAAAGGCAAGAGGTTTACCCAATTGCTCTCATTTCCGGACGGTTTGCGTTCGTGTTATGTTTAGGACAAAAAATTGAGGACCTTTTCTTGCAAAATATTCTATGGTTATAACAGTTTTGTTTGTAGAGTGGGTTAAGGAAGATTTTACCTCTTATTTACGAAGGATTTTCTTATTATAGTATTATTGTACTATTTTTGTGAATGAAATAAGTTGAGTCTATACTTTATTAGTGGAAAACTAGAATATCTAACGAGGGAAAGGAAATAAAACAGTTGAGCATATACAGCCAAGCAAGGAGATAACCGATTTGAAACTGCTGACAACGTAACAGGTTACCGGGGCTCCGGCTTAAAAAAATACTTGACTTGAAGGAAGGGACCGGGAGGCTTTTATTCAATAAGTCTGACTCTCCTTTTCGCCTCACCCAAGGTGGAGAAGTTATTGGATGACTTTCCCTACTCAAAAAAGTAGGGAGATAAGCTAGATAACTACAAAGACAGTTCTTGATATAGTAATCTGTAAACTGAATAAAGTTTAAACTGCAAATATTGGCAATTGTTTCATTCTGAAAATCAGCGCGTGCATTTCATTTAACTTTTTTTACAGGTCGCCAATCCTGATCTTCCCCGAAAATCTCCCCAGCGATTCCCAATCAATATAATTTTTCTTGTAAATCTATTTCTAATATATTTACTAAATTACCAAAACGATGACCACAAATACCGCGAAACCAAAAGTATCCAATTATGGTTTCTTAGAAACAAGCAAGGAATAGTTGTAATGACGTTGTTGCTACGTAAGATTTCATTTCGTTCGAAAATGTAAAAAAAAATGTATTGGAGATTTATTTTTCATCGAAAGGGTACTACGCTGCGATAATGTAATAGCTAAGCTGTGATGTGTGCTGTGTTTGTTGCTGGTACGGTTGCTACTACAGTAACGGCAACAGTTACTGCAACATTTGCTAGTGCAGTTACTGCAACAGTTGCTGCTACAGTTGCCGGTACAGTTACTGCTACAGTTGCTGCAACAGTTGCTAGTACAGTTACTGCAACAGTTGCTGCTACAGTTACTGCAACAGTTGCTAGTACAGTTACTGCAACAGTTACTGCAACAGTTACTGCAACAGTTGCTGGTACAGTTACTGCAACAGTTGCTGCTACAGTTGCTAGTACAGTTACTGCAACAGTTACTGCTACAGTTGCTGCAACAGTTGCTGCTACAGTTTCTGCTACAGTTACAGATGCAGTTACTGCAACACTTGCTGCGACAGTTACAGCTACAGTTGCTGCTACAGTTGCTAGTACAGTTACGGCAACAGTTACAGCTACAGTTGCTGGTCCAGTTACAGCTGCAGTTGCTGCTACAGTTACTGCAACAGTTCTTGGAACAGTTGCTGATACAATACCTGCTACAGTTACAACTACAGTTGCTGCTACAGTTACAGCTGCAGTTGCTGTTACAGTTACAGCTACAACTGCTGCGACGGTTACTGCAACAGATGAAACTGCGCGGAAGTACATAGTAATTTTCATAAACTACGTTTAAAAAAGCTAATTAAACCTATTTTTTAAGTCGGTTAAAAATAAACACTTTAGTATTAATCAAATATTATCTTGAATCTTAACTATCACTCATCACACCGAAATAAACTCACTCAATTATTTACAACCTCCTGAAATAGGCACAAAACTATAACAAAATAAAAACAATAATCCTGAAAATATAACGTCGATACAAAAGTTTCAGCTTTCTATATCAGTATCGGAATACCGTCGGATAGTTCAACGTACATAGTTGGAATTCTTTTGATATTAAAACCAATCGATCCCTTTGACATTGTAAACGAAAATACCTGAAAACCATCCCATTTGATGGCCCTGCAGACTTTCCAATATAAAATCGTGGATAGCTTGTTAGTAATATTTTTTTAATGAAGAATTACTGTGTTATATTGCAATATTGTAGGGCTTTATACTTAGTATATTACAATGTTTAATTGCAGTGTTTATCATTTCCAAAATCTTCAAGAATTATTATTGCCCGACCTTTATTTAAGGGAAAAAATCATCCAAAGACTTCTCCCACCTTAGACGAGGCGAGAGGGAGTCTCAGACTCTTACTGACTAAAAATCACCCCGTTCCTACTCCTGTTTTACGAGCTGGAGCCCTGGTAAACTCCCTTGGTAGTCCGCAGCTCCGGATCATTGTTGCCCAATCTAGGAATAAAACACTTGCAATCACTCGACCAACAAGATAGTCCTCTACACATAAGAAAACAAACCATCAAAATAAAACTTACACCCTTATCTCAATGCACTCGACTGATCCAAATAATTACTCCCAACTACTACTAATGGAATTTAATATGACTTTAAAGCAATCCTTTTGTGAATATCTCGGTGCATACGAGAATCTGAGATGGCTGCTTAATCCCTATCATAGTAACTCGAACACAATGCCGTTTGAGAGCTTAAGGGGTAGCTTACATAGAAACGCGACGAGACGCGACACTATGCACACGCTTTTAGAGCTGCTCAAAATACCAAAATACCTTTTTTCTGGAATAAACTGTGGATCGACACCCGAAACATCACAAAAGTTACAAGTGCGGTGGAATTCTTTGTCGGAGTTTGAGTTTTCTGATGAGTATAACCTGGGTGTCTTCAAGGTCCGAGTGAATAGGTTGCTTATGGGCAGACGTGCTCCACCGTAGGCCGCATCATCAAGCGAGATAGTGGCCTAACGTCGACCCACCAAATGTGAGACAAAAGTGTGTTGCCAGGCTTTTGGGGTTTAGGGATTTGAGGATTGGGGATTCGGGGAGGAAGCGTAATTGTGCCTCTGTTAACAAGGCAAATCATAACGCAGGCGTTGTTTCACGCCACTAGTTTTATGTGTGCCCATATTATTTCGGTCGAACCAGCCCATTCGTGCCAAAGTGTGGCTCTCCCGACTTACATATATCCTACACGAAAATACACTCATTTCATGCAATGTGTCTTGCGAGTCTGTTAATTTTGTCGCGTCGTATCTCGGTGTGAATTGGCCCTAAAATGAATCTCCACGAGTTTAGATTGCTAGTTTAAACTGATTCTGTTAGTGCGATTCCTAGTAATTGGGATAATGTTGAGTAAAAGTTAGGTTAAACGATTAAGTTTTAATGATTTAGGTACTTGTAGTTAGTAGTTACGATGTGAAGAGAGTTAAAGCACGGCCAATTTGTTCTGGTGATCAGCTGCTATTCAATTGTTAAGCTGCGGACTACCTAGCAGGTTACCGGCTCGAAAAGCAGGAGTAGGAACAGGGTGATTTTTAGTCAGTAAGATACTCTCTCTCGAGAACACATTGCATGATTTCTTCCCACAAAAAAATCAACATATTAAAGTTAAAAGCATAGTTCCATACACACAATATCATGATTTATACAAAAGAGCTTCTCTTTCTATATGTAACATGCATTTCACAAGTTTTGCAGCGATCAAATAGTGGGTCTTTGGAGTAAGGGGTCGCGCAAAATACTATTGGATTTTATCATTATTTTTGGAAAATATTCAATAATTTAAATATGTACACATATAATTTTGTGATTCCGATATAACTACGTGTCCGTAGGTCAATTTTCTTCAACCACTAACATAGAAACTGATTGTCGAATAATCATGAAACCATATAACGGAGATCCGAGAAATACTCCCCTTTGTATATTAAATTACAGACGTACGTGACGTCACGACAGACGGTGCCACCACTGTTCGGGTTAATGACCTTTCACATCACAATCCTATGTATAAATTAGTATATAACAACATATAATAGGTACGTTTTGTTTCTCGAGAGATAGGCAGACGAACATAAACAAATATTTAATGTGATAACCACTTTTCGTCAGGAGTGTTAACTATGGATGCTGACTTCTTTATTAGTTGAGTGGTTCTAGTTTCAACTGCTGAGTAAAGAGTGTCAGGTTTATTCCCATTTCATCTTCGGAAATGAAATCTATTCAAATGTAAGAGTTGATAATTGTAGCTCAGAGCCCGACCAGAATCAGACACGTATGGTGGCGTACGGCGCATCGCGTTCCATGCGTGCATATACATAATAGCAGACCACCACAGTTGGGGTCCAACAGGTGATGGTGCCCGATCCGGAGCTGCGGACAACATAACAGGTTACCAGAGCTCCGGCTCAAAGCAGGAGAAGGAACGGGGTGATGTTTTAGTTAGTGTCTGACACTCCCTCTCACCAAGACGGGAGAAGAAATAGGATGATTTTCGCCCATCAAAAAAAAAAAAGAAGTAGACAATTGTGGCATGCATAATAATTATGCCAGTACACTCCCATTACATGAAACTAAAAAAATACTGTTAAAATTACCTTACACGAAATTAAACGGCGTGACACAGCAGTATAACTGAAAATTCCAAAAAACAGAATACTCTAATATAATACTTTAACTCGAAATCAACAAAACAAATCACTTATTTAACATTCCCATATTATAAGGAATAAATAATTAACTAAGGAAAACGCTCGAACCACACTCTGGCACTGTATCATTCATTTCGTCTTCAACAAAACTTATATTGGAATTGTTGAATATTGCTCCATTTACTTTTGCAGCACTCGGGAATACTCGCGATGGGATAAGTTTCCTCTGCTATTATTGTCTTCGCTAGTCTGCTATGTAATATTTAAGAGAGTATATTAAAATTTAAGGATATATATGTATAGACGGTTTTGTTGGTCTAGTAGTTGCAAGTGCAATAGGGATGATGACGGGGTATGAAAATTAAAAATCTATTTAGTCCGTCAGTTAGGCAATGGTCATTTTTTTATTTTGTCATATAAGATAACAATACTTAGGTAAAACGAATCAAAGTTTAGGACTGTGAAATACGCCATTTCTACGTATAAAACGTACCTAGAAGTGACGACACGCGATATTTCAAATCGATATAATATAAAAATAATAATAAAAGTACAATGTTGTTGTCAATCCCAGTAAAGTCTATGCCATTTATATTTAAATAACGCTATTTTTATTTGTCCATATTTGACCAAATTCAACACTTCCAGTCTTCCTCCAATACGGGACATAAACGATTTACTTACCTTACAAAATTCTTTTCAACCACAAAGACTAAATAAGCGAGACAGTCAACCTACCCCTTTGGGAGAAACAAGCGCAACGTTATGCAAAGACATAATTATAGTCATGCTGAACAAAATTCAAAAGGCGTCTCCACGCCGTTGCCTGAAACGCATGTCTGAAGTTTCAAACTCCTTGCTAAGTAGCGGCGCACGATGAAGTTATGTAAAAGAGAAAATTATCTGCAACTTAGCGCTGCTTAATATATATTTGCCGTGTAGAGTGTACAGGCTTGGTATATAATATATTTGTCACCATTCGTGGGTATCGTAAATTGCACAACTTGATTCCCGCTAGTTCTAGTAGTCACAGAAAACCGACGTGAAACAACGCTTGCGTTGTGTTTCGTTGAGTGAGTGAAGTTATCGGAGGCCCAATTACCCCTTTTCCCAATCTTCTTAATCCCCAATTCCCCGAAAATACTTTTAAATACCTAACCCCCAAAAAACCGGCAACGCATTTGTAATGCATCTGGTGTTGTGAAGTACATTTGAAACAGCAACAAATAAAGAACTAAATAATTGTCTGCCAGTCTGTTCGTCAATGAAGCTATGTAGGTGCTTTAGCCAAGTTGCTTGTCTTTTTTGAAAGCATTCTGTTATCTGAAACCCGGTTTATATTACAGCAGAGTGTAGTTTAAAAATACCTCCATGGTACTTTCAAAACTGATAGAGAATACTCCAGTAGTCGGTTATCGACAAAACTGTGGTTTTCTAACAAAAACTCCTTGGGGAAATGATAGCGGATGAAAACTATGAAACAACGAAATTGTTCCTTCGTTTTAGGAATTTTGTCATGGTACCGTTTAAAAAACATCCTGAAAAAAGCTGAACAAAGTCTTGATGGAACTGTATATTTATCTATAAATAATAATTAAATATCTACACAAAACTCTTGAGAAGATTCCTGTATTCATTTTAAAAATTATTATAAGCATTGTCTACTTAAAAAGAAGAAGGCCTATCGACTGCACGGTTGGCAGTTGGGCAATAAGCTGCCAAGCAAAGCGTAGCGGGTTCGATTCCCACACGGAGAAACTCGTTGTATGATCCAAAAATGGTTGTTTTGGGTCTGGATATGACATGTATTGTATACACTTGAACAGACTTGTAAGTTTGTAAACGCACCCACGACACATTAGAAAAACCTAGAGCGTTTAGGAAGCTTTTTTAAGTAAGAAAAAGAAAGACCATAGTTAAATACTAATTCCAGTTCTTTGAACGCAAAACTACAAAGTTCCAAGTTTCAAAAGGCGCTAAACAGTTCTTTGTAGTGTCCTCAAGTAACTACAAACTAGTATTAAAGTTAGACCAGCCTTACTAAGGCAAATTAAGTTTTTCCTTTAATCTCCTCTATAGCATTAGGTATGCTCTGTTGCGTCTGTATTCTGTTGCTTATCAACGTCACCAGCTCATGACAGTCCACTGGTTTAGTGAGCCTCCTCTACATAAGAGGGTTTTTCCTAATATCCACTCTTTAGTAGGCTGATTTGAGATAGTATTTTAAAAAGTTCAATACAGGTCTGTTAGTGATTAGCGCCAGGTGGTGGTTAGCGGAGGATTTGAAGATATTTTAGCTAATATGTGAAACTCTGTGACAGTTTCTACCGATACTATGCTACGTAACTGTGCGAGTAAGCTGCGCAGCTCGAGTATGCGATGTATCGATAGTCGGGAAGCCATAGCACGCATCTTTTCTATATAAAAATTAGCGGAGTCCATTTCCACAAGTGCTAAGCTATGTGTACGATTAATGTGATTGAATATGATTGGTGAAGACCAAACGCATCCACGGCTATGTAGCATAACATATCTCTGGGGGAAAAGCATCCTAATGGTTTTCTATCGGCAGTCAAAAAAATAAGTCACCTGTATTTGTATTTTCTAACAGAGTTACAAAGAGTAATTTCCAAAGAAGATTCGTAAAGGTAAATACCGGAACAGATAACAAAACAACGTTTGTCCAATAAACTAGTCACAACACATCAATAATACATTATTCCGTAAACAAACAGTAAACTAGCAAAGCACTACAAGGAAAATCTTCCAAGAACTCGAATTTGTAAGAAAATACGAACTACTATTTCAAGAAATACCGATTGACCACACAAAACTATTTCAAAGGTTACCTTTAGTGCGGGGGCAAAACGGAAATATGCGGAAAAATGGCGATTTGCGACTTTTCCGTTATGCCACGACATTTTTCCGCTGCCAACTCGTCTCGTCGGCCATTACGATAATTTCGGTTATTTGTCTACTAAACTGGACGATTATCGACTGTTTTGTTGATGATTAAATATCAGATTGTGTGTGTGACATTATTTTAAGTGTGGGAGAGCCATAGTTCGGCATGGGCCAGCTCGACGGTTTCACAGAAAACCGACGTGAAACAACGCTTGCGTTGTATAAGTTAGGTTACCAGAGGCCTAATTATCCCCCTTCCCAATCTTCCTAATCCCCGATTCCCCAACAATCCTTAAATTTCTAACCCCAAAACGCTTCTGGTATTTCGGGGGTATATGAGTGGTGGCGATTGTTTACCATCAGGTGACCTGTTTGCTCGTTTACAGACTTAAGTCATAAAAAAACTACTTTTTGTACATTGTTTGTATCGTGATGGTTCACATAAGTTATCGATTAAAATAAATCTCCAAATCGATAAAATAAGTATTTAATCATTCGATTTTTCATCAGTAACATGTAAACACAAACAAGGTCACTATCAACATAGAATATTAACGACCTGAAATGGAACCCAGGTCCGGCCGTTTGATTTAATTGTTGTTTACCGTTTTTTGGTTAAAGACTAAACAAATATTGTTCAAGTAATTGCAGACCCAATTAATTTTAATTTCATTGGAAACGCTCGAATTTCAATAGATAATGGATAGGATTGTTGATATAGGATAGCTAATCCTCGATGATTGTTGTTTCTGTTATAACTTGTTGTATGAGATTTTCATATTTTATTAAGGTAATTATTTACCATAATAGGGTATATAATCAGTTTTGATTTTAATGTTTTATCCTGTAGATTATTTTAGGTAAAATATTAGACACGTATTTTATTAACTTACGGAAACAAATTCTTTCGACGATATATCGCATCGTTTTGAAATATTGTTATTTCGATATGACATTACATATAAAATATCGCGTGACGTAACTTCTAGGTACATTTTATACGTAGAAATTACGTATTTACTCCCACTCCTAAATTTTGATTCGTTTTATCTAAGTATTGTTATCTTATATGACAGAGTAAAAAATACGTGTGAAATATTTCTAAAATTAATAATCTCAAATTGAGTTTCAAAGTAGTAGACCAAAAACATACTACTAAAATTTTTACTTTAACTCCAATCCCTCTGAAAATGTAACTGCTAACACTACCTAATACCTTTCAGGACTGAAAACTCACCTGCAACGAACAGGCTTAAAGATAAGTTGCACAGGAATCGAACTGCAAATCTTTGTTCAGAAACTTGCGGTAGGAGCTTTAGAACTAGCGAGTAAAGCCTTCGATAGAACTAAAGAATTATGTGGTAACAGGTAAGATAAGGAAAGTTGTTCTAGTAGAACTATCTTTTTAAAAAAATCTGAGCGCAGTGTATTTTCTTTACCGCCTCCATTTTTTAAGTTAGGTAAGTAATATTAAAATCTTCTCCTCCAATCATCATACTCTTAAAAATACTATGGTGAAAACCGCAATCAAAATCGGGTCAGCCAAACGCGAGATAATCGCTAATATACTCGCATACAGGTCAAACTAAGAACCTCCTTTTTAAAGTCAGTTTAAAAGCTGTAATATTCGACATTGTAAATATTACTCCAATCTGTTGCGTAAATATTGCTCCAATATTATAGGGGTCCGTTTCATGGTGGATATCCCACCCACTCGCACGAAGCGCTTCGCTTCAAGCTTCCTTGTGCGAACTGCTAGGGAGTGGAACTCCTTGCCGGAGTCTGTGTTTCCTGATGGGTACAACCTGGGTGTCTTCAAAGCCCGAGTGAATAGGTTGCTTATGGGCAGACGTGCTCCACCGTAGGCCGCATCATCACTTACCATCAGGCGAGATAGCGGCCAAACGTCGGCCCATTCAATATAAAAAAAAAAAAAAAAAGGGGTGTAATAATTTGATTAGCGAAAAATTAATACATTTAAAATGTGTTCTTACTTCTTTCTGATATCCCATCGTATTTGACTGCATCGTTGGCGCGTTAGCTGGGCAACCGATTGCCGCGCGACGTGTAACGGGTTCGATTCCCACACGGAACAACTCTTTGTGTAATCCATAAATTGTTGTTTCTGATCTGAGTGCTACATTTGACATGTATGTGAACATATGTTTGTAAACGCACCCGCGATATAGGAAAGAAAAGCTAGTGTGGGGCGACGTATTTAAAAAAAAGAATAAAATATTTTCTATTACGTTGTGTTGCAACTAAATTATCTTAACGACATCATTTCACGAGACGACAGAAAGCAAGAAATGCACAAATGAAGGGTCCGTAACACATAAAACTACCTTGTTGTGTTAAATATACCCATTCCGGGGTTCCACTTAATGGTAAACACTCTTTTCCTCCTGTAAATTACCCTCCCTTTTTGTATATATGTAGATATGTAGGTATGTGTGAGTACAATGGTGATTTATTTGGTGATTTCTCGTAAGGGCAAAGTTGTAATCGTTAGTCCGAATAGAAAATATTAATGAAGTTTTCATGCAAGACCTTAATACGCCTTTATATCCTTCTAGCTTCTGCCAGCCGGCTTCATGAGGCTTCATGCTTTTCATGATTAAAAGTGGTCTATGTGTTTTTCCAGACCATAATCTACTCCTGTTTCAAATTTCATCTCGATCCCTCCAGATGTGAAGGAGTAACAAACAAATAAATATAAAAACTTTCGCATTTATAATATTAGTAGGATAGAATATCCTATGGAATCAGTCATCATCACCAGCCTGTTCTCGTCCACTGCTGGACATAGGCCAATGACACGTCACTGAGCTCGATCTTCAGCTTTACTTACGCATCCAACCACTACGGTACGAATCAGTAGAAACTACAAATTATTCGACTGTGAATAATATATTCACGATTTCAATAAAATGTGTAATGTACAATTTTCTTTAGAAATATTTTCTCTTATACATATGTAGGTATGTACTGTTACAATGTATATGTCCACCCATTATATGGACATCCACAGCCAATATCAACCTAATAATTGTACGCACACAACACTAAAACGCCACCCCAGCATCTCAATGCCTGTCAGTTCCGTTATCAAACCCTGGCTATTGTAACATGTAGCGGATTGCCAGACAATATATAAACCTATATAATATGTACATACATACGTACTAATATTTATATAATATGTCAAAGTGTGTGTGTCTCTTTGTTTGTCTGTCTTTCACGGCAAAACGGAGTGATGAATTGTCGTGATTTTTAAAAGGAGATAGTTTAAGGTGTGGAGAGTGATATCTAGACTACTTTCGTTTTTCTTCCCCAACTTCACTAAAATGGTTTGTGGAACTTTTATGCAGTATTTCGCATTTTTTCAATTTAGGTAGAAAGTAAAAAATAGTTGAGTAAATTTAAAATGATGCATAATTTTTCTAAATTTGCTCCTAACCCCTAGCGGGGTACCGGGGCTAAGACCGGGACTCGAAGAGTGAACATGGGTGATTTTTAGTCAGTAAGAGTCTGACACTCCCTCTCCTCTCCGCCTCTGAGGTTCTCATCTCACATCAAATTATTGAACAATTATCTCCCCTCAAAATAAAAAAGAACCCTAAATGTGTGCAGCGGAGCTGCGGGCAAAAGCTAGCATACATAATATACAACCTATATGATATGTATCGATGACAATAACACTCGATATTGGTATACAGAATCGATTAAGCTGCTCTCGTAGGTGGAACATGTTTGTATAAATTGAAATGTCGTGGGTAGACGTGTCTGCAGATAGATTGGAGATAGTTTTATTGAAGTAGTTTTGTTGTAACTTTCGTGAGACATACTAAATTAATTATTATGATCGGCTTACTTAACTGTTTGACGTGGAACTCGACTAGTTTCAAGCCATGCAAGACACTCATATTCATGAGCAGCATTCCGCGACTCACGACGCGGCGATTGTGGCGTTGAAGAGTAGCAGCGCGACAATCACCGCGTCGTGTTTAGTAGTAAGCCGGTCATAATAATTAATTGAGTAGTTTTGTATAACCACGCTTCTGTGGTGATTAATGCTCAAACCTTCTCCGTGCAAGAAGAGGCCTTGGCCACTGCTGCAGTGGCTACTTCCGCTGCGGACTACCCAGAGGGTTTACCGGGGCTCCAACTCGACATGCAGGAGTAGTAACGGGGTGGTTTTTAAGTCAGTAAGAGTCTGACACTCTCTCTCGCCTCGTTTAAGGCGGGAGAAGTCATTGGATGATTTTTCCCCCTCAAAAAAAAAAGCAGTGGCTTTTAGGCTGTTAATGATGATGATGGTAAGAGTTTCATATTCATAAATATTTAAAAGTAATTTAACTTATCTTGTAATTGTCTCACGTGAGACATAGTAGATTAACAGAACTAAACACAGCTTCAGTAGGCTGCGCGACGTCACCGCCGGCCGCGTCTGTGCACGCTGCTCATGATAAAGATACTCTGTGTGTCTCGAAACAAGTAGTAGTCAGTATATTTACGTGAATAAACCGTGGTTTTTATAAAACCTTAACATGCATACATAACCTCACGTCTGTCTCCCATGGGGGTAGGCAGAAACAATGGAACGCCAATTGCTACGATTCTTACACACCTCTTTCGCTTCATCAACAGTCATCTGTCTTTTCATGCGTGCTCATCAGTTAAAGGTACTTTTAATTTGGCCCTTCTTTAATATATCGCCAATGTGCTCGATATATTATAGCTTTAGCTTAATTAATCACAAATCCACTGTCCGAAAATTTCAACATCAAAATATATTTATTTACAAAGAACAAATACGAAAAAGTAATTAGACAGTCTATTGTATTGTATTGAAACTAATATTCAATAGAAATAGTGGATGAAAGATCTTGAATACACGTCGACTGTAAAGGCGATTGAACTTATTAAAGGTCAGTTTAAGACCGCAATCAAATTGATCCCTAATTAATCCCTTTGTCGGGTTTTATGATACACGTCCAGTAATAAAGTAAAAGGTATCGGTACCAATCAATTCAATGTCATTAAGTGAATTTTCCAAGCGTATTTGTAAAATCCTGAAAAGTACCTAGAAGCATTTGCTTACATAGCATTCCAGTAAAGGCCGATTGGCCTTCTCTGACGAAATGTGATCATACTATCATGCTAATATTATAAATGTGAAAGTTTGTTTGTTTAGATGTTTGTCCGTTTATCACGCTGAAACTGCTTAATAGATTTTCATGAAATTTGGTGTACAGACAAGGTAGAAGCTAACTTGAGTGATAGGATGGAAAGAGGAGAGAAGAAGAAAATCACGCTTATTACTATAAATGTGAAAGTTTGTTTGTTTGGCGGTCAATCACGCTGAAAGTACTGAACGGATTTTGATGAAATTTGGTATACAGACTGTGTATGAGCTGATTTGGGCCGTACTTTTTATCACACGAAAATATACGGGTAAAAACGCTTGCAGAAGCTAGAAGAAAATGAAATATTTATTTGTAAGCAGTTATTAGTATCTAGAACCTACCGTAAACTTAGCGAGCGAATTCTCATAAACTAGGCTAAGCAATAAAGTATTTAGTACAAATCTCAGCGCTCTGCTATTGGACCAATATTACGTACCTCCTAATAAACCTAGGTAACTGTACCTGAAGCCTTGATTGAAACTAGGATCTCTAATGTAGCCACGCCAATATAGTTCTTAAAGCCAAACCGAATTCCCGATTTGGTAAAATATTAATCATAATATATACAGCACGAATGGGCCGGCTCGACCGGAGTAATACTACGGCCTTACAGAAAACTGACGTGAAACAACGCTTGCGTTGTGTTTCGTTGTGTGAGTGAGGTTACCGGAGGCCCAATTCCCCCTTCCCAATCTTCCCCATCCCCATTCCCGAACAACAACCCTTAAATTCCTAACTCCCAAAAAGCCGGTAACGCACTTGTAAAGCCTCTGGTGTTTCAAGTGTCCATGGGCGGCGGCGATTGCTTACCATCAGGTAATACGTCTGCTCGATTACCGGCAAGTCCCATAAAAAAAAAAAACTGTAAGTCTCTCTACCTGAATGATCACACAAAAATAACTTCATCTACCAAATTATCTTTCACTTCCCAAGAGCAAAAAGGTGTAGAATTGTAAATTCATGAAGTAAAGACATCAAGCATATAAAGCTACCCCTAAACACCAAACTTCTTTAACCAACTTTCAACTTTATCACCAAGAAAATAAGACTGAAATTTCCTTAAAGAGACATGTTAGTTCAGTATACATTGACGAGCGGTCGTCTACACGTAGAATACAGACAACGACCCCCCAGTTTCCGGCCACATTCAAACGGCAAATTGTCACTGCATTTGCATCACAAGGGTCGCCGGTTCACTTCCTGCGCTGCGTTTAAGTTAGACTTGCATTTAATAGTAGCGACGTAAATTATTGTATAATGGGGGTTATAATTGGCCCCGTTTGTGGGTAAATTGGCCTCCTCTGGCTTGTCTTTATACTCGCTTTTGTTCGGTAAACGAATGTAGTATGTGAAGTTGCTAGTTTGCTACTTTAGTGAGTACCTATTTATAATAGGGGTTTGAGATATTGTTGCGCATTTTAGTTGCTGTTTTATATAGGTATAGCTGTTTTTGATATAATAAGTGCTAGGTCTTGAGGAAATGTTCTGATTGAATAATTATTTATTTATAAGCACTTCTTTTATTAAAATGTTGGTTCATGGTAATTGTACTATCCATTATCAGTCCATGAGTGGTGGATTATTGACTGTGGTGGATCATCCAGATCGAAGATCGAATAATAATAAATCTTTTTATAGGTAAGTTGTCAAGCTTGCATTTACCTTATCAAGCATACACCACCCCGTTACATTCGTCAATTCAAGGTCATGAGACGAGGTAAGAGAACGGATCTCATCAAGTACAAGCAAAAATTTACTTATAAGGTGGTCAGGCGCATGTGACCACCACTGTACCTACGGTATGTTAAGATCACCATTTTCATTCATTGATTTTTTTATTATTCGACTTGATTAACGTATTATTAAGCTCTAGGTAAGTAAGTTTTAAGCTACAAGTTAGCTAGCTGTTCGTTAAAGGACTAAAATATTAAACCCACCGGCAAACGCCTACTTAAAAAAGGGACAAGTAAATAAAGTAATCCTAACATTATTCTGTCAATTCACTTAGGAAACATACGATTCATCCCTCCCAACTTTATAGTCTTTTTATTTGAGACATAAAGTTGATGTAGACATCTTTCAATGTCTTCTTTTATGTGATGATGATGAAAATTGCGAAGATTTTTGCGATTAAATGCGTTTAATGTGCCTTCAGGTGATGTAATATTACGGTATTAACTTTGAAAGGTTGTGTAGAGGTGATCTGTTATAGGACCTTTGTAAAGCGTGTCTAAATGAAGACAATGTTTGAGATAGAAGCGTATTCAGAATGTTATACTTTACATTAGCAAGTTTCTTTAAAATTAATCACATATGTGTTAATTAGTGTGGGAGTGTCATGCTTCGGCACGAATGGGCTGACTCGACTGGAGTGATACCACGGCCTTACAGTGAAACAACGCTTGCATTGTGTTTCATTGTGAGTGTGAGGTTACTGGAGGCACACTAGACGCGTTACAAGTGCGTTACCTTTTGGGGGTTAGGATTTTAAGGGTTGTTGGGAAATCGGGGATTAGTAAGGGGGTAATTGGGGCTTCCGTAACCTTCACTCGTTGTTTCACGTCGGTTTCCTGTGAGGCCGTGGAATCACTCCGTGTCGAGCTCGGCTCATTCGTGCCGAAGCATGGCTCTCCCACACTTCATTGTTTCCTTACAACACAATGTTAAGTAAAAATCTAATCTAAATTTTGGCCACAAACATGAATTAGTAGGTGGAACTAAATTACGTACGCACCTACGTATTATCTTAACACTCAACATTTTAACTGTTTTTAGAGTGCCTAACAATTAGCCTGGATTACTTAGTAATCACTGCTTTCGGGGCAGGGTACTTATTCAAATGACTCCCAATCCCTACCGCTCATACATAATGAATCAAAGTTAATGATTTAAAGTGACTCCTTAATTTAATGTTGCTAATGTATATTTTTAGTGGTTAATTTTGGTAATTGAATCTCTTAATATGCTTCCTTCTATAGGTCTCAGGGAACTTCTGAATGGAAGTCACCTCGCAGTGGTCAGTCTGGGAGTTGGGAGAGCCCAATGACTGCCTGATGTACGTAAATTGGTTGCTGACGCCGTAAGACTGAGATTATGATACCCACTCAATACGGTAGTTCACTATTAGTCAAATTCAATACTTTTATTCGAAATGTCAATAACGTTACTTTTCTATAATATTTTTAGGAGATCGCAACTTAGGACATCATATTTTTTGTGCGTCAATAAAATTACCTAGAAAAAATTCATAAATAAGTATATCGTCAAATTAGTGAATGAAAGTACGATTATTTTGGATATTTTATTACATTGAAATATCATAATAATTTATTTTTGAACTAGGAAACTACCCAATTCTTCGATGAGATGATTCGACTAGTTTCTTATTACATCAGAGCCTAAAATTGTCTGGGCCCAAAATCAACGCGTCTAGCGTCATTTGTCACCACGCATACTGCTCATATTTATGCTATGAGCTCCTGTCGTGGTTTGAAACTAGTCATATAAGCTCAAACACTTTCGTGAGTAGTATGTTCAACTTAATTAATTTAAACACACACAAAATGTGAAAGTTTGTTTGTTTGTTTGTTTTTCCATCAATCACGCTGAAACTGCTGAACGGATTTTGATAAAATTTCGTATACAGACAATTTGTGAACTAGGATACTTTTATCCACGGGAACGCAGGCATAAGTTACTGGCAAAAGCTTGTATGTTACTAACCAAACATTTGTTTCTCATTTCAGCTACATTTTCTTCTTAAGAAAACAAATTCCTTACATTAAGTCTACTCCTACACAAAAAGAACTACCAACTAACAATATAAAAACATTAAACACATGTCAGCTAAGTTGAAGGCAGTCAGCAGTCAGCTAACCATTTAACGAACATTTTAACGAAACTTGAAATAAAACCGTTTCGTCTGAAAGTTAGTGAGACAAGTTAGAGTTTCAGCTGAGCTAAGCTAACTCTAATCAATTATTTAACTGAGTTCCTCTTAGTTCGATGTTCACGGTTTTTCTATGTAGAATGTTTGCGAGAAGTATTTTTAGTAGCACGTTTCTGTAAGTAATATAGTAGTTCTTTTTTGTGGGGGGGGGAATCATCCAATGTGATCCCGCCTTGAGTGAGGCGAGAGAGAGAGTGTTAGACTCTTATTGACAAAAACCACCTCATTCCTTCTCCTCGGTCCTCCGGTAATCCGTTAGGCAGTCCGCAGCTCCAGGTCAAGTAATATATGAGTTTAGAAATTAGTAACTCGTACTCTCCATGATCAGGAGTAAACTCTCTCGTGGTGATTCTGGTGTCGTTCGGCTCTAAGACTTAAGATTATATATGTAACAGACCATTTTTTTTTTCATTCATCGTGGCAATGCGGCCAGTCTTCTGAGAACGTTCCCCAGTGACAGCGATTCGGACGAGTACTTCGACGCCTAACGCCTTTATTTTAGTTTTGAGTTAGTTTTTAACCGACTTCATTATTCCTTTTTTTGGTATTTTTAAATTGCAAATAATGTATAAATAAATCCACAGACCTATTATAAATAGTCCTCCCTACCGGTTTCAGTATCTGTGACCGTACATAAGCTATCTCCTGTCGTGTGCCCTGATGTGACTTGCCAGACAGAACTTAGTTTAAAAATAAAGTAGGTATGAGCATGATTTACTAATCTTTGCATTGGGCAACTATGTAAAGCAAAGCAACTATTGTAGACATGTGTATAGATATATGTAAGTAGACAGATTACAAGGAATATACTATGCCCTGAAATAACTGCATACCTTAGCAGTATTCCCAAAACTTAGGTAGATACCCAGATCCAAATTCCCAAGGTACCAGAATTCCTGAACTTTGTAAATAACGTACACAAATCAATAACTTAACACTCACAGTACACACGTTCGCACTTAGAACTTTCGAACTCCGAAATAGAACTCATCTAAAGTCAAAGTTCAATTGTAGGTGCAGTACAATGTTCATGATCTTATGTACATTTGATTAGGGAATTCTCTCTGCCCGCGTCGAAGTGTATATTCCAATATTCGACTTCATTATGTAGACATACTAAATTAATTATTATGTTATCGGTTTATTCACGTAACTGTTTGATGGGACTCGACTACTGACTACTCAGTAGCAACGCGTCGTGTGTCGCGAAAAGCTGCTCATGAATATGAGCCTCTAGCATGGCTTGAAACTAGTTGAGTTCCTCCTCAAACAGTTATGTAAGTAAGCCGATAACATAATAATTAATTAATTTAAAATATCACATATTTAGGGAAGTAATATCGTACAAATACTTTGGCCTATTTACCCCTCTACTTAGAATGTAATGTTACGTATAATAGAGGGAATTATCCTAATAAATTTATAGCAACTGATTAACTGAGTCGCAATTACTGAAAAAAAAATGGGTCGATCATCTTTGATCGCAACAGTCAAAGTAAAAAACCTCCTATTCAACATCATCTCTTGCTGCTACTACTGGAACTGTGAATGACTGTCATCCTCATCAGAAGATTTGTGAAACCTCCATGCTTGGCAGGTGTGTTGAAGATCGTAGTTTAAAAGGTTTAGACATTATATGCATGTCTGATCAACCAATCAAACCTAAGAAAAGAAACACTAATTCCTCCACGTGTAGACAAGTCCCCCAAACCTCAAAGTCCTCCACTCCCCCAGCGGTAGAAGTTACCACCGTCGGTAGCATTGTTAGAAGTTCATTATTACTGCACACAACGAAACCGCGTGGGCGCGTGTTATTATGAAAAATATATTTCACGGCAAAGGGTGCAATTAGCCAGCGAAATTGGTATTTCATATCGCGTTAATTATTGAAAGGGTGTTCTTTTTTTTGTTTTTTTTTTTCAGGGTTGTCTACACAATGTCGGTTTACAAAGGCATGTTTTGTTTTTGTTTTATAGGGCTGTGTTTTAGTTAAAGGGAAATAGGTTACTGTCAAATTTTCGGATGGATGATTTGTATAGCTACCGATGTTGATGATTCATACTATACTGACATAATGCTCTTAATTATATTTTGTGAGCAGTAAATCTCATTGTGCTTGAGTACACGTCGGGCATTTAGAAGTACTTACGTGATTTGATGTAAAAAGTACAACATCAAAAAATCTCAATAACTTTTTTATCCAAACAAGACAGACATGTTGAGGTCTCATGCTAAGCAATTATACTTAAATATATCTAATAATTAGTCAATTTATTTATTTACACCATAGCCGCCACAGTCTTTTGTCACGTTTCACTGGTATCCGACGCTTAGGCGGAGGATTTGCCTTCAACAGTTTTCTTTCCGCAGTTAATACGAATAGTTGTATGGATCATACTAGCTGAAGATCTCCACAGCACAGCATTAAGCTAAGCACCAGCGTTTTGCGCTACAATTATCATAACCGTAAAGTTTTTTTTGTTCTATAACCACATAGCAACACATGTCCAGACACACATACATACAAACACTTTTAGTAAGTACTATACTATACATATTATATACTATATCCACCATCTGCGCGCTATCATGCGCGTGACATACGTGCGACACAGACCTCCGAACTATATATCTCGCAAGTCGACGACACTTCTTAAGATTTACGTTGTTTTACGCATGCAAGTGAATACTGGCTTGTTCCTCGTTCGTCTAAGTCCCTGGGTTTAGTTACGTGGACGGGAAAAGCGTTTGAAGTAATTTTTATAGCTGTTAATTTTATTGTGTCTTTGTATATGTAGAGTCATACTGTAGGTATATGTCTTTTTTATGTCCGAAAATATACAACGTAATTATAACTCTCTTTTGCTTCTGATAGTTTAGCAACAAAAACCTTTAGCTTCACCATGGTGGCAAAAAATCGAGGTGTATGTCTATCCCCAATTGGTAAATTAAATAAATAGTAATAAATTTAGTTTAATCAACATTTTCATAATTCTGATTAATACAATAATTTTTAGTTGACAACAATGACTGCACGGTTGACGCGGTGGCTGAGCAACTACCGTACAACGGGTAGCGGGTTCGGCTAGCACACGAAACAGACCTTTTGCGCAAATTGTTGCTTCTGGTTTGGGTATCATGTGTACGAGTATGTGAAACTATATGTATGTAATGACACAGGAGAAAATCCTAGAGTAGGGTAAAGTAAATATAATAGTTTTGCACAACAGTTACATCACGACTAGCCCACCCATTGTTACCTATTTCCCAGTAATCCTCGCTTTGATTGATCGACCACAGTCCACAGCCCGTCCAATTGTGCCCATTGTATAACACGGCCACATCTAAACCCACCTCAATACAAAACCAAACAAGATATTACTATCAAATCCCCTCCATAGTTACAAGACTGAGGTCCACCAAAGCATTTAATATTCCCAGTACAGTTTGTCCAACAACTTAGTCCCCCAAATCACCCCAAACTCACGTTTTAGGGGGAAACAAGGGACGCAAAGACAATAAGTCTTAAATGTATTGAAACTGCAAAGTAAAAGGAACGGAATGAAAGAAAATAATTAGGAAAACAATACAAAAGGAGCACTTTATTTTATTTCTAAAACTCTTTTTTCTTGTTTTAGGAATAATTGTAATTGTGCCTCGTAATGGCGTAGACAATGAAACGGCGACGAGATTGTAATCTCTCTGATTGGGCGGGAAAATAATTGATCGCTGAAAAAGGACAAAATTAATTATACCTCCAGACTTACCCACCTACAGTCGATTTTCTGATATAATCCATTTATTGTAGGGTTGACAATTGAAGGAAGGTATATTGTTTTTAACTAGCGTCTTCCAGCGGTTTTGACCGCATTCCCGCAGGTTAAAAGTATCCTATCACCCAACTCAATCCGAAGCTGTGGACTACCTAGCGAGTTTCCCGGTGCTTCGCCGAAAAGCAGTATGAACGAGGTAGTTTTTAGTCAGTAAGAGACTGACACTCTCACTCTCACACTCGCCTCATCTAAAGCGGGAAAAGTTATTAGATGGTTTTCTCCCTCAAAAAAAGCTACATAAAAGAAGAACTTCAATAACGATAGTTAGGAGTTAAATTTTACGCCTTACAACAAACTAAACAAATACAATTCTACATCAAACCACATAGTCAACTAAACCGTCCCAAAAATTCAATTTGACAATCAAAAAACAAAATCCAACCGAAAAATAAATCACTCAACCAAACCCAAAAAATATTTGCAAAATATTTCTCCCATCAAAGGTGCTGATGGACGTGACAACCCTACATTACTTTAACTGAGAACCTATTACACTTGATCGTCGATAACGGCGAAATTAAAAATGTTTGCTGCTGGCATATTTATTCGAAACCCATTAACTGGTACTGCTGATTCTGGATTCGATAATCCGACAGGCGAGTGTGAATACGTGGAGGATACTCACATGTGTTACTGCTTATACAATCCTTCTATACATATCGGTAAATAAAATTGGAGTGTCTGTTTGTAATATTGAAATAACCGATTTTAACTTCATACATAATATATGACACATACTCCAAAATAACTTTTTTTTAACAATTTTGTCTGTCTATTTGTTTGTTTGTTCTAGGTTATCTCTGAAATGGCTGGACTGATTTTGAGGAGAATTTTACTGGCAGGTAGCTGACATACTAAGAAGTAACTTAAGCTACTTTTGTTTTAGAAAAAAATACTTTACTTCGTAGGTTAGTCAGAAAGCCAGTAATTTAATTCATGCGAGTGACGCCGCGTGCATCAAGTTATTGTACATATAAACAACATGTCTGTTATCTGTAAAATGTAAAAAGGGTAAGTAGAGGTACCTTTAGAGTGGAACCCACTTTTCACCGGGCTTTTTGTTGTTGAATAAAACACATTATAGATAGGTACCTACTATACATATACATAGAATGTCGTGATGGCCCGGAGGTTCAAAACGCCCGCTTCTCATGCATGAGAGTGCGGGTTTCGTAACCTACTAACGGCAAGTATCAATGTAACGTTTTTCGAGTTATATGTACTTTATAAGATTATTTAAACATCACTGATGAACGGTAAAGGAAAACATCGTGAGGCAACCTGGGTCTATAAAAATTACCCAGAGTTTAGCAATAGATACGCTACAATGGAGCTAAGTAACATACCTGAAAAATGACTATAAATATACTTTATTATAACACGGCCAATACGGCCATTAGGTAACAATTTAATTAAAATTCTGTACTTAATGGATACGAATTAACACTTTTGATTTTAATTCGCTAATTCTAAATTGCATAAAATTTTATATATTCCTTTAATGAAGCGGTCAATTATACAATGCCTTCTTCCCGCTTCGGGTGAGGCGAGAGAGAGTGTCAGACTCTTACTGACTACGTACTGACTAAGAACCACTCCGTTCCTAGTAGAATCTTCCTACTCCTCCTTACCTGGGGTTACTGGAGCCCCGGAGCTCCAGTAACCCGCCCCCTTACATTATCCGCATGTTTTGTTTGTGTCTGAATAATGTTTTGATTATTACCTTATGATGTCTCGTTGATGTTGGCAAACTGTTAAAAGTTGGATAAAATTTACTCCAACCATTCATTTTCGAAATATTCAGAGCATTGTATTCAATTTTTGTCAACATCTCTAGACAATATGGGTCGAACAACACAACTGGTAAAATCTGACCACAATTACCTACAAACCAGGATACCCAACACCCAATAAATAAAACACACGCAAAAGATAAAGTGCTTTTTATTAAATACAGAATTTATACATACTCCGCCGAATACAAAAACATCAACAATAATCAGATGAAATTATAATCACAAGATACCTATGAGCGACTAGTCTACAGCAACAAAGCTTTTACAATACATACGGTACTTAATTGACTTACTCGTGACAACAAAGGCAGTGAATCGTGCATGAAATTAAAAAAAAAACATCTAATAGAGTATTTAACAATATCAGTCCTTACTTAATATCTAAAGGGCCTAAGAAAGATTGAAACTTGGACTATTTCGCGATCTATTTTGAACCTAACGAATAATAAATAAGGTAACTTATTGAGGTTGTCGCACAGGCCAATGATGTGTGTTGACATCGGTGCCCTGTGTGCCAACGTACTTTAGAGTTCAATTCAATTAAGGCCGTTTGCACACCGACGACTGTTCTTCGCGATTAGTCGTACGTTCCTAAAGCAATTAAACTACTTTTCTGTCTTGTTGTGGAATTTATTCTCAAGTAATTATCGTTTCATTGAATTAATGATAGATATTTCTGTCTATTATCGCCAAATGCATTATTTATCATAATCACTTCTATTATCGCTAGCCATCAACAAGATAAGTCGAAGGTCTTTGTGTATAAATTAGTATTGTTCTTGGCCATTTATTTTTAATATTTGGCGTTTCTACACTTTTTAAGTGCGTCTATAAATAAGTTAAGGTGAAGTTTTAGTTTTATCGGTATTCCTATCTCTACGTAAACCTACTGTGATGATAGTCTGATAGACATGAAATGACTCTAAAACTCCACAAGTAATTAGCCCAAGAAACTATTTTTAAATACGCAAGAATTATTTAAACTTGCACAAAATGAATATCGATTTTTCACAAATTATTCGAAAAATTACAAAACGCGTGTGTTTTAAAGACTTGTCGCAAGTTTTAGTCGTCGGTGTGCGCCCGCCCTTGTTTGGGAGATGACTACACGGCGTTGCCCGCACTATGAACATTGCCGTTCACACTCAGTGGAATGGTGTTGAACTCATCTTCAACGTCATCGCCTTCTTTCCTGCGAAAAAAAAGAAAAATAATAAGTGAGATGTTTTTTTTTATGGGACAAGTTCGCCACCATCTCCTAAGAAAAAGAAAAGAAAAATATGAGTATTTTTGTGTTATACAGTAGTTTTTTTATTGGACACGCCCGACACAGTCTCCCAAAACCGTAAGCCAGGATCTACAGTACATACAGGAGATACAGAAAATGTTTTAGCAACAGTTTCGCTCAATGATACGTCTCGTGATTACAACTACGCAACAAAATTCAATGTTTATAAAAGTAGTACCGATAAAAATCTGACTTTTTTACATGGAAAACCTATTACTGAATTAAAACACAAATATTTCAATATCGTACATATTCTATGTTTATTACTGGCCATTGTCAGTCAAAAAATATGAAATCGGGTTACCAAGAAAAAATGTACGCGTACTATTTAAAATACGATTTTATTCCAACTTTTATTTGCAAACCATATTTTGTGTTGGCGCTGTTGTATTCGTATTCGTTACATATAAAATCAAACCATTTTAAAAATCTGGAAACGAAAATATTTTTTTTTATTTTTGATACATAAATTATATTTGTAAGTTAATTGAATGTATCAATTCCTTAACATTCGAGATTTTATATTTTTACGTAAATTTATTGAAAAGTAATCTTTTTGATGGAAATAATTTGCTGTATAAGATGTTCTAAAATTATCTGCCGCGGCTTTAATGGAAGGTAGTGTTGTATTTGAAGATTACAGTAGTGAAGAGATTTCGTGGCCTAGACCAGTTAATTCAATTTGAAAATATTAAGAAGTTAAATAAACATTTACTCTACTCTACATAACGTGTTTCACAAATACGCACGATTGCAATTATTTTCATTTACGAAGCGACAGAGAAATTGAAAGAAATAGCTCTTTCACAACAAACTCACACGTAGATGTTTCTGTATGGAATAAAAAATACTCATGCTCTGTACATGATTATTTACTATTTTAATCTTCAAACACAACACTACCTCTCATTAAAGCCGTGTCAAATAATGTTAGAACACCTCATATACTGCTTTTCATAATCAAAGAAAGAAACACTAACAACCTAATTAAAAGAGGTTTAGAAAAGTACCTAAACAGAATTCATTAGCAAATTATTTTGTCCAATTGTTATGTAAATAACTTAAGCCCTTACTCAAACTTCAGAAACAAAGATCCTTTATTTAATCCTGAATCGGGATAAACATTTAGGATGCTAGATCAACGAGGAAAACTTTTTGAATACTGAGTTACAGTCGTGGAGAAGTATTTGGGAAGACTGATTTGGAACATCTCTCACTTTCATTAGTTAGATTGTTTTTGTTTAAAACTTCTTTTTTTGTAATTCTGATTTCCTTGTTCGAAGATTGGTCAGGTCTGAGATTGCTGAACAAGACGGAATAATTTTCAGATGTGTAGTTATTTTGTAGTATCATCCTATATATAAAAACTAATTGTTGTTAGTAAGTCTCACTAAAACTCGAGAACGGCTGGATCGATTTGGCTAATTTTAGTCATGAAATATTTGTAGAAGACTAAGAGAAGGTTTAAAAGGCGGGAAAGAAGGTTTAAGGCGGTACAAAGTTTATCATGACAGCTAGTTATACATATAAATGGCTGTGGACAGGTTATTTATTGAGTTCTTTTCGCAATTAAAGTGCGAGGGAGTGCGTGGAAGGGATTTTTATTTACGCCTAATTAATATCGTTTTCCCTCATACTAGGTAAGAAACAGAACAACATATCAAATACAAACATAATAATTACTCAAAATCGAATGTTCTACAGCTATTTTCACCCAAAATAACCCACAATTTATTTAGCTACATAGGTACAAGGAAAATCGTGTAATATTACGTTTCCTTGACGTAACCACGGTGTTAACATTAAGCCATATAATATTGTCCTTTGTATTAGAAACTAAAAATAAATTTACTTGAAATAGAACAATATTGGACTTCCAAAACGGCTATTGTTAAATACAAAACTAATCTATCTATACCATTTTTATACATAATGAATTAATTATTATGTTTTTCGGCTTACTCACGTAATTGTTTGACGAGGAACTCAACTAGTTTCAATACGATATCGTAAATCGCGAAATGCTGCATCATGAATCATGAGCCTCAAGCATGGCTTGAAACTGGTCGAGTTCCTCATTAAACAGATATAGTGATTAAGCCGAAAAACATAATAATTAATCTATCTATAATACTTTCAAAATACAAGTACGTAACCGAACTATCGTTCAAACTCGTAGCTAGTTTTTATTTAGAAAAGCTACAGTTTATTTAGGACTACTTAGTGTACTGATTACTAACTACCAGATATAACAGACTCATAATTCTTGCCTTAAAATAAAATCTTCATCTTAATTCAGAGTTGAATCTACTTTGTACTGTCGTACTTTTCATTGCTGTGCCGTTATTCTAAAGAAAAAAACAAATTAAAATGAAAATAAATCGTACTTTACCTAGCTAGGCATTTTTAAGAGTAATTTAAAAAAATCTCTGTATATTAAAAACAATTGCTGTTCGTTAGTCTCGCTGAAACTCGAGAACGGCTGGACCAATTTGGCAAATTCCAGGAAAGTCCAGAAAAGTTTAAAAGGTGAGAAAAATTATTAAGATTTGAGGCGGTACGAAGTTTGCCGAGTCCGCTAGGATTTCATAAAAATTGGCGTTGTAGAAATAAAAATCGTTTCTCATCTCTGTTTGAACTTTAAATGATTGTTGGGATCCACGCAAAACTCAGAGGTCTAAATAAACCAACGCAACGAACACTTTTCACTGGTTATGTACGAATTACAATCAGTACATTTTCTTTATGGTATAAGCCGGTAAACGAGCAGACGTATCACCTGATTGTAACCAATCACCGCCGCCTATGGACATCCGAAATACCAGAGGCGTTACAAGTAAGTTGCCGGCCCTTTGGGGGTTAGGAATTTAATGGTTGTTGGGAATAGGAAAGCTCAATCACACAACGAAACACTACGCAAGCTTTGTTTCACGTCGGTTTTCTGTGAGGCCGTGGTATCACACCGATCGAACCGGCCCATTCTTGCCGAAGCATGGGTCTCCCACACAGTCTTACGTACGTATGTGTCCCATGTAAATATTTTCATTGCCTTATATTGAGCTTAAATTCCAAATTGCGTGAAATTCTTCAGATTAATTTTATTTATTTCTTTATCATAAAGAACTTTTGCAAACTCTCAACTAGTATTATGTGTGTCGCGGAATGCTGCTTATGAATATGAGCCTCTAGCATGGCTTGAAACTAGTCGAGTTCCTCGTCAAACAATTACGTGAGTAAGCCGATAACATAATAATTAAAGTATTTATTTTATTTATTTCTTTATCATAAAGAACTTTTGCAAACTCTCAACTATTTAATAAATAGTTTTATTTCCCCCCCCCCCCCTAAACGAATAGGATCTTAATCGGTAGTTACTAAGACATGTTTTACTATCCTTCTCCCATGTAAGTCTACCTTAAACATTTGTACGATAAACGGTAGCTCGTCAGTTGTCAAATCAACGTTAATGGACCGACTTCCCGTCACCCGCAAGCTAACTCGTGCGCATGACTGGACAATTACGCTTTACATGTATCTATGTGTATAAGTAGCGACTTGCGAAATCAATAAGATAGAATGTTGCAAGGGATTTTTGTTTATACTGTGTTTTTTTCTGGACAGTAAAATGAACAGGAGTAATGCTTTAGAGGTAAAACAAGAAAATGTTTTATGCAGAAATCAAAGCTTCGAAACATCACGCACTACAGAAAAAAACACGTCTACCAAATCTTAATTTTATTTTTGAAGAATTTCCTTGATATACATAGGTTTCATTTTATTTCAATTTTGATTCCTGACATACGTTTCCTGAGCTCAACCAGAGAATCGAACCCGAAACCTCTTGCCCGGCAATCGTACTTGCGTCCACTCGACGAAAGAGAAAATCCTGACATTCATCCATTTTCTTTGACAGTTTTGTTTTAAGGTATAAAACAGAAATTATACAATGAGACTAAAGACCTAAAATAAAGTACAAACAATGCCAGTACAAATAATTGTCCCTTAGTTATTTTATTAGCAACATTATTCAAGTCCTAAACGTTCGCATATTATAATATTTTGAGGTCTTCGACCGAGACCGCCATTGAAACGCCTACACGCGATCGTTTCATACAATCGATTTTATTCTGTGATTACAACAGTATTGTGCCAAGGTCTATATCATTTAGCCGTTTTGTAAAAAGGTTTCAGTGTTATCGCGTTTAATTGCTGGGTCATAGTATTTAACATAGTCAGTAAGGAAAATAGAAAAATAAACAAAAGAAAATTCGCTTTTCAATGTCGACCAACCACTCTATTTCATTTCATAAGGTTTTAAATAAAACCGACAGACAGACATTGTTAATATTATTGTATTTGCTTTGACGTTCAAAAGTGCCTTCCTGGTCTATTCGAAATTAATAATTTTGACATTGACTTTGGACTGAAAATATCGTCAAAAATCAAGAAGTTTCTGGGACTTATAAATAGCTCATGTTTTATGGTAAAAACCACTATAATCGGGTGGGTGTACATTGTACAGTAGCATTACTTGCTATAATGTGCCTCTGCCTACCCCTTCGGGTATAAAAGGGGTGACGACATAGAAAAAATCCATTGAAATAGTAGAATTTTCCGCCTTAAAATCCTTAAGACTCAAAATAAACTACATACTATAATTATAGTAAAATATATATTATAATTATAACACTCACCTTTTCCTATACTTGTATATGATGAGTACGATTAATGCGTTGCCGACGAACAGCGCAGCTATGAGTAGCGATGGTATGACTATGTCTGAAAAGAAACATACAATTTAGTTTTCTGGAAAATCTTAAAGAAAATATAAAATACTTAACATATGGTCGACAACGTCAATATCAAACAGTCGGATTTATAATGGCGACGGTAATCATGATGGAATTGGAACTGGCATGTTTAATGGGCTTTTCCACTGATACTAAGCTATGTAGCTGCGCGAAGAAGATGCGCAGCTCGAGTATACGATGTATCGATAGTAGAGAAGCCATCCATAACACGCATCTTTCCTTATAAAAAACATAGCTTAGCTGAATCCGTTTCCACCAGTGCTAAGCTATGTGTACCAATGAATGTAATTGGTAGAACCAAACGCAAATAGCCAACAGCAAAGTAGCATAGCACATCTCCGGTCGACAAGCAGCCTAACGCTGAAAGAAGATAATATAACGCTGGTAGAGTGCTAGAAAAGAGAGTAGTGACAACAATATGGAATAAGAATTGATCACCGATCGCTAGAAATATGGCTGTCTATTTATAAAATGACAAAAAGAAGCAAGTCATAAACACAAAACCAGAACACAACCGTCAACCATTTCTTTTACCGGAATCGAAAATAGCATTACAAATAAACAACTCAAGAGTAAATTTCCTGTTGACAAAGATAAAGAATTCAACCACAAAAGAATCAAAAGATTGATAAAGTAAACCGAAGAAACTGACAAAACCATTTTCCCTTTACCCATCATTATGTATCTTAAATGTACCTACACATATACGAATTTATTTTGTCAAATTGCCATCTTCAATGGCCTAACGATTTTGTTCCCTCAACAAATTATTTGGCAATATTTTTAGACCGTACCAAAACGGTCGGTAACGGGACCCTATTAGCAGGGGTTCCTTCTATCAGTCTGCCCACAGATTTCCGATGTAATTTTGGAAAGTTTTTTGGTCGATATACTACTGATTTTCACCCAATTGGACTAATAAACATACATAAACATTTATGTTTAAATATTCATTTTAATTTTGCAGTCCAAGTAGAGGTTATGATAAGTACGATATCGATTGTGCTTTTGGAAACAATAAATCTGATAAGATTGTAGAAAATTATTTATAGATATCATCATCATCATCATCAGCCTATAGCAGTCCACTGCTGGACATCATCTACCCAATTGTTTATAGATATAGATTGTCTAAATAATTTGACTAAGTAATAATACAATTACTGTAATGATAATAATATTCAGAAAGAAAGAAAAAACATTTATTTGGCACCAGTCATGATGCGGCATTTCATACAAATAAAAATTTGACATAAACAAACAGCAAAATATGCTGACACTATGCCTATGCTAAACGAGTCACCCACTCAGTTTAAGCTAGGCACACAAGTCACCTAGCGTTGATTTTCAGTGGGCACCCCTGGAGTGACGTACAGACGTTAGCGAAATTTTATGTTGAGAGCAAACAAAAAAATACATAATATAATTATGTAATATATTTGAGTAGGCAGGTAACGAGTAGGATTCGATTCCTGCACGAAGCAACTCTTTCTGTGATTTACAAATTATTGTTTCGGATCTGGATGTCATGTGTATGTGAACTTGTATGATTGGAAACGCACTCACGACACATGAGAAAATAACTGTGTGGGGTAACGTTAACTAGTGTGGGAGAGCCATGCTTCGGCACGAATGGGCCGGCTCGACCGGAGTGATACCACGGCCTCACAGAACACCGACGTGAAACAACGCTTGCGTTGTGTTTCGTTGTGTGAGTGAGGTTACCGGAGGCCCAATTCCCCCCTTCCCAATCTTCCCCATCCCCATTCCTGAACAACAACCCTTAAATTCCTAACTCCCAAAAAGCCGGTAACGCACTTGTAAAGCCTCTGGTGTTTCAAGTGTCCATGGGCGGCGGCGATTGTGGCGATGTCTCATAAAAAAAAAACTAAATAAAATGTGTGAGTTATGTTTGACAGCTTATATAAATCAATAGTGATATAGGAATAGAATACAATAAAATAAAATCTATCACCACAAAATAAAACCACAACCTCATTCATTCACCACGAATTCTTGTGACACTACAATAGAAAAAAATGGAACTGTGCTGAAAATGGATGTGCGTCACAGTTCTTTATATCCAACGGTAAAGTACTAGGAATCTAAGGAAACCTATTAATCTTCAGCCCTTTTTTTTGCTGCCAGAAACCTGACCTTCCTTTTAGGTTCCACTACCCTTGGGAATTTTGGTCTAAGATATATTCAAATGCGGTTTTTGTGTGAGCTAGTACCTGTCTTCAGGGACTAAATACTGCTGCGGACTGCCTAGCGGGTTACCGGGCTGCGGCTTGAAAAGCAGGAGTAGGAACGGGGTGGTTTTTAGTCAGTAAGAGTTTGATACTCCATCTTGCTTCGCCCAAGGCGGGAGAAGTAATTGGATGATTTTTCCCCATCAAAAAACGTACACTGTGATGTATTCTAGTGCCAACTTTTAGATGTTTTCTTAAATTGTATTACAAAATTCTTTATTATCATGTAAAAATATATCTGGCGTCATAGTAAATTTCTATTCATAATTTTTGGAATAAGTAAAAAAGTAAAAATAATTTAAAAACGATACCAGATTCATTATTCGGATTCACTTTGTATTTGTGCCTAATTATCTATATACGAGTACACACAAAATACATATACATAGTCTACTACTGTTTATCTACAGTACTGTCGAATAAATATAGAAGTTTTTCTTTCTTTCTCTCTTCTCAAACTACAGACGAAAATCAAATATAATAATTTGTTCAACTTTCGAATTAAAACTTAAACCACTTACACCAGGTACAATGGGGTACCTGGAATATTTTGACGTATAGCCAAAGTTGAAGTTTAATAGCTGTAGCCTTCAAACAAAAGGTTTGTCAAGGTTGGGAGGCCTTGACAAGCCCGCGGCGGGTCATTAGTTCATAGTTCTATGAAAATGGACGTAACAAAGTAATATGACAAACATCTATAAAGGTAGTTCCGATTTTAATATAATATGACTGGTGTTTGCTTACGTATTTACGATTAAGGCACAATTTAATAAAAAAAAAATAGCAAACAATATTAGATGTACTGATTGAAGCAAAATAGGAATGATGACGGGGGTATAAAAATCTATTGAGTCCGTCAGTTTTTTAATTTTGTTTATTTTCTATTTTGTCATATAAGACAACATATACTTAGATAAAACGAATCAATGTTTAAGAGTAATAGGAGCAAATACGCAATTTCTACGTATAAAATAATCTTCGCGACTAACATTAAAATAACAAATTGTCATGTACCCAATTATATTTAATGTTTTGAAGTACAGAATGAAATCCCAGTTATCAGCGCTCAAAATAAATACTGTTTGGGGCTAATGTTCTAAGAACCCTTAATAAATATTATATTAGAGGGTTACGTTGTTGCGAAGTACTCATGATTTCCTAGTAATTTGGACAGGACCACACATAAAATAATAAACTCGAAAACACGCCCAAAATATATCAAAATCTTCACAACAAAACAAATAAGAAAAGACAATGAAATTATCGAAAACTCTACAAGTAAAGTCCGAATCGTACTTGTATAAACTTTCAATCGGATACAATTATTAAGATTCCGTACATTTTGTCTTAGATATTATTCAATTTGCATAAATACGAGCCATTGTTACTGATTCAAATATAAATGTGTTTTGCCTACTAATGTCTATTGGTTGCATATTGCAAAGCAACTAAATGTACAAAATATCTAAAGATTGCTAAAAGAAGCATCAAGTCAGCCGTGCCATGATTGGACTGTCTTTACTAGAGTTTCCTAACCATGCCGCGCGTAGCTCAATATTTGGTGCCCTTTTGGGGGCACCTTTAGTAGTCTTTGGGCACCTTTAGTGCCCATGTTAGCTATTTACACTGGATTTACTACTAGTACAATCCATCAACAATCTTTGTCAATCCAGTACTGGACTATAAGACATTTGACGAAACGGAGAAGTCTTCCCTATAAGAGACCTATTTCTTATTTCCTTATCTTTAGCATTATTTTTTTATATATTTGATGGGTCGACGTTTGGCCGCTATCTCGTCTGATGGTAAGTGATGATGCGGCCTACGATGAAGCACGTCTGCCCATATGATTATAAGTCTTCTATTAAATAGACATACATAATTCCAAGTAAAATTAGCACATCTACCAAATAAATCAATCAAGATTCGTGATACTCACCAACCATCATGTCGGGGACGTCGTGAGGCGCCAGGGTGGTGCTGTACTCTTCCTGTCTTTTAGAATCTCCCTCGGTGTCTGTCACACCCACTGGACTGCCCTCTTCTGCAAGAGCAAGAAAAAGAGGATCAGCACCAGTACTAGCTTCATCAGTGTCATAAACTTCTGTCACAGGTATAAAGAAGTCAATAGCATCATTATTTATTTTTTTGTCTAATTCTTCTGTTGTGTCATTTATCATTAACAATGGTTTTTCTGTCGCATATTCTTCTGATGCTACTACTGTTATGCATAGCTTTAAGATTATTATATTTGTTAGAATTATATTCTTCTTCATTGTGCTGAAGGAGAGATACTTCTGTCAATAGTGTCAGTGTCTGTTTTAACTTTTTCATGCATTGTTTTTTGGATTTGTAGCATAGAGGTATACTATGTAGCAATATTATTATCATTATGGAGTTTGGTTATTTGAAAATAAATGTTGTAAATAGTTTACGATACGGAATTGCGGAAGAAGTAACAAGATGCCAAAGAGGCACGTAAGAGTCTGACACTCCCTCTCGCCTCAGAAGTCATTGGATAACTTTTCCCCCACAAAAAAAAGGTTTCATGGTTAAATTGGTGACAAAATTAGCTAAACTTTATAGTACGTTACATATGAAAATATAGCAATGAATAACCTGATTAGAATGAAATAAGACTGATTTTGGTCACTATTGATCTATAGAAATATATCTAGAAAATAGGAATAAAATACCACCACTATTATTTAAATACCTACATAATGGTATAATTAAACATTGCATGATAAATATAGCTCACTTATAACAAGGACAAATACAAAAATAATAATATAATCTTATCATAAAAAATAATGAATTTCCTTTATTTTATCGCTTACAACTTCATTGTGTTTGTTTTAAGTTACTAATGAGCTGAACCGACGTCCATTACCCTAATACTTGAAGATCAAACTTAGGTCATTGTTCGAAACAATCACTTTTTTCGGTAAGCAGTAAAAGTAGCTTCAAAATAGACCTTATATCAGTCAATATTTTCATTGGATTTTCAACTCTATTTCAAAGGAATAAACTTGAAAATGTAACAATAATCTGGGGGCACGGCAGTGCCCCCGCCAAGTCGAGCAAAAAAAAAGCGGCACGGCCGTACCATCCTTTTCTCGAAGCAATTCGGGCCTTTTTCGACCCCCTATAATTCGGTTGTGGATAAAGCAAGAAACCTGAATCTTCAGTAACTAATCCGGCATTGTATAAACACGGAATATTTAAAATTTCAGTCAATTTGAACCAGTAGTTTAAGAATGACAACTTGTTAAAGTTTCTAAATTTTGTCACTCACTGACTCACCGATCATCAAAAGTCCAAGGCACTTCTAGCAGACTTAGAAGCTTCATATTTGGAATACATATAGAGTTTAGTGTCTTAATCATGGGAAAACTTAAATATTTTGTAATTTCGGTCCAGTTTTCCAAATACACCAACTGCATCAATAACTTTGTAATCCCATATAAATATATGGGATTACAAAGTTATTTATGCAGTTGGTGGTTGGTGGTGGTTATAAATTTAATAGGTGTAGATAGGTACCTACCATATGAGGCAAGGGAGGGGTATAGGGTGGGTAAGGGTGTGTTTAGCCCATGAAACTGAACAACATTACTCTACAAAAAGAAGTGAGATCCCATCAAAAACATCCTGTAAAAAACCCAAGTCTCGCAGCTCAGTCTTTCTACCGTCAAAAGTTGTGAGATCCATGTAATACCAAGTCGGTTAATCTATTTAGTGTCTACTTGAAGGACCTTCTGTCTTAAGTTATTACATAAGTTATTATCATGCCAATATTAAAAATATTTAACGTTTTAAACAAATAGATCGACTTGGACATCGCATGAAAACAAAATGAATATTACAATATTATATTAGATTCTTTAGTCTCTCGCGCCTCACGCGATTGAAACTCTCGTTCCTGTTGGTCGCTGGCCCGTCGTGCTGTGTAGTGTGATACATACTAATAATCAAATCAAGCGATGTCCAAGTCGATCTATTTGTTTAAAACGTTAAATATTTTTAATATTGGCATGATAATAACTTATGTAATAACTTAAGACAGAAGGTCCTTCAAGTAGACACTAAATAGATTAACCGACTTGGTATTACATGGATCTCACAACTTTTGACGGTAGAAAGACTGAGCTGCGAGACTTGGGTTTTTTACAGGATGTTTTTGATGGGATAAATAAAGACAGAAAGGACTAGGTTGGTTTGCAGCTTAATTATCTTGAAAGGAAATTATAAGAACATTTTTCTTAAGAAAAAACGTGTAGTTGACTAGTAAACTATGAAGAAGCTATCTACGTTGATGTTTTAACGTTTTATAAAAACAGCTCCTGTATTAAATGAGACAGGCAATTTGTTATAATTACAAAGTTATTTAAGAAACATTTTAAACTGTTTTAACATCATCGGCTATTGGTATAATTATGTGCAAGAATGCCAGTTAATAGGGCATGAGTCTATTACCATATAATGTACGAACACTTTACAAACAAAATGCTATAACTAAGACATTTTCAGATAAAAACGAATAAATCAACAACAAGGCGTTGCGCGAATTGGAAATCAAACTTGAGACCTCTTGCTCGGCAGTTGAGTTTACAACCATTTGTGTAACGATACAGTATTGTATAATAATTAGATCTCATTCTTAACTCATATCGTATTTTTTCCTATTGTAAGTGCTATCCCTACATTTAAAAACAGGCCCATCTCAGATTTAGACACACAAGACTTATTGTTCTTAGTACTTTATACCATTAAATCCAGTCAAAAACAATTCCACCTCATTCTATGTAAATTCAATTCACCGCGAATGGTCTAAGGAAAGCAATCACGCACCTCAGGAGACCAAGGGACGAAGAAAAACGTCAAATAAATAACCACTTTTAATATCTTCGTAGCAGAGTCCATTTCGCTATGAAAATATTATGGAAATTTTCCCGTCTGAGCGCAAAAGTAGTGTATGTATAAGATAGGATTTTATAAAATCCGAAAGAATGTATAAAATCCGTAAGAATGTATAAAATATTATCATGAAAACGGGAGTTTATAAAGAACCGGTGCATTCGTACAGTTTTGCATTTTTGAGGGGATTTAAACTAAGTACACTGTAATGTATTTTTAAAGTTATAGCCTCATATTTTATTTCGGATTTTCTAGGATTCCGTTTCTTATATTAAAACCGCCATTGTGCTTAGGGTAACGGCTCCAGTTACTAGACGGGTGGTTAAATAAGTAATAAGTCTTAATGAAATAAAAGATGATAACGTATAGACAGTTTTCAACGAATTGTCTATTTATTCGTCGAATTAATAAACTTGTTAACAATATAGCAAAAGTAGAATTATTTGGCAAGCAATAATTTTATGCGTTAATTTATTAAATTAAAATAAACATCACCGGTCAAAATTATAAAAAAAAAAAACGAATTAAAAAAATCATAACAAGGGTCGCAGATGAGTTCAATTGCGAGAATTCCGTTGAACTTTCTTTTTTAAACAAAGAATCTTTTTATTGTGTCTGTCTCCCAACGGTGAGACTCTTACCCTGTCTGCCATACCTGTCTCGAGGTTAAAATAACAATTACAGCGACTATTTACTTAGGACACGTTTTGTTCCAAATTTTATGCATGTTAAACATGAACCCACACTTAAGAACGACCTTATACTTAAAGGTAAGAGACGAGAAATGGTGCGTTTACCCTACTCTGGTCAAGTGTAAGAAAAAGTGAAGAAAAATTCTGAAATCCAAATATCTAGGTTTTAGGTGCGATAACCTTTTTTGGGTCTTGATAGTTTTAGCTTGGTTTTACGAGATTTTAGGGACATTTTTTTTATTCTCTCTGTATTTTTAGATTGTGTTATTCCAACCAGAATCTCTGTCAAGTTTCAAGACAAAATCAAAATTATTTATTTCCAATAGATCGGAAAGGCACTTTTGAACTTCAAAGCAAATATTATTATAATATTTAATAAATTGTCTGTCTATCAGACTGTCCTCTAGAGAAGTTACTTGCTCGTTCCAAAGGACAGATTTCTATGGAGAAGAACGAGCAAGAACCTCAATAGGTTACTCTATTTCAAATTCAATCAGGTTCACAATACAACTCTTAGATATATTGTAATAGCATTGTAAACAACCAAAATCAAAACCTTTACTTCTCAGAATTTAAACATTAAACCTCAAATTATCAATTAGCTGACACAAACCAACAAATCAACCACAATAACCTAAGCTCTATTGTTCCAACTATTACATAGCCAGAAGCATTGGAAACTACAATAATTACTATTTTGAACATCCTGTACGTAATACACACATTATTATTCCTTTGTATGACATAATTATTAAATGTACTATCAGTAGTTTACTTGGTAACATTGGAATGTAATATTCCATAGAATACACATCAAACTATACAAAACCAATATAAATTGACCTATGAATGTGCGGAAAGATCATACAAAGCGAGACCATGATAAACTGGTTTTAATAGCGCAATGTTTAGTTGTGTGTACAAATATTCGGAGTAACACACCAGCAGGTTAAGCTACCCTAAATTGGCAAATCTCTTCATTGCATTTTCGACTCTATTATTTTGTGCTAAGGTTGAGAATGTATCGTGTGTGGTTAATAATAATTCTCGCTGTGATGTGTAAGTAATACTCGAGGGTTTACGTCTGAGATGTTTTTGTGACTGGTGTCTGCAAAAAGTAGGGTTGGTTATGAGATTGTGTGTATGACTGTACTTACTTAGGGTTGGCGCAAAGATGTGAGTGGTTTATTGTCGAAACAATATGTCTAAAGTCAAAATCGAAGTATTTATTTTAATTAATCCTAAATTAGGCACTTTTGAAACGTCAAATTCGATTTTTCGTCAGTCTGTCTGTCTGTCAGTAAAGCTAGTTTCTCGTCGTCTACTAATTCTAAATAGTTAAATTAATTTATTATTTTATCTGTTACGTTATTTATTAAATGTAAATGTGTTGTTTAGAAGATTATATCTACTTGATGATTAAACTTCATAAAACTTGTCAAGAAATTATGAAAATATAATTTCATATCCAATCCAATAAAACTAATCAAACCAATTAACCAGAAACCAATAAAAAATCCCATAAAACCACCCAATTAACTCCAACCATCATAATTTAAACAGAATTTCCGTAAAACTCCTTAAGATTCATACCACAAGGCTCTGTGCCGATAATAAATTCGTAATTTATAACACCATTGACTCCAATTGTACTGTGAAGCCCCCAAAGGGCTAACAGGGGAGATAATTCAGGGTCTGGGTACATAACTAATGTGACGCATGGTCCTCAAGGGACTCTAGGGTTGCCCAAACTTTGCCCTCATGATGACTGTTACAATTTGACTTTAACGATGTTTTGAAAAGTCATTTTTGTTAGATAAGTAGACTGTTGAGGTTTATTGTGGTAGGTTTATTAGTTAAGTGCTGTGATTTTATTGAGAGATGAAATAGACAAGTAATTTTGGCTCAATTTTTACCAAATTGCGCGTATACGCGTTGTACATAGTACATAGTAAGTTTATTATTTATCTATCAGTTATAAATGAATAGAGTGTCAGACTCTCTTACTGACTAAAAACCACACCGTTCCTACTCCTGATTGACTAACCTGACTACCTGAGCCCAGGTAAAACTGCTAGGTAGTCCGCAGCTCCGGATTGACTATCACAGAATAGGAAAATTTTTAGAATCATATAAAGCGGTTGCTCATACCCTATCACAATTTGCAAAGGGAGTTAACCACTCTATTTTCCTTCCTTAATTCACGTAGAAGTCTACACCATATCGCTTAAAAACCTTACACTAAAAACGCAAATATTTCAACCAAACCATTTCATATTCAGAACCCATTTCCCATGGTAATCACGATCACCATAAACATAAATCCAAGTTTAACTTGCACAGACTCGTACAGTATCTATAAATCTACAAAACGCTGTCTGGAAAGTTTTCAAAATGTAGAAAAAGAATATATCATTCGTGTGCTATTGTTTGTATTGTGTACTGTACACGTAGTGGCAAATAAAATGGAACATGAAATACGGGCACGTCATTGGTCAAATGGTTGCGATTTTTGAGTGATTTGCCTCGAATTAGAATCGGTCGTGGAAAGTGTTATTGGACCTTTTTGGTTATTCGAAATGTTTTTATTAATAGAACAGAATTTAGATACTATTATTGGAATTTATGACGGGATATTTACCATGTTTATTTACTTTGATGAGTTAATCCGTGATCATGGCGCTTGCAACAGTACTGGAATATCGGAAACTATTACCACCCCTTCCCAATCTTCCCAATCCCTGATTTCCCAACAATCATTAAATTCCTAACCCCCAAAAAGGCAACGCACTTGTAACGCCTCTGGTGTTTCGAGTGTCCATAGGCGGCGGCGTTTGCTTACTACCAAGTGAGCCGTCTGCTCGATTGACCAGCTATAAAAATGTAGCATTAGTAAGGTCACTTTTACACCTACTCATTCGAGAATAAAAAGCGTAGCGATACAACAAAACGATTGTTTGTACTATCTCTGTACACTTTATAGCAAATAAAATGGCACACGAAATACGGGTAGGGTAAAAGACCTCTTTCGCTCGAATACCTCGCACGCCAGTGTACTTAGTAAATATACATACCATGATAAATCGCAATGTCGATCCATCATTATAAAGAACGTAAATAAGGATTGATGATTTCCACCAAAAAAAAAGAACACAACATACAAATTTTCTTGCCCAATTTTTCTTCTTGTCTTTTTTTTCATCAATTTGAATTTTTAACCTTCGCGTTGTATATTTAAGGTCGGTTTATGAATGAAGAGATGTTGTTTAAAATTGAAGTGTATTTTTTTCAGGTAAAAGTATTAATAATGGCCGTGTAAAAGTTCCCCCGTTCGTAATTTCCACGTATTAATTGGTTTTCCTTAACGTTTTCCGTTTTGGGATATTGTAAATAAAAATATTGAATAGAGAAAGAATAGCATGACGTCATCTTCTGTTGTTGGTTGTCCTTTACACATGTTTATAGTTGACGTAATCATAGGTAGATATTTAAATGTGGAAGAGCCATGCTTCGGCACGAACGGGCCGGCTCGACCGGAGTGATACCACAGCCTTACAGAAAACCGACGTGAAACAACGCTTGCGTTGTGTTTTGTTAAGTGAGTGAGGTTACCGGAGGCCCAATCTTCCCAATCCCAGATTCCCCAACAACTCTTAAATTCCTAACCTCCTAAAGGCCGGCAACGTTAATTTTGACAACCCTAACTCTTTTTGCATAGTGACGTCACTCCTCTCGTATAAGAACGTTACCTACTAAGTACACTCAGTACAGTCGTGTCAAATAGTGCACTGAGTTTAATGATTTTGTCCTTTCCTATCATCATCTATATCATATTAGCCACAAGACGTCTACTGCTGAACATAGGAAGCAACCAGAGGCCTTAGTACGAGTTTGCTTTACGTTCAACGAGAATGCGTTCGGCGCTGTGATTGGCCGGCTTCAATAAACCAACCAATCACAGCGCCAAACGCGCTCTCATTTCGATCTCATTAAACGTAAAACAAACTCGTACTAAACCCTAAGTATGACAGCATTTTATCGTCTTTCTACACACAACGTTTTTCAGATTTTCTACTTTGCTGTTTTGGTTATAAAGTTGAAAATACAATGAAACAAATTGTTAGATTGGTGTAGGTTAACGTGCGGGCTACTGTACTTGTAATTATTATGTTTGAAATGTCTCGTGGTCGCAACTGCTAACTATGAGGTCGTTGCCCGGGTCGTGTAAGTTATTAATTGAGTTTAATTTGGTCCTTGTGACAAACTAATATGTAGATATAAGTGTATATATCTTGTAAGGACTATGATTTTGAGATTTAAAGTACAATTTCTAGCAAATATAATTATTGTGCATAAGATTTGTAGCGTTACTAATGTAATGTAATGTAATGTGTAAAAGTATTAAGTTCGACAAACTTAATACTTTTACACAACCTAGTACCCAAATTAAAAGTACCCTTAACTGACGAGCATGTATGAAAAGACTAATGACTGTTGATGAAGCGGAAGAGGTATGTAAGATTCATAGCAATTCTGTTATCCCTGCCTATCCCTGTATTACTCTATATTTTACTCGACCGTACAAACATTCTCCTACTTTTAACAGCTAAAAAGGATAATATTTGTACACATTTAATGAACTAACATTCACTTATCAACACATACAAAGATGTCCATTTAAATACAAAATTATGTTACTGCCGGACACTGATATGACGTCATAGTACATATCTGTTTATCAATGTCGTCCCGATATCGAACACTAAACAATGTATTAAAATCATTATGACTTTAAAACTTATAATATAATATTTAAGACACTGTTTTGTTTTTAATACATTATAATATAATACCTTGTGACTGTGAATATTTAATTTTGATTGCTCAATATAAATCAATACATATTATGTAAAACTAGACTGACTGAGTACAGAGCTGCGGATTGCTTAGCGGGTTTACCGGGGCTCCAGCTCGAAGAGCAGGAGTAGGAACGGGGTGGTTTTCGTTTTACCCAAGGCAAGAGAAGTCATATAATGATTTTATCCCCCTTAAAAAAAGACTGACCGAACAGAGAAAACAAAGGGTAATTTAGCAAAATCCTAACTTCCTAAATTCAAACCACAGATGAGTCTGAAGTTGGAATCTGGAATTTAGACTTATTAGGATATTTAAACTTTGCGGGAAAATATTCAATTCTTAGATTATTTTTAACAAATTTAGTTTTGGTTTTGAACGATTTTGGCACTCTGGTAATGACATACAATACATTATAACAGATTGTCTGTTCTATTGATATGGTAAAAAAGTTAAAATTAAACGTAGGTAATCTCCTGCTATAGTTATAGAGTGTGTTGAGTCAGTCAGACGGTCTCAGGTATAGCACGAGACGCAAGTCTCCCTACCTACCTAAGTACCATCAAAAGGGGTGACTCCCTCGTTGCACAAAAGGGGTTAAACCCTCGCTACAGTTTGTTTTGAAGTCTGGGTGTAAAAAGTGTCTGAGTTTTTCAACTCTCTTTTAAATGAGTTCTCTACAGAATGGAAAGGTGTATCGTATCGCTTCTTCTAAAGTCTTTTTGAATAGTTATAGGCGTGTTCTTGGTTTTTATTCTTATACTTATAAATGGTTGATGATTATTCAAAAAATTAAGCTTCAATGAAGATACAAAAACTGACATCAAAAACGATAAACTAAAAATCCAAAAAATATTATTATTTATTTATGACCGATAGTTTAGAAGACTCTCTTTGTGAGAAATTGTTTAAAAATTGTAAATATCCATATTGTAATAATCGACGAGCATAATAAATCCTTGCTTGCGTTGAAAACAATAACCAATTTTAATAATACATCGATACCCTTACCCCGGTTCGAATAAACCAACCAATCAAAGCGCCGAACGCGCTTTAGTTTCGATTACTTTTAACATAAAGCACACTCGTACTAATGTACGTTCTATAACTGTAAGAAAATACTAACTGAAATTCCACATTTTGATATTAATACCAGTTCTTCATAAATCTACCAACAAGAAACTCTATTCGACTCCTATACACCTTCCTACATCAGATCCCGTACCACTAACAAAAAGAAAACAAAAACTAATAAGAAAATTAATGGACTTGCCAGACCAACTAATTAATGATTATTACGTTACGTAAGGCAGAATTCCTCGACCAATGGGTTGGGGACAAGAAAATCTTGACGACGGAACATGTCCACGCTAGACAGCCTCCCCCCGTTTCCGTGACAAGGCATTTAAGGGGGAACACGTCGCCTTATCTATGATCGTGGATAAAATGTCTATGGTACTGCGGCTTGTGTTGTGTCTGCGTTGTTTCGTGGAACAGAGCGATTTTATTATTTTGAATTTGAATTTCGAATTTCGAATTGTGTTTATACGGTGAGTTATCCTTGAGAATATTTGAATGATTTGTCATTCTAAAATAAAATTCAATTGTTTTGAATTTATCAATACAAAACATTAATGTTTTTAAATGTACTAGTGGTCGCCTAGTGGTCGAAATTCAACCATATACGATTTAATTTACAATACCACTTAACATACGTTCAAGGATAAATTTTATTTAACTCAAACTCAAACAAACTCTTTTATAAAACTCTATTCATATGAGACGTGAGAATATCATCGCAATGTCTATCGATTTTGACGTATTGTCAAATACGATCAGATACTATGCATGTGTGTGTAATGTTTTATTTATTGATTTAAGGACGCGTTCTCATAATTGATAGGTATCGAATCGCATCACTACATTGACACGACTCTCGACAATACACACATACGCACGGATAACTGCGGAAATTATGACAAAATGAACTTGATACTTTGAAAGTTTGAATATTTTCTTACTTTCTTTTTTAATATTTTTATTTTATTTAATGCGTGCGTAGACTCAAATGTTTTGTGTTATCTGTTGTTCAATTCCGTTCAGTGCCGAATTTGGGCTCGGATTATTCGATTGGTGTCATTTTCATAGTTTTCGGAAAGTAAGCGTTCGAAATCAAAAATCAAATGGTGCCAACGCAAAACTAACTTTTTACATGCTTTTATTTAGTTTCATATGTAAAGGATGTATGTATGTGTGTTTGTTTGTATGTTTCTATATAACCGACCTCTTCCAACTCGATTTTTACCCATTTTAAACGGACCGATTTCGTTCAAACTTTGTAGACTTAACAAGGACCGGTGGCAAATTAATACCTCGTAGAAATTAATCAAGGGTCAGGAATCCCTGACGTGGACACTTAACAGCCCAGATTAACCTGAAGAGATATGAATATACTATCTTAAGAAAAGTTGTTCAGCGTGATGAGCACATTTTAGCGCCATACGAAAATCGAGGATGTAGAATCCCTGACATGGACTCCAGCCCAGCCGAACCTGAAGAGATTTGAATATACTTTCAACAAAAGATATTTAGCGTGATGAGCATTTTATATGAATATACTATCTTAAGAAAAGTTGTTCAGCGTGATGAGCACATTTTAGCGCCATACGAAAATCGAGGATGTAGAATCCCTGACATGGACTCCAGCCCAGCCGAACCTGAAGAGATTTGAATATACTTTCAAGAAAAGATATTTAGCGTGATGAGCACTTTTTCGCCATATCTTTTATACTAATTATTCTCATAACAATACTAAATTTTCCGCCTACTGTTAGTATTAATATTAAAATTATTTTGTTCGGTTCATCACAAAAACATGTTTTTAAGTTTTTTTAATCTACAATGTGATAGGGGTGGGACTTCTAACCCGTTAAGGCTGAGTACTACATCTAATTTTATCGACAAAAAAAATAATATGGGGGTTGAACCCCTAATTGAAAATATTGAAAAATTGTGATTTTTTCGGTAAAAATAATTCACAAATGATTTTTTTCTCACCAAAACATTATCAAACATTTGAAAAAAGTAATGAATTAGTTAGCCAAGGTTATTAGCTACCGTTTGTCGTTTTGTTTCTACGACGCATACAACCTTTGGTATCAAAAAAAGTAAAAAAAATATTAAAATTGCCATAATTTTAAGGGGGAGGGGACCCCCGACTTTTGTCGATAAAATTAGATGTAGAACTCAGCCTTAACGGGTTAGAAGTCTCACCCCTATCACATTGTATATTTTATTATGGTTTTATATCAATGGTTTTCGGGGTCGCCAAGATAAAAAAAAAACAATTATGGTAACGAACGTGACAAGACCTGGGTGGAACAAACAAAGAAAATACATAAAATAAATTAAACATCAATTCTTTATTTTCACGATATTTGTTTGAATATGCGAGGAATGAGCCCGTAAATTCATATTTCTTGCCTGTCTTGGGTCAATTAATTCCGGAAGAAGACAATTTTTATAAAATCGAATGATGCACTCCGTATTCGATATTAGCGACCCCAAAAACCACAACAATGACACTCATGTCGAAAAATGACAATGCCAGAATCTCTATAGAGCTTTGTCCCACCAAAAAAATATAGTGTACAGACATGCCAAATGTAGCATTCTATTGCTGCTCTATTAGTGATAACTAAAAACATGATTAAAAGCCTTTAGATCTTGCGGTTTCTATATGAATCTAAGTACAAAATATTACATTTAGGTTAGGTTAATTGCAGTTATAATGGTAGAAATAATTAAATTACAATGCTATCATAGGGTGTTTAGCTATGAAAGGAAGAAATGTCATCACTCATCACCAATATCACCTTTAGTAATCCTACTTTAATTCATAATCATAACGAAACAACAATGTAAACAGAACAGACAGAGCGAATGTCAAATAATGACTTTTTGGACATAATGACACACGCACGCCAATGAGGTTTCGTTACATCTAATCACTAACGTTCAAACACGAAATCATAATTATATATGCATTCATTATAATATATATTATAAAAAAAAAAATTAACTAGCAGTATGTATTAAAACCAAATTCATATTAAAATTCGTACACATTACATTAATAAATCTTTTTTTTTATTGAATTACTCGTTTTGTTCCTTGTGCAAGCGTACTAAGAAACGCAGAGGGTCGCGATAAATACAGGAAATAGGCCTTGGGTTTTTAAAATTCTTTTTATTTCCTAATTTTTATCCGCAAGTTTATCAGAATAATAATTAAGACCTTGTTTTCAAACACGAAATCATAATTATATATGCATTCATTATAATATATATTATAAAAAAAAAATTAACTAGCAGTATGTATTAAAACCAAATTCATATTAAAATTCGTACACATTACATTAATAAATCTTTTTTTTTATTGAATTACTCGTTTTGTTCCTTGTGCAAGCGTACTAAGAAACGCAGAGGGTCGCGATAAATACAGGAAATAGGCCTTGGGTTTTTAAAATTCTTTTTATTTCCTAATTTTTATCCGCAAGTTTATCAGAATAATAATTAAGTAACCAAGGGTCTTATTTTCATTGCATAATTTTGATTAATTTACATTTTTTGTACATTGATGAAATTAAGTGGGGCAGGATCTGGCATGGTCATTTATATATTTATGTCGGCGCCATCTTGAACTTAGATTTTCACTTTATATTCGTTATAAGCGACCCCAAAAACCATGAAAATGACACCCATGATGGAAAGTTGGCAAATCTTGTCGGCGCCATCTTGGATTTTGATTTTGACTTCATATTCGCTATAAGCGACCCCAAAAACCATGAAAATGACACCCATGATGGAAAGTTGGCAAATCTTGTCGGCGCCATCTTGGATTTTGATTTTGACTTCATATTCGCTATAAGCGACCCCAAAAACCATGAAAATGACACCCATGATGGAAAGTTGGCAAATCTTGTCGGCGCCATCTTGGATTTTGATTTTGACTCCATATTCGCTATAAGCGACCCCAAAAACCACGAAAATAACACCCATGATGGAAAGTTGGCAAATCTAGTCGGCGCCATCTTGGATTTTGATTTTGACTCCATATTCGCTATAAGCGACCCCAAAAACCATGAAAATGACACCCATGTTGGAAAGTTGGCAAATCTTGTCGGCGCCATCTTGGATTTTGATTTTGACTCCATATTCGCTATAAGCGACCCCAAAAACCATGAAAATGACACCCATGTTGGAAAGTTGGCAAATCTTGTCGGCGCCATCTTGGATTTTGATTTTGACTCCATATTCGCTATAAGCGACCCCAAAAACCATGAAAATGACACCCATGTTGGAAAGTTGGCAAATCTTGTCGGCGCCATCTTGGATTTTGATTTTGACTCCATATTCGCTATAAGCGACCCCAAAAACCATGAAAATGACACCCATGGTGGAAAGTTGGCAAATCTTGTCGGCGCCATCTTGGATTTTGATTTTGACTCCATATTCGCTATAAGCGACCCCAAAAACCATGAAAATGACACCCATGATGGAAAGTTGGCAAATCTTGTCGGCGCCATCTTGGATTTTGATTTAACCTCATGTTCAAAATAATATAACGAAACATTCTATATTCATAAAGTGTTGCTCGTACAGAATGTGTAAAAAAAAACATACAAACAGCCGAACATAGTACCTCCTCCTTTTTGTGAAGTCGGTAAAAATATCAAGATTGGTTTGTGAAGTATAATATCAAATATTTTGTACTCGTACAGCGATCTTTTTCAAGGCCATTTTTTGTAACAGGCGACGCAGCGTCCACCCACGACAGCGCTCGAGCGCAGACTGAAAATTCATTTGACATTTTCTATCCAATAAATCTAAATAGTAAACAAATAAAATAACCCTTATTGCTACGCTTTAAAGTTGATGTCTGACAGCAAAATAGGAGAAAAAATTAAACGGGAACTTTTATTTATTTCCGAGACAATTTGAAATATTTTCGTAATTTTTTCCCATGGTATAATTTTTGATTATGTCTGCTTCCCCGGGATATTTTTTTGAGATTCAGAATTATGCGTGTAGTAGCAGTAAAATGTTCCTAAACTCAACCCTTTTTTGTCAATTTTGTGTGAAGAGGTAAAGAAAAATCGTGTTTGCAATAATAAAATATAACTTTTTTCACATTACAAATCAACATTTTGGAGATAAAGAAGTGATCTATCTATTGTAATTGTTAGTTATGTTCAGTTAAGTTTCTTTTGGTCGTAATATGTACTGAAAAATAGCTTATTTACGTCAGATTTGAGAACGCGTCCTTAATGTACTTTATAAGCATGATTTTTGAAAAATATTAGCGTTAGGCACTTCTCCTACACATAAACTATAAGTGTACCAAATTTTATGCTCCTACGTCCGCGCAATTTTCGTAAAAAGCGGTCCAAAGTTTTTGCATCACGTATTAATATATAGATAACTATTCGCTGTACTCAGAGTCATTTAATGGTTACTTAACCCAGTCCTTAGCAATAGTTTTCGGAACAAAATTGTTACTAAGGAATAGTTTAAGTAACCATTAAATGTCTCTGAGTGCGGCAGTATGTATTAATAAAAACCCGATTAAGATGATAATGACCTAAATTACCCTACTATCTATTATACACTATCTGTCCCAAATTATTTCCCAATTATTATTATAATATCATTAAAAAGATAACACACAACAAAACGATTTCCAAACAAGATTCTCCATTAGAATAATGTATCTACAGGTACAATAAACCTACCTACTAGGTAAGGTTTCCCTAACAAATTCATACGTAGAAGCTTCATTCGTATTACAAGGAAATGTTCCAGAATATTCCAAATATAGACACGAATGTTTCAAGCGAATAGCACTCTAAAATAAACCTAGAAACTCGTCAAACATCACACAACGTGTCACAAATCCTTGGGATCCGATATCCGACTGTCTTGAAGCTTACTGAGAGAATTTAGAACTATGTAACCGCATATGGAACTACACCTCATCGTTAAGCAATTTTCAACCTTGTACGTTAAGGAGTAAGGTTGAGAATCTATTGAACATATTTTGTTAGTTAAGAATAGCTTGATGTGTTATGATATCTATAGAATCTTTGAACTATGTAGACAACTGCACATGGAACTACACCCGATCGTTAAGCAATTTTCAACCTTGTTCCAAATAGATAAGGTTGAATTTCTGTTGAAGATGTTTTGTCAATTAGGGGTAGCTTGATGTGATGTCTCGTATCTAGTGTATCCCTTTGAGTAATGATACCAAGCATGAATGTAGATGAATTGATGCAGGCTTGGAGTAGACGTGATGAGAGATCGTGTCTAAGAAAACGCCTCCTAACTAAATTAGATGAAGATCGAGCGCAGCATCCTGTCCAGTAGAAGACATATCTGAGTGTGAGAATGTCTAACCTAAGTATACCCATATTACATCAAGAATTCATCTATACTAATATTATAAAGCTGAAGAGTTTGTTTGTTTGTTTGAACGCGCTAATCTCCGGAACTACTGGTCCGATTTGAATAATTCTTTTTGTGTTGAATATTTCATTTATCGAGGAAGGCTATAGGCTATAAAACATCACGCTATGACCAATAGGAGCCGAGAAGAGCGGGTGAAACCGCGCGGAAGTAGCTAGTTGCATATAAAATAATTGCCATTCAGTCTTTTTTTTTGAGGGGATAAAATCATTCAGTGACTTCTCCCGCCTTGAGCGAACCAAGAGGGAGTGTCAGACTCTTACTGACTAAAAATCACCCCGTTCCTACTCCTGCTTTTCGAGCCGGAGTAATGAGTGGTTATACAAAAAAAAGTTTCTTTAGGAAAGTTGTTTGTAATCATGAGTACAATCACGTGTTTAAATATCGTTCACTAATTAACAGTCACCATATAAGTACTTATACTATTCTAGATGCCATGGTTACGACAAACTGCCGTATTTAGAGACATTAAATTTTTACTTAAAATATTCCCTAAAGATTTCAAAGTCAAAGTTATTTATTTCAAATAGACCGGGAAAGCACTTTTGAACGTCAAAGCAAATATTACAATATAAAGAAAAAAAAATTGTCTGTCTGTCGGTCAGTCCTCTAGTGAAAAATTTTATTCCAAAAACGAATTAAGTAATCATTAAATGACTGAGTACGGCGGTAAGGTCTTTTCAAAGATCCGGAGCTGCGGACTACCTAGCGGGTTTACCGGGGCTCCGGCTCGAAAAGCAGGAGAAGGAACGGGGTGGTTTTTAGTCAGTAAGAGTCTGACACTCCCTCTCGCCTCGCCCAAGGCGGGAGAAGTCATTGGATGAAAAAGGTCTTTTCAGATCAAAAAATGTAAAGACCAAGGACTTATTAGTCGATGAACTTTCATAAATAATGGATGAAGTTACTCATTGAGTAAATTATGTTCTTGATCTTGAATAACTTCTGAGCTAATAATGCGTTCATCTCACGCGATAAGGGTCTTTCAATTGGTAATTTTATTACGCATTTAAATAAATAAATAATTAGTTTCATTGTTTTTATTATACCAGTAATATACTGGTATTGTGAACCATGTAAGAGTAACTATGGAGTTTCTTGATAATTCTTCTTCATAGGATCTTAGAAAGAGTAGATATGATCACTAAACAACGGAGAAATCGTCAAAAATAATTTTCATTCTAGTGAATTTTTCGAGTTTAGATAAAAAGAACTTATTATTCTTTTTGTTTAACTGAACGTATTCAATTATTATGTTATCGCGCTGCTACTGGCTACGGCGATGTCATACGTCGTGTGTTGCGGAATGCTGTTCATGAATATGAGCCTCTAGTATGGCTTGAAACTAGTCGAGTTCCTCGTCAAACAGTTACATGAGTAAGCCGATAACATAATAATTAATTTAGTATATCTCATGAAAGTTACAATAAAATTAAAGCGTATTTAATGGTAACGAGAATAAACGGACCACATAACAAATAATTTTCTTATGTCGTAACACCACAAACCAAACTATAAAGACTTTATTCAATACATTTTTTTTTTCAATCAACCATCTCATTTCAAATTTCGAATCAATAGCGCGGGAAAGTAGTTTGAATAAAAAATGAGTCTCTTTCTTTTTTTTCTTAATTTTGTTTTGTGTTATTAGTTTGCTCCCAAACATTACGTTGGAAAGTTTAATATTTTTGCTTTTTTTTATTAAAATAGAGGTTTGCGTGAATCGTGAGCGTGACGTGTGCGTGTCGTTACGCATCGATTGCGTACTAGCGACGTGTAATTGCTATTTACCACGTAGATATACTATAATACGAAATGAGGTTGTTCTTGTTACCCATAAGTTTTAACCTCGTTTGTAAGCAAAGGGAATAATTATAAAAAAATACTATATTTGAAAATGGAACGTTGTATTCTTGCTAGGATTTTGCTACGAGTTTTTTTAATTAAATTTAATTATCTTTTTTTATTCTGATTATACAATAATGTCCAATTTTCATTTATATCTATTTTACTTATTATTATCTTAAATACTAGAATTAATTATTACGCCTTTTTTCTTAGAAATATGTATATCTTGTATTATACACCATCTTCTGAGCACTAAATAATTTTATTGGCATCTCTTCAACATACGTGTTTGACTATAATTAGAGAGAAATGTACTAAAAACGGATTTTTACGCCAAACAGAATTGGAATATAGCCAACTTCATCATGTGGACACAAAGCACATCAAAATACCCTTATCTTCACAAATCCTTTGATCAAAGTCAAAGTCAAAAGTCAAAATTATTTATTTCAATTAGACCAGGAAGGCACTTTTGAACGTCAAAGCAAATATAATAACATTAATAACGTCAGTCTGTCGGTCAGTCCTCTAGTGAAGCTATTTGCTCGTTCCAAAGTGTAGATTCCTATGGAGAAGAACGAGCAAGAAACTCCATAGGTTACTCTTTTCCAATCAGATTCACAATACAATTCATGGTTACATTGTTTCGATTGCTTCAACTATGTGAGAACAATGTAAAACTAATATTTAGTCAAAGTGATAGAAAAAGAAAATAACCCTGAGGACAACAATCTTCAATCAAATTCTATTCGATCAAATTCTAACTTTATTGCCAATTAATAAGGTTGTTAATCAATTAAAGAGATTGGGATAACTTGATGTGCGTCTACGTAAATGAAGTCATAGAAGAATTTAGGGAACAGTGAGTAAAGTTCCCTAAGAAAAGGAGAATCCTCCGACCAGGCGAGGTGATCATGCCTGGCGGGCTTTGCATGTATTTTGCATTTGCATGTAAACTTCAAATGTGCGATGTAGGATTTTATGACGTCATCCGTTGATTTGCTCGTCGATAGTCTATATGCGACTTCTGTCATCTGTCACTTGTCATGTGAACTCATGTGTCACAGGAACATGATGAGAGCAGATGCGTTCATCATTAGATCATTTTCTATTTGTAAATATTGGAACATTGATGATATGGGGCCGTTCAAGTATTACGTAAGCAGATTTATTGCAATTATTTACCCCCATCCCCCTTGTCAGCAAAAGTAAGCAAAGCTCTTACCCCCTCCCCCCATGCTTACGTAAACATTTGTCAATTAATGTATTGTTTTTTTAATTTTATAATGTTATAATTATAATTTGAAAAATAAGAAAATAGATTTAGGATAGAGATTATATTTTACTGAAACGGTATTCAACATAGAGTAAAGGACAAAAATATTATATCTTACTAACATAACAAACTTATTTTAAATTTTTGGTACATATATTAAATTCAAATTAACAGTCTTCAGTCCATGAAACCCGAATCCATGATTCTAAGTTTTCGATGACATTGGATTGCTTCGATTGCTGCTCAGTGTTGTGAGTCTGCTCGCTTTCATCCGATTTTGGAATGTCTACGTCATTCTCATCGAGCCATTCAACATCATGGTGCTCTAAATTTTGAATAATGCACATCAGTTCATTAGCACGACGAGCAGCGACTCTTACAGGTCTAACTTTCCTATCAGTGTGCGTGTTTACTTTCTTATGGATCTTTTCGATGTGACGATTTAGTGACTTGACGGAAGCATGATAAAGACCACACGTTTTGCATGTTCGACTTGATAGCCTCAATTGTACCGTCGGACAAAAATAATCGTATGGCATTTGCAGGAAATCTTTGAGTGAAGCACTTAAGCGTAGAGCTAAATTGACTGGAAGATTAAGAAATTGCCCTCCTTCATCTAAAACCAAGTCATCAACTGTTTGTTTTACTTTTACAGGTGGTGGAAGAAACCTGTTGTCTAGTAATCTAAATAGTCCACTTCTTGGACGACAGCATTCTGTATTTCTACATTTTACAATTTGGAGCAAGTATTGGCTTTCACGCACATGTTCTGAATACCATTTAATGTCTGGAAAATCAGGAAGATCTTGTTCACCTGCCCCAACATATTTTGCATTAACATTATAGCCATCAATTTCCATTGAACTCCATACTTCAGCTAATACTTTTCCTGCAAATTCGAAATTAGATCTTTCTAAATGTTCATCAATTGTAACGCCACTTTCATCCAAATGAGACCCAAAATGGTCATGAGGCAATATTAAACCAGCCAGTTCCCGACTAAGAGGAGCCATTCTGCGCTCTACTCTGTTATACGCACTTCTTCCGGGAGCATTGGTAGCTAAAAACAATGCATCGAGATCATGTCGCTTAAAGTGTTGTATAGCAAACCCTATGACTTTTTGATAACGCGGATTTTCATCTGGCCCTCCATCAACCGTCATGATTACCACTGGTTTTACTAGTCCATGGTCAGTTTTAGCTAATGGTCGAAACTCTTCAAGTTCGAGAAGCGTCTCGAAATCCTGAGCATGAGTATTAGCAGTAGATGAACTATGCTTTCCACTTCGAATAGCGATGTATGTTGGTCCAGAATATCCAACGGCTTGCGGTTGTCCTAGCATATTGGAAGTGATTTTGATACCAGCATAAACAGATGGTATTAATTTATGACGCTCAGCGATTACCCAATCGTGATCAGGCAATTTGATTCTATATTCCATGTGCATTAGAAGAGGTGCTTGCTTATTTGCCGCAGTTACGCCAATAGGGACTCGAGCTTTATCATCTTGAGATATGAAAAATACTTGATCTGGTCCTAGTATGGATGCTATGTTCTCTAAATAATGGATTGATGTTTCAGCGAACTTGCTATCTAAGTGGCTCTTGTGGTGATCAGTTTGAGCCCGAATGAGCTTAACAGGGACTGTCGATACATGTCTTCGTCCCTCTGCAGAATTAGATTTTCTGGGAATCAAACGAAGATATGTCCCACTGCGACTAATGTCAAATCCCATTTTACGTAATTCTTGTGTGAGTTCATCAAGAGTTTTTACGCTGCGAATTGATTCCGTTCGTCTTCTATCATCTGCTGCACTCCCAAATAAAGCTATATCCGCGATTGTTTTCAATAGTAAAGGTTGATTGCTTTCAAGATTAGGACGTCCCACTGAATCCCTCAGAGATAGTCTTTTTTTCATTTCTGGATTTTCATGACAAATATCTTCTAACTTTCTTTTCATACCATCCCTGTGTTTCTTCTGGGCAACTGCGTTTTGAACCTTCCTGTTTAAAGACAGTTTTGCTGTTTTTATTTCCTCGCGCAACTTAATGATCTGTTTATCAACTTCAGCACGGATTGACATAGTATCTCTGGCAGAATACAAAGCATTCAAATTTTTTTCGAGTAGAGCAATCTTATTTTTCATAGCTTCCTGAGAAGGTTTTGGTCTCTGTTTATCTGTATTTTTATTAATTTCGCATTGCTGTTGTGATTCATTACCGGTTTTTATTTTATCTTCTTCCTGTTTTTTAATATTTGAAGCTGGCTGTGTAATTTGTGTTTTTTCTGCAGGTTTACAGGTTGCCTAAAAATAAAAACTTTCTATGGGTTCTGCTAAAGATTCTCTTATTAAGCTACATAAATACAAAGTATGGCAATAAATATGGTAAATACAAAACCCTATGGCTTTAAATCTAATATCTTTAAACGAGCAAATCGTTCCGGTCACAAAATACAGGGTGTTATAGTCTATTCAAGTAGGTATTTAAAAGAATATAAACAATCTTGATATGTCTTTTTATTGAAATATGCAATTATAAAATCAGATATCTGTAAAGGTGCGTACAGACATCGCGAGGCTTGCGCCGCGAATGGTTCGTCTCGCATACATCAACCTGAGGCATGCTACGGCACATGTTAAGGAATATATAAAACATATATTAGGAAATAATTCGGAATTTATAGTAGAAAAAATAAGAACGAGAACTGAAAGAAATTATTCTTCATTTAAAATAGGTTTACCGGAAAACTGCTTCGAAAAATTGTGTAATCCTGATGTTTGGCCCCTAAATGTAGAATTCTGTGAATGGATTTTTTTTCGACGTTCAACCACAACCACAACCACATCAAATCGCCCCCAAACCAGCACACAATAGAGCGTATAATATTTTATACCAAAATGTTAGAGGGCTAAGAACCAAAACAACAAGATTTTTATCGCTGCTGGAATCATCGGAAGCTGATATATTTGCCATTACCGAAACTGGATGTAACGAATCAATTTATGATTCAGAAATCTCACTGCCAGGATACCAAATCCTTCGTTGTGACCGAGCGGACGGACGCAAACAAGGTGGCGTACTTTTAGTGGCCACACCGTGTTTTGAACTGCGACGAGTACAATTGCCACATGACATTAATATTGACACTCAACAATTCGAATTAATATGTGCAAGTGTGTATAAAAATAGTCGTTTTTTATTTCTATGCTGTGTAGTGTATATTCCACCAAAAGCAGAAGAGACTGAGTACATGGTAATGTTTAGTTTATTAGAAAAAATGTGTATTAAGTATAGAAGTAATATTTTAATTTTAGGAGATTTTAATTTAGTTTCGTGCAATACTAATGTATGTAATTATTTTGAATATTTTTTGGCCTTTTGTGAGGTCGCTCAGTGTAACATGGTGCCAAATTGCAATGATAGGCAACTAGACCTAGTGTTGAGTGGGCGTAGCGGGGTGACGGTTTGCGCTGCCGGCGAGGGCCTGCAGCCCGTGGACGCGTACCACCCGCCGCTCGCGGTCAGTGTCGCGGCCCCATGTGCGCCGACACCAACACATTCCACACCCGCAACTTGTGAATCACAACCTCAACCTCCCCCACAGTATAGGAAATGGAATTTTCGTAAAGCAGATTACAGTAAGTTATATAATTTAATTAATTTGTTAGACTGGAAAGATTTGTACAGTATCCAAGACCCTGATTTGGCTTTAAACTTTTATTATGATAAATTATACGCATGTTTTGAAGCCTGCATTCCTCCGAAAACTCAATATAATAACAAAAGACTATATCCAGAATGGTATAACTTAGATCTTATAAAAGAAATTAAATTAAAATACAATTTGCACAAAAAGTATAAAGCGACCAAATCTCCAGGTGACTATGAGGCATTCTCTCGGTGTCGGGCAAGGGTGAAGGCGGAAACAGAGCGTTGTCACCTTCGCTACAGAGACCGAGTACAGAACCATCTCGCTACAGACCCTAAGTCATTCTGGAATTACGTAAGGTCGAAAAAAGACACGACTAGTCGATACAAACTAATCAAGGAGGGTCGAGTTCTATCTGGTGATGAATGCGTCAAGGAATATGCACGATTCTTTCACTCTGTGTACAGTACTACGGCGGGCACGCTGAGCGCGGAGGCGGCGTGTCGGGAAGCAGCACCGAGTGGAGCGTATGTGCACCTCGCCTGCCTCGAGCCGGCGGCCGTTCGGAGCGCGCTGACTTGTTTGCCGCCTAAGCGCTCAGTGGGTCCGGACGGTATTCCGCCCTTCATTTTGAGGGATTGCCGCATGGTGCTAATAAAACCTTTGTTGCACATATTTAACATCTGCTTATCGGATGCATACTTTCCAAGTCGTTGGAAACTTACGCGGGTGGTCCCCATACCGAAGGGTCAAGGTGGCACGGATGTCAGTAACTTCAGGCCAATCGCGGTACTGAGCGCGCCAGCTAAAGTATTCGAGATGGCTGTTCACAATTGCCTTTACACACAGTTGGGTCCTTATTTGTCTGATACGCAGCACGGCTTCCGCCCTGGACGCGGTGCAGCGGGGAACTTGGTTCAACTGATGACACAGTTGGTACCAGCTGTCGACGCTGGTCATCAGGTGGATGTGGCCTATCTTGACTTTAAGAAGGCGTTCGACACGGTCGACCATGACGTACTATTATCGAAGCTGGCAGGTATGGGTTGCACACTTCACACAGTAAAGTTCTTCGCCAGTTATCTTCGAGATAGGCGTCAGTATGTGGACTGTGGCGGATACTTCTCGGATCCATACTGCACCAGATCGGGCGTCAGTCAAGGTACAAATTTAGGACCCTTGCTATTCATTATTGTGGTAAATGATATATCAGAGGTAGTTAGCTCCAAATGCTTGCTATTTGCTGATGACCTTAAGTTATCTACAGTTATAAAAGACACTGAGGATTGTGACAGGCTGCAGCACGACTTGGAGAGGGTCACTGAATGGAGTCACTCCAATAAGCTATACTTCAATGTATCAAAGTGCTCAGTGCTTTCATTCACACGCACACGAAGCCCACACCACTACCAGTACATCATGGACGGAGAGCCGCTGCAGCGTGTCACGGAGGTAAAGGATTTAGGCATTACTTTCACCAGTGATCTACAGTTTCGTAAACACGTGGTACGAGTCTGTAAAAAGGCATACAGGAATCTGGGATTCTTGCTGCGTCTGGCAAATGACTTCACGAACATCCGTGCATTGAGGGCTTTGTACGAGGCTCTTGTGAGGAGTCATCTCGAATATAATGCGGCCGTCTGGAGCCCGAGTGAATTAAAATACAAGACCATGCTAGAACGGATACAGAACAAGTACATCCGATTTATGTATTTAAAATTATATGGAAGATACCCGGGATACCCCTTACTGTATCCTACCTTGTTCTGTCTCGGAATGGTGGGCTACTATAAATTAGAAGTTAGACGTGAAGTAGCATTGGTGACGTATGTTTTTAAAGTTTTAAGAGGTAGTATACAAAACTCAGGTATACTATCCGAGATAGGATTCTGTATACCGGACAAGTATGTGGAGCGGCGGCACAGGCCGCGGCTGCTGGTGGTGCCGCGTGGGCGCACGAACCTGCTGGGGCGCGCACCGCTTACTCGTGCGCTGCGCACTCTCAACACAGTGGCAGACACCATAGATATATTCACCTGTACACTGAGTGAGTTCACAAGGACCACGTACTGTGTAGCATGTAAGTTATAGTTAGGGAAAGTTTATAATAAGTTATAGTTAGATATAGTTTATAATAAGTTACTTTGTCGCATTAGATTTAGTATATCTGTAATGGCAAAGGAAACATGTGATAAATAAATAAATAAATAAATAAATAAATGTATACGTGCGAACCATTCGCGGCGCACGCCTCACGATGTTTGTACGCACCTTTATGTATTTACAGAAAAGCAATTTTTTAATATTGGTTGAGTTTTTAAATGAATCACAACAGATTTTACACAGTTTACAATTTTAAACCACATATTTCAATAAAAAGACATATAAAGATTGTTTACATTCTGTTAAATACCTATTTGAATAGAGTATAGTTTTCTGTAGGTATATAATATATATGTATAAAACTGACATCCTGTATTTTGTGACCAATTGACGGAATCAATTATAAGAAATAAATCTATATAATGAATATTACCTCTATACTTTAAGATAGGCCATAATATTTTCTAATTAGCAAAGAGAAACTTTTTGGCGATTTCTAATATTTCTAGTAGGTACCTAAAATGATTTCGTCACTCACCTTAGAAAAAAATGTAGTAAATTGGATTTATTCTTAGTCGCTGCTTGCAATTCTTCTTCGATTCTCTTAGATACAATAATATCTAGTTCCTTGTCGGATTTTGCTTGTAATTTATAATTTCGCCACACTTCGTTAACTAACTTTTGTACATTTTGTACTTTCGTACTTGTATGAGATTTTTTAAAACTTTCAAACAATTTTTGGTATAACTTGGATTTGTCTATTTGAAATGACATCTTATTTAAACATTAAACTTTGGATAATGGAATGAATGGTAACACAAATGTTAACTTGCTTTACTATGCTTACAATACGTCTACTCGCTATAGCAGCCAAACGAAACAATACACTGATAGAGGAAATTTAGACAAGTGAACAGCGCGCGGTAATTCCCTTACTCGGTTCTAAAGCGAGTAGGGGAATTACCGCGCACTGTTCACTAAATGTATGTATTACTTGCGGGAATCCCCGAAAATGCTTTTCGTTTTCAAGCAAAGACAATGTGTGGGTTGCCATTCGTGTAAAAAAGAAAATAACTACCGATGACGTAATCATCATCTAGACTCCCCTACCCCCCATGTCATCCAAAATAAGCAAAGTAAAGACCCCCCCGCCCCCCCATAGTGCTTACGTAATAATTGAACGGCCCCTATTATGTAATGTATATATGAATCGTCTAAAATCTAAATTATGATTGCATATGACAGTTTAAACAGTTCCACAAAACTTCCAAGCCTCTAATATTAGCACAAATCTCCCATCCATAAACCGACCTCAGCAACCATAGCTACCCTAGTCTAAAAGTAAATAACCAACAGGATGTTTTTGTTTGAGGGAGAATATCATCCAGTCTTCTCCCGCCTTGGGTGAGGCAAGAGAGTCAGACTCTTACTGACTAAAAACTCCGTTTCTACTCCTGCTTTACAAGCCGGAACCACGGTAACCAACAAGTTGTTAGACAAAACATTACCTATGTACACATAGAACATTACATATGTATGTAATACCGTATTCCGTCAATTCGAGTCGACATGAGCTCCTGTTTACACAAGGAATCAGCTGATGCACGAAATCGTGGCAGACAACTGGATAGTGACGTGGAATGTTAATTTGTCCACCATAACGTTTATATTGGCAAATGTGTTATGTTACAGCTGTATAATATCAATCATAGTAATGTACTTAGTTTAAAAAGAATAGTCCATTAGGAAATGCCGTCGTCATCTAGATTTTTTTTTATAATAATTTTTGACGTGTAAACGTGCTCTTTTGTATCCTGTTTACAAAAAAAAAACATTCCAAAATAAATTATTTTTCTTAAAAAACTCCCAAGCCCTATCCGGAGCTGCGGAGTGTCTAGCGGGTTAACCGGGGCTCCGGTTCGCAAAGCAGGAGTAGGAACTGGGTGGTTTTTAGTCAGTAAGAGTCTGACATTCCCTCTCGCCTCGGACAGAGAAACTATTGGATGATCTCCCTTAAAAAACCCAATTGTTATGGCAATAACATTGTCAAACAGATTTTAGAACTAGGTCGTACTAAATAAATAAGTTAATTTGTTTCTATATTTCAATGTTTGTCCGTCAATCACCCTGAAACGACTGAACGGATTTTGATGAAATTCGAAATCGACATATACGCAGGTTATGAGCTGACTTGAGTGATAGGATACTTTTTATCCCGCTGGCAAAAGGTAATTAATAAATAAAATAAATAACTCTACCAACCACTTCCAAATTTTTCACTGTTATAATAAAATAATACATACATATACACGTGTACATTGACCTAATTGAATACCCACCTCGTTATAAGTCATATACACATATATAATTATAATAATGTGTTTGTATGTATGTGATTACGATTGCGTAGTTTCCTCACGTTCTTTATTATAGCGAACAAAGAGATTACTAATTTCCATTTGTTATGGAAACAAAACAAAATTAATCATGGTCTAGAATATAATAAAAAAGGAAGTAGAATGACTGTATATTATGTATTTTGTACTTTACACTTATATGCATCTGTACTCATATTATTATGATAGTATATAAACTAGCAGCCGCCATCAGTTACACCCGACTTCCCGATTATGTCTATATGTTGTTCTGGAACATGATAATCTACCGCTATTCCAAATTTCATCTCAATCCATTCAGCCGTTTTGACGTGAAGGAGTAACAATCAAATAAATCAACACACTTTCCCATCGTACTAATATTATAAATGCGAAAGTTTGTGATTATGAATATTTGTTAATCTTTCACGTCAAAACGACTAAAGGGATCAGGATGCAATTTCTATCCACGGGAACATGGGTGAATCCGCAGACAGAAATTTAAAATCATCGACTTTCTTGCCTTGGGCGAGGCAAGAGAGAGTGTCAAACTCTTACTGACTAAAAACCACCCTGTTCCTACTTATACTTTTCGAGCCGGAGCCCCGGTAACCCGCTAGGCAGTCCGCAGCTCCGGGTAAGTATAGACTAACTACTAATAACAATAAATACGAATAATTACAAGGTCCCTTGTAACAGACTCTTATCAAGAACTGGCACACATAATAACTTATCTGTTATTCATAATTATTTCATTTAAAACGTTTGTCCAGATAAACTAATGAACCTTGATAAATTCTCATTGATAGACTCTACCACATGTAAATACACTTAACAATCATGCCATTTCTACTCCGAACGGTTACACGTTAACACTCTGGATCCATCTCTATAATGGATCCGCTGGATGCGGATAGCTTCCAACCTGGAAGTTATTACGCCTGGAAGTTATTATTATTAGTTACAACGCCTATCTGGAAGTCATTGGGCCTATTTTCAGCAGTTGATGTCTTGTGGCTGATATGATAATGATGATGATGATGATCTCTAGAAAATTCATTAGAACTAAATGTCAAAAATCCGTTTTATTAAAGTCGACATTATGGAATAAAAAGAAATAGAGAATGAGTCTGTTCTTCTTATAGGTAATAAGAGAACTATCATACTCATAATAAGAATTTCAAAAATCGAACAACACAACGATACTTTGTCCTCCAATCAAATCCTGGAATACTTGACCGTTGTTCGACATTCTAAGTTCAAACACAAAGCACATCGAGCTACCTCAAATTCTTCAATACATTATCAACTTTACCTCAACCTGATAAAACCGAAAATCGATTAAAGATGTAGACCAATTCGTTGAGTTTGATATGCGGTCGTCTCTAATGTTATCTATGGAACAGCTGCTCAAATGTGTAACCGATAAGAGATCAATGCACGTGTTTTGAGTACAAACCCATTATAGTAGCATTTGTAGTTCTGATTACACAAGTATTAGATGTAGAGGAGTTTTTTTTTATTTTGAGGGGGAAAATCATCCAATGACTTCTCTCGCCTTGGGCGAGGCGGGAGGGTTTTTTTTTTGAGGGGGAAAATCATCCAATGTCTTCTTCCGCCTTAGACGAGGCGAGAGGGAGTGTCAGACTCTTACTGACTAAAAACCACCCCGTTGCTACTTCTGCTTTCCGCAGCTCCGGATCAGGCATCTGCCCTACTGGGCCCCATCTGTACTAGATGTAGAGTAGAGTTATGATATTTTGCTATGAGATATGTGGTAACGACAGTCAAGAATACAACTAGTCAAATTCATTACTTTTAATGGCATGTCAAAAACGATTCATTTCTACGAATTTTGTATGAGATCGCGACTTATGACGTTATCATATTTTTGCGTCGTCCTAATTCTTATTAGCAATTACGTCCAATTAGAATATAACGTAAACTACTATAACTTATAACGTAACTCATAAGTATCATAGATTTATAAGTCAAATTGTATGATATTTATTTATTTTAGTTTTATACAATTGCAAAAGGAGGACTTAATGCTAACAGCATTCTCTACCAATCATCCTCCCCCATAATAGCAACCACCAAACTCACATTTCTACTCTATTTGTACTAAATCGAGCACAGAAATCGAACCCCGAATCACACAAAGCACTCTTCCAATCCATGACATACACACATACATAACCTCAAGCCTATCTCCCATGAGGATAGGCAGAGACAATGGAATACCAATTGCTACGATTCCAACTCACGCTTAATTCACTAATAACAAGTCAATATGCATTAGTTTTAAAATATTTAGGTAATAAACAAGTGCCTATGTACAGTGTTAATTATACCTAAAATCTACAAAGCTAGACATTCCTATTAGACACTACTTCCTTGAATAAATTAATTATGAAATATAATCATCTAGATCCGTGCTCACCTAATTGTAATTCATAAAGGATATCCGCGATAGTATTAGGAGTTATTTATTAATAATCCTTACTTAGTTACTGTACGTCTGTAATGCAATAATGAATTAATAATGACATTTATCCTCCCGCCATATTTATTTTATCGTCACTGGAATGGCAATACTAAAGCGTCAAAAGTTCATTTTACAGGAGAACGACTTAAAGTTTGAAGTGACGAATGTCAATAATTAATTATCGTATTGAAATTTTGTTTTCATTCAAGTAGTGAAGTATTTAGAGGGAAATTTATACACGATCGACGAATTAGAAGTTACTGAAATACTTATATTTTTACATCGTCAAAAGTAAGTACGAAAAAATATTTCCTAACCAATCAATCCCAACACTATCTTACCAAAGACTTTACCGAAACTGAAAACTTCACAATTATAATAATCACTGAAATATAATTATAAAAACTAAAAACACATTTTATAAACTATAACTTATATTTATAATTATTCACATTATAATTATAAACTATAAAACTCACTTTGGCAGAAACACGTGTTTCCCTCGACACGCGATTTCACTAAATACGTATTTCGAACTTGCCGAACGCACTCGACGGCGACCGGAGACCGAATATCCTACACTGGAACGCGGGCGACTGATCACTGAACAGAAGTGAAGCCCTTTGCTCCACGATGAAAATAATAACACCACCCATCAATCAATTCTGATCTTTATCACCCAAGCATTAAAGTCAAAAGTTGATACAAACTTTTAATGTAAATAATCGCGGTGTACCTGAAATGAATGTTGCTATCTCTTTTATTCTTACGTGATATGAGTTGTGTGACGGAGAAACGTGATTGGGAATTCGCGCATGTGCTATGGTTCCCCACGAAGTCTTTGAAATGGTTCAAAAGAAGTTTTTATAGGGAGCGTTTATTGTTATCGACAAGTTTTGTGCTACGCCATGATATTTTATGGGCTATCTGCTTTATGGCAAGATTGGCAAGTCTATGGGAAGTTATTCCGAACTGATTTATCGTATATTTCTTGCCATAAATATTTTTTTATGAAAGGTTAGTAAACATGGGAAGCCTATAAAGAAGTTATAAACAATCCAGTAACTATTTGAACCAGTACTTTTAGTTTAATTAACTTTTAGTTTACTCGTCTGAAGTTTAGAGACTGAACCACAAAATTGCCGTTTAACGATACCGCAGCGCACTGATTAGTTTAATGACAGACATATTTTTTCAGCGGTTTTCTTATTGGCATTTAAGCAGTCAAATAATCCAATCTGTTTAGTCAACCATTCTTTTGAACCGTGAACGTAATCAAAAAAGATCAATGAGCTTAATCTAGTCCATTTTGTTTTTCGTTCGATCATTTTCTAAAATTCTCAGACTTTGAACTTCCCACTCTAAAAATAAAAGTTGTAGCAAAAAACTTACCGACACACAAAGGCACAGTGTCATTCCACCTATTGTCATCATAGCACCATATTAAGCGCGCCCTCTGTCGCGTATCCACGAAAACAAAGTTCACGTTGCACATGTAGTGGGCGACGTCTTCGTTGCGGTACACGAGGTAGCCGTTAGATGGCGGTGGTGGCGTAACGCAACCTATACCTGTAGGTCAAATAAAATCCGTTAGATGGCGCTGTTCCGTGTTTTTAATTCAAGATATAAAAGACAGATGGCGCTACTAGTAGCGCGAGAAAAAACATTAAAACGCATCCTTAGAATGAAAGTGACTTACTCAAAACTTCTGTAACATTCGATTTTATCATAAGCTGGCATTATAAAATATATATCTATAACCAAAGAACTAATCCATAAAACTAGTAAAAATCTATATGTCATGGAATACGGAAGAGATATTATACTTACTAAAATGTATTCAATACTATTTTCTAAGACATTCTGGCTCATTTCTCACAACTTGTAGTTTTTGGATTCGGTCGCTTTCATTCTAAGGGTGCTAAAAGTGTTTTAATTGATGAATTTTGATGCCATTACAATCGCAATCTAATTAATAATTGTTAGATACTCACTTTTATAATGCAACAAAACCCCTCTTTTTGGGTAAGCTCCTATGGATTTTGCTTCTACGGTGACATCAACCACGTTGGTGACTGAGATCAGCCTCAGTGGAAGGTCAACTTGGTCACAGGATGATAGGAGGATATCTCCATTTAGGTCTTGAACCGTCACGTGGTCTGTACACCGGTTCTCAAATGGCCCTATACCTGAGAAAATGAGAGAAACAAGTATTACTTAGTTATATTTAATCACTTTGATAAGACTTGACTGAACCAGTATTTAACTAAATAAATTAATGGAGAAAAACTCTACTAGTTTCGAGTCACAGAGGGACTCTTCATCATGAGCAGCATGTGTAGACGCAGCGACGTCGTATTTAAATACTTTACTTATAAGTACATATTTTAATCGTAACTATTTTACTAGTTTTTTTAAACAACCCGCAGTGCTTTGCTTGCTAAACAATCACACTTTGCCATTGTTTAAACTGTTGGCGTTTTCGTGCATTACATTAATCTATTTTATGACAAAAAATGAATAAATTCTCATTTTAATATAGATCATAATGACAACCAACATTCGCAGCACACATCTACATTTCCAGCATCACAAAATGTAATATCTCCCGCGTCCATGCAGTATCAGATTAAACCTGTCAGTTACATAGAGCCGGCTGTCAGTATCACCAGTAACCAGTTTAAAACTAAAGGCTAGTCGACTCCATTCAGTAACTCTGAGGCTGCTTTATCCATTGTACGGAATATTTATTTTATATTTTCGTTGGACATGAGATTATGGAATAAAAGGACGCTTAGTTTGACTTTGTGGCGAGGAGGTTTATTTCAAAAATTTAAAGTCAAGTCTGGAATTTCGTCATCATGAATAACCCATAATAATGTACTGTCTGGACTCCTCCACATATCCGAAGCTGCGGACTACCTAACGGGTTTACCGGGGCTCCAGCTCGAAAATTAGGAATAGGAACGGGGTGGTTTATAGTCAGTAAGAGTCTGACACTCCCTCTCGTCTCACTCAAGGCGAGAGAAGTCCAATGACTTCTCTCACCTAGACCTAGATAAGAGTGTTTACCATGATCTCCACATTTAACACAAGATTGAAGATCAAAATTAAAATAGTCCAGGTTCTTTAGAAATAACTAAATCTCTATCGCAATCAAGAATCAAATAAGAGTGACGTCTCAACTAATGTGACAGTCCAATTTTCACACAATCCACAAACACTCAAAGCCACTCACTCTACCTTACTAAAACAACACAATACTCATAAGTACTCACTTCTCAAACTGACATCCATCAAGGTCACCCTAACCCTTTGCTCGGGGTTAACCCTCAGTCGCCAGCGGCACTCGTCGCCGACGTAGAAGTGTGGGTAGCCCGGGGTCCGAATGTACCCCTCGCTGTCTTCACCCATTTCTGCAACCTTTACTTCTCTGTTGCAGTAGTGTACTGATAGGGTATCTGGAAAAGAGAGTAGAGGATGGTTATTTTCGTTAAATTTAAAGATTACTACAGCTATTTACTTACGTGCTCAATCGTAGGCCGCATCATCACTTACCATCAGGCGAGATAGCGGCTAAAAGTCGGTTTTGAAATGTTGTTGTGTAATAGTGCCAGTCACATTACATGTTACTAGTGTATTTTTACATCAGTATTATTTTTTATTCTGGTTTAATGCAACATTTCATTACCAGAAAACTGGTATCATTACTATTTCCCACATACACTAAATTCCGCTCAATGGTTGTATATTAGTTACTCAATGTTTTGATACAAAAAATGTCTTGATTTGTTGACTTGATCGTCTAAAATCTTTGAATTTTCCTACTAAGACAACAATGTTTTTTACCAACAAAACTCTAAAATATTAATTGCCTTCATGTGAAAAATACAGCAGGGCTGGAAATAACAGGAAAAATTAAAACTTTCAGTACGTACAAAAGGTAATAATTTCCACATGATTTATGCACAATGCGCATTGCATATAAAAACACGGCTAGTCGGAAATAATGTCCCGCGGTGTATAATCATGTTCACGGTGCAATTAGATGTCATTGAACTCTCATATCAAGTATTTAATAATATATAATCCTACATGAATAAATGAATAAATGATAAGCAGTTAGTGCTGTGGTTATGGGATCAGCTGCTGTACTACATGTCAAGGGTTCTTTCAAGAGTAAATACCACAGTGCGTGTAGTGCTAGGTATGTTTAAATCTGTGTCTTGTTTTTATTTTTGCAATGTATGTCCATAAGAGTGTTTTTCCACCAGAGATGTGCTATGTAGCTAAGAATAAGAATAAGAATAATTTATTGGTCAGAAATGCTATGCTAGGCTAGCTATGCTACGAAGATGTAATAGCTAAGCTGTGAGACTATGTTAGCGTTTCTACTAATACTAAGCTATGTCGCTATGCGAGGAAGATGCTCAGATCGAGTATGCGATGTATCGATAGTAGGGAAACCATCCATGGCACACATCCATAGCACGAATCCTATAAAAACATAGCGTAGTTGTCTCTTCCTGTGACTTTAGGTTCGGGGGTCCAAGCGCACATAGTTTATTTAAAAATATATTTAAACCACTGGTTTAAAACGTAAAACACAAAAATATCTCCAAAAACAAGTACTATCATCATCTCCACTAATTACACGTTATCATTATTCTTTCTTAACTTTAACGACTTATTTTCCATTAAGTTAAGAAATAGCATGTCCGTTATACCAACAAACTAAGTGTAACGCCTTAATTATACGAAATAGACATAAAATTGTCGCTATCTAATGGTCAAAACGGTTTAGCCATAAAATAGAATTTATGACTTCGTAAATGACTTGACTTTGTACACCTGTTGCGGCTCTTTGGTTTTCTTTGTTCTCTAATAAGAAAATAATGTTATATAGTTTTGTTGTCAAAAAGTTATTGTTTGTCAGACCAGACCAGATCTCATGGTAGCTTTTACTAAGTATTGCTTCCAAAAATACATCTATAAGACATTACCCGACTTGGAAATCAAACCCAAGACGAGACAGCTCTGATTGGTTGGTTCTTTCACGCCGGTAAACTAGCAGAGGAATAACCTGAACGTAAGCAATCGCCGCCGCCTATGGACACTTGAAACACCAGAGGCTACAAGAGCGTTGTCGACCTTTTGGGGGTTAGGAATTTAAGGGTTACTTGTTCGGGAATCGGGGATTGGGAAGGGAGGGAATTGGGCCTCCGGTAACCTCACTCACACAACTGGAGAACACAACGCAAGACGTTGTTTCACGTCGGTTTTCGATGAGGCCGTGGTATCACTCCAAGTCGAGCCGGCCCATTCGTTGCGAAGCATGGCTCTCCTCTTGTCTACTAAAAAGGTAAAGGCTGCTTTATACGTAGAGAAATCATATTAAAATCCATTTTTTCTTATAAATAAGTTAAGAAGCATTTATTATATAAAAATTCGACCCCAAACATTCTCTCGGGTAATATAATTTTGTTATAAATCTCATATAATTCGCGCAGGTAACAAGCTAGGTCACAACATGATTTATAGTTTAATATAAAATACCTAGGTTCCTGTGAGGTTATAATATTGTATTTACTAAATTGTCTTTTTTACCTTGACCTTTTTTAGGGGGAAATCATCCAATGACTTCTCCCGCTTTGGGCGAGGCGAGAGGGAGTGTCAGACTCTTACTGACTAAAAACCACCCCGTTCCTACTCCTGCTTTTCGCCGGAGCCCCGGTAAACCCGCTAGGTAGTCCGCAGCTCCGGATTTTTGCCTTGACTTATATCATATACTAGTGACTCTAGCGGTTTCAGTCGCTCTGCTGGATCCTATTAATCGTAGCGAGATGATTTATAGCTTTGGAAATTACTTTGCTAGTCCCATCCCAAGAACTGTGATAACTCCAATCTCGATTTTAAATGCCTGCTGCTTCCCGCACGGAGAAACTTTGTCTGAATCCAAAAATTGTCGTTTCGGTTCTAGGTGTCATGTGTACGCATTATACTTGTAAACGCACCTACGACACAGGAGAAAATCTTAGAGTGGGACAACGTTTTATAAAAAAATATGAATATGTTATCCCTAATGTACCAGTTGTGTGCCTGTGTACACTTTGACAATCACCCACACTCTCTCTTCTCTTTTTCATACAAAAAACATATTACAAAAGTCACATCAAGCCACATAATAGCCACATAACAACTAACCTTTTATTAGCTTAGCATACAATAAAGCACATACATAATCATATTGTATTATACTTCTATGTAAAGAATAGAGACATTTACCCACACGATCCACGATAGCGTCCCGCCTCATTGCCGACAGACAAGTGACCTTGAACTCTACGACCCACTGATAGGCTGTCTAGGGTTGGCAACCGCGAAATTGTTGAAAGAAATTCGTCTGTGGATCTTTTTGAAGGTTAACAATTTTGTCCTAAGGCGGTGACATCACATTATAATAGTTGGGGTTATACCACGTGCTATGGATGTGTGCTATGGACGCGTGCTATGATGTGTGCTATCGATGGTCGCAATAAGTGTAGCTATGTGCAGAGCAGAGTACCTACAGCAGCTACTTTACGGCGGCGCTTCTTCATAGCACATCTAACTCTCTATAGTATGACGGGCCTGATTCAGGGTAGCTATTATATCCTTGCAGTAAGAGTCTGACACTAGCACCTCTCTAGCTCGCCCAAGGCGAGAGAAATCAAGGTACGCATGATTTACAAGCCCGCATCGTACGCAAAAAAGCCAACAGATTTCCGAGTTTGCGCATTGTATCATAGCAACTCATACAACTGCATCCACTGATCGCCCCGCTACATAGCCTACTTTCAACGGAAGTGGTCACATAGCTCTTCGTAGCACATCTCTAGTGAAAAAGCACCCTAAAAACGCAAGAAAATAACACAAAATAAACTAGTACAGGAAATTAACAACCCTAGCTAGGTCTAGGTAGTCTAGAAACTGCTGTACTATGCGCATTGCGGTTTATAACAATGCAAGTTTATTTCTGTTACTGAAACATTTTACAGCCAAAGTTATTTATGAAAACTTTTCAGAATTTTATTGCAAAATTAAATATGTTTACGACCCACGTTCTACGTTTTACAAAGATAAGAAAAACAGTATTTATGTTTTAATTCATAAAAATGTAAAACCTTTTTTGTGGAACTTTTTATTTAAGTTACTCACTGTCGGTTTACTTCAGCATTTGGCATGAATATTTCAGTTACAAATATAATTGTAAAGCACAATATTTCAAGCTTAAATCTTAAGTAAGATTTATAAACTATAATTTTAGATTTGTATTGTGTTATTTTATACATAAATGAGAAGTTTAGTATATATGCTACTAGCTTCTGTCAGCGGTTAAAAAGTATTCTATGTGTTATTTGGGAAAATAATCTACCCCTGTTCCAAATTTCATCCCGATCCCTTCAGTCGTTTTGACGTGAATGGGTAACAATCATATACATAAACTCACAAACTTTCACATTTATAATATACGTAAGATAAAATCATACATCTGCCTACCCTATAAAAATAAATTATGATATCATCATGTTTATCTCTAGAACAATAACACTCAACGAATGAGACACACCAAACATATCACATTTATTCAACAAAGCCAAAATAAATATCTACACAACACCACAAAACAAAGTAAAAAGATATCTCTATATTCACAAGTAAATATTTTCAGCTAAAATTCAACCATGAAATGAAATACTTACTCTGAAATATAAGTTGACAACAATAGCCTAATGTAAACTTGCGTAGCAATTTGCTACATTTGCGTAGGCTCTCGTAGGCTTTCGTAGGCCTTCGTAGCAAAATTATGACTACGGTGCTACGAGCAACAGGGCGTTGTGTTACGAAATTATTATGATATCCAATTATTTTTGATAGGCTCTATTTTGTTGGTTTTTCATAAAAGTATATTCACGCTTGTTTTTGTTCGAGAGAGTAATCATCTTAACGAGAGGGACTCGTCTTAAAAATAAATCTTTCACGAATTTTCTTTCAGTTATTCTACTTGAAGTAATCGCGAAAGAATCCTAAGAAATTATAGTTAATGCTACAATTAGTTTCAACTGTGCATTGTTTATAATAACTATCTACTAATCAGTATGTCGGACTGACTGACATATTGATCTATTAACGCACAGCCCAAATCACTGGACGGATCGGGCTGAAATAGATTTATTATTTCGATATTTTTTGTAATAATACTCATTGGTTTTATGAATATTATATCAATTATTTATTATTCTCAATTTGCATTGGTTATTCAACAAACTAGACTTATATCTCTATACCAGGGCTGGGCTTTTTTTTTTTTTTTTTTTTTAGTTTCGGTAGGTTCCTGTTTTTGATTGGGCGGGAGGAAACGCCCGGGTGTCATCACTGCGAAGACCGCCCGGAGGACACGGTGGAACACACGGTTGCGGTCTGCCCTGCGTGGGCTGAGCACCGCCGTGCCCTCAGGGAAGTGATCGGCGACGGCGACCTCTCGCGTCCGGCTTTGGTTCAGACCATGGTGCGGAGCGAGGGGGACTGGGATGCCGTCTCCTCCTTCTGCGAAGCAGTTATGCTAGCTAAGGAGGAGGCGGGACGCGTGAGGGAACGAACTTCCTCACGCCCTAGCCGACGCGAAAGACACTCCGGGCGTCGGGGATCGCGTGACGATCTCCGGCCACCGTAAGTGCGGGTCTGCGGACGGCGAGCAAGGGTAGCTCGCCGCCCGACCAGAACCAGACCCGTGCGTGCGGCGCGTTGCGTTCCGCGCGCGCCTCAAAGAGCCATCAGACCACCACAGATGGGGCCCAGTAGGGCTGATGCTTAATCCGGAGCTGCGGACTACCTAGCGGGTTTACCGGGGCTCCGGCTCGACAAGCAGGAGTAGGAACGGGGTGGTTTTTAGTCAGTAAGAGTCTGACACTCCCTCTCGCTTTGCCCTGGCGAGAGAAGTCATTGGATGATTTTCCCCCTGAAAAAAAAAAAAAAAAAAATACCAATTTTTTTAGTAACAGTGTAACAAACATACAAACGACTGTTGAGAGGCTGTTTTTCGATATTGAGTTATATATACATCATTCGATGGAGAAAAATTCGGTAATTCCGAATATGTATAAAAATTTATATCGAAAAAACATCTCGCTTGGATCGATCAACCTTTCAACCGTCAATATGTTTCCTTATAAAAAAGCTATTCAATGTACGATACAATATATCACTCTTACAAATCATCTCGTGTCTAGCAGCTATTCCTATTGGTCAGTATAGGTTAATGTCGGTCGACATCAAGGCTAGCTCTGAGTTATAGGCGCATTCCTAACTACTTAACTAGTATAAGCTAGTCAGAGGCTTTTAGGCGATATCGTTATAGCTTTGTTACAGAATTTATGACAACATACATAAAGTAACGACATTTGATCCTCAACGAGGTAGGTAGATGAGTACATTTTCAATAGAACACCTGCTTTTCACTTGTATTGTTATGGGTGCCCTGAAATGATCCCCACACTAGATATTTAATAGGGTGTAAGCCTATAGCCATAGACCGAGAACAATTCCAGGCTCTGTGATCTCACTGAGAATTTAAAAAACGCCCAAAAACTAATAATAATATTTTTCCCAACCCGGGAAGGCTTCAACCCGGGAAGGCTTCTTCAAGTCAGATGACTGAACAAGCCACAAGCCACTAAACTGAACTTGACTGAACGTTTGATGCAGTGGCTGGATAGGTGGCAGGTGGGGCTGGCAGTGACTGTTGTTTAGCGGTTTCAATCCCCACACGGCACAACTCTTTGTGTGATCCACAAATTGTTGTTTCGGGCCTAGGTGTCATGTGTATGTGAACTTATATGTTTGTAAACGCACCCACGACATAAGAAAACATATTTGTGTGGAGCAATGTTTAAAAAACAAGCCCGCGACACCTAACCAAAGAGATAGTTCGGTTTTATAACAATAATTTGCTGTCTCATTACACAGAAAAGTCAAGAAAAATACAACAAAAAATAATCCTAATAGCAAATTATTACCCGCTGACTACATAGTTTCGATGTTGGCACAAAATTCAAGGCGATGACTTGAAAATTCAGTTGTACATCTATTTCTTCGCGTGACTTGAGACTCTTGGAGGCTTTATGATAATGTTACTGTTAACAACTATCAAGGAAATATAGAAGAAACACGATTTTGTACTAATTTCATAGGTAATTATGTAATTTTCTTTATAATTTCATCCCTATAGTTTACAAAGTCTTTTTTAAGCGTTACTCCATACTAGAATTTTCTCCTGTGTCGTGGGTACGTTTACAAACCGTGCTGTTGGTTATAGAACTATCTTCTAATCTTGAAAACTCAGACGAGGTGATATCGTGGTTCATCTTGAATCTCGATACTATAGTAGGTAATTATTAGTCTACTATTAGAAAAGTGTCAAATCAAATAAAATAGAAAGGTTTTTTTTCATATTTCTTCGTATGAACATTAACTTTTTGTAAAGGTATACCGCATTGCGTTCATTTTTTCTAACAAAACCTGTTCGATTTGACCTAGAAGTTGGAGACAGACACATCAAATCTCGTTGTATCAGACCTTTGTCGTCCGAGTAATAAAATTTTACGTGTTCCAAAATAAAATACAGAATATTTTAAAAGTTAAAATTATAAGATAACAAAGCTATATCAATATATCAATTAGAGATATTATTGTATTACGTACCTATGTAACTAAACTTTAAGATATTAAAATATTATCTAGCAATTATTCTTCGTAACCTCAGGTTAGGTTAATTATTTTATGAGTTCTACATTCATATTCGTAAACTGGAATCACACTATAAAATATACTTTAAATATCATACTTAAAGCTTCATCATTCAAGCAAAAAAAAAGTTTTAATAAGAAAAATGTCTTCAAGTTTCCATTACTAGCCAAAACCAGACCAGACAGCAATTTGTCTGTGATTCAGATTTAATGTTGTAACTTAGCTAATGGCCGTAGTTAAGTAAGAACATGAAATTAAACAATAAATACGCGACACGAATGATAATTTTATTTAAGTAACTTTATATACGTAGACAACTTAATTAAAAGTTTTCTTTTAAGTGCAGATTATATGAATATACTGAAATGTTTTTGCAGAAAATTAAGAATGTATGTACTACGCGAGTACGGGACGTACTTTTTTAACTTTTTGTTGCTTTTTCAACTGTATGATATACTAGCTCTTGCCAGCGGCTTCTTCATTCCGAGTCCTTCTGTAGTTCTTGCGTAAAAGAAGAACAAACATTGTTACTAACAAACTTTCACATTTATAATATTTGTAGAATCTACAAAGCTTAACTATAACACCCATTCCACACTATTTTTATCCTAATATCTTTATTTATACAGTCGTTTTAACGTCACTAAGTAACAAACATCCTTATTATTGCTTTTATATTATCAAGCACCACTAATAGTTTCAAACCAATCTAAATAATTGATTAGCAAACGATATTGTGAACCTATCACAAATCACACTACTATTATAATGTTAAACTTTGTCTGTTTGAATGTTTGTCCGCCAATCACGCTGAAACTACTGAGCGCATTTTAATGAAATTTGGTATACAGACAAGGTATGAGCTGACTTAGATGACAGGATACTTTTTATCCTACGAGAACGCAGATGAAACCGCTGGCAGAAGCTACTTAGTTCTAAATTAAAAATAAACAGGATTGTTCTCAATTTATAAGAATACGTAAGATCGTTATTTTGGAAAGAACATAATCACAAACACACCTTCGGACGAGAGCTTAGTATGACGTCAATTATTTGAAGAAGTTTACTGAAGAAAATGGACATCCCACGCGCTATTTTGACGCACATAAAAATAAATTGGAAAGTAAATATAGTGAATACACTTTTCTATTTCTTCTTGTAATCGTTTTTTGGTAGATATTGCTGAATTGTTATTTTTTCCTTAGAGAGATAGAAATAGATTTACAAGTATAAATGTTTTATTGATTATACATAATATATGTATAGGGTGACTGATAATTAGTGAAGGATATTTAAACATGGTGATTGTACTCATGATTACTAACAAAACAACAAAATTTCATTAGCACGCGCGCGTAATGTTCCTAGGAACTAGTTTTCCGATAACGCGAACGTGCGGGCGCCTCGCTGCCAACAACTGATCATGGGAAAGCATGCGCGAAATTTGTATATTGCGCGCGTTGTTTTGTTATTGTAATAAAAATAAAACTAATGAGTATACAAAAAATATTTCTTTAGGAAAGTTGTTTGTAATCATGAGTACTATTACGTGTTTAAATATCGTTCACTAATTACCAGTCACCCTATATACATAGTTACTGTGATTAATCAGTTATGTATGAAATAGTACGACACAACTGTGTTTCTTACACAGCTCTGATTTGGAAACCTTGGAAGTCGAAGGATTTTTCACTAGCTTAGCTAGCCAACGATAAATTAAGAATTAATACAAACCTACACATAACCAACACAAACTGTAGCCACAACCACATAAACGCTATCTAATTACGATCAGTACTTTTATCACAAAATCAAATCAGCTCCGTGGACTTCGGCAAAATTAATCTCATCGACAGATTCGCTTCGGAGATCCCCTTGATAGATTAATGGTCCATACGGCGGATTATACAACGGTATACACAACAAGCTATACAGACCAGTATAAATTGAACTCCCAATGTTTTGAAAGGTCATACAAAGCGAGGTCATAATAAACTGGATTTGTACAGCTCGATTTGTTACTGTGTGTACAATATATCGGTATCCACAACAAGCTATACAGACCAGTATAAATTGAACTCCCAATGTTCTGAAAGATCATACGAAGCGAGGCCATAATAAACTGGATTTGTACAGCTCGATTTGTTACTGTGTGTACAATATATCGGTATCCACAACAAGCTATACAAACCAGTATAAATTGAACTCCCAATGTTCTAAAAAACTATATAAAGCAAGACCACGATAAACTGGTTTTGTATAGTTTCATGTGTTACTGTGTGTATAATCGATGTAGAAAGTATCCAGTTTATGCTGAGAGGATTTATTTTGATAACTAATGTTTGGTTTAAGGTTTTACTCGCGATTTTAATACTTTTTTTTTTTAATCTCATTTTTATTTTGCCAGACACGGAGATCGATTGTGTTTACCCTTGTTATTGTAGTTGAGTGCTTTGAAATCGATGTTACACAGATACATAAATAGTGCTAAGCACGTGATTTGGAATTGGGTAAAGTATTATTAAGGTTTCGTGTTCTCGCGTCTCGGCAACAATGGGTTGCAATCGGGCGGTATATTTTGCTAAAAAATGGACCCATATTTTAAAGTGGAAATACTACAAGTAAACACTTTCGGTAACCTTAGTATGAGTTTGATTTACGTTTAAAGTAAACGAAACGGGAGCCCGTTCTGTGTTTTGATTGGTTGGCTTATTCGCACTGGCCAATCAGGGCGCAGAACGTGCTTCTTTAACCTAAGAATACTCATGACCCAAAAGAAAAGCCCAGTGTGTAATGTTCACAACACTAATTTTACAACTATATTGAACTTGCAAACGAACAAAACCTGAAAAAAGCCCAATAATATTTTGCCCGACCCAGGAATCGAACCCGAGACCCCTAGCCCAACAGTCGCATTTACAACCACTCGACAAACGAGTCAGTAATTTTGTAACTCCTTAGTTCTTAAAGGTTACATTTAGTATTTACGCACTATATTATATTATATGACCGAAAAATACTCTGATACAATTTTATATCATTTTTATCGTATCCTAAATCAGCGTGGGATCGTTGAATCGTACCATAATGCGAATGTAATGGGCGTATGTCGGGGGTTCGAACCAATTATATTACAACCCTCAAATAGTAACATAGTTTCTCAGACTGTTTGTTACACATGGTATATATGTAGTATGTTATCTAGATGTAAAAGTTTCTGTTAATGGAGAGAGCATCAATGTTTATCATACTGATATTACCAACTTCATTCAACCAGTGCTATATCTGGAACTAAATCACATCACACTAATATTACAACTGTGGAAGTTTATATGTTTGGATGTTTGTCTCTCAATCACGCTAAAATTACTGAGGGGATTTCGATGAGATTTTGGTAAACAGACAGGGTATGACATGATTACTTGAGTGATAGGATACTTTTTAACCATTCACTCGGCATATCTGGCGAAGCCACTGGCAGAAGCTAGTATTACATAACTACTATTACTTATTATTAAACTTAAATTCTACTTCGGAATAGACAAAGGTTTGCTCATTACACATCAAAACTTGTATTTCTTTATACAAGATACAAATTTTAACCTTACTAATTTGCAACTAAGTACGAATCAATGAATGAATTTTAATTACAAGTAGTTTTGACGAGTCATCTCATCATAAATCTTCTGTTATGTTCTTAATCACATTATAACAATACCATATTATTTTTGAATTATAAACTGAACTAGCACAATAACTGTAAACTCTTGACTGTGTACCGAAAAAAAAAACAAACATACTTCATTCGACCCGAATGCACGTGACACGTAACCAATTAATCAAACGAATACATAATTAATTACAACGAAATAAAGTTTTCAAATCAAACATATTGGGTTACAAAGATATTTATTAAATCAAGCTTTCATGTGGCATGCACCATATTTCACCAAAATGTCTTAGATCGGGTCTGCGGACGGCGAGCAAGGGTAGCTCGCCGCCCAACCAGAACCAGACCCTCAAAGAGCCATCAGACCACCACTGATGGGGCCTAGTAGGGCTGATGCCTGAACCGGAGCTGCCGACTACCTAGCCAGTTTACCAGGGCTCCGGCTCGAAAACTGACTTTGACTGCACGGTTGGCGCAGTGGCTGGGTAACCGGCTGCCGCGCAACGTGTAGCGGGTTCGATTATCGCACGGAGCAACCATTTATATGATCCACAAATAGTTTTTTCGGGTCTGGGTGTCATGTGTTTTAGAACTTGTATGTTTGTAAACGTACCGGCACAGGAGAAAATCCTACTGTGGGGGAAAGTTTAAAAAAAAAAAAGTAGGAGTTGGGACGTGATGGTTTCTAGTCAGTAATAGTCTGATACTCTCTCTCTCTCCCCTCGCCTAAGGCGAGAGAAGTCATTGGATGATATTCCCCTCAAAAAAAAGCGTATTAGGTAACAAAGATATTTATTAAATCAAGTTTTCATGTGGCATGCGCCATATTTCTCGAAAACGTCACTAACATATATTAGGTCCGTGAGTGTTTCCAATCCAAGCATTATTCGTATTGACCTTGCGTGTGTCCGCACTATTATTATCTATTTCGCATTTTATCTAACAATGTATTGCATATAAATAACTTTAATGTGTAGAAGAAACTGCCTCTTTGGTCGTATGGTCATTACTAGGTTAACAAGGTCAAACAAAAGATTATTAGGACTATTTTAAGTGGGGAAAATCATCCAATGACTTGAAACCACCCCGTCCCTACTCCTGCTCTTCGAGCTGGAGCCCCGGTAACCAGAGCATTAGTGGAGTCCAAATTGTATATGGTGATGCGTAAGTATTTTTGTAGTAATAAATTATAGTTGTGGTTAATAGTAGTGTGTAACATAGGTACTATAAATATTGATTATACTTACTGTAAAAAATGTATGACAAGGGCACGGACCAAGAGTTCGTGGAGAATTAATGTAAATAGAAAAAAATAAAAATGTACATATCTACATATGTACATTTTTATTTATTTCTATTTATTTTTATTTCTGGTTGGCATTAGACTCACTGATATCGTAACAACTTAGGTCCTGTGAGGTGAAACACACAAAATACTAGATAATTCTACAGTACTAACATAATAAATAAATGCAAGAGTATTGAGTAACCAATAATAAATCTTCAAACCTATATACACGCATCATCGTCATAACCACTTCTTTTAAAGAATAATAATACCACATAATGTTGCGTAATGAAATATAAAGCCACCTGAACCACCAAACCAAATCAATTACAAGCCGAGACCGAAAAATATAAACCGCATAAATCAAATCCATTGTCCTCTAAAATATTAGCATCACAACACACAAAATGGCAGCAGGCAGCACAGATAAAAAAAGCGTTCGTTGATTTTTGGCGCTTAAAAAAAATAGAGTAAATAGACTAGGGTGGTGCATTCGGTGCATTGTGATGCCAATCAGGATTGGCGATGCAACGCACGTGCTCCAAATTCGATGCGGACTATATCGACAAATCGACATGTGTAGTATGTGTATCTATTCTCTAGGTACTCCGGTTTTGCGTGGTTGCTATTTTCCAGTGAATTTGTTGACTATTGTACTTTTTATACAAACTTTACAATAACAATAATTGACAATAACGAAAAGTTTTATTTATAAAATTAATGGTAATGTTTAGAATATTAGATCTACGCCTACAGATGAACCCCTAGCGTGATTTGAAAGTAGTTGACTTCCTCGATAAACAGTTACGTGAGTAAGATGGTAATCAGAACAACTAGTTTTCGGATTTTGGTTAATCATCCATAATGGCAAAAGGGATCTGGTTTTTTGATAACGGAGGACACTTACACAAGGAGCCTAGTTCTTTATTTTTATTTATTTATTTGGCTTACCACTCTTTATGGATAAAAGACTAGGGAGTGGGGTAAACAATTTTGTACAGAAATTGAATTGCAAATGCACATATTCACTTTTCATCCGAGAAAAATCTCACGATCTTTATGAAGTATCTAAAGCTGTTCAAAATCTCTACCCAGTCGTTGTCGAGGTTTACTACTGATATTTTTATAAGGGTACTTCTCTAGAGTATTTATGGGCAGACGTGCTCCACCGTAGGCCGCATCATCACTTACCATCAGGTGAGATAGCGGTCAAACGTCGACCCATTAAATGTAAAAAAAAAAAAAAAAAAAAAACCAACACGGGTGTAAAGCGCACGTGACTGTTGTGAAATTGAAATCGTTTGTAGGGTTGCGTGCTTTATATTTGTTTTGCAATTGGTACGCACCCGACTTGGGAGACCTTATTTTAAAGAATTATTATGTATGTATGAGGGAACGTAGATATTTAGGAGAATGTAGAGAAAGAGGATCTGCTAAAATTAAAGTCTCTGATATAAGTCAAGTTTGAAATCGCCATCCCGCCATTGAGCAAGCGTGGTGATTAATGCTCAAACCTTCTTTGTGCCAGAAGAGTCCTTTGGTCAGCAATAACCATTCTGTTGATGTATATGTGTGTGTGACATAAGACAACCTACTACTAATATTGTAAATGCGAATGTTTGTGAGTTTATTTGATTATGTGTATATTTGTTGCTCAATCACGCCAAAAGAGATGAAATCTGGAACAGAGGTAGATTATGACCTAGAATAACACATAGGCCAGGCAAAGCCGCTGGCAAAAGCTAGTTTGAGAATAAACTGCGTATCTGTACGTGTACCAACTTATTATTGTATCATAACCTATATTCAGAAGTCCATTAAACTTGCTCATAACACGGTCCATTTAATATCAATATTCTCTTCTATTTCGTCCCAGAAATAAATGTACCAAATAATAGCCAATGATACAAATATAATTCGCAATAACAGTACCGAATCAATCATTTTATGGTAATGACCATATATTGTATTGTGGGTTGTATATGACCATATTAGGGAATATTAATGTCCTATGTGACCCATATTGTAATGAGTTATGAGTTGTGTAGTAAATAAATGGCCTTTTTTGGGTATATTAATTTTTTTTTTTTTTTGGTAAATTCTTGTTGTTGTACTGTTCTTAAGACTGTTGAGCTTAAGCTTCTAAGATCGATGCATAGTTCAGATTATGTTTATTGATTTATATCGATACTGCTTCTGGATAAAGATATATATTATGTATATAGGTTAGCAATTTAACACGTTTTTATTATGGGAAATACTTTTTTTTAATTAGGTGCCTCGCTGTAGGATTTTCTCCTGTGTTGTGAGTGCGTTTACAGACATATAAGTTCCCATACATATGACACCCAGACCCGAAACAACAATTTGTTGATATCACAAAGAGTTGTTCCGTGCGTGAATTGAACCCTCTATCCGTTGCGCGGCAGCCAGATGCCCCGCCACCGCACCAACCATGCAGTCAAATAATACTGTCTATAATATTAAGCCAAAACTTTTAACATAAACCGCAGGTGATATCGGGCACCAAAATTTAAAATCCTATAAAAAGTCCTATGCTCGTTTGTTAATACTCGAATTACACAAAGGTATTAATTTAACTAAACTGATAGTCGTTATGCATTACAGGACACAACTGAATACATTATTCGTGTTGGATGCAAGTACGTGGCTTTGAAAGCGACTGCATTATGCAGGAGGCAGTATCATGCTGTATGTTTTATTCAAAATAAATGTTTAAGCATATTTTCAGAAGGTATTTTCCAAAAAATTTAAACTCAGCGCCTTGAGTCTCAAAGGCGGCTTTTATCTTGGGAGGAAAGAAAAATATCCCCTGATGATTTTTTAATAAAAAAAATCCTCTATAACTTAAAAAAATCGTTAATAACAATTACAACAAAATATTCTCGTTTTAAAGGTAATCAAATTGCCTTCCATGTGACATATGCTACCAATTAAAGAAATACTTGTATCGAAAAATATTTATTAAAAAATGAAAAAGAAAAAAACGGTGGTGGTTCCGTTTCTTTGCTCCCGTGAGCTAGCGTAATTAATATCTCATTAGTCGAAAGGTTAGAAAGGCTTAAACTAACGGATATATTTATTTCTATGTATTTGAAATATCTTTTACTTATAAATAAAATACTGTAAACATATTTAAACTATGCATTATCTTCCTGCTTCCTACAGGAACGAAACCACCCAAACTAATTATAAATTCTAGTTAAAAATTTCACACACTAAATTACGCTTACGCTACCCCCCGTCCATAGCTTACAGACCACATAAATTGCACAATTCCATTGAAATCGTGCGCACGTGACGACAAACTGTGTGTTGCCATACTCCATTAACTACACCCCTACCGACTAACACGAGCATTTTACACAATTCGGGGTAAAATGTGTCAATTCTATGGCAAACATATTCACCAATATAACTTGAGCTTACCACCCTATTGCTTTGTATTAGATTGTGGTACAATGAGCAGTTTTGAGGGGTCTTAGTAAATTGGTTTTTGTTTCAATGGGAACCAAAAGCGTGGTATTCCCATGGGTGATGGTCTCAATAGTTTATGGCTCCCAAATTGTAGTCGCGTAGTTAGAAGTAAAGTTGGATTGATAAAGTTCTTCCTTCCTTTTTGAAAGGGGTGTCTTATGTTGTATCTCTAAGTGCGTGTATAAAGTCATACAGTAATACATGACAAAATTAAGTCAGGCTGAACGATGTAGGAAGAGTCCCTCTGTGACTCGAAACTAGTAGAGCTTTTCTCATATATTTACGCGAGTAAACCGTTTTTAGTTAATTTAGTATGATAGTTATTTTAGTGGCACATGATGACGATTAATCACTCTTTGAAGAGCAGATATATACACTAATATTATATATATTTTTTTACTATTAACAAGACACCCACAGTTAAACAAAGACTATATTATTTTTAGCTTATCCGACCTAAAACTAGGTAAAAGTTAGGGTTATTTTAGACCCACTGAGGTATCTTTAATCCCAATATTATAACCAATCAAAAACCAGAACAAAGCGTATATTACTTATTTACTAGTCTAAAGTTTGAGTCAAAATTACCCCGTAGGATGAAACAAAGCCGATTTTACGGTATTTTAACCAAATTTTATAAGTCATTCGTAGATATTAAAAACTACTAAGTTACTTGTTTACTTTAAATGTGATCGAAACAGTAAAATGCAGTAACTTCATCGCATGAAATCGCATCGCTGCCACAAACTTGCACAGAGAATGCAAAACGACTACACATATGTGTCTGTTCACCATTTGCAACCAAAACAGGCGTGATAACATTACACTAAGTAAATTAAAAGCTGTAGTAATTTACACCCCCATACAACTACTTTACCACATATGGCATTATTCTATGTTCCAACTTGATATACACTTACACATCAAGCTAAACATAACCAGTATAAACTGACCTAAGAATGTACGAAAAGATCATACAAAGCGAGACCATGATAAACTGGTTAACAATTGATGTGTCGTCGTGAATACAGTCAAGCTACACTATTCTGTCACATTCATTTATTAGATTTACAACCTTATTCTTCTACTATAAGGTCGAAAATCCTTTAATAGATTGGGGTAGCTTGACGTGCTGTTAACTGTGCGGTACATCTGTCCACGCGTTTCGAAATAAATCAATTTCACGCCTAAAACAACATGTGTTCGATAAATAATATTTTTATAGCAATAATCGTTAGTTAATTAAATTGGTAACACTTTGAATAAGCCATTAATTTAGTGGAGGGTGTTATTATGATGTACGGTAAGTAAAACTGATGCGAGTCGCTCCCAATCGGTCGATATTGAAGTCATTCGGGAAGCCTATGTTCAGCAATGGACGTCTTTTGGTCTTCCAACCACCACAGTTGCAGCCCAGTAGGACTGATGCCCGACCCGGAGCTGCGGCCACTAACATAACGGGTTACTAAGGCTTCGGTTCAAAGCAGAAGTAGGAACCAGTGGTTTTTAGTCAGTAAGAGCCTGATACTCCCTCTCGCCTCGTCCATGGCGGGAGAAATCATCGAATGATTTCCTCCTTCAAATAAAATCAATTCAGCAGAGTATTTTTAAGACATTTATGTAACATAAGACTCATTACATATTAAAATTGGGTGTTACATTGAATATGCACCTGATGGGACAGGGTGGTCCTTCAAATAATAAATAATAACTGTAATGCTGTGTTAATTGAATTGGTAGCACTTTAAATAAATTATTACAGTAGTGGAGGGTGTTATAATGAAAGATGCTTATCAGAGGATCGGTTTAAGCTGACCAGTGTTGTATTTTTTTATGATTTTTTTATAATAATAACATAAAATTAATATAGATCTTGCATGATAGTACAGTAGTTGACTCTTTTAATAGAACATCTCCTATTTATTAAATAACAAAGAATAAATTAAAAGAAAAGAGAGTCAAACGGCTCTTTTTCAAAAAATCAGGTAATAAATATCCCTAAATATATATGCATAGTATATGCTGAAAACCGCATCAAAATCAGTTCAACCAAACCCGAGATAATTGCGCACAAACATCCATACTTCCTTTTTTGAAGTCAGTTAAAAATAAACTCTACTTTATTACATTCCAAAACCCTTTTCCATTAAAAACATTATCTGAAAATATGAGCACCATCTTTTAATATAAATTCCATTTATTTCAGTAACGTACGCCTGCAACATTCAGTTATTTTAATTAAGTCCACTGAAAACTGAAACGCCCTGAAATGGCGGATGAATGTGAAACGCAAACAGTTTTCGTGAAATGGATTGAGCTCCAAATATTTCAGTGTGCATTTCAGCGAATTCATTTTATGTGAGCTTAAAAATGTGATATATTTGAAATTGGTATTTATGTATGTATTAACAAAATTAATTTCTGTTTGTAAAATCATTTTCTTTTGCGTAATGTCTTTCCCTAATTCCGTTTCAATTCTTACATCCTTTTTTCGCTTCATAAATAGTCATCAGTCTTATCATGCATGCTCATCAGTTAAGGGTTAAGGGTAATTTTAATTTGGCCCTTCTTTAATATCGTCAATCTGGTTTCTATATTTCTGTCTTTTAGAACCTAAGGTCATCAATATTTGTATAACATTGTCACGTGAAATGTGCACTTTAAATCGCTTTTTGACACATCTAAACAGATACCAAGCTTATAGTCTAGCTAATTGCCATAAACCAGGCATAGTTCTCTTTATATAATTACTAAAATGTTCAAAAATTGCGACTTACCATCAAAACAAGCATATTTTATATACACGACGCCGGGCGTCCACCTCTTGGCCGGAGGAAAGTCTTCGTACAGCACGAAGTTGCAATGATTCACGCCTGTACACCTGAGGACAAAAGAATAAGAGCTTTAGAACAAATTGCCAGTAATTTGTTACTAGTAGCAGCGCGACAATCGCCGCGTCGTGTGTCGCGAAATGCTGCTCATGAATATGAGCCTCTAGCATGGCTTAAAACTAGTCGAGTTCCTTGTCAAACAGTTACGTGCGTAAGTCAGTAACATAATAATTAAATTGCCAGTAGCAATTCATTAAATTACTCCTTACTTTTTTGCTTACTATATTTTGTGGTCTGGAAATATGTTGAATAGGATGAATAGTTGTATGGGCCATTTAACTTTTACCACGTGGATAACTCCACGGAGCGAAAAGCTGAGTGAAACTTTTTTTGAGGAGAAAATCATCTAATGATGGATAATGCAATGTCAGACTTTTACTAAAAACCACCCTGTTCCTACTCCTGCTTTTGAAGCTGGAAACTCTAGTAAACCTGCTAAGTAGTCCACAACTCCGGAGCTGTACGAAGCTACAATACATAAATAATCATACACATACAATCACTACCGAACGCTACCAAATCTGACTGCCACTGCCTTTAGTATTCAGTTCTCAGTCTAAACAACTCTGGATCTCTCTCACATAACTCACGAACCATATCAAATACATTAGAGAACCTAAACACATTAATCTTAAAGTAATTCTCTCATATTAAGCTCTACAAGTACATCTTAACTAAAGTGTAATGTTTGCCGTGACGTCGCTCTGTAAGCACTTTAATCACACACATTAAGTGCGAGATCTACTAATACGACATCTTAAGTATAATTTATTACAGTGTGATCGTGAACAGCGAAGGAAAATATCAAGAAGAAAGCCCGGCTTATAATTTGTAATTATAAGTTTGAAATTGCCAACCCGTGGCAATTAATGCTCAAACCTTCTCTGTGTGAGTGAGAAGAGGCCTTTGGTCATCAGTGGGTATTTATAGGTTGATGATAATGACGATGTCGAAAGTCAATGTCGTAAGTCAAAGTCAAAGTTTTTATGTGGACCAGCCAGTGGTTACAGATATGTTTCAGGTTTGTGAGCGTTCACTTTGCTCCATCAATCAGGTATACAATAACGAGTATGTGTGTTGCAATGCAAAATCCTCCCTCTAAAAAGAGGTTATCAAAACAAGATTGAATTACTTTTTCTTTTAAACATAAGACTTGTTCGTCATCTGGCGAGTGTCAAACTCGCGAGTGGTTATTATAGTCTAACATAGCTGCAAAATTAAAAGAAACCTGCGCTATTGAAGAACATGCGAATTTTACACTCGTCCGTTGACGAGCAAGTCAAACATAATAACCAAAGTAAAACAAAAGATTATTGAACTTATGAACTACATTAGCTCAGCAGACAGATGACGAGGGTAGTCGAAAAAGCGTGTGCTGTGACGTCACAAAGACATTGTTATGAATTCATATCACGTATGCGGTAATATAATTTCTGTGTAATTTCGTTTTAATTTGGCTTTGTTAGCTGCTTTTCTGTTTACCTAGATACAAAGAAATACTATTTCAGAAGGTCTATTACGAAACAAGGTTACCAATTACTTATTATTAACCTTTAGCTATCTCAATTAATGAAATGAAACAAAAAAACTAATGCTTTCTGAATGTTACGTGTGTTCAGTTAATCACCGTACTCTAAGTATTTTGTGACACTATACAGAATGCTTCCAAAAACCGCAAACAGGTGACGGTAAGAAACGACGATTATTATCCAAAAAATTAAGGAATTAAATGTTTATTTTGTGTAATTATAGTTTTAATCAACTGCTTAAGGCTGGTGTTGTATGAATAACACGAAAACTAAAACCGTTCCGTTAACACCCTGTACATTTCGCTGATTACATAGAGTCAAATTATGTAAATGCAGTAATTGAAAGTTAAAAATTGAATATCCAAAAATACACATAAAACATTCATTACAATTTCTTTTATAAAATTGGTTTTAAATTTCTATGAGTGAGCCTTCTGAATAAAATTTACCACTAGCCCTGTTAAATACATTTTCATGTTAAAACACAATTACTTAGAAATTAAATTCTAATTTATTATAATCTTAATTATAAACGGCGTGGAAGCAGCGATTTTTCACGTCAACCGTTTATTAAATTATAAGTTAGGCTGTTGGTAACACTAGAATAAATAAAAGTCTATTTTTCAGGATTATTTTCTAGTTATTTTTTAATTAACTTTGAAACGAGCACCTAGCTTTACTGCCGGACAATTCAATTTGATGTTTTAAAAATTCCTAATTAAGGATAGCTTTACTGTCGGACAGACTAACGGATAATTCAATTTGACGTTTCAAAAGCGCCTAATTAAGGATTAATTGAAATAAAGTTTGGACGTTCTATTTTAGAGAACATTATTTGCCTGAAAACATAATTAATAAGTCGGATTACGTTACCAAAAGGATAAGTTAATTTAACGTGTTATAAATATACCTAGTTTTGACCACATGGGGACATTACAAGGATGCTTTTCCACTGATACTAAGCTATGTAGCTGTGCCAGTCACGCTATTAAAATGCGTAACTCAAGTATCCGATGTATCAATAGTAGAGAAGACATCCATACCACGCATCTTTCCATATAAAAAACATAACTTAGCTGAGTCCATTTTCACCAGTGCTAAGCTATATGTACCAATGAATATGATTAGTGGAAATCAAACGCATCCACAGCAACGTAGCGTAGCACATCACTGGTGGAAAAGCAACCTAAGTCCCATGTAATATGATTCAAGCCTATTACCATAATATGGTAGGTATATATCATGCACACATGGGACAGGAACTTTTTCTCAAAAAACCGAACTCAAAAGACCTATCTCTATCAGCTAACCCATGCAACCATTACACCTTTGTAACATAAAACTAATTAGTTACGTAATTATAAATTTATAACTCTCTGCTCTCCTGGGCAAACGTAATTATTTCAGGATTAAAGGATTTCTTTAGCCAGGAGTATTTTATGGTAGGCATAACTCATGTTTATAGCTGTTTCCATGATTTATAAATATTATTTTGTTTGCTGTGAATGTAGTTTTCATAATTACATAGCCAATTAGGTTGAATAATTACGACACGTATTTAGTTTCTGTTACGAAACTGAGGACTTATACGTTAAATGGTGTCACTAATATTTATATTCACGTAACGTAACTATGGACTTCTATTTCTATAAGTTACTAGCTTCCACCAGCAGTTTTGTCCGCGTTGTCGTGGGATAAAAAGTATCCTATCACTCAAATCAGCCCATAACCTGTCTGTATACCAAATTTTATCAAAATCCGTTTAGTAGTTTCAGCGTGATTGACGGACAAACATACAAACGTCCAAACAAACTTTCACAGTCATAATATTAGTATGATAGTGTGAAAAAAGCTTCTCCAGCCTTCTAGTCTATGCACGGCTGATACTTTATAAATTAGTGTTCCTCAAAAAGCAACCGTATCGCACGGAAAACTACAATCAAATCAAGATTGCAGACATCGCTAAAATGTAGGTATATAAAATAGCCAACAAAACAAACTGAAAATGCTTAGTCAACACTAAACACATCGCAATTTCCCCTCTTGACAAAACAGCGACTATTCCCCAAACATAATATATCTTCGATCACTCCTTCCTGCCTCTATTCACTGACTGTACAATATATTTGATCAATAGCTAAGTATATACGATTTAGGGCCCCGTTTAATGTTGCCAACAACGAAAACTGCATTCAAATTACATCATGCATAGCTGATAACATCAGTTAATATCTACCTTCGCCCCTGCTATGTGTAGGGAAGTGACAATGTTACGATTGTTTATCGATATCGATGTGTGGTTAGGCTGGTCGGTGGTTTTATTGTACACAATAAAAAACCTCATTCAACTGTATTCTTTATGCATTTACTTGAATAATGTTTCTTCCGTCTAATACTAAATCTAATCTTCCAAGATTCTAACCGTTACAAGAAGAAGCAGAATTAAAACCTCCTTCAACTGTGTTCTTTATCCATTTACTTGAGTCTTGTTTCTTCGTAACAATATCAAACTCAAAAACAAACAATACAAGACATCGATAACTTACAATCTATACGAGACGTACATCACTAGCCCTCGATACCGGTACCTGCCGACATCGCACCATTTTGAAGTAGGAAATGACTGGCGAGTGGCGAGTGCTCTTCACTGATTAATGACATTTACCACTCTTACATGCCTTGATATTTGACAGCTATCTGACAAGATGGCCGATAGAAGATTTATTAATATCCATTAGTCAATTTGCTGAGTAAATAAATAACTATAAGTGGTTCTTAAAGGTGTACCTCCCATATGTTAATAAAGTCACTGGGGTACTTATTTCGTGTTGTCTAGTGATTCTCGACCTAATCGAGAATAGAAGACTAGTGGATTATCTAAAAATATTAGAAAAAACTGACTTAGCTAAGTCAGTTTTTTTTAATGTGCTATGTTTATTACATGGAATTAATGATACTTCTCTGAATTAATGATATATTCCATATTATATGGATATCTTACCTGCTACCGATATATCGCATACTTGTGCTTTAAGCATCTTCCTCGTACAGCTACATAGTTTAGTATCAGTGGAGATGATGCCATAGTTTCACAGCTTAACCGTTACATCTTCATAGCATAGCTACATAGCACTTCTCTGGTGGAATAACACCCCTTGACGTACACACCGGGCACAAAACGTCACGAGCAATTACCATGTATGCAGCACATTAAACGAAATAAACCAATAGAACCAAATAAAATGTATGCACAACTCATTACACTGTCAATCAATAAACCCTTGATAAACATCTAAACATAAACAGCCCTTCGGTTTCACCTGGCTATTACTATAATACAGATATAACAAAACCAACTTACATTTGCAGTTGGAAAACGGCGCTAGTGTTTTCGACAAAAATGCTCTTTATACTATTTAAGTGTTTTTTTTTTATGAAACACGCCGGTAATCGAGCTGACGTATCACCTGATGGTAAGCAATCGCCGCCGCCCATGGACACTTGAAACACTAGAGGCCTTTTGGGGGTTAGGAATTTAAGGGTTGTTGGGGATTCGGGGATTGGGAAGATTGGGAAGGGGGAATTGGGCCTCCGGTAACCTCACTCACACAACGAGATACAACGCTTGCGTTGTTTCACGTCGGTTTTCTGTGAGGCCGTGGTATCACTCCGGTCGAACCGGCCCATTCGTGCCGAAGCATGGCTCTCCCACACGTGTAGGTGACTTTTAATTCCAATTTTGTTCACCCGCAAAGTTGGTAAACGCCATAATAGTTTGAATTATTCAATGTTACGCTCGAACTAACGAATAAATAGCATTATTTATTTGGTACCATAAAATTTGCTAAATAGTTCGATTTCCTGCCATATCTTGTTAAGCTATTGTCCATAATTGGGGTGTAATTTTGGTTTTACTATTATTACTTGGAAAATGGTTTTGGTACGATAGTATTCTGTGACAATAGTTGCAAATATGGTTGTTGAATATTAAGCATCGATCTAGACTTGAAATAAATAGTATGGATAGCAGAAAATACTTTGTTATGAAGATCTATAATATGTAGTTCTATTTGGTTCACGTGAGTAAGGCCATTATTTTTAATCAATTAATATAATTGCATTGTCTAAAAAACAAAAACAAAAAACAAAATTAACATAAATTTTGATAAACCCTTTTTCCATTTGTGGATCCCATTTATTTCAATAAATAAACTTTAATCTTTATTTTCATACCCGCCAATATTAACCATGCTTAAACAACTTACAAATAAATAAACACCATAAACCTAACCATAGATTATCATGTCATAATTTAAAATGACCGACATTATTCAAATTAGCGGTGGCAGCGCGTGCGCAAGTCGGAACGCGGCGTTTATCAAACATGGCGGCGCTTCCGGCTAGCACGTCACGCGTCCGTCACTTCCTGTTGATCTTGCACCTGTTAAGGGCGGTTGTGACGTGTTTAGTAGAGTGAGTAAGTGTATAGAAATGTTAAGTTGTTAATAGTTTTGGTCGATTAGTCTTTATCCAATATTGTTATTATAAGACTGCCCAGTTGGCGCGGTGGCTGGGCAACTGGTTGCCGCGCTATGGGTAGCGGGTTCAATTCCCGCACGAAGCATCTCTTTGTGAGATCCACAAATTGTTGATTCGGGTCTAGATGTCATATATATCTGAACTTATATGTTTGTAAATGTACCCACGACACAGGAGAAAACCCTAATGTGAGGCAAAGTTTGGAAATCGCGATAACGTATATAACTACGAAAGATCTCTATTATATGTTTAGGTACTATTAATTACTATTAGGGAGGTATCTCTGGTATCCCTGAGGCACTTCGTTACAAAAGTTTTTATTTGTAACAAAAATCCAACTAGTACCACAAAAAAAAACATAAAATTTAATTATTAATCCAATTTTGACCATATCTAAAATTCGTATAATTCAACAAAAAAATACAATTTATTAGAGACACGCTTCAGATAATCGTATAGGATTCGCAATAAGAGTGGGTACGAACCGTAAAATAAGGAATTCGGTTTAAAAATATGTGCCACATATTGCTTTTTAGGGAACGGACCAAATGTAATTTAAGTTTACGCATTTCGATTTTGGGGAGTGCTATTATTGATTTTATTACTTTTTCTTTGAATTATTCAATCCAACATTTTTTATTGTGGTTTTCAAATCGATCAAAAATACTACTGCAGTAAACATTTATTGGTTTTTTTTCGAGTAGAATGACGAGTTGTCATTGGCTCCAATAGGGATGATGACGGGGTATGAAAATTAAAAATCTATTTAGTCCGTCAGTTAAGTAATAAAAAATATTAGACACATATTTTTTTATTTTGTCTTATAGAAACAATACTTAAAAAATTATCAAAAGTGCGCTGTAATGCTGTCATTGACATAATATTCAGCCATAAATTATGATAATAACTCCAAATGTACTTACGAAAGTTTTTATATCCAAAAACATAAATCTTAAAATGGCCCCCATTAAGCATTAACGACAAAAACAAAACTATTAAGTATCGAAACATTCTCACAATATAAGTTATTGTCATCATTATCAAAAGCACGTGATAATTCATTGCTCTATATAAAAAGGGGGTTTGTTATAATGTCCACACTTGTCAAGCAGATGGAAGATCTCAGTTTCAACATCAACATCAATAACCCATATGTGGTCACTGCTAATCAAAGGCCACTTATTAGCTCAGGTCTTTCGATACCTACGGGAAGAGTAGCGGTGGTGATAAACGTAGTTTACTCTTTCGACACAACAAAGCTGTTAATTACTCATACACTAAAACAAATCATGTATAACATGTATGTTACATTAAGTGTGGGAAAGCCATGCTTCGGTACGAATGGACTGGCTCGATCGGAGTTATACCAGGACCTCACAGAAAACCGACGTGAAACAACGCTTGCGTTGTGTGAGTCAGGTTACTGGAGGCCCAATTATCCCCCTTTCCAAATTTCCCAATCCCCGATTCCCCAACAACCCTTGAATTCCAAACGCCCAAAAGGCCGACAACGCATTTATAACGTCTCTGGTGTTTCGGGTGTCCATGGGCGGCAGCGGCGATTGCTACTCATCAGGTCTTCTCGTTTACCGGCTATACCATAAAACTAATCTACAGTAAACTATGCATCATTCAATACTTAGGGACCTGGCATAAATCAAACTGATTTATCTCTCACTTAACTACTTGATCTAAAGTTCACTCATTCATTCAATCCTTCGTTCATAAATCAATAGTGCTTATTCATGACGTGAGAATGAATGGTTAATTTCATCGTTCATTGAATTGTCTTCTATAATATTTGTGATGTCTATTAAGTGGTTTTCGATGTCAAAATTCTAATAGAGCTGAGTTTAAAATAATGTTTGATGTCTGGCTTTACGCTAGCATCCTTTAACAGTGACATAAATAGACTAACATTGAAACTTTCCCAATCTAAATAAAAAGGGTTAAAAATGTTTCGAGTTTCGTAACTGAGACAACAAAACTGACTGTACGGCTTGCTATATTATGGAGCAAAACCAATTTACTAACGTTACGTGAGTAAGCCGATAACATAATAATTAATTTAGTATGTCTTACGAAAGTTCTAATAAAATTATACGTGAATACGTATATTACTGAATTAAACTCAAAAGATAAAATGACGAAACAAAATAGAAACACCAAATATAGCACAGTTTCGCAACATGTCACTAAAGAACTTTGTATTTATTTTCTTTGAAAACTAACAAACAGTAGCATCTAAAATTAAACCTTGTGAACAGCGGGTCAGTCATTAGTCTTTCTCTACAAACTTACTAATTCAGCTGACTGCATCGCTAGTTTGTACATAAGGTACACTTTTGTGTGACAGTTTTGTTTTGCTTCGTTTTAGTTCCAATTTTGTCCACCTGCATATGTAAGTTGGTGGCGTGTCTGGAGAGTTTGGGATAGATGGAGTTTTCTTAAAATCAAGTGTTAGTGAAGATGTTAATCTTTACTGTTTTTGTTTTTAATAGTTGGATGAACTTATGAAAGAGTTAAATACGAATAAGACTGTCTTTAGTCTGGTAGACTTAAGCTGTTTTGGTCTGGTCGAAGAACAGCAGTATAATAGCAAGAACAGCAATTACAGTAGCATGAAGAGTTCCTCTGTGCCTCGAAACTAGTAGAGCTTTTCTCCAAATATTAAAGTGAGTAAGCCATTGTATTTAGTTAATTTATATTGACATGACATCATCAGCCAATCAGAGCGCCGAACGCAGGACCGTTTTCGTTCAACGTAAAGCAAACTCGTACTAAGGGTACTGAAAACAATTTGTAAAGGTATGTAGCGCAGTTTAACAGCAAATTGTTTGTTGCATTCTGCAATCTCCGTTCCGCACAATATTGTTCCAAAGCTTTCATGTACCTAATGGGAAGTTACAGATTTTTGTTCCTGCTGTTTTTGTACGGAATTTAATTACATTTCGTTCGTTTTTATTATTGGTAATTTTGAATTCAATATGCTCTGTGTTATAGTTCAACTTCAAGCTAGCTTCTACGTGAGCAACAAGTAAATCATACAAAGTAACATACACGAGTATAGTTATTAACACACAAAACACATCTTTAGAACACAAGTAAGTACCAACACGAGCTGCGGACAACGTAAAAGGTTACCGGGGCTCCGAAGCTCCGGCTCAAAGCAGGAGAAGGAACGGGGTGGTTTTTAGTCAGTAAGAGTCTGACACTCCCTCCCGTCTCACCCAAGGCGGGAGAAGTCATTGGATGAGTTTCCCCCCTCAAAAAAAAAGTAAGTACCAATACACACGTATTCACCGGAGCGGCGCAATCAGTCGAAGTTCGCGAACAGTTGACAAACACAATGTATTGTTACAAACGACAGCTGCAATGCAGGTTCCCAGGTACAACGCTCCATATAATAATCTAGAAACTTCCATTTTACGGCCTTGCATGAAATGCACGGATGATAATGGTGGCTTATTCGAGCCTGGCATGAAAATATGGCTTGTTTATTCATTGTAGAATAACTAAGCTTAACTAGTATAGCTTCATAGTAAGAATGACATATTTAATCAACTTTGCGATGCACGAAAGTCGCTTTAAAACAAAATCAAAGTCTCTTTAGAAATAATGAGAGTATCTTAAGCGTTATCGACACCATCTTGCCTTATTAATAATTTTATCTAAATAACATCACTTCGAGAAGTAGTATCCATAATATAACATTGATCCATTTTTCACGAGCGACGGTCAAATCTCTTTTTCTTACAAAACGTTGGATTGGATTTTCTCCTGTGCCGTGGGTGCGTTTCCAAATATACAATAAACATACACACGAATTCCAGACTCAGTGCTACAACGAAATACCGAAAAAAGCCAGTTATTCTTTGCCCGACTCGGGAATCAAACCCAACGAGGCAGTCTGAAAATAACAGTGACATTGTTACGCAAGAAAGCCAGCCAGATTAAAATGTTTTCATCCAACCACTCATACTCTTTATGACTATTACATGAAATTACATTCATCTAGATATTATCTAGGTCAAACGTTACGATCGCTCAATTTGATTGAAAGCCCATAAACCTATTTTTTATCATATTTTTTATTTCGTTTGATGTTTTTATTGACTGATAGTGTTCGGATATAGTGCAATAAATGTATATTCATATATTGTATCATAAAAAAGTTACTTAATGCCACAGCACTGATTGAAGACTGAAATTGTCTAAAAGGCCTGCAATATGTACCAAGTTTACAGGTTTATCCGAATTCATAGAACTATTAAACCTAAACTATGGAATATGCGATTATGAACCGTAAATTGCATCCTCGAATTCATGCTCACTTCATGCTAAGGGCACATTTTGATACTTGTCAAGAATGACAATCACGGTAGAGTTTATAACGACAGTTTGAGTACCCAAATACACTCCTGTGACAAGCCTTACTTGCCTTGAATCGATCAATATCCAACCTTATTTTCATAACCTTAGGTTTGGTAACAGTATGTTGTAGCATTTGGAATATTGGCCAAAATTGTTTTATACATTGTATAAACTATGTGGATCATAACAGTAGACTAAAAACAACTTCCAGTTTACCACACCTTAGATCAACAGCCACAAAAATTATGTAACGTCTACCAAACATTGCATGAATCAGTCGGTCACGTTACGTTACAAGTTACACCCGACATGTAGCCAACAAGTAGGTCGTGTAGGTCACCATTTCACTAGTGACCGACGACACTATTACTTGGCTACCTTCCAACCGGATCCCGGGTGTGCAGGACTGGATAAACCGGGTATCCGTAAGTGACAGTTATGTTGATGAGGTATTTGGTTAATAATGTGATGTTATTTGTATAGAATAATTATTAATGATACAGTTTCTTTAAGATCTAATAATGGAATCAATTTATAAAATATCATTAGAACTTAAAACGGTATATTTACTATGTTTATTAGTTTTTTCGAATTTCCGATTCCGTTTAAAAGAAATATCCCGTTTGAAGTTCTAATGATAGCAGTTGGGTGACCATGTCAGTTTAAAAAAAAATGTTTTGATATTTTTTTGTCAAAAATGGAGACAGACTTTAGTCTTCCATTAAGCACTTCCAAAACCACAGAAATAGGTACATATATCTATATCAAAAACTGATAAGCTTTTGAGCTATAAAATCACCAAAGCACATAATAAAACAATTTTACTTAACTAATTTCCAACTCTCTTTAAAACTCAATCACAGCGCGTGTCTCAACAAAACCAATCCAAAAACCGTTTAATCAGAATCTACTAAACTCCTCACCTTACATTAGCAACAATTTAACTTTACAATTCGCGTTATTACCAAGTTTCTTCGTGTCTGAAGTTTATATAAATGTGCCAAAGACTTTGCTTTACTTTTTGTCCTTGATATCGTTAAAACAATGGCTCATTAGGCTTCAGGCACGCGACGCCCTCATTTACTTAGCTTCCTTTCGTCATAAAGCTTAGACTTTGCATATTATTTCGGAATAGGGCTGCTAATTATTCTTATTGTACCTTTTGCAATAAATTTATATTTTATCAACATCATAATGTCATCTAAAAGACGTCCACTCCTGAACATAACCCTCACTTCATCCGTGCGAGGATTGAACCCACTGCACGTTGCGTGGCAGCCGGTTGCCTAGTGACTGAGCCACCGTGCAATCAAACTGGATGTTACCTTCTTTATTTATTTATTTATTTATGTTTGTTTCATTTCTGCCATTCAATTAAAGTTTAAAATCCTATAAACATGCATGAAAGTGCAAGCATTCTTTTAAACTCTTCAATATACTATTGAACATCGATGTTTTCAACACTATTTTCTTTTGATACCAATCGAAAGAAGTTAAATACATAGGTACAATTTTCCTCTAACGCTCTAGATTATAAGCGAAATCAGTACATATCGCAAGCTACTCTACTCACGTAGCAACCCTGAGTAGAAATAAATCCTGAGTAGAATACGTTCGTTGCGTAGCACAGCGTTAATGTCACTGTGTTTGTGTTTGTGTGGAGTGAGTAATGATAGAGCTCTCTGATACATTTACATAATACATGAGTTCCAGAGAATGTATTAAAATTAGTGAAATGCTTTCATGTTTGCTGCGGTTTAGGAGTAATGGGAAAATAGATAACGTTGGTTTAAGATTAAGGGTGCTTTTCCATCCGAAGCTGCGGACTACCTATTTACCGGAGCTTTTTTGAGTCGCGGGGTTATAATCAGTACAATTGAACTTTTTCGACTCGGACAAGTTTTCAGGATTCCACTAACACTGAATTCTAAATATTTACCTGTTTTATGGAACAGGCTTCCAAAAAATTGCAGACGATATCACCTAGATGGTAAGCGATCAGCGCATGAATAACCGAAACAACAGAGGAGTCACAGGTGCGTTGCTGGCCTTTTAAAAAACAATTTTAACAAAAAAACCTACTTCAAAAAATAAATATTCCAAAACAAATTAATATGCCCTAAAAAGTAAAAGAAATAATTGCGTATTTTTCAACAACTTAATAGATCAACTAACTTTACTAACTCACACACACATTATAATGTAAGTAGGTACAATTATTGTTATTTCTGGAGTCGGTGAATTTCTCAAATCGGACTATAACTGCCAGAGATATGCATTTGTCAAACACAAACAGATTAGGTACCTACATACACATGTAACTCAGACAGCACATCAAGCTACCCCCATTCTATACCAGATATATATACTACTATCTGTCCTGAATTTTATGGTTACTCAGAAAGATAAGCAAATATACATCACTTAAACTCAAACGCAGAGCACATTCTGTTCATTTTTGAGGAGTTCCCTGGATTATCCACACATTTATGGTCAGACTTTAAAAAAATATATGGGACCACACTGACATCGTACTCTTTCAAACACAAAAAGAATTTCTCAAATCGGTCTATAACAGCCGGAGATATCGATTAACATACATAAAAAAATACGGTCGAATTGAGAACCTCCTCCTTTTTTGAAGTCGGTTAAAAAAGGATCATGCTCTTTTCTGGAAGGAGCTTCACATGCTATTGAGATATAATGGATTACTCTTTTGTAATAAATTACTAGGGTAATGTTAAATTTATGCTTGTGTGAGTGTTTCATACACATACCCAAAACTTAACGTCTCACCTACGTCAGAATATTTTAGACCAACTTAAGTGTGAAATTCACACTAAATTAACATAATATCAAACACAATATTGCCGCTCGCAAGTATGGCGGCTTTGTCTTAGTAGTGTCAAGACGCCTTTCCAAAATGATTTAAAGCCTACACCACCGCGAGCCTTTGTTTACAAATACATTAAATTCATATCAGCTTGCCTTCAAATATTCTGACGTGGATACTTACTGAATATTAATGAGTGCTGTACAGACAACAGCACGTCAAAGTACACTAATTTGAAAGATTTGTTTAATTGATATTAAACTTTATTGTTCGGTGATAAAGTTGGAATTTGAATATAGTTTGTTGTGCGGCGTCTACATAATATTTGTTGGGCATTGTTTTGTTGATTTATTGATTTCAAAGCGGAGCCTTTGTTCTAGGAATATACATAACATCACGTTAACTTTTCTACGAAAGGATAAATGACGATATACTTAACTAAAAATCACGGTATACTCACGTAAATTAATGGAGAAAAGCTCTACTGGTTTCGAGTCACAGAGGGACTAACTACTCTGTAGTCTCAGTAGGCTGCGCGACGTATCCGCGTCTAATTACACTGCTCATAATGAAGAGTCCCTCTGTGACTCGAAACTAGTAGAGCTTTTATCCATTAATTTACGCGATTTTTAGTTAATTCAGTATGTCTCACAATAGTTACGATATAAGACGATATTCTTTTGATTTCATGTCAAGATAAGTGTAAAAACTTATTGGACTACCTTTCATTTCTTCCTGCCCTTATTGCATCGGTTACTTGATGTCGGCATAGTCTTCTGCTTTCATTTAATGAGACGTCATCACATCATACACAACACGTGACGAATGTGTCCATTGTTTGTTTTTTTTTTTAATTCGTTTATTCACATAATACATACATATAAAAATACATACAAAAATCGCCAAACTGTGAGCCAGTTTGTTTGCGGTTAGTAGTTTCCACTTTTTCCTTAGAGTTTTCTTTTTTACAACCTTTCATATGCATGTTCCTTTATGTAAACAAATATTCGATCTCATAAAAGAATGTTTGGTCGAAAAAGTGCCGTGGTACTAAAATGGCACCCTTGTTTACTACGGACAGAACAAAGTTTGGCTGTTCACAACCCTTGCTACTAGGGTATTAGAGTGATGTGTTTGTTCGCAAAGTTTCTGTGAATTGGACATTGTTAGTATTGGGATTCATTCAATAGTAAATGATTATGGTAAAATATTTTGTTTATAAGGAAAGTTTTTTATCTATGATCAGTACCTTTTAATTTTTAATAATAAAATTCTTGAGATTTTCTTACAAAAAATTATCATACATAAACCCACCAAACTGTTTGACGGCGGGATTGTTTATTGGGGGAAAATAACATCCAATGACTTTCCCCACGTTGAGTGAACAGGCCACTAGGGATCGCCAGAATGGCACACATTATCGTATGTTATATGCTACTGATACAATATACTCCAACTTTTCACAATTTATGTTTGATCCCATTTAAGTTTATAACCGAAAAATTACCCCGCATTTAGCAGTATTTTGCCCGAATCGAACCCGAGACTCCTTGTCATTCAACGAGAAAACTCTAACATCGAATAGGTACACTTAGGATGACTCATAAACACTTAGTGGCTTGTCCTGAATGGCCCTAAAATTAGTATGTTAAAGCAAAAATTTCGACCTTTAAGCTTTATGATATACTGATTCGGATTCATAATGACAAATCTAGAAACTACACTAAACTAGAATTTATAATTTGACACCGACTATAGACGAGAGTTATATGTAGAGGATTAGCAAAATGGCCAGTTGGTCTAGTATGATAACAGTTTAAGATTCTGACTGTAAAATGAATGGCTGAATAGTTTTAGAGTGAATAAAATAAATTATATCTGTTGTTGTAGGAAAAGTAGCCAGTTTTTTTAATACATAGCTAATAAACGGAGATCACAATAGTAATAATAGCTGTTACATAACCTATGAATACCTCATCAGCAGTCAATCTTATATAGCACTAACTTTCTGACAGCGGCTTATTTTGGGATAAAAAGTCACCCTGTCATTAAAGTCAGCTCATGACTCTGTCTGTAAACCAAATTTCAATTATCGATAATAGAAGTTTGAATGTCTGTTCAGTGTGTTTGTCTCAGTTATGGATATTTTGTTAACATTAACCTTTTAATATCTCAAAGCTTTGATAGTCGAAACTTTCGCATTTTGTTTCTTCAGTGGTACCTACCGATTCATGTTCAGTATAAAATCTTAGGTTAATGACCTCATGAAAAATAAAATGGCTACATGAAAAATGTTTATCCCATTACTATCCGATTACAGAGATACTGAGAAACATGTTGCTCGGTTTCTTTCTTATTTTTTGTTAAATACTTCTTATGTCAAGTTGTTTGACCTGTCAAGTTCTACGGGGTGTAACATGTATTACTTCTGGTCCATGCGATCAGTACAACTCTATTACTGATCGATTTAAATACATAGAGAACCAATACTAATACTTTGACTTACACTAGAAGAATTACACCGATTATCAAAACTATTAAGTCCTGTCTAGTCCATCATTTGGTAGTTTTAACTGGAAATTGTTTTCGGGAGTTTTGATTAAATTACTCATAATTTATCATGTTTTTGGTATGACTCATACTACACTTAATGGTGCTTTGTATCTGTCATCCCTTTAAGTAAATATAATATTTCTATTTCACAGCTTCAATATTATGATATGAAATTAAAATAACAAATTATGAAACTAACTGTAAAACCGTGACTTCACTTAGACCTGCCTTAGCCATTGTGTCTACCGCCTAAAGTCAAAATCAAATGTTACATGATTTATTGTAAGGTGCTTTTCCACCATAGATGTGGCTGTGCTACGTTGCTGTGGATGCAGAGGTACTTCCACCAATTATAGGATTGGCTACACTGGCGGAAAGGGACTCAGCTACCGCCTATGTCAGGTTTTATATGGACACAGGATGCGTCGGTGGATCCTGTGGGCTATAGCTGCGCATCTTCCTCGCACAGCAACATAGCTTAGTATCATCACTGGAAACGGTCACATAATTTCACAGCTTAGCTATTACATTTTCGCAGCATATATACATAGCAACAGGTACCTAGGTAGCACACCTTTTTGGTACAAAACACCATTGTTGTAGGATGAAACGGTTTTTCCAGCCATGTCAACTCATAGCTGTTTTGACGTCAAACAAATGCAAACAAACACACATTCACATTTATAATAATAGAGAGTTTGAATGTCTGTTTGTGTGTTTGTCTCAGTTATGGATATTTTGTTACGAAAACCTTTTAAATCTCAAAGCTTTATAGTCGAAACTTTCGCATTTTGTTTCTTGAGTGGTACCTACCGTTTATGGTGGGTAGTAAAATCTGAGGTTAATGACCTCATGAAAAATAAAATGGCTACATGAAAAATGTTTATTCTTAATCCTTTTAGAGATTGAAAATACATGGTGTTTGACTTTTCTTTGTTTAATACTTCTTATGTTAATTTGTTTGCTTGTCAAGTTCTATCTTTCAAACAATTGATTTTGACGAAAAATGGTTTTAGGAACCATGACGTATTTTTAATGGCCTATCCATAGACAACCATCACGGATAGGTTAGACGAAAAAAAAATTTTTGAAGAGGTGCAGTGACCGCGCGCTCTCCCCCTCTATCTCGAAAACGGTGCACCGTATAAAAAAAAGTTTAGACAAAAGTTGTAGAGAATTTTGTATTCTACAATATTGGTATGGAATACAAATACCAAAAACCCATAGGAAAAGAGATATTTCGAAAAAACCGCAAAAACATTATTTTTGGGACCTTTGACCGTGAATTTTAAGGGTTGCTTACACCCTACCATATGTAGGTTTTAAGACAAGTTTCAGGCAGTCAATATACAAGTATATACAAAATTACAGCTGGGTATCTCAAATTCCGAGGTGAAATCCTAATTTGACTGGACTAATAATACTTTGCGGCGCTCGTACGCCAAAAACTATTGATTTTATGAAAAAGTTATCAATACATAAATTGTAGGAAATTTTTTCTAGTTTAATTTTGTAGATAAATATTTTTTCGTAAAATGCGTCGGAACGGAGATATTAATAAAAAACCGTTTTTAGGCGCCATTTTTTTAATATGGCGGCGCGAGCGGCGGGTGTACGAGGTGGCAAAGTTGAAATTCGAAAAGAGCATACCCAAATCTATAAATTCACCAATTTTCAAAACTCCCGGAAAACATTCCAGGTAACCCCGTTTTTATCTACCAAATGACTGGACTAAATGGCTTTAAAAACAATTTAATGACATGTTTTCTTTTTTATATCGGTACGACCTTTTATCCCTGAAGAGGTAGACTCACCTCTGCTTACCTTCTACATTATGGCCCTGAAGTCACTACAATGTAGACCTATTTTTCACAATTTATTTTATAAGTGAGCCTATTGCAATATTCCGGGCACATTTCCAGACTCCGCACACACAGACACATTTAATCAAATGATGTACAGTTAAATAAGTAATCAAGTTATAATATCGACAACTACTCGTATGATAGACAAACGTGTAAATACAAACAACTATTACGTTTTAATTATCCGATGAATTACTACTAACACTTTGACAAGTGCGACCTAATGGACTATTTGTCAATGTGTGGTCCAAGGTTTGGGCGAAATCGGGTTACTTTACATGCTTATGAAAATAATATACAATTATTTCTTTTTTATAAACTTAATGGTCACAAATACGACAGCTAAGCAAGAAAACTAATTGAATGTTGTAAGATATTTTTGTTTTTTTTAAATAAAATACAAGCTATAGCATGTTCCCTTACAATAGCGCTATCACTTTAGGGATAAAAAAGTTAAACCTACATCGTTAACAACAAAATTAACCCAATTCTTTTAATTCCAGTCACTTTACAGTCAAAATTAACATTTCAACTTAACAATATTGCGTAAACTTTAAATCGCCAAACCATTTGGCTGAAGTGAGGAATGTAATGGCACTAAAAAGTCTGGCACAAAGCCAAATTGCGCGAGACGCAGCAAAAATGCAATTGGCGCTGTTTCACTAAAAACGGGACAAATGTTGCGTGGAATTTGGCAACTGTGTCACCAGAGAATTGGGGTCTCTTTATGTCGTCTGGTCGGTTTTTATGGATATAAGACGCATCTTTATGCGACGGATTTTAGTAATTGGGCGCCAAAAAGCTTTGGGAATGGATTGTGTGGACTTTTTGAGTGCATTTACGTATTTTAGCAAAGGAAATAGAGAAAGAGTCTATTTTAAGTGTGAAAATGCAATCTTTATATTTGTATTATTTTCTGAAAATTATTACCTATCTCACTTACATAATTATATACTTCTGCGTATTTTTCATTCTCATAAAAATATATTTTATTAACTTAATTCCAATTTTATGCTCTTCAATTAATTATAACTTTCCAACTCGCTACCGCTTATGACTTGCACCACACGACTATCACTCAAATGTTGACCGCAAACAAAATAATTTACGTGCAGCCATAAATCTGAAACAACACTTGATGTTCTCTGTGATATATCGTAGTATCATAGGTGTCGCTTTAAATGGAAATAAATGTTACAGCTGCATTCCTTAACATTTGTGAAGTTTTAAATGGGTTTTCAATTAGTAAATGACAATAATTATTCATTTAAGACGATTGTAATTATATTGAAGAAATTATTTAGTAAACGCTCAAAGCTTTATTACTATGTAGTGACATCAGAGTAGAATGTATTTAGATATTTGGGGAACAGTGAGTAAAGTTGATTAAGAAAAGGATGATCCTTCGACCACGCGAGGCAGTCATGCCTGGCGGACTTTCTGCCAAACTGTGGTTCATTGGAATTTTCTATCTATGTCTAAGTGCGTATAAAATAACTTCACATATGCGATGTAGGATTTATGACGTCCTCCGCTGATTTGCTCGTCGATCGTCTATGTGCGAGTTCAGTCGTCTGTCACTTGTCATATTATGTCGCCACGGACCGTTATTCTTCCCGCGGGTGTAGTAAGAAGTGACTAAGGTACTACTATGTATTTGATAGACACCAATCAGCAGCGTTCCCTAATAAAACAGCTAGTAATAATAAAATGTTTCTCTATACAAAACAAAATATTTTCATAAAACGCTACCTCCTATAAATTGTACCAAACACAATTTTCCGAGCGAACGAAATAATTCACGCGACGAATCTGACTGTGCTCACCGTTGCTCTAACATAATATTTATCTTTATTATATGTATGTGTTTATTTGTGTTTTTGTTCGTAAACACGGCAGTTTACTCAATGGGCTAGGAAATAAAATTGTTTTATGGATACCAATGTACAACACGCTGTATATACAAGTTTTATCATGTTTATTTGAGTATATATAAACTAAATAATATAATATTTTGGCCTGTTATTCCCTGAGGAAGTAGGCAGGGGTAAATCGATAAGAGATACTCACGTTTCGTTAGTAAGTCATAGGTAATAAGAGACGAATTTATTATCATTCACTGAGTAGCGTTTGAACAACTATATTTTTTCTATTATAAAATAATAACAATTAAACGAAGCGAGCGATTGGCCGTCTGAAATGAACTAACCAATCCACCACTCTCGTTTCGTTTTTGTTCGGGTACTGAACAAGTGAACACTATGGATACCAACATATGAAACTTTATACGTGGCTTAAGTTTTTCTAATCCCTAAGAGTGTGACGTTACATTAACACAGGCTTTCAGAGGCCGTAGACGTCTACTGTAACTTTATACTTATCACAACTTTTGTTATTTAAACCTTATCTTCTACAAATCCAACGTGTTATTACTATTACTGATAATTCCAGAACGGAGCTGCGGACTACCTGGCTGGTTGACCGGGGCTCCGGAACGAAAAGTAGGAGTAGAAACGGAGTAGTTTTTATTCAGTAAGAGTCTGACACTCCCTCTCGCCTCGCCCAAGGCAGGAGAAGTCATTGGATGATACCCCACACAAAAACAAAAGCAAAGATGCACATTACGGCAAGATCAAGTTTTCTAGACAGTATAAATATTAATTAGCAGTACATATCTTCAGTAATTCTATCTCTATATCCTACACTGAAATCATGTCCCCCAATTCCCCATAGTAAAGGCACTAAAATACAATAAAATAAAAGTAAAATAAGAAAGTTAAGAGACAACACAAGACAGTAACATCTGTTCGAGACTGTGAACATGTTAAAACAATCCTAAAGTTTTGGAACGGCGCTCGGGGACTCAACACCAACGTGTGTGTACAGTCAGCTGGTAAAACTACTGATTAGTGTAGAAAATTACATATTCTTTGTGTTTTAAATAATTTTTTGGTAGTAAAATTTTCTTTTGTCTGTGCTTAATTGGGTAGTTTCTTAGGTCAAAAATAAATTATTTTGACATTTCAATATTATAATAAAATATCCCAAAATAATCGTAGGTACTTTCATACATTAATTTGACGATATTATACTTATTTATTTAATTTTTTTAGCAAATTATGACGCCATAAGTTGCGATTTCCTACAAAATTCATAGAAAAGTAACGTTTTGTAATATTTAAATGTCAGTAGAATGTTCAATGTCGTGACTTCCTACATTACCTACAGCATTAATCTTGACTTGAATTTGGTTTTTGGATTCCTACACGAAGCTAAACATTCGTATAATAATCTGACACTCTTTATTATTATATAAAAGCTAAAGGGTTTGTTTGTTTGTTTGAACGTGCTAATCTCCGAAAGTGCTGGTCCAATTTGCATAATTATTTTTGTGTTGTATAGTCCATTTATCAAGGAAAGTCTATACTTTCCTCGATAAGTCTATGATACAGCCTAAAGCCTAATCTATGCTTTAATACATCACGCTATAATCAATAGGAGCCGAGCAGAGTGGATAAAACCGCGCTGAAGTAACTGATACTCTATAAAAAGTAAGTAGATAATAATTCTCCTTGTACCTTTGTCACATAAACACACACAGATATTTATTTTTAGCAAAATACTTGATATTTTTGTAGTGTTAACTAGTTTTTACTACTGACTGTACTTTAAAACTCAGTGGAGAGCGCACTTCGTTAAGATTCACTACGACTTAGTTGAACTTTCAATACTTACTATATATGTAGAATAGAATACATTTACATATCTTCTGCATCTTCTTGCATACACTGCAGTTGCAAGTTTTGTTCCAAACTGTTCGCAGTATAGTCGTGAGTTTGTTTTCTTCAATACTATTGAAGTTGCATTGTAAAAGCTTCTTTTTACTTCTAATCATAGTAAATCTTTTAGACTAGACTATCGTTTATACTAAAATACTCACTCATAAAACTATACGCTGAATTAAAAAAAATCGATATTTGGTTCAATGATTTAAGCATAAAGCGCAACAGACAGATATGCGGTAACTTACACATTTATAGCATTACCCAGTGAAGTATCAACAATTATTTAATTCGATACAACGTGGATACAACAATATGATGAACTACATAGATAAACGTTTCCTGCCTTTAGGCACACAGTGACCCACTTTGACTCAAGTTCAATTTACTCTAGTACCACATAGTCACATGGTACATTCATAATTACTTTGATGGCCCTTAACCGTACTACAAACCGAAAGGGTTCAAATAATAACAATAGTATAACTCTATTTGATTCGTGCTAAGCAAAACTATGAAGTTTGGTGATGGTAGAGTGGAACATATTTGTGCACCCCAAGTCTTCTCGTGGGTATTGAAGGAAACTACAAATCTGACAGAGCTCGAGCAATAATGTTCTCTGATAAATATCAATCTCATATTCATAGAGAGATCATAGCAAACCTTCTTATGTACAGCAGGCTATAGTCCAGCAGTGCATTCTCATGGGATGTTGATCTTGTTAATGAATATTAGTTAAGATTAGTATATAAAACCATTAACATAAACAATACAAACAAAATAATCTTAACAAATCAGACAACACAAGTTGACGACGGATACCAATCCAGTTCACTTCCTTTGAAGACAACCGCATGTTAAAATATCCCAATTTATTTAATCCATTATCAACCTTAATCTTTAGAAATAAAGTTAAAATTTCTATGTAAGACAATGGCACAACAACCTATACCAATCTGCCAAACCTTTTCAATGGATTATCAACCTAAGTTAAGTGTAAATAAAGTTTATAATCAAACTGGAGTATGTATACATCTACAGGCTGTTACACAAATGAATGTCATCTAAATGAATGTTTAATTAAGCCACTAGTTTAATTGGACGCTTCCCTTTCATAATCTCGGCGGTAATGTGTGATGTCTGCTTGTTCTACATTAACTCTTAATAGATCTGAGAAGGAATATGTTAATTTAAAATGGAATTAGGGAATCTATATGTCGGTCTGTTTGTTTGTTTTTGATGTGTGATTTTTGTACGAAACTGCTGGGCTGATTGTGTTGTGTAGTATTTTTAAATAGGCGGTAGTGTTGTGTTCTTAGTGCAAAAATCGCTAGGCTAAATGTGGTAAAATATTTCACAGATTGCAGTTTACCAAATTAATAACGGTAGCCAATATGTGTCCCGGACTGCGGGCTACTTAGCGAGATACCGGGGATTCGGCTTGAAAAACATGAAGTAGGAAGCGGGGTGGTTTTTAGTCAGTTAAGAGTCTGGCACTCCCTTTCACCTCACCCAAAGCGAGAGAAGTCTTTAAGTAAATGATTTTCCCCTCGAGAAAATCCAACGTGTTTTGTAAAATGTAATTGAAAAGATGAAGCTAGAAGACAATTATAGTGATAGTGATACAAATAGTTTCGAAAAAAAGGCAAAAATATGGCAACTTATTTACGTAGAACTAAAAATACTAGAAGCACTTACTTAACCCACTCTTAGCAGCAGAAACGAGGGATCCAGCCTCAATATTACCCAAAAAAAATCCAATCCAAACAATCTCATTTAGAAAACCTTCCCAAATAACCGCAATTACCAAACTAGACTTACCTTAGATGTTATCGTAAAACCAATTCTACCTAACAGTAATAGGAACCTTACAGATGCTGAATTTTTTAAACCTTCCACCATTTACAGATGACCCTTATCACTACTCTAGCGGTCGTCATGCATTTTTTATTTGTAGGTCAAGTGAACACGTGTTTTATAAGCACCACTCTATTACACATTTGGGTTATATTTTATAATAGTGTTTTTATGTAGTTGTAAGTCATTTGGATATTACATTACGGTAAGCGACCAAAGGTCCGCATCGTACGCATCGGACGGATCCGTTCAGACGGATTGACTGCGTCCGTACGATGCGGATCAGTGGAAGTGTACCTTAAAGTTACGTTTGTTTTTTACGCCTGACTGTTCGCGTTATCCTGTTCAATGTTAGTTAAACCGAAATTGTATTAAGTAATCAATCACATCTATTAATAGAGAAAAGCTCTACTAGTTTCGAGTCACAGAGGAACTCTTCATCATGAGCAGCGTGTGTTTTCTCCATTAATGTACCTACGTGAGTGAACCGTGATTTTTTTAGTTAATTTAGTATGTCTCACAATAGTTATTATACGAAACTTTATATACAAAGTTTTGGTTTTCTATAAAAAAAATATATTCATAATAATCTAGTAGGTAGATAAAATGAATATTAAATCAAGATGTAAGCTGGCTATTTTCGAAAATATATGCGATGAAGTCAAGTCTTCACCACATTCTGGGAAGATGGTTATCAAAAACACATTAACAATCTTTCCGAGAACCGAGTTCATGTACCTCATGTTAATTTTAATATCCATTCCCACGTATATTACGTAACCAACGTTCATAAAGCATCGTGACCTAATCCCCAAATCCCGAATCACCAAATCCTTAATCTCCAAAGATCCGGCTCCTTTGCCACTATCTGCAACTCCTCTGGTGTCCATAGGCGATTTGTTACCATCAGTGACTGTGTCTGTAATTGCAATAGTTGCAAAATTGTATAACATTGATTTTATAATTGCAGATTTGTCCAAATCAAACATCAAAACTTGTCAAAATCTGTAATTATGAAATCAATGTTATACAATTTTACAACTATTGTAATAATAAATTGATAAGTAATCGGCACCGCTTGTGGACGCCAAAGGAGTTGCAGGTGGTCCAAAAACATACGCATAGATGGAAAATTTTAATTACTAGATGACCCGCCAACCTAGTCTCGCCTCAAACATTGTGTTTTCACCTTCAACCACAATCAAGACCAAAATTAGCTAAATACGTACTTAGAGCCGTTTTTGCACTTTAGCGAAACTAAAGATCAGCAATTTATTTTTATATTTTAACATTCAAACATCACCCATCCCTTCCGTATCCAAAAAAACACGAATCCATCAAACGGATGACCTTGAAAAATCCAAATAAAATAAAGAGAGAACAGAAAGAACATCCAAAAACAACAAATAAAAGCCGAAAATAGACGATCGACGAGTTTCCCGATCACACTCGTAAACTTGATCGGGGGAATTTCACAAGAAATCTGAAGCAAACACAACATGAAATGCGAAATAAAACTGTTGTTTTTACAAACAAACTGTAATAGTTACATTTGGTAACGTGACATTGAACGTTACGTTTACGTTAGTGCTGTGTTTTTTTTTTCTTTTTTTGAAGGGTGAATTGAAATGTGGTTTTAGTAGTAGTCGTACTTAGCTTATTACGTATCATACATTGGGCATGATATCTAGACTAATAAATAAAATTGGAGTATCTGGTTACATATACCCAAATCACATATTTTACTTTTTTTGTCTGTCTGTCTGTTTGTTCCGGCTAATCTTTAAAACAGCTGAACCGATTTGATGGAATAGTTTTTGGCAAAAAGCTGATGTACTAAGGAGTAGTTTGAAAATCGTTTCCTTACACTAGGCTCTTTTTTCCTGTGTCATGGGTGCGTTTACAAACATACAATTTCACATGCACATGACACCTAGACCTAAAACCGAAATGAACATCATTTAAATTCAAACGAAAGTCATAATCATCACTTAAAACATTATCATGTGCCACTAACATCAAAATTAACTTCCATTATAACCTTATCCCCTAACACTTCAACCGAATCCCAATAATTCATTTCCATAGACAAAAAACAAGCAATAAAACTTTCTTCTCTATGCTTGACATTGAACTACGTAGCCTTATGACGTCATCACTGTTCCCATAGACAAGGGGGCCGACCAATGGTGTGAGATTTCAGTCAGCTATTACGAAAGAGGTTGATATACGGTCTTGTTATTGTGTGTCGATGGTGTAGAAAATGATATATTGTTTGATTAGTAAATAGAAGAAATTTTGGAAAGGAAATCATATATTTCTTTGGTAGTTTCGATAGAGGAGAAATGAAAGCTTACAAAGCAAGCATTTATTTGTAGTTGAAATAATATTTGTCTTCAAAAGAATATGTTCTAGGCACTATGTCTGAAGATTTGACCTCGTATAAAAATAAAGAAAGAAAAACCATTTATTTTACACGCTAAATAAACAAGTGACATGTATAGTTTACACAAATATTTGTAAATACAATGAGATTTTATAAAAAAATGACCCGGGTTTGCGATAAAATGGGACCAGTTCTGCAAGACAAGACAGTGCCATGCGCTGGTATTCTATATATAAATAGACATCGACTAAACAATAAACTTATTTATATTTTTATGTAACTTCATTTCAATAAGATTAATCAAGCTTAACATACAAATCTACAAGCAGAAACTCACATTTAAATTAAATAAATTCAGCGAAAACTACATTATGACAAATGCATTTACATTAAAACTATAAAATATTTCCATCCTTAGTCCAATTTAAGACCATCACAAACCGCAGAGTTAACTTGTTTTCATTCCAAACTCAAATATTTTCCATCAGAACAGACAAGAATAACCAGACTGCGGAAACCACGGAAAAATAATGGCAAGAAAAGGAAAAATACCGCATTTGTTTTGTTGGTACACATCAAGCTATGATAACCACCATAAACTGACCTTTCAATGAACGGACAGATCATATAATGTGAGACCTTGATAAACTGGTTCTGTATAACTTGATGTGTAGTGTGCATGTGTATATTCTGCGGTGGTCTATGGAGACAAACACTGGGCAGGAAGAGAGAAGTAATTCATTTGTAATGAAAACACAGTTGTAGTAATATGTTGGTATTTTTATTGTGTTTTATGGAGACTATAATTTCCGTAGACGACTTGGCTGGCGAGAATAAATGCCCTTTTCTAGTCTGGACAACTATATTCGAATTACATTTCACCACAATCAGCTGTGCAGCTAGGTTACTCTGTAACTTTTAATACGAATGTAGTTACGTGTTGGCTTGTTATTTCTTTTATTATTTTGTGGATCCGATTTCTCTGTGTGGGATCGAATCCGTTACAATTGCCTAGTCACCGCGTCAACCTTGCAGTCCATTATAATTATGTTGTGTAAAACGTATGGCTGATATAATGATAACACTTGGACAATTCCCCGTTTCTACAACTAGGTATCACAGTATCAGAAAATTATAATTAGGTACTAAACATTAGAACCAAACAAAACATCCTTAGCATCCTTAACATCCTTTAAACATCCTTATAAAGAAAATAGAATAAAAACACCACACAACGTACAAATTAACCATTGAATTCGTAAAAACACAACGTTTTCCAGTCGATCACACACAAGTACCGCTTTTCCGCGGCTGTCGAAAAAACAAATGGCTCGATTCTCGACCATGCGAGGTGTCGAATAAACAAGGCGATGCTGATTTGTTCTAGCTAGACTTTCATCCTTTTTCGGTCTCGTTTCAAATCGTTTATTGTTCATGTCGATTCGTGCTTTTCGTAGTCAAGGGTCTACAAGCTCTTTACGCTATTTTAGATCTAAGTTATTTCTTTTGGTATTCGATTTTCATTAATTGGTTGATTATCGTTTCTAAGGATCCGTGATTCTATCAAATCAGACGCTAAGTCCATATTTCGGTCACTTCCGAGCTTATTATTCTATTATAATTTAAATATACATATACAAAACATGTATGTAAAACTTAACCAATGTGACATTCACATTTCGTTAAAATATCGCAATTGCACAATAAAAAAATATATTTATATTCTCTCAATTATCTATAAAATAATTTTAGACTCTACTTGAAATATCTGAACCCAAAAACACTTAAAACATTAACAAACATAGCACTTTAATTCAAGATTATTCAATCTAGACATAATACCAAAAACAAAATGCTTTAGAATGTCACTTCTATATAAAAAAAAAATATTACAAAACAAAATAAATATGAAAACAAAAGAAAAATGGCGTCGTTCAAAAAGAAGTTTCTATTCTAGCACAATAAACGGGCTGGGCGGTAAAGGTTTTCACAATATTTTAGTTAGAAAGTGCGAAGTAAAGACAAAAGACTATCAGCTTACATTGTTGATGGTTTGACACTCTGTATCTAGCTCAGAACAAAAGCTAGACTTTTTGTTTCGCAATCCATATTTTTAATTGAATTTTTCTTCAGTTTTTGACGTTGAAATATTCAGCAATTAAGATCTTAAATTAACAGCGTAAAACAATGTTCTTTCAAACTTATTTCTGTCTCGTATAATTACCATAGGTCTTTAACAAGTTATCATAGTTCCTTGAAACACTCAGTCATAGCAATACTTTGTGAATGGAAAGACACTTGCTCAGCAGTCGAACTTACGACCACTCGACCAACGAATCAGTAAACCTATAAATTCTGTCGCTATAAAAATACTTTAATGTGACAACTCTTACATCTACACGACCGCCCTAAACGAATAAACAACATCATTCAACGACAATATTTCACATAATAAACAAAACATAACCTATAAAAATCTGACACTCAATTTGACGTTTCTTTTTTTTAAACCGCAGCCATTGCGGCCACAAAGATAACACCAGTTCAGCCTATAAACAATTATCTTAAGAACATAAGCTACCATAACAAAACGCGTATAAAAAAATAAACTGCGCAATATGGCCACGTGTCCCATACAGGCCCTTATTATGGCCCCCTTGCCCTATTTCCCCCATATCTCGATTCCCACCAATTATTATGTCACCATCTTGTCTTTTTCTTTTGAATAGGGGTCGACGTAAGACGCAGTATTTTTAATAATAGGCTATAGGTAGAAAAGCAACCAGCACATTAAGCTACACAACATTTTTTATTGGATTTTTAACTCTATCGCAAAACTGTAAGGTCGAGATTCAACTGAAGAAATTTGACGGAATGGGATACGTTAATGTGCGATGAAAGGGGAGAAATTTTGCACGTGTTCTTTGGCTGAAGAATGCGTGAATTTTAGTGTTATGGCTGGTTTATGTAGTCGTACTAAGATCTTAAGTAAATGTCGTACTTTAGCTGGGATAATGAAACTTCAGAGCTGTAAATAAGATTTATTTTATCTCTGGCACATTAAAGAGTTTTATTTTCACACCTATAAGGTTCAAGATTATTTAAATTTTTTAGCAAATCGACATTTCTTTTACAACGACTAAGTATATTTCACCTCAACAGATAAATCTATTTAAAACTATGCAAACCAACTGTATCTTTAGATTGATTTAATTTGATTTCAGCCATGATCGTCCCACTTTAAGGCAAAGGCCTCCCTACACTCCTTCCACTTCTCTCAGTATAAAGGTTTTTGTCACTTCTCTGTGCCAATCCTTGTCATAGATGTCGAGTTCGTCCCGCCATCTCCTTTTGGGCCTACCGCGACGTCTGTAGACGTTTGATATCTTTAGATACTTCCAAACAATTGGTGAAAACTGGGTCTTACATATAGTACCTACATGTGCATTGTACACTACTACCTACCACTTCAAAGACTAAATAGCATTGTGTTATTTAATGTAGACTAAACATACTCTTTCTCTAACACACATACTTAAAAACCAAGAAACAAAAATCACACATCCGCCCACTACCAAACATCAATATTTACTACAATATTTCGCTGTTCACACAATTCGATGAAAGATTTGTCTCAAGTTATATCCTTACTTATATTGCTTTCTTGTTACCTAAGTATGTATTGGATATCACATGTTATCTGGAGGCACGGCAGTGTCCCCGCCAAGTCGAGCAAAAAATGCGGCACGGCCGTACCATCCTTTTCTCGAAGCCAACTTGCGATGGCCGAGTCGATCTATTTTATTTAAAACGCAAAATAAATGTAACATTGATATGATAACCATTTTACATCATTACTTAAGACAGAAGGTCCCTTAAATTTGGCTGCACGGTTGGCGCGGTGGCTGGGCAACTGGCTACCGTGCAACGTGTAACGGGTTCGATTCCCGCACGGAGCAACTCTTTATGTGATCCACCAATTTTTATTCCGGGTCTGGGTGTAATATGTATGTGAACTTGTACATATGTTTGTAAACGCAGCCACGACACAGGAGAAAATGCTAGTATGGGGCAAAGTTTAAAAAATAGGGACTAAATAAAATAACCGACTTGGTACTACATAGATCTCACTACTTTTTACGGTAGGAAAACTGAGGTGCGAGACTTGGGGTTTTTTTACAGGATGTTTTTGATGGTATATTACTTTACCCGACACGATTGCTGAACGTGCCTCGGGGCGATACTGAAACCTCAGTCGACAATACTCGATTCTGAAGTATGAGCACTATTTGTATTTGTCGTGTACATAAAGGCTGTGGTAGCACTTTTATTGAAAGGGTTTTCTTTTTGATGTAATGTAAGTAAGAATTCGTTTACTATTATTAGGTGGTGAGTGGTGAGGAATACGATTTGGGAAATTGATGTCAACTTACTTTTTTGAATAAAAACATAATTATGATAATGTTCTGCATGTAAATTGGAATTAACCCGTCGTTTGCCGGAACGCAGATCTACACGAGACACAATGTATTTTCTATTGTTGTCTTATATACGGCATACGAGAGGTTAATGGTTTTTGTGATAAAAATCTATAACTAGCTTGAAACTTTAGGCTTTTTACTAAATAATAAATTTTAGTTTTTTTTTCGTCACGCCTTTTATCCCGAAAGGGGTAAGCAGAGGTGCACATTATAGCACGTAATGCCACTGTACAATGTACACCCACTTTAAATTTTAGCCAATAGATAGGCATAGTATAAACAATGCTTTTCATCTAACTCACGTTTACCTACTTCGGGTTGTAGATAATTGACCAAATTAATAATCCCAATAAAACATGAAACCCATCCAAACGCAACAGCGGAAGTAAATTCTAAGTTTCCATCGTTCGCCTCGACACTAAAAATCTATAAGTGGGCTAATGGTCACCTTGAAGTGGTCGGAATGCGATCATCTCTGTCCTATATTCGTGCTTCGTCCCGTCACGTCACGTTTTGACACGTCTCACCACATTAGTGACATAAATGTGACAGATGAGCTCGCTGTGTTCTGCTAAATTAAACTTAAAAGAAAGAATGGAGGATTGTGGGTCGAGTGGGAGAAATAGTGGGGAGTGTGAAATCTGGTGTCCGCATCTTTTGGGCGCTTATTCTTGAAACCAATCTCATAATTATTATTCAATATCAAAACTATACAATCCCAATCGTAGCTGTTAAAAAAGTATTCAGAGTACGGAATATAAAGTCAAACTTATACTGACACAATGGGGGCTAGTATTGCAATTCAAGAGTACGAATTTTCTCAATATCAATGTCGATCAATCAGAATTGGATTCAAAAGTAACCATTTGGTAAGAATATTGATGTTTGGAATTAGTACCTACTTACTAATAGGAAGAAATTTAAATGTGTGCTCAGTGACAATAGATAGGGACATCTGTGCTTACACCAGTTAAATACAAGCTTGATGTTGATTTTGTTCATAGATACAACTGAACCAATATTTAAAAACACAGGCTTTAAACCAAAGATTGAATCCTGATGAAGTAAGAATCAAAAATCATCAAATATTTTCTCCCGCCCTGAGTGAGGCGAAAGGGAATGTCAGACTCTTACTGAGTAAAACCACCCCGTTTCAACATAGAAAGAAAGAAAGAAAAAAAGATTGTTTATATGCACCGATTACAAAAATAATAAACATCTGGTTGGTACCATGATTCCCTCATCAACAGAAGTATTACACGTCTCAGTTTTCAAAAAATAAAGTAATACACAATTTTGCATCAAAATCCTAGAAGAAAACAGTTACATAATCTTCAAAAGAAAACATTACAGTAATAGAAAAAGCTTACAACTATTTGTGGCTTACCTATATTTTTTCTAGAATTTATTCTTACACTTTTCACAAAAGTACTAAAAACTCGTATAATAAAGTGTTTTTGTACCGAGAATACGTAATATCATGGAGTTTATGAGACCAGTCGTAGTTTTTGATGTGAATTTCAAATTACTTACTGTGTTTTTTTTGTTGAAAATGTTTTAGAAGAAAAGTGTTTGCGTTCGTTTAAAAGTCACCTTGTAGTTTTACTATGATAATATTAAGATATTACAAGGATTCTTACATAATGGTGGATTTTACTCAGTAAGAGTCTGACACTCCCTCTCGCCTCTTCCTGACGAAATAATCTAAGTCTTTTTCATGTCAAACAAAAATTTAATATATCTAAACTCATTCCCTAGTCTCTTTATAAACTATTCAATATTATGATATACTTACTATAAGGCAAACAGTTACTTACCTCGAACACAAACAGTAGATATGTATATACATATACACTGATATCAAAATCTCGGACATAAACAGATAAATAACACGGAATTCATCATAAACCCAATCTCAGCCGTCAGATAACTCCGGAGCTGCAGATAAAGTAACTGGTTACTGGGGCTCCGGCGCAAGGTTGGAGAAGACACGGGCTGGTTTTTAGTCAGTAAGAGTCTGACTTCGCCCAAGATGGGAGAAATCATTCGATGATATTACCCCCCTCAAAAAAACAAGATATCAGATAACACAAAATTTGTCACATTTAACACAAACGGACCAACAAACCAACACCATTAAATTACTCAAACCAACAAAAAGTTAGTCAACCGCAATCGATAGCAAAAAGGTCACAAAATGCCCTCATCTAATTAATCACGGGGACCAATCACTCGAACTAGAAGATAAAAGGTAGGGTCCCTGAGAAAAAGGCCCCTAAAATAGAATGTGACACCCTTTTTGTAATCATGAACCCAATTTGGTTGAACAACTGATAGTCATCTGGATTTCTGGATAGTCTGAGTTTGCAAATGACTGTACTAAGTCCTTGGTGATTGGGGACTTAGGGAGATAGTAATCAGGTTAGTGTTTTTGGTTTGGTTGGTTTTTTTAGTTGTAAGTCGAGTTTTATCTAAATGTACCATCTTCTTTACAGCTGATTATGTTATAAATCTCATGCAAATGTTAAGGGAGGTACAAATCTTATAGTAATATAGGAGTAACAACAAGGACCTGTTCTGTACAGCAACTTCAATTACGGGAGACACGTGTCGCAGCGGTACTACTAGTTTCTATGTATTTCTATGAAATGACCTCCGTAGTTAGCGATACGTCCCCGAGCGGCAAATGCCAGTGTCGCCCGACTGCGAATCAGTAATGCTGTTATATGTAATGTGTCGCGGAATGCTGCTCATGAATATGAGCCTCTAGCATGGCTTGAAATAGTCGAGTTCCTCGTCAAACAGGTACATAAGTAAGCCTATAACATAATAATTAATGCTGTTATAGTCTAAAATCATGACTTGTCGTAGCGACATGAAACGAAAACACGTCGTTAGCTGCCGCATCATATCACCCGCATTTAACTTGTACCTTTCTGAAAACTTTGAAAAATCTCAATGACCCTTTTCCAAGCCTAAAAGTCGAAGTCAAAATGATGATTTGTAATTATAATATGCTGTTAACCACATACTCAGATTTAGTAATTGGTAATCCCAAGCCGTTTTCCTACTTATTTCACATAAATACATAAGAATATCATTAAAATACACTATAAAAAGTACACAAAATACTAACCATTAACTACTAAATATAAAAATAATGTATCAAAAACCCGCTGTGTACATATGTATGTCCTCTCATTAAACTTTTTAAATGAAGTGCAAAAACACTTGTATTTGACCGAAGAAGGAACTTCAAAAGAGTTCACTTAAATTAGTTCTCTCATTGCCTGGTAAAGAACGGCTTTCAAACTGCTTTGATCTTTTATTTTATTAACTCGAGGACCTCAGTTAGGTTTGTGTTCCAAGTATTTTCACTGAAGCGGTAGACAGAGGTGTACTTTTACCTGTTGTAATTGTACTTGTGTAACATAAGTATTTTTTAATCAATTTTGTTGTAAGTCTTCAATGTCTTCAGTATTTTTCATCTTTATTTACTTGTAAAACTATATGTGAAGGCTTGTAATTAGCTATATGTTATTATTATATTTTAATATTAATTTTTGTTTGTTAGTCTGTAAACATTCGGTAAAATGAAATAAATAAATAAAATAAAGAGTGCACCTCGGGTCACCTCTAATTATATAATTATGTATATGTATATACACGTGCACTTTACCTTAGTTTACCTTATGCTACCTATATATTCCTCATATATCATGTAAGTACATATCGTATACATTAACAGTATTGAAAAACGTAGGTACTCGCCTCCTCGTACTAAAACGTACGCCCTGTGCTCTCTGCTAGTTTATTACTGAGCTCCTTTACGTCAGAGCGTGATGATTTATATGTGCCAGCGCTCTCAAGATATCATATAACATGTGGAGGATTTTTATATAATATTCTGTTGCTGTGCTGTATAGTGAGGTACTGTATATCTTGATATACAGCTCGCTAATGAGATTTTATGATTTTTCTATAATAAGTATCGTGAGACATACTAAATTAACTAAAAATCACGGTTTTGCTCACGTACATTAATGGAGAAAAGCTCTGCTAGTTTCAAGTCACAAAGGGAATCTTTATCATATTGTGTTCATATTTAAAATCAAGCTTGTAAATCTGAAGATGTAGTAAATAAATAAATAAATTTCTGACACTTTTTGTTTTCAGGACTTTCTATAGACTGAGATTCTGAACTGAGTTAACTTTTTTTAAAGAGGAAAATCATTTAAGAACTTCGCCTGCCTTGGTCGAGCGGGAGGGAGTATCAGACTCTTACTAACTAAAAAGAAACCCATTCTTCAACCCACTCCTGCTCTTCGATCGAAAATACCAACGAACAACAGTTGGGCAGAAAGCCACCAAACACGATCACCTCACCTGTTCGGAGGATCACTTAAGGAACTTTACTCACTGTTCCCTAAAGATACATAATATATTTCAGTTTATTGTCTAATCCCATTCCTATACTATGAGTAAACCTCCATATACTATACAGGAAAATTAAATCCGAAACTGTAAGTGCCGGTTTCCGGTTTATCGTTTTTATGACGTCATTTCCCGGCGGTAAGTGTACCGCCATATTGTTTTTGGTTTGTTCGTAAATAGGCGCCATTTTTGTATTACTAATTTTATTCTGAGATTAGTTTTCTAGATTACATATAAATAGTAATCAATTTGTGTGTTGTTAGGAGGGTTAGATATTGTTTTATGGTAGCTTTGTGTGAGGCTAAGTTTTATTGTTAAAGTGAACTTGAAAGATGGTTTTGATAGCAAAATTGTTTGATAAGATCATGGCATTTCGTCCTATAAAGTAAGGGTACGGTATGTTACAAGTCTTGAAAAATAGAGGTTTGCTAATAAATCGCCGGAAAAGGTGCCCATTTCATTACACATTTTAGTTACACAATTTCAGTTTCGGCATTTCTAGTAAAAAAAAAGTTATCTAGAAAATAAGATATAACAGGTAAAAAATAACAGGTATATAGGTGTTTAAATAGTAGAAAAGATAAATATAGCTACACAACATCTTAACCGTACTTAACTATAAACCTCATTCCTTGAATGAAGTTCTTTAGTTAACTACCGATGGTTACAACCACTGGTTATAAGAACCAATGGTTATAGCCGATCGGTTTCACATAAAAGGGACGGTAAACTTTTTGTATAACCGCAGACCAACATACACCAATCTGTCAAACTTTTCATTAAATTCTCGACCTTATATCGAATAACTAAAGTTGAGAATCTAATAATGATAGAAAGGATAGGTTGAACTGCTGCTGGCTAGAGTACTTGGTAATCTCTTTGATGGCTACTGGTACCGATTTGTAAAGAAACACCGTAATGTTAGCTTGGATTTAATATTAATAAAAGATGTTTTTGTAAGATTTAAGTAAGTAGTTATAAAAAAAAAAGTTTGATTAATGAAAATGTAGTGAAGTGAAAAGTTTAACTTTTTGTTGAAAATACTGTTTTCGCAAAAACTAGCTCACTAAGCTTCTTAATGATGACAAGCTATAACTTTACGCTTTTTCTTAACGACTTCACGGTTTAAAATTTCTTTTAAGATTTGAGACAGTTAATTTTTTTATGTCATGCTTAAAGAATATCGTTAAAAGTTTAAACTAAAAAAGTTATTTGTAGGTTTAAGTATAAGCTAATACTGTTATTAACTTAAGTCCTGAAAATAATGATTTGTCTGCAGACTAGGAAAATTTTATAAAAATTCCTCTATTATATTTCTTGCCCGTTCAAAAGATGAACTTAAAACAAGTTCGGCAGACGCATTTGACCACAAAACCACTCAACCCATGCTGCAGTTCTTCATTAAAAACAGAAATATATTTTAACTCTATCTTTGAAATTCTCTTTGCAATAAAATGTCCGAATAATCTCCCATTTCACTGAAATACATTCGAATAATGAAACAATAGTAAACCGCAGAGTTACTGGATCCTTTTACAATTTGCCGGTGAATTGAAGCCAGTTAATTACTTGACTATTTTCCGGCATTCCCAATTATCGGGTTTTCATTAATTAGGTTAAATTCGATACTGGTTTGGTCAGCTTTTGTATTGAGGTTTTTGTTTCTGTGATTTTATTATATTCCGAAGCTTTTACTATTCGTTTTTTAGGTCGAGAAAATAACCAATTGTCTACTTTTTTGAGGGACAGAAAATCATCAAAAAGCAGGAGTAGGAACGATGGTATTTTTCAGTCAGTAAGAGTCTAACTCCTTCCCGCGTCGCCCAGGGCGGAAGAAGTCATTGGGTGATTTTCCCCCTTAAATTAAAAAAGCCCTTTTCATTTTGGCAAATTTAGTTTCACGACACAAAATATAAAACGTAGAACTTAAGGCGGAAATTTACAATGTAGCTTAAAATTCAATTTCTAAGCAAATACCTTAAGGAACATTGAGCTTAAAATCATCTTTAAGCCCGAGGTAAGGAGACACGTATCTTTTTGCACGAACGCGAAATATCATTAGGGATTATCTATAAGTAGTTAACGTCACGAGAGAGAGAGAGAGAGAGAGAGAAAGAGAGAGACAAAAAGATTTAAACAAAAATAAATTACACCTTGAAAGCACTTGTTTTAATTAATATTATCCATGTCACCCAATTTGATTTTGAATATATCTACTAGAATAACTACTAGTAGCCTGCACGACATCGTCTTTGTAAGCCCCGGTGTCACTTGTAAATAGTCGAGCAAGCTCGAACATATACATGTTAGGTACGTAAATCCTCCGGAGCTGCGGACGGAGGACTGTTAGCGGGTTTACCGGGGCTCCGGCTCGAAAAGTATGAGTAGGAACGGGGTGGTTTTTAGTCAGTAAGAGTCTGACACTCCCTCTCGCCTCACCAAAGGCGGGAGAAGTCATTGGATGATTTTTCTCCCCTCAAAAAAAAAGTACGTAGAACCTAACTGGTCCTAATCGACACTGAGCTTTAACAACAATCGTTGAAACATAAGTTACATAACCTAGACCGCCATCTATTTACCCTATCTCAACCAGAAAAAAAGAGGAACTTAATATATTTCGTATTCAAACAAGGACGCGACGTAATACCGGGTTCCCTACACCGTCTAGTTTATACAGAATTAGGGCAGGGACTCAATACCGGGCCGCTTAGATCCGTCCTTTTATTAATATTTTAGATAAGAACTCCGTGAGTGGGGTCCCGGCATATTGGTTTTCCCGTCTGCTGGGTATTGTACGAGTAAATAACGAAGATACCTTGTGTCTAAATACTTAAATGTCAGTTAAAAGATGTATGTGAGCCTGTAATAGCTCACACAAGAGGAATGTCAGTAGAATGTCACGGGAAGATTAATTAGGGAAAGAGTTCGTCAATAAAGTATACATCAGTACGGGTTGGATGTGTTTAATTCACTTGTACAATGTACATATTTAATTAAGCCGATCCAACTAAAAATGCAAACAAACTAAAATTAACAAAAATGGCTTGTACAGGATTTATAATTTTACTCCTGCGGACGGCGAGCAAGGGTAGCTCGCCGCTCGACCAAAACCGCGCGTACAGCGCATCGTTTCTCATGTGATGGAAAGTAGCTATAGACAAAAATTATATAAAAAAATGTTCTTTCCCAAATCCGAGAATTGTAATGTCGACAAAACTTCTTCTCACTAAGCGACTATTCTTAGCGAGACATGTCTCAGGAATATGGTAATTTCATTAAAAACTTTACCAAACAACACAAATCTCATTACATTTTGTCTTTTCTTACTGGCCTGAAGATTTTTCTATTATGATAACGTTTTAGTTGTATTCATAAAAATAAATAATATGTATTTTAAAGTTATGTGCCTTTTTAACTACTTTACTCAGATAATGAGTACTGAAACTAATCCTTAATAACGATTTCGCTCCGAAAACAATTGCTAAGGTTAAGGTTAAGCAACAATTAAATGACTGAGCATGAACGATGACATGTCATTTGTTTTCCCTTTCATAGTAAAAACAGGCAACGTTGTATTGTTTTATACATACTTACTTAATGAAAACTGACAACAACGTATCACCTGTGTGAAATGTATCAATACGTCATTGTATAAAAAGTCTATACCCACTAAAGTTCGTTTTTCCAATTTGTGCTTTAGGAAATTATAATTAGTTTGATGTCAATCATGAACTGTAATATAAACCTAGTTTACGTTTAAATTTTTTATGCAACTTAATATCTTATATCATAACCTAATAGTTAGTGGATATCCATAATTAGGTTTTATTATTTCCTATTGATTCCCTGCTTCTTACCTAGTTGGGAAAGAGCCAAAAGTAAGAAAGATATAGTATATATGAAGACTAGTAAAACTAGAACAAAATACACTAAAAACATATTACGCAATCGTTCTTGACCATGAAACTTCGATACAAAAACTAAAGTTCAGGTTGCTATAAATTAACCGAGTTTTAAAACTAAAACTAAAATGCATATTGGCAGAGTTCCAGAGAAATTGCTTCGAAACAGACGGACGTAGCTCACGTAGCACGTTTTTATTACAAGACTTGGTTAGCCTCGCTGTGTTACTCGCTCATTTTCATTCAATACACGGGACCAACTTTAGATGTCCTATTTTTACTATCCTATATATCCTATACTGCTAGGCTGGCTGCGGGGGAGGCCTTTGTTCAATAGTGGACGTCTTTCGACTGATGATGATGATGATGATCATGAAACATTTGAAGTGATCTCGATGTCAGTCTGCCGAGTGGTTATGAGAATAATATCGACCAATGACGGGCGAGTGTACGATCGAGCTTACTTCGAATGTTTCAAATTGACGATTTCTCTATGAAACTTTATTTGTCAGAGCGATAGATCGTAGTCAAGAATCACATAAAAGAATAAAATTATTAAAAGTAAAGCTATGAAATATACATTTTTGATACCACTAGACAACATTTTCAATTTATAGCTGTTTTGCGAAAATTGAAGTTCAAAAAAATGACAATATATGTTTGCACAACCCTAGAAATATTCTCAACAGTCAAATAGATTAGTTGACAAAACCATCCTAGCCTATAATCCCATAGAATGTCCCACAACCGACCACTAATCCCATGGATTAGAGCGTATCAACGAAATTATGTTCCAAATAATATTGTCCGCTAATCAATGTTCGATATAAACCCTACTAATCCTAAATTATTGTACTATTATTTCAGAAATGCTAAAAATGTATCTCATAGACAAAACATAAAAGAAATAGTTTGAAAAATTAAGCCTAAAACGTATTTATTACTACGTACGCAACTGAAACGACATTTATTGCTATGCCTGTCTGTCTGTCCCTACCTACGATTAGTTCCTACATAATTACGTAAAAACTACTGAACTGATCTTAACACAAAAATAAAGGATAGGTTGGTTTTCGTAAGGGGTGTGTAAGATTCGTAACAATTAACGTTCCATTGTCTCTGCCTAGGTACCTCCATGGAAAACAGGCGTGAGGTTATGTATGTAACTATAAAGGTTGGTTTTCCCTGGAAAATCTATGACTTTGCACGCAAAGTATATTAACGGATAAAAGCTAGTTCATAGTATAAAGCCTTAAGAAACAACAGGTAATTTAACAATGACGAATCAAAAAATATGGCTGAAAATAGACCTAATCAAAAGCGGCTACCAAATAATAATGAAACACGATCATAAACTAAACAAAAGCTACTACAACGAAAATGATTATAAAAACCTTTTGTTACAAACGCAAAATATTTCGACATTCACATAAGATTTTGTTTAAACCTTAAATTGTTAAGAACAAAGCCGTTGTTTTAATGTAAAGCTCAACATGAGACAAATACCTAAAATAATAATAAAGGAAATTACAATACTCGTACCACTGTTTTGTTATCTTAATTGTACGTTGAGATGAGACACGCTGACACGAGATGTGTTAAATACAACGCCATAACCGTTGGTTTTGTCTGTTTTAATAATACGCTTTAGTAATCTGGCTATGGTTATGTCAAGGGAAATTATTGTTTCCAGAATGATTTCACATTTAACACCACAAGAATTTCATAATTGATTTATTTTTGAGGGGAGAATATTATTCAGTGGTTTCTCCCGCCTTGGGTGAAGTGAGAGGAAGTGTCAGACTGACTAAAAACCACACAGTTCCTACTCCTTCTCTTCAAGCCGGAGCCTCGTCAACACGTTAAATCATTCGTGGCTCCATACTGTCCATCAGCCCTACTGGGCCTATCTATGGTGGCCTGATGTCTCTTCGAGACACGCGTGAAACGCGACGCTCCGTACGCACGGGTCTGGTTCTACCCGAGCGGGGAAGCTACCCTTGCTTTGGCTATAGTAGCCTTTTTACAAGCAGGTTCGCAGCCTAAAAATATTAAAGGGTCAAATATATCAGAAAGTGCTACTGCCAAGTCCCTGTCAATGTATAGTTACTTCGACTCAAGTCGAGTCGAAGTAACTATACATTGGTGGTCAAGCGCATGTGACCACCATTATACATTGCACAACTTGAAAGATGATTTGCTTAAAGCCATCTTACTTATAGCAAAAGTTTCAACCATTTACCAAATCCATTTGATTCATCGTTTTACCGGAGCAGAGTTGAGTAATATCTAATGAGATATTAATGCAAACACTTTGAAACATTAAATGTTATACGGCCAGAATTCTTGGAAAACATAAATTCAATATAAAAATGGCGGAATAATATATTGAACACATTATTGGAAGAAACACTTTGTCGACAGATATAGTTTATTTCAAAACTAGCTTTTATTGGGACTTTGAGCGGCCATAAAAATGTATGTACTTTTATTAAACTTATAGTAAAGAACAATTACTTAGATATATGCTGCTCCTGCTCTTTTCCTCTCTTCTCCTTCTTTTATTTTCTGTGCTGTTCTTGCGCTGTATGTTCCCACCATGTTTGCTGTTGATAGTAGTGATATCAATTTTTTTTAAACTACAGTCCATTAGTGGGTTGTTATTAAATACCCAGATAATTTAAGACTTTGACTGCTAACAAAAATCTGTTGAATGCAAATCCTCTGTTAGCGCCGGTCATTTTTGCCCCCTATGGCGTTTAATGTTTTAAGGAAATTCTTTCTACTCGTTTTCAGGTATGGAAAAGTATGTATGTGTTGATGATATTGGCTCCGTTCCAACACTTACTATCCTTACATAGAAAACCGTTACTTTAGATTTATTTACTTATTTATCAATAAATATCAACATAAAGCATCTTTTGTAAACTACACAAGATTGATATTCGTGTTAAATCAATCGGAATGGTCGAGTAATCGATGTATCGGTCATGTTTCTATTTCGATTCTCGTATCGAATAAAGCAGCGGTGCGGAATCGATACACGTTTTATATCTGAAATAAAAATAGAATTCTTAGATATCCTTGACTTTTTGAGCTGTGCTGTTTGAAATACATTGAAGTATTTTGATTTTAATGCACGAGTGGGTTTTAAATAATGATTTAGAATAAATGATGTTCTGGTTTTCAAATATGGAAGCTTTTTGTACGTTGGTTATAGAATAATACCTACACAGATTTTGTGTTACATTTTAGTTTTAACTCCCTCTCCTAAACGAGCAGACAAATCACCTGTTAGGACTAGTTTGCTTAATGTTTAAAGTAATCGAAACGAGTGATCGTTTGACGCTCTGATTGTTTGGTTTATTCAAGCCGGCCAATCAAAGCACCGAATGCGCTTTCGTTTTATACTAAGGCTACTGAGTGGACACCCATAACATAAGAGGACTTCAATATTCCGGTGTTTACGTGATTGTATCTACTGTAGATCCTGGCTTACAGGAGTGGCAGTGGTTTGGGAAGTTGTGTTGGGCATGTCCCATAGAAAAAAAACAAAGAAAAACAGACCCCAACATAAAAGTTTAGAAGACAGTAGAAACAAAGCAACAGCTATAAAACAACATAACAATATTAACCAAATAGTATCCACATTAAACCCATAAATCCATTGGCACTCTCCACAATATCCTAAACATTTAGCCAGCCTAATCTCTCCGTGTCCACTTACCATACATTGAGTGCTAGTATGTTGTTTGGCCTGATAACTGGCGCAATTTGGACGCATCGGGTTCAGATCCCGTGCCAACCAATCACCATTCTGTGTTACGATAATGACAATGGGGCTATTTTAAAGATTAAAGAGACCGTAGTGTCTAATATGAGTATACTCTTTTAGTATTTCTCGGTATTTTGATAATTTTATTGTTTAAAATGTCATCAGCATCTATGCCGATAATAAATGTGCTTAATTATACCTTTGGCTAGTTTGAGTATCACATTATGAATTACCGATATGGGAAATCACTTTTTACCAGTTTATAAGTCCAAAGGGCGAGCCTATTAACTACTTTACACCGGGCAGCATTCTAAGCTCTATATTGCTCCTTCGGTATTAACTACACTTTGTGCCAAATTATAACCGAAGACAGCCAAATCGACAGTCAACCTTATTACAACTCACCAAAAATACCGAAAAAGTAGCCTAAATTACTCCTTAGTGCATCAGCTCTGCCAAAAAAAGTCAAAATCGATCCAAAAACAATCCAAACATTGTAAAAGACATGATTATGTTATTAGAAATATGTATTCCTAATATTTATCGTATGCACAATTGCACACTACAATTTTATTTATAAGTCTAATTACTAGTACAATACTAGAAAATAAATTCTTCCAATACTGCCTGAATAGGTGTCAACGCACCGATTACAAAATTAAATACAATTACTACAGACCCAGTTACGAGCTATGAGTCCGGAAACCTTAGAACGTGGCTCACAATGGTCTTGTTCTTTATCACATACTTTATGACTTTCTATTCATACGGTGTTCTACTGCATTGTCATCGGTTATCAGTAGAGGGCTATTAATTTATTTAAGTGTGGCCCCTATACTACGATTTTCTTCTGTGTCGTAGGTGCGTTTAGAAACATACAAATTCACATACACATCATACCAAGAGCCTTAAGGTAAATCACACATAACAAGTATGAGTCCAGCACGGCGTGGTTTCAAATTGAGGCTACCGCTAGCTGCCAGCGTGCTTACGGCGCGCCGACTGCGAGCTGCTTGCTGCTTTGCCAAAATTAAACAAACAAAACTTGCGAAATTCTGCAGATATGAAATCAATGTTGGTCAATTTTTCAATAATTACAATAATACAACAATAATAGCCGACTAAGGCCGCAGGGAACAACAATTTGTTTAGCATAGAAATCCAACCTGCTAAGCATTGTGCATCTTGATGCACAATGCTTTACGAGGATGAAAAGCGATTACCATATTTTTGCACGTCTGCAACACCAGAGCTGAATATTTTCGATCCATTCTGCATTTTGATAGGTAAAAACGATAATCCAATTTTTATCTTCAACCCAAATCAAATTTAAAAAGTGATCTGATCCACGAAATAAACCAGACTGACAGACAATAACTATTTATCATCTAACACATGTTCATTCCAAATGCAGTGACATTCACGCAATTGGATCGCCGAGGCATCGAACCCCAAAACCGCAGCGTTGCGGTCGAATCGACCCGACATGTGTCGCACCTCACTTCATGATTTCGTAACCCCTTGGAAACCGTGGAATGTGAGAAGTATACTTTTACAAGTAAAAAGAGATTATAATGTTTTGAAAAGACACATTACAAGACATAATAATTGTCCCAGAAGAGCTAATAAAAATAAAGCTTATAATGACATGTCAGGAGCCCTTTATCAGCAACAGATTTCTTATGGCTGATCAGGTGATGATTACGATGACGATTCTTCATCAGAACATACAACAGTACGGCATTCTATCAAGTACGTATGGGATGTACAAATGGTAGTTGCTGAAGTTGAAGACAAATCCTTCGACCAAAGTGTCGGTCACTTGTAACCTCTATAGCGTTTAACGTGTTAACTTTGTAATTAATTCATTTATTAGTACGCACATTATAAACTTAATAGAACAAATTGTGACAAAATAATAACATGGCAACGAGAACATTAGAAACACATTTTAAAAATGCAAGCAAGATTTTTCCTGGCTTAAACAATGTAACTGTACAAAGCAAATGAAAAATGTTACCACAACGCATGTGTACACCACAATATACAAGTCGACGGTTAAAAGGAAATATGGTATAAGCGACAAAAAATGAAATGTTCAGGAGAGCCGTTTAAACTCGTCGGTCGTCGAAAGAATACTAGGAAAATGTTTTTTTTTTTGCTAGGGTATAAACGCCAAAAATGACATCGTAGAGCCATGAGAGTAAGCGCATTCGAAAGAGCGGAAAATTTTACGTAGGATAGCATAATAAACTCATTTTTGACCAAAATATCGCTTATACCCTATTTCCTTTTAACCGTCGAAGTATAACTGAGACAAACGAAAGCAGGTTCTATTTCCCTGGAAAACCTTGGAAAAAGCTTTTTGTTGGTCACCTGAGTCGCTTTGTTAATTTATAATTTATTCCTTTTTCCTACCCTGTTAGTTATTAAAGTCGTTGTTTTTGTAGGTAGTGGCGTGTGTAAGATTAACTTGTGGATTTAACTTTTAGTTCACTGAAAAATATTTTTAATTTTAAGTACCTACCTTTAACTTTAGTTGACTTGTAGGTACAAATTCAATTGTTTCAGAATAATGGCTAAATATTATCAAAATCTAAAAACTTATTCCACGCTTTTTTTATGGAATATGCAAACGAGCAGACCGGTCACCTGATGGTAAACGATCAGCGCTGCCCGTGGACACCCGCAACACCAGAGAGGAGTCACAAGTGGGTTGCCGGCCTTTATAAGTTATCATTAATTGTTAAATGTGATCTAGGTCCAACTGCATGATAATTTCATTTTAAATTCAAATTATAGTCGTAACTATCGATAAATCATAACAATTTTTATAGTGTCTTTATGCTTTTTTAACGTTCTTCTGCATTTCTGAATTCCTAATCGTCTATCAGCTTTTTTTTAAGGTGCAGATGTTCATCCATTGACTTCTTCGGCCTTACAGGCGAGATTAAGTGTCAGACTCTTACTGACTAAAAACCACCCCGTTCCTAAGTTTCCTTTCATAGCTCTCAAATAAACTTCCCCAAGAAAATATTGAAGATTAAAAATATCGTTTTCAATACCAAGTTTTCGCTGGAACGGTCTTTTAGAAATTCTGACAATATGGTACTCAGAGGAACAAATTGCAAATGCACTCAAAAATCCACTTGGCAAGCGAATTCCAACTCTATGCCCCTAAAAATAGAAGACAGAACGTTCTAACGGAACAGCAAAAATAATTTTGTCAGGATGGTATCTTCAAATTGCTTTTACGCTTGCATTAAAGGAATTCAAACTTTATTGGCATAAAGATACGGTTGATTTGTGAAGGGTAGTTATGAGTTTGATATTGAATGGAGACCACAATTGGACGGACGTATTGAGCTGGTCTGAGGAATCAAAGCTGATGAAACTTCAAAGGATGTGTTATTGATATCAATGTGTTGAAGAGAGTATAAAGCTATTATGTACCAATGGACGCTTCATTCATCGTCACATTGCATCTATTTTGCTTTGAAAGGATGTACAGAAATGCATGCATGTTACCTCTATTTATTCTGTGGTTTATAATATACTAGCGACCTGCCCCAGCTTCGCATGGGTGCATTGGTGACATCATGCATGTATCATACACAAAAATCACTATCTGTTAAAAAAACTGCATCAAAATCCGTTGTGTAGTTTTAGAGATTTAAGCATTCAAACTATTCAAAGGGACAGAAAAAGCCACTTTGTTTTATAATATGTAGTGAAGTATCTACCATAGTCTCATTGCCTTCTTTTTATATCTAAAATGCAATAGTAAAACAACATTCATTAGTCAGTTTTTGTGCCTAACTACTGCAGACTCGATGTCTAAACATACCTATGTAAAAAAGTAAATACACAGCATTATAACAAACAGCAACGAATCTTACGTGAAATTGATTTAGTGCTCCTTCATAAAAAGATCTTGGAAAATTGATTGACCTTATCGGACAGCCGTACAAATTTTCATTCACGTATTTTCTTTTTAGATGCCTCGTTACGGCTTGTTCATTGACTGATAGTTCATTCAAGGGTACATCTGCCGCATAATCCATTCCCACGCAGAGTAAAAATATCAATTAATCATAAAGTCGTTAGAAATTAAAAAAATATCATTTTCATAAACACCGACTTTTTACCGACTTCAAAAAAAGAGAACTACTCAGTTTAGATGTCTGTTTTTTTATTTTTTCACAGATTACTCCGCCATTTGTTAATTGATTTAAATATTTTTTTTAATATAAACACATACGCAACTCAACGTCACGCCTTTTATCCCCGAAGGGGTACGCATTAGTGCTCATTACGGCACATAATGCCGCTATCCAATCCATTTATGTTATATGTCCCATGTAATAGGGGGTGAGCCTATTGCTAAATACTGGGAACATTTCCAGACTAATAATACTGAGAAATTTTCGAAAAGCTGAAAAAAGCCCAGTAATACTTTGCCCGACCCGGGAATCGAACCTGAGACCCCTTGTCCGGCAGTCGCACTTGCGACCACTCGACCAACGAGGCATTAAAAATAATACCTATAATTTTCATAAACACCGTTTTTGTACAAAATAAAAAAAAACACATCTGTTCTAAAATAACCTCTCCTTAGCGAAAATAGGGTTAACCATCACCTCTGCTTAACCCCCAAGAGAACTCCATCGTGACGTCACGTGTCGCTACGCATATTTACATTTCTGCCACGTTCATTCCCAAAAACTAGAAATAAATTCCCGTTTGAAGTTATTTTCGTTCGAATTTCGACATTGTTTTGTTTTTCGACAAAAATAGTTGTATAAATCAGTTTGTTTAATATGTCACGTTCTTCGGTAATGGTCTATGTTAAATGTAATAGTAGATATTGGCTAGTTTGTAAGATATTTATGTGTTTTTGTACTATAGCTATTGTGAGAGATATTAAAGAATGGTTCATATTTACTTACGTCTCTACTCGATGCGGAACTCGATCGCTTCTTACGATTATGGGGCCCGACATGGCTTGAAATTAGTCGAGTAAACGTGTCAAAAAACACTTTAATTACGGTTCAATCGTGATCTTTCCTTACTTTGAAACGTATCTGTTCAAATACTTCAACATTATTTTGCTGAAAAATCGTTCAGTAAGTACTTATTAGTAGTCGTTTTGAGTTTTACAGACAGACACGTTACCTATTTAATAAGATTTAAAAATATACTTAAACTCGGGCCATTAGCAATAAATCAAGCATCAAGTTACGAGAAACGAACATTAAGTACACCTATTTATATTTAACTAATATTATTGGTTGATCAAGTTACCAACATAATTTCAAAATCTTTAATTTATACTCACTAAGTCAAAGTCAAATCATTTATTCCAATTACACCATAAATACTTAGGAACTTTTGAAACGTCAACATAGAAAGACATAAAAAATACTCTGTCAGTCTGTCCGTCATTGAAGCTAGGCGCTCGTTCCAAAGCGAAAACTAGTGTTTCTACATATAACTGTGCTTTTTTAAGGAGGAATATCATCCAATGTCTTCTCCTGCCCCAGGTGAGGCGAGACGGAATGTCAGACTCTAACTGACTAAAAACCACACCGTTCCTACTCCTGCCCTTCGAGCCGGAGCCCCGGTAACCCGCTAGGTAGTCCGCAGCTCTGGTACATATAACTGTTAAAATCAAAGTTTCAAATATCAACAAACTTAGGTCTATAACCCAACGGGACATGTATGTATGTTTACACAACACATTATCAGAAACGGCTGATCCCGCTTTCGTAATCCATCTGTCATACGAATTGATTTGAAGTCACATTCTATGCCTTATACGGTGATAGTTATTTAAAGGGTCTATAAGACCTTAATTGTGTCTTTATAAGGTTTCAACTGGATTATTTATGATCAAAGAATTATGTATCTTATGTGTATGTAGGTACAGAGGTGAAATTGGTAAATGTTGGATATAGAAAAACGATTGGATTTAGAAATTATGTGACCATAATATAAAATGTCGCTAGATTTATGAAATAAGGAAATGTTATGTAAGCCCAGGATAGGTCGTTGATCTTTGAAAACTATTTCTACCTGTCTATTACAGACCTTACATTAGGTAAGACCACATTTTGTAAAATAAATGGACACGCAAAAGCTTAGAAAGCTAAACTGCGGTGTTACAAGAGCCGACTATGGGGCATGGGGCTACACATTAGCCATCAAGCCTAAAATAATACACTGATGGTCTACGAAATTGCTCTATATAGGGTGACTGGTAATTAGTGAAGGATATTAAAATAACTCAAGATTACAAACAACTTTCCTAAATAAACGTCATTTTTTGTATGTTAATTAGTTTTATTTTTATCACAATAACAAAATTAGCAAGTAAAGTTCCAATATACTTGAATATACCTACTAATTTTCCTATGTACCGCGGGCGCGAAGTACGCCCGCGCGAAATCATATTATCTTAACTGTTGTAGAAATCATTTAATTACAATCGTAAGTTCTTACTTACACATGTACATACTTAGGTAACTTAGTTACCCCATTTACAATAACAAGTTACAATCTATAATTAAAAAAGTTTCCAATTACATAATTACAACACTATTAAAACTCCCATAACGGGATCGAGTCGTGACGACCGATGTTCCGATGATCAACTCGCAATCGATACAGTTAAAGTATCGATTTACTTACAACTCGATTTTTTAATTTTTTTCCCAAATCTGTCGTGAGATGTCGCGTGATAAGGTTAATGGGTTAATAGGCATAGAAAGTCTCACGTATTGTTGAGAAATTTGTGAAAATTTGTTGAAAAAGCACGTGCTTTTTGTCAAAAGTTTATTTTGTTCGATAAATTGAAGTTTTCTCGTTGATATTTTCAATGATTGTGCGAGTAAGTTGGACATGTTGTACAATAGGAATGTAATTGAGAAAGAAACCTTGCGCTTTTTTATTTTCTCTCTATTATACACTTATCATCTCTGTATTGTAGTGAGAATTTCACTTTCAGTGCGTTTTTGTCAGTTATGATGATATTTTCACTACAATAGACCAGCAAGCATGTATCCGGAGCTGCGGACTGCCCCGGAGCTGCGGACTGCCTAGCGGGTTACCAGAGCCTGCCTAGCGGGTCCGGCTCAAAAAGCAGGAGGGGGACACGGGATGAGGTGATATACAAGGCGAAAGAGAGTCTTCTCTTGCCTCGCTCAAGACGGGACAACGGGTGATGCCCCGGCCCCTCCCCAAAAAAAAACAAAAGTAGCAAGTATTATGTACTTACAATTCTTAATACGAAAAGCCTATTAGTACTTTGACCCTTTTCTAACAGTATAACGATTATACCGCGAGAAATCTTATTCAAATAATTCAAATACGTGAACTAGAAAACTCAACCACATAGAGCACAAATACCAACATGAGTTATACGCTTTTAACAACAACAATGCGCTTACAAAACATTACAATAAAGATTTTAAACTACCATCCATCATTCACATAATTATCTTCACTCAATATTACATCAAAACCTGCCTATTAACTAACTATAAAAATAACCTTTTCTAATAGCTATTTAAGAACAAAAACACCGCTAAACACATATAGATAATTTCCCTTTAATCTAAGCAGCAATCATAAATCACTACGAAAACATATTACTTTAAATATCTAAGCGATACTTAAATACAATTCATAATCCATTGATCATTTATAACGAGCCATATTGAAGATTTTTCTAAGTGCCCCAGCAATGCACTTAAAACAATTCGATACGGTAGCTCTGTGTAACGGTCATGGCTCTGACGTATACGATTTATTCGATATTTGAAACGCTTTGTTTTGAAACGGTTTAAATGAAACTTAATCTTATTTGTTTGATGATAAGGTAGGTTTTGGCTTTAGATCGGGTAGTTCTTAATAGGGATGTCAAAACTGAGATGTAAGACTTGTTTGTACAAGGAGTTCATAGTTTAATTAAAAGTGACAGTGAACAGGAATGATTAACGGCAATTTGTTCCGTTAATATAGTCATTGTCAAAAACCCCTTTGATAACTGTATCAAGCGTAACTAATTTAATTTATACAAAATATCCAAGTTTTGGTTTTAGATTTGGTCAATTAGCTTCAAAACTGGTTAATATAAGACTCATTAAGATTGATTAGTAGCTTAAAGACACTAATGAATGTTTAAAACGGTATTTTTTTTTAGTAGTGTAAATTATCAAAAGACTTCTCCCGCCTTGGGCGAGGCGACAGTGAGTGTCAAACTCTTACTGACTAAAAACAACCCTGTTCCTACTACTGCTTTTCGAGCCGGAGCCCCGATAACCCGCTAGGTAGTATTGGATATATTCAAAATTTATTAATGTAGTAGTGTAGCACTTCCTGTAGTCTTCTATACTACTGACACAATACTATGCATAAAACCAGCAGCTAATCGCTGCACCAAAGCGCCGACAGGTCGCGTTTGTCAACAAAAAACTTTCTTTGTACAGTACAAAGAAAGTTTACGTCACAAAAAACGGGTTATTTTTATCCGCTGCGTATATTTCGGATACTGTCCGAAAGGAAAGATTCGATATATTTACGGAAAATCCAAGTTCGTTGTCATATCCTTGAAGTGCGATCACGTCCAAAATTATCTGGTAGCAAGAAAATAAATATCGTGGGGAAATCTGGATTTAAACATTGAGTCTAAAATCGCCAATCCGGCTTGAACACGTTTGTTGATCAACAGATTGATATAAATAAGTCCTTTGTCTTTGTACATCAGCGTACCTTAGTGTGAATTTACTTTACGTTTAAAGTAATCAAAACGAGAGCGTGTTCGGTGCTCTGTACCCTCAGTACGAGTTTGTTTTAACTTGAATGAAAACGAAACGAGAGCGTGTTCGGCGCTCTGATTGGCGGGCTCGAACAAACCAAGCAATCAGCGTGTCGAACGGGCTCTCGTTTCGATCTCGTTTAACTTGTACTAAGCTCTCTGATTGGTTGGTTTATTCGAGCCGGCCAATAAGAGCGCCGAACGCACGCTAATGGTACTAATATTGCACTATAATAATATATTATTTTTCTACCAACCAAAAAAACTTTTAGCATTTAGCAGTCATAAAAAGCCATATATTTTTTTAAACAAAGCTACAACGCTGACCTCATAAGAAGATAAATTAACCTTAAAATTCTAAACCGTCCATAAAGTTTTATATATTCTTAAACGCCATACTTTCTTATACTCTATTCTTTATAGAAAATATAACAAAATACTTCAGATGTTTCACGTCCATATAACATATACTAAAGCTTACATACCAGTCCCCAGAGGTATCTGCTAATGGCCTCACGACACTCGTAAAAGTCCATCTAAATATATACCTATACCCAATAATACATTTTGGTCCTTATTCTCTTTGTATTAAAGTTGAAAGTTTATTGAAGAAAGTGGATAGTTGAGGGTAGCTTGAAGTGCTGTTGGCAGTTCATTGAGCGATGCTTCATAAAGTATATGGTTTATGAGGTTTTGTTTTGCTTGTAACTGTTATGACGATAGATGAATGGAAGTAGAAAATAATTTGGGGGGAGGAATGAAAAGTAGATCAAAAGTTAAAGTTATTTAATTAAGGTAAAAAAATGTTATGAAACTAAAATGGTATTAGTACTCAAACAGCAGTCCAATGCATTTTCTACATAGATTTGATTCGAAATGAATTCAACCGGTGCTACATTTGGAACTAAATAAATGATACTAAATTATTACAATTGTGAAAGTTTGTTTGTCACTTGAATGTTTGTCCGTCAAAATTCAGCTATGCAAAAGAAAACCCATCTGCCTATCCTCTCTACCAAAACAAACGCATGTAACTTAACCCGGCTCCTTCAAAGACAAACTCAATCTCTCAACCAACCAATTCAATGTTGCCATTAAGACCGTCAAAACAATCTGGAAGATGCGCCCGCGCAACAATTACACGCAATTAAAATACATCGCGTTGCTGTCACTCTAATTACTTGTAATCTACGTTTATGATTAGGGTTGCCATACTTTTTAATATGGATGACAATTATTTCTTTATTACGGTGATAATTTTGAAGATTTTATCGGATGGGAAAGAAATTGTGTCAATCAAATGTGACAGATGTCATTTGTTTTCATTTCTAGCGGCCCGCCCAGAATTTGCCTGATAATCTGTCAAATTCTTTCAAATATTTTTGGTAGTTTATTTCATTTAGGTAGATGGAGCGTGTCGATTATGATAAATTCTCTTATAAAGAGGATGCTGGCACAATCCAACAGTGAATGATGAATACTCAATGCTTATTTAGCAGAAAGGAAGAAAGGTACTACGTAGCCGGTTTACCGGGGCTCCGGCTTGAAAAGCAGGGGTAGGAACGGGGTGGCTTTCAGTCGGTAAGAGTCAAGCACTCCCTTTCGACTCGCCTAAGGCGAGAGAAGGCATTAAATGAATTTTCCCCCCAAAAAAAAAGACAGTCAACCTGGATGAAGATTATTTCCTTCCTGCCTATCTTGCCTATCTGGAAGTCATTGGGAGAGGCCTAAGTTCAGCAGTGGACGTCTTGTGGCTGATATGATGATGATGCAACGATTTACTGTCGTTACAAATAGAAAAAAAAACAAGACAGAGAAGAATCCAATTACATTATTCAAAATACGACACAAATATTGAAATAATAAAAAGGAAAAAGAATTACTTCCCTCAGTGATGCAAATTATCACCAGACGGACGGACAATGCAAATTATAGAAAGAAAAAAATAAAATGTAGGCAACCCTATTCTCGGATATTGGTAGAGAATGCAAAGCACTGTCCGCGCTCTCAAAAGGACCATTGTTGAAATGAAATTTTGATAAAAACTTTCTTATAACAGTAACTTCCTATATCATTTGTATTGTCATGTAATGACGACGGAGTTTTATCGCTTACATGTCATACCTGTCCCCTTACTAATTATAAATACTAAAGGTTTGTGGTGCTTTTCCACCAGCGATGTGCTATTTAGCTATATTACGAAGATGTAAATAGCTAAACTGTGAAACTATGTGACCGTTTCTACTGATACTAACCTATATAGCTGTGCGAGAAAGATGAGCAGCTCGAGTATGCTATGTATTGATAATAGGAAAGCTACCCGTAACAAATATCTTTCCATATAAAAACTTAGCTGAGTCCGTTTCCATCAGTACTATCTGAACATGATCGGATTACCAAACGCATCCACGGCAACGTATACATCGGTTTATATTTTCACAGACAGACAGAGACTGAACAACAGCGTTTACTGGCAAACCTAAACCTTATAAACTGCGATTTTTAACCTACCTGCCAACTGCGAAGAATATGTATAGTAAACTTATACTGTAGACACATACATACATACACATACATATCGTCACGCCTTTAATCCCCGAAGGGGTAGGCAGAGGTGCATATTATGGCACGTAATGCCACTGTGTACACCCACTTTTCACAATTTATGTTGTAAGTCCCATGTAATAGGTGGTGAGCCTATTGCCATATACCGGGCACATTTCCAGACTCCGTGCTACTACTGAGAAATTTTCGAAAAACCGAAAAAAGCCCAGCAATACTTCGCCCGACCCGGGAATCGAACCCGAGACCCCTTGCCCGGCAGTCGCACTTGCAACCACTCGGCCAACGAGGCAGTCTTATACTGAAGAGTACTCTTATAATCAAGAAATTAAGAATGTATAAAGAGTGGCCAATAACACTTTGCTTAACCTAATCTCGTGTACTCAAGCAGTCGGTACTTCTTTCATAGTTTTATTGATATTACTACAGATAAATATTGCTTTTTACTATCGATCCAGTTTGTAATTACTTTTGGGAGCCGATCGTTTCATGTTATCGAAATAGTTTTCAATTTTGATTACTTTATATTGATTTGGAGCTGCTTTATTTGGATCACTTAATTGAAGAAATATCTATAAAAGTGTATTGAGTTTGTAATATTGAGTTCGAAATGAAATGGATTTGTGTGATGAAATTGGATGTTTGATAGAAAAATTGTTATGATTTATGTTTATAATACTTTAAACACTAGAAATATTACTAGAAAGAAATTGTGAAACAAGTGTGAACATCAAAGACAAATATTAAAAAATGTCTATCTGTCCGTCAGTCCTCTAGTAAAACTATTTGCTCGTTCCAATGTGAAGATTCCTATGGAAAAAAACGAACAAGAAACTCCATATGTTTTTGTTTTTCAATCTGGTTCACAATACAATTCTTGGTTACATTGTTTCTTTGGTTTAATTATGTGAGAACAATGCTCGCAATTGTTACAAATCAATATTATTAATTTTTAAGTAAAGTTTTAATGGATACTGCGAGATCTATGACCAGTATTCAGTAATATACTTAGTCCAACAGCAACATTAAACCATTAACTTTAAAACCCAACTCTCCAAAAATTACCAAAAACTCCCAACAATGACACAAACAAACAAAACAAAGGCGTTAATTAATTAATCCGGATACACTGTCGTTAGTCCAGTGACACAGATACACAAATACTGATCCGGTCGTGTGACCCAATTCCTGACCGGCCACCGGTCACCGTCACAACCTTCCATTGTACAGGATTACATAAAATGACCTCTTATATTGTCCTGTGCGCCTAGTACGAGTTTTTTTATTACCTACGTTACCACGTGTAGCCCTCTGATTGGTCGGTTCATTGGAGTTGGCCAATCACCGTCACAACCTTCCATTGTACAGGATTACATAAAATGACCTCTTATATTGTCCTGTGCGCCTAGTACGAATTTTGTATTACCTACGTTACCACGAATTTTTTTTTTTTTTTTTTGAGGTAGAAAATCATCCAATGACTGCTCCCGCCTTGGGTGAGGCGAGAGGGAGTGTCAGACTCTTACTGACTAAAAACCACCCTGTTCCTTCTCCTGCTTTGAGCCGGAGCCCCAGTAACCTTTTACGTTGTCCGCAGCTCAGGACCACGTGTAGCCCTCTGATTGGTCGGTTCATTGGAGTTGGCCAATCAGAGCGTTGAACGTCACGAACGTATCTATGGTACTAACGTAAAAAAAACTTGCACTAGGCTCTCTGCGATCCTGGTACACACGGTGACATATCGAGGTGATCAAACCAATTTATCATAGTCTCGCTTTGTATGATCTTTCTGCACATTCAATGGTCAGCTTATATTGGTTTTGTATAGCTTGATGTGTAATGTACTGTTAATGTTCTCATTGTGTGAAAGTGACTTAGTTTTTTGTCATTTAAGGTGTGATTTTTATGGTGGATATGATTTATGGTTGGGTTTTCGTGAGAAGGTTTATTGTGTGTAATGTGTATATTTATAATTTTCATTCATTCATTGAAATAGGGAAGTTACCGGGTAAGAAAATTAAACAACATAAGTAATGAAAATATATGATTTTATTCTATCATATATTATAATATAACAATAATTAGATAAAACGAATCAAACTTTAGGAGTGGGAGCAAAAACGTCATTTCTACGTATAAAACGTACCTGTAAGTGACGACACGCGACATTTCTTTCTATTCTATTGTAACATCAAATGATGATATTATGCAATCAATGAATTGTACGTTACTAGGTACATTCATTATTCTTATCGGATTAAGGACATCAGGATAATCGGATCAAGTGCTCGGATTAAAGATTTATTGGAGTTTTGGACACATAAAATACTCAGTACGTATTAGTACGATTAATGGAAATAAGGATTAAGAAATTGTACCTACTATATATGTGTTTTTATCTAAGGAAATAATTCCAAAACAAATATTTATTCCAACACTAAACTAAATTTTATTATAACTTTCATGAGACATACTAAATTAATTATTATGTTATCGGCTTACTCACGTAACTGTTTGACGAGGAACTCGACTACAGTCGTTGCATCGTGTGTGTGTCGTGGAATGCTGTTCATGAATCAACGTGAACGCAAACCTCTAGCATGGCTTTTTATTTATTTTTTGGCTGGAAACTATAGGTAGTCGTGTTCCTCGCCAAACAATCACGTTAGTACGCCGATAACATAATATTTAACTAAATTGAAAAGGCATAAATCGTTGAACAAGCTAAAACTCCTCGAAAGAATGTAAGAAAGATTTTTTATGATAGCAGTTCATTTGTGGGAGCCAGTAATAGCAGAAGTTGTGCCATTGGACCAATTAATTAGTCGCCGCTTTTCATAAAACGTTTTAAAACTTGGAAATTCTTTTCAGGTCATAATTATTCTTTTGAACTCCTCACAAAGACTGCAATTAGCATTAAAGTAGTAGCATGATGCTTAACTGTATTTTTTTTTGTTTTTTTACACCGTTGCCCCACACTGGGATTTTTTTGCTGTGTCGTGAGTGCGTTTACAAACATACAAGTTCACATACACAACAATCACACTCAGACCCGAAACAGCAATATGTGGGACACACAAAGAGTTACTCCGTGCGGGAATCCAACTCACTACATGTTGAGCGGCAGCCGGTTGCCCACTTCCCAGCCACTGGGCCAACCGTGCAGTCAATTTTTGACCATGAGTGACTTATTATGGGTGAGTAAATGGGTAATTTTTGAGGGGCATAACAAGAGCCGCCCAGGGACATTGCAACTTTTTTAAATTATATACGAGTATCTATTCCAGCGTTACAAAATTCCAGGCTATTACAGCAATACTACAAATTGATTTACCAACCCAAGATTTGTAACAGAAGCCTCTAAAACTTGTACAACTCAATACTTAATGTTTAAAACTCCTTACCTTGGCAAAACTGGGCTAAAATAAGACCAAAGCCGGTACAAGGTATTACCTAATGGCAAGATCAATCTTTGAAACTTCTCCAGTTCCCTTTGATGGCAAACTTTCATAATATTCCTAGAAATACTCAGATTTCTCTCTAATAGATTTTCAACCTTATCATTTGCCAATAAGGTTGGAATTTATTAAAGAGTTTAGGGTAGCTTGATGTGCTTGTAGTCAAAGTTGATAGAAAGAGGTAATATTTCTAACTTGTAACTTTTAATTACTTGGACAGCTTTGTAGGTACTAAGTGTTTTAGTAATATGATGCTATAATAGACAGGGTTCGTAAGTTTTCACATTAACAGCCCCTTATAGTTGCCTTCTGGACTATGGGCCCATTCTACATTAATCTTCTACCATCATTCGCAGTTAAAAGGTACATGTTCATCAGATAATGCTGTTACACAGTCTCTGTCAAAGTTGTAGTCCTTTATTCGATACTCTGCCATCAGCGAACATCAACAGCATTTGTGAACTGTTTTTATTATTTTTCGTTACTAATGTTCATTATTAGTTTCATATTAATTATTTAACTTTTTGATAATAATCCTATGTAACCATTTCAAAATTAATCTTTTAGGTACCTACTATAACAAAAAAGTAAAGCATCGTCAAAAAGAATTTCATTCAACCGTCAATAGAAAACACCCAATTAATTTTCCATATTCAACCCAAGCGAGACAACACTTGTAAACTATTACATAAGTCTTTTATAGCTCAAAGGCGCCATTTTTAGTTCTACATCAACTAAAAATAAATCGTCTCTAAATACACATCACAGGAATTCGAAGAATGGATTAAAACTATGTCGCATTAAGGTAAGCGTCCACAGGCCCGCATCTTTGCATCGCACGGACGGATTTTAGTTTGGTCTTGTACAGAATCTCATAACAAAAGCGTCCACTGATCCGCATCGTACGGAACTCTCATCGGCATTGCCTACAGCGATGCGTACCGATGACGTCATACGGAATGCCGATACCAAAAATTCGATTGAAATGGGATCGGCAATCCGATTGCTGATACTCGAGTCGGAATCCGAACGCTGCTATAGATGGACGCAGTCTGAAAAATTCATCCGTTTGATGCGATCCGTTCGATGCTTGCAATGCGTATGATACGGGCCTGTGGACGCTTACCTTTATACAACAAACTTATCTTTGCAGGTGGACGAAACTGGAACTAGAAATATCCCGAACAAAAGAATGACAATCATCTACTAACTAGTGACGCCCTCAACTGCACACTTAAGTTGGTAAAGTTATATTTATAGGTTATGTCGGTTTTTTTCTATAGCTTATAGTTTTGTTAGTCCCATCATTTGAATGGCGACGGAAAACGTTATGGGAACCGATAAAACTTTATTAGGACGTAATTTGTTTACAAGATAATCTTTCTCTTGATCTTTTCCTTTGGAGATTTTTGATCCGAAAAAAAAAACAAAAGGGGAGATGACAGTTATTCGGAATGTTTTTTGAAAATCCAATTGTTGTCCGAGGATTCTATCTGTCGAGGACTACAACTACTGCTAAGACAAAACCACAGAAAAAAGCTACCAAATGACTGCAGTATTAAATGATTTTCAGTTTGATTGAATTGATTGAATAGTATTTAGGTATTGATGCCTGACAGTTAATACTTAATCATTTCAATTAGGTACTATTTGTTTCTGAGTAGATTCTCTAAATTAAATTTAGATTTAAATAGTCAAAAAAGCTATCCTAGTATATTCTAGCTAGGACTACCTTCTACGACTATAGACCATATAATACTTACTTTACATGCGGTAACTCTTTATACCCACCCAAACATAAATGTGAAAGGCTAGCCACAGTTCGATAATATTGGAATGCTTCGCCTATAAAAGAAGTGAGACCTTCTAAATAAGTACCAAGTTCCTTTGTATACACAGACCTCAGTTAAAAATGATATAACAAGTTGGCAAGTTTTCACACACTTTGTTATAAACTTAGCTAAACGCAATGAGTAAAGTATATAATTTTCTATTAAAACGTTGAAGTTATAGTCATTTTTAACTGAGGTCTGTGTATGGAACTTGGTACTTATTTAGATCTCACTTCTTTTATAGGCGAAGCATTCCAATATTATCGAACTTTATGCCTTTCACATTTATGTTTTGGGTGGGATTTCATTTATTTTTGTAAGCTTATTTTCTTTTTTTCTTATTTTACTTTACTTTGACTAAATACAAACCTTCGTAACGAATTTTAGGTCGGTACGACCATTGGAAGATATAGATATTTTTTTGTTTTAGTTCCTTAGGGGTATGAATTTACACCTTCATTATTTTTAAAACCGACTCACACTTGGCCATTTTCAGATATTTTCCTTTACCTTGACCTAAAGACCTACCTCCATGCCAAATTTCAAGTCAATACGACCATTGGAAGTGGTCTAGGTTTTTTGATGAGTGAGTGAGTGAGAGTCAGTCAGTCAAGTGAGTGTATAGTAAAAATAGCGATTTTCTGACGTCAATATCTCAAGACTCTACAATAGGTACATTAATGAAATTTTGTATTTTAGATAAGTAAGTAATCTCGACAGATACTAGAAATTTCATATGCGTAGATAAAATATATCTTGAGTTATAGGTGGTCGAACTTGGCCCGAAATGGTTCGTGTAATATAACCCACGGCCGGTGTGTCGGTTTTTTTGCTCGAACTTGGCGGACACACTACCGTGTGTCTAGATAATCTTGTAGGTATACAAAGAAAATCTGAACCAAAACCACACATTTAACTAACAACCCCAAATTACTTAACCTTGCCACAAATCATTCGTTACCTTCCTTTGTAAGCAAAGAAGCTAATTAACATAATTACCGAACGTTTGAAAGATTGAACACCTTATAATTAGCTCACGTGACAACTTGAACACATAGAAAGAAGTCCTTTGTAAATATCTTTTAAGGATATTGTGACGTTACAAACAATTGATACTTACTGATCAAAGGTTTCTCATTGAAAAGTTAAAAGAACAAAAATTCCGTTCATTACGCGTCAAAGTACTCGTCCGCATCACTGTCACTGGGGAACGTTCCAAAAAGACTGGCAGCATAGCCACGTTGAACGGGAATGCTTGTTTTCTGATCGAAGAAGTAGCCAGACTTCTGGTCATGTTGTTATACTTTTAATAGTAACATAACTTACGGCCCTTCTGATGTCAAGGGACCATCATAGTCTAGGTATACCTGTAATAGCAGAGACATCACAAGAGCGTTGTTGACTACCAAAGATGCTGTTTAATTGTGGAATTATTCACGGAAAGGGTGCTCTACCAGTGAGCTTAAAATGAAAGAAATCAACTCATATTGTGGAGCCTTGGTGTACCTATTCCTCTGCTAGTTCTAGTCTGCCTATTCTTAATCTGGGCATGAAATTATTTTGTTTTTACCTACTAATCTCAAACCAACAGCTTGTAGCAATCAAATAAAATTTCGATTAACTCATCTTTCATCAAATAGGATGATATGTTTGCAAAACGAGACCAAATATATTCCTGATTGAAGCAAATAATATTTGGAGCCAATACCTAATCTGCGAGCAAATAAACCGAGTATCGATATTGAACGAATCGATTCTCGGATGAAAAACGAAAATAAACATCGATAAACATACTTTGAAAAAAGATAAATTTGTATAAAAAATAAATCGATTCAAATTGTCTGTTTGTAAAAAATGGTTTTGATAAAATTGCCATAAAGAAGTCTAAGATTAGAGAAACATTGGATAAATTATTAGTTTTTGAGGTTACTCATATAAAATACGTAGGTAATAAATACATACAGGTTCAGATCGTTACGTTTTATTATAAATATCTAATGATGTAATGGAAATAAAAGCTATTTTTCCTCAAAAGTCTCAGTTCTAGAAACCACAGAACCACCTCCTACGATCCTCATTGTTTTCTCTTCCTTCATGCTCAGAAAGCTCATGTATTTAGCCAGTCACAGATAACTATACAAGGAATAGGAACCGTTTAAGGGGTAAAAATCATCCAATGAGTGTCAGACTTACTGACTAAAAAGCACCCGGCTCCAACTCCTAATTTTTGAGCCGGGGCCCCGGTAAACCGGTTAGGTAATCCGCAGCTCCAGAAATAGGAACCTACCAATCATAATGGAGAAAATTAGGAGAAAAAAGAAAAAAAGTATTACTGATTAGCACGAATCCTTCGTATATATTTTACGTTGGTCAACATGCGAACCTACATTAAAAACGATATTTCTAGCATATTACAGGCTAAACGTTAAGTTTATTTTTGATTGATATAATCTACATTTAAAAACTGAAGAACTGTATCTTAAGGTATAATCTACAACATTTACTTGTAACAGAACAACGAGCCGCTCTATGATATGTTCTAGTGTATCATCCTTTTACCAATTAAAATGCTTTGAAAACTGAATTTTTGCCTGTATTGTACCATTAAGAACGTTACATTACACAGAAACGCTCCAGAAAATGTTGTAGTCTATCTCACCTTTAAATATAGCCATCACAATAACCATTCATGCCAGTACCAATAATTATAAATAAACTTCAAAGAATTATATTTGGTAGCGGAACTGTTGTAACAATATGCCCTACATATGTTCTACCTGCAAACAAGTGCTGATGTATAAAATGCACATGAATGCACGGAGATAGGGATTGCCGAAAATATGTTTTTGATACATCTGTTTTTATATTAGTATCCCTTTTTAACCGACTTCTCAAAATGGAGGACGTTCTCAATTCGATGAGTTTTTTTGCGTTTTGATTTTCGCTATTTTTATATGTATAAAACTAGCGAAAATCAGCAAAACTTCGAAAAATAAAGTGCACATTATGTATGTAGTAGGAAGTATCGATGTTATAATACTTTTCTTGGCTATTATAAGTTAATGCTTTTAATTTCAATTCTTGCATCTCTTCGTGTCTGCCGTCAAATAGTTAAGATACGTCTATTGTGATTTGCCAATGACATTTAAACTAAATAGAGTACCTAGTATTCATAGCCTTTGTTTTCTTTGTATTTTCTATCAGTCAAAATAAATTTCTCAGTAATAGCACTGAGTTTAGCTATATGCCCGGTATATGACAATCGGATGATTTTCTATTACAAGGGATTGACATATTAAGTAAAAGTACAATATTACATGTCATATGAATCTCTGCTTACCACTCGAAGGTTTAATAGCCATGATGTTAATTCTCGATTTACTTATAAACACAGCATAGAATAAGTCAGTAGTAATCTTAACATAAGAAAACAAACCCAACGAAAAAGTGTATTTTATTAAAAATAACTGAACCGTTGTTTATTTTCGCCTCTCGTTCTTGAAAACTTAATGCGGAGAAGACTCGATGTGGCGAAAAGGGAATTTAATACCGAGTGAAATACAAGATTTTGTTCACCGTCTTATATCTGGCCAGTAATAAATTTATTACCCAACTGTAGAGACCACAAGAGATTTAAAAAGAAAATTAGTTTCAGAACGTACTTACCTAGTTTATTTTATCTGAGATTACGAAGTTAGCTTACAAGAGGGATTTTAATCAAAATACTAGACTTTTGTTGTAAATTACTAGTCAAGTGGTCTAAGCTCCGCATTTTTATAATAACTATCATAAGACATACTAAATTAACTAAAAATCACGGTCCACTTACGTAAGTTAATGGTCTGCGCACCTGCTCATGATGAAGAGTCCCTCTTGCCTCGAAACCAGTAAAGCTCTACATTACTAATAGTCTTCTTAATCTTTTTTCAAAGAACTAGGTCTTACATTGTCTAAAATTACTCATGCAATCTAGTTCTTAGTGCAACGTAGCTTAAAACTTTTTTCCTTCTTTAACATTTTATGTTAATCAAGAGCTTATTTAAAACAAATATATAATAACGCAATGTAACTAAACAACACATGTTATTATAATAACCCATATTTGCAAATTATCTCTCTTTTTCTAATTGCAAAAAATCAGCACACGCAACGATTTTACAACGGATTTTTTAGCTTTTGTCGTACTTTAATAAATTCTTACCAAGTTAATCTTATCAATTCAAATCCCTTTAGATCTTTCATTCCAAACTCTAAACACCAAACATAACAATACTAATAATCCCACAATACTATTTAATCCTCCTTTTAAAAAAGTCAAGTCCAATACTATGTCAATTACCAACATTACAAAAAGAAACTACAGATATTTACAAAGCAACAAATTGTTAATTTTATTACTAAACTTTTTTGTTGAAATAACTGTCAACGTGTTTTAAAGACAGCGAGAATGACATCGTCAACTAATTCTAGACAAGACATAAAGTTTGGTATGCCGAATGTCTCACAGTTGTGAACAAAAATCCAGGATTAAAAAGTTTAAAACTGAGGTGAGTGTAGTATAAATATGTATAATACGGCACTTTGCATTCTGAATAATTAAATCTTAGTACATAATAAAGCAGTTAAATGGATATTAAATATCACAAAAAAGGATTTGCATTCTCTATAAATAATTAGTCATAGAACATTATGAGAAGCCAAATCATTAAGTATCACAAAAAAGTAAAAATAGTGTGTGATTAAATTAATGTAATTTCCCTTGATCGACTTGTATTATTAAAATAAAACAAAAATTTGAATACGATGGATATTGGGCCTCTTTTAGTGATTTTAGCAAATCCTATTGTATCTTCTACCATCAACTTATATGAAGTGTTCACGCGTCAGAGTATTTAAGTATTTTGTATAAAAAAAAAACAAAACATTCTATAAAAACATTTTATTAAAATAAAATTAGAAGAACAAAAACGAAAAACCAATAAAATTAAAATAAAAACATAACATTCCAAATTCAAATAAAATAAAAAAGTAAAAGAATCGCCTTCCGAATTCGAATAAAAAAGAACGTCACGTCACGTCATTTATCAGGGTTGTCATTCAAGCTAGCACTAAGACCAATTACCTTACTATCACGCACCGCGCCCTCAATAGCAAGTGATAACCCTTAACCCAACGTCACCATTTACAGACGCATCAATTGTCAAATACCTATCTATAAATACCTATAGAACGTACCGAAATATCTAATCGATAATAAACTTTATCTTAAGGTAATAAAGTTCAAGTTTAATTGTTGACATTAAAATAAATGTGCATACCAAATAGACGTTCCAATTTGTTCATGTTCAGACGATTGATTTAAATTACGTTGTGGAATTATTTTGTTATTTTAAAGCTGAGTTTTGTGGCTTTATAATGTGTTACGTATGTTGTGTTGTGGGTAAAAATAAATACCTATTACGTTTTTTATTTAGTGTTAATACGAAAAACGAAAAAGTGTTCCTATAATTTTCTATTTATGTTACAAACCAGACAAAACCAATCAGGTAACATTTTAATCTAAATCCTAGAGGTACGCGTCGTCACAAAACTAATCAGATACCATTAAAACTGAATCCTAAAGGTACGCGTCCACTGATCCGCATCGTACGCACCGCATCATTAACAATGCCTACATGCGATGCGTACTGATGACGTCATACGGAATACGTGCGATACGTGCGAAACGTACGACGCTTACCTTAATAACAACGGACGATGCTGTTTAAAAACAAGCAAGCGAATTCACTTTTAAAAGTAAAAAAAGAACAAAAACAATGTTCCGTTTCGTAAAACTACATAATAATAGCTTGCCCCAATTATATCGAAGATAGAATGCATTCATTTCGACACACGTAATCAGATGCATCAGCGCTGCATCGGAGACTGTTTATTTATTTACTCGTGCTTACTAATCAATATACAATGAATTGCTAATGATATTTTACATACACTTTAACCGACTTAGAAACATTTTAAGTGTGGGAGAGCCGTTAGAAAAATTGTGCAAGGTTCTAAGTAGAAAACACCAGAGGCGTTACAAGTGCGTTGCCGGCATTTTGGGGGTTATTGGAGAATTAGGGATTGGGAAGATTGGGAAGAGGGGAATCGGGCCTGCGGTAACCTCACTCACACAACGCAAGCGTTGTTTCACGTCGGTTTTCTGTGAGGCCGTGGTATCACACCGGTTGAGCCGGCCCATTCGTTTTAAAATAATCTACAAGACTGTCATTAAAATTAGTTATCGACATCATTAATTCATTCGAGATTATCTTTAATGTAGAGCAAATGTTAAATGTATGAAGTAATGTAGAGGAGACCTATACAACGTGTAACAAAAAGGGGGTATACATATCAAGTGCACAGTTTCTAGATAACATAACAAACGATACGGGAGTTATAAATTTTTCAATACGCGGCGCCGCGCGAATCAAAATTAGGTAGATAGGTACTAGGCGATCAGATTGACAGAAGAAATGTTTCGTAATATTAGCAAGTGATCCCTGTAGTGTTGTGACACGTTTGTATGATTTGAAATCAAGAACTATGCGATACCAAGTATTTGGTACTAATTTTTTTAAACGTATTTTAAGCTGAAACTTCATGTAGAGATTCTATTCAACCGGTATTCATCAGTGCTTCTTGATGTATATGGTCATTTTGTTACACGTTGTATAGGACTGTTACTTTACCCAATCCCAACACCTCATGCAACAACACACATTACAATTGCACAACTACACACAAATCGCATACTAAACAACATGTAAATGTCCCTCCTTACTGTCCAACTCCCCAAAGACTATAATATCGTAATAATAAACACTATTAATTAATAATATGGGCCCAAGTGTCCTCACACTCCCTTCCCATGGGAAAAGTAGTTGACATCGTTACGTGCACAGGTCCTGTGCCCTGTGCTCTGAATGAATAATACAGCCTTATGGGAGGCCTCACACGTGGGGGGTACTTAGTGACGTAACGTAGTTGTGACCGATTCAGTCAAGGGTTTGGATAAGAAGCCTTTTTTGGTAGTAAATGGGGATGGATTTGTTTAAAAAAACCGATAATTCAGAAAAATTATAAAAAAAATGTATCATGAAATGGGAAAATCATCCAATAAGATAATGATACCGCCTTGGGCGAGGTGAGAGAGAGTGTCAGTCTCTTACTGACTAAAACCACCCCGTTCGTTCTCCTGCTTTTCTAACTAGGCAGTCCACAGCTCCAGTCAATAAGTAATACAGTCAGCTAAACTAGGTATTAATAAAATCGATTAATCACGTTTTCTGAATAGCATAACAAACATATAATGTTAGACATATTACAACCAATTTAAATTGAAATTATCATGAACAATTGAAATTAAAACAAACCAACAAAGCTTTCTTTAAATGATTATACCTCCCAACAAATAAATAGGTTACATTCACAACTAGTAGTTACATCATTACAAATAATTGAATGGTAGCCATAGCAACCACGCGAACGAATTAAACATAGTATTTACATCTTCATATCAAATTGGATCATTTGTTTTATTAATTCTTAGGCTGTTTACACATTACGCGCGGCATCGCCACCGCCGCGGTGCCGCTGCACTAGCTTTCCTCCGATTTGTATGGAGCTATACATACGACGTCGCACCCGCGGTGGCAGCAAGGTACATGTATAAATGTTCCGAAGCGGCGCGGGTGTGCCGATGTGGCGTAGTGTGTAAACGGCTTTACGATGGTACTCGTAGGTAATGATATGGTATTACAGAACGCATACCAATGCAGTCACGAACATTTTATTTCTTTTAGAATTAAGTTATAAAACGTACCAGGAAATAGAACATTACACTTGATTATGCACTGTAAATAAAAGTAGACAACCGAGATTAAAGATAAAACTACTATTTATTTAAATGTTATACGTATGTAGTAGCGATTTTTTTTGAGGGGGAAACTCATCCAATGACTTTTCTCGCCTTGGGCGAGGCGAGAGGGAGTGTCAGACTCTTACTGACTAAAAACCACCCCGTTCCTTCTCCTGCCTTTCGAGCCGGAGCCCCGGTAACGTATGTAGTAGCTTAATAGTGACCACTGCTGGCAAAGGATTGTCTCTAGGGGTGTCTTCAACAGTTTTCTATCGGCAATTAAAAACTTAATAATAACAGTTAACAAATAGAGTAAACGTATTATACGTATGGTGTGGTGGATTGGAAACGGGCTGCTGCGAAATGAGTAGCGGGTTTGATTTCCGCACGTAACATATCTTTGTGTAATCCGCAAATTGTTGTTTTGGGTCTAGATGTCATGTGTATATATGTGGTAAAAGCATCCACGATACATTTGAAAATCCTAGTGTGGGACAACGTTATATAAAAAACAAACATAACAATCATAGTCTTTCAGATGATAGATCAAAATACAAAACAATAACTAGGTCAATCCAAAAACGTCGAAGTATCCAAATGGACTCTACAGGTTAACTGGCATTCAGCCGAAAATAGTCATAACTCGATATTGATTTCTTACAGATCAAAACAATATGTAGAAACCCTTCAACATTTCGTATCTTTATAATAAGTTTAAATGCCTTAAAGGCCCTTTATTTACTGCCACGACAATGTCAGACTAATCAGAAAATAATATACCCAAAAACAAAAAACATCTCCATTTAGTACGTCAACGTAAACAGCTCTTGTTAGTGTCACACGTAACTCCACCATTTTATTAGCTCACATAGCCATTCGGAGCCATTTTGTCCTATACCGTCTCTTAACACGCAAGCCTTTGAGATTAACGTCCACCATACCTTGCCCCTTTGGTCACGATGTCGGTGTCGTATCGTAAACGTATCGTTACAACCTCGTATCGTAATGATTATAAACTCCCATGCAATTTGGAATACGCTTAATGTGAAGTGTGTACACTTTTTTATATGCACGTATTGATTTGGCTTTTGTATTGCGTTAAGCTTCGTTTGCCAAAAGGCTTGACTATGATAAAGTACCATTAACAAAGTGCCAAAGACATTATTTAATAGTAGCCATTTCTCCAGATAGGTGATAGATGATTGAAATCTACATTTAATGACGAAATCTTAAATGATGCCACGAATAAGCTATAAATAAAATACAAAGCATATCGATGTTTACACTATTGCTAATAAGTTTCCTATAGTCTATCTTTAAATAAATACTTATTCTTATGTAATGTCTTAAACTAATATATCTCTGTACTTCTACTATCAACATGAACACAGAACGCACTCTCTTTCTTAAAATGGCAATATCCGTTCATTACCTTTTTGAATGACCCCAAACTTGAAACTATGCCCTGAGGCCACTACAACTCGATTTTGTACTTAATTGACTTGGAAATAACATTAAAATTCTATAGACTTATAAACAAAAATCAAATTGATTTACGATACATCGTTCTGTGTTTTATGGTGAATGAAAGTTATCATGATTTATTTATAAAAGTAAAAGAAACGATAAATAAATAAGAACCAATTAAACCTTTAGTACTTATCGATAGCTCTATAAAATTATCTTGCATAAAAGACAGTACCCTTAATACAAGTTTGCGTTACGTTGAACGAGATTGAAGCAAGAGGTAGTAACTCTGATTGGTTGGTTCATTCGCACCGGCCAATCAGACTGCCGAACGCGCTCTCGTTTCGATTTCGGTAAACGTAAAACAAACTCGTACTAAGCTCTCTGAATTATGACAGTCATAAGAGTGACACCTTTTCTTGCAATAAAAACAGTTGACTCACCGGTAACTAACAGGCGCTCGCAAATTGACAGCAGCTTCTCTGGACTGCTGCCTCCTCCTCTTATCTCCTTCGCGCCAGCTAGCGTAACTCCGCGCGAATGTGGGCAATCCACAACCGGACACATTCACAAAATCCACTGACATATCAACTGTGTCATTATAAAGCATAACATTATCAGTATCGTTAAATAAATCGATAAAATCGAAGGTGCTATTCACATTTGAGGAGTTATCTAATGTGGAATGATTTGAGGGTTGATATACTCCATTATGTTTTGGACTAGAATACACATATACTTTGTTTAGCTCCGAATCGTTTTCGGTTTTAATTCGGAGGCTTTCGTGGGTGGTGTTGTAGTGGTAGTCTTCTGCGGAGGTGTACCACGCCTCCAGCACCGCGATGTGAGAGTCCAGGTCGCGACATGTTAGTCGGAACTCGTTCTCGTGGCATTGCTGCTCTTCTACTATTTCTGGAACAAAGAAGGAGAGGTTTTAAAACTTGAACTACATGATCAGACTAATTTTCTAAAGGCTATTTTTTGTTCGTAAAATCATCTAATGACTTCTCCCGCCTTGGGTCGAGGTGAGAGCGAGTGTCAGACTCTTACTAAATAAAAACAACCCCATTCATACTCCTGTTTTTCGAGCATCGGAGTTCGGTAACCTGCTAAATAGTCCGCAGCTCTGGATTTTCTAAAGGCTAAGTTTTCTAATTAGATGAAGGTTTATTTAAGACAAAAGTGAGTGTATTAATTATCAAGTTCATTTGAAACTAATTAGTATCTAAAGGTCTTCTGTTCTCCTTAGAAGCATCATATTCATCTACTACTCTATCCCCCTTAAAACATGTAAACCCCTTCCTAAAATAGGGAAAACTATAAAAACCATAATGGACCCTTAAAATGTTCATCACGCGCCTGCTATTAATTGGGGAATTAGGCGATGTCGATATTATGGCTGGCTCTAATCAACGGCTAAAACGTGCCTAGAACGGGTGTTTTATCTTAATTGTTACTTCGGGTGTATCCTTAAAGGAAAATAGTAGATGCTTTCTTTATACCTAAAGACTGGAAACTTCTTACTGATAAATATTTCCTGAATTTACCACAAAGAGCTGATTAATATTTTTTAATTTAATGTTAGCGGGTTTCTCAAAAGCTAGTAAATATAAAACAAAACAGAAACGAAGTCATTGTACCTATACCTAACCAGTAAGTAATATTTTTAATTGATATATTATACTGAAATAAATATCAGACCATAAATAATAGAAGGGAGCTCCTGAATGCATTCTGGCTTACTCTTAATCCAATTCCGACCGATCGACATTGATATTGTAAAATTTCATCCGTACTGCGTTGATATTGCAATCAACTAAACGCCCATTGCATCGTTTTATATGCGTGGAAATTGAATGAACTATTTTAACATGCTAACTATTGATCGACGATTGGAGGTTTGTATAGTTTTGACATGGAATAATTATTAAGATTTTATTGGATTTTTTTTACAAGTGTAAGCCCCAGGTCGTTTCCAACCGATCGAAGTTGGCATTTAGTAATGGAAAGGCTTTTGACTGATTGATAAAATATGTTGATGAACTCCATATTTATAAATATTTCATCAATTTGTATAACCCACGATGAATTTAATCAGAAATCATAGACGCATGCAATCATGGATTTACAACGACTCACGGTAAATTAACAAAAATTATCAAAGCATAAAATCTACATTTAATTTTGATTATGATTAATTATTTATCGTCTTAACCCTTTGCAGGTGCATAAAATAACGCTCAACATATTACGGCATGTCTTATAAATATTCAAATATTACAATACAAACTTATTAATGCAGGCGGAGAAATATGGAACTACACAATTTGTTTGAAGAAATTTGAGTGTAAAACTTTAATGACAAAGAAACTAGCGCCATATACGATTGTAAAGTTAAATTTGTATCTTTGTAACGGTGTATAAACAGATGGCCATAGCGAGTGTATTTTTATTGGCTATCAGCGGTTTCTATGATACGTAATAGTGCTGTCATTGTTTACATTAATGCTTTTAGAGAATTTGATAGCTTTGTGATCGATCGTTATAGCTTCAGAAATGGTTATTGTATTAGTTACAATGTTTTATGAATTGATAAAATGGACACTTTAAAGGTTTAAGTATCTATCAGTTGCTGGTTATTACATCTGTGACAGTTTATGATAAAAACCAAACGCTATTTTCTTGTCAATGTCTACTATATTAGGATTTGTGAATGCTTACATGGTCAAAGGCCCGCTAAAGCTCTCAGTCAGTAATCTCATGTTTGATTACCGAGTCTTACAAAGTATATCGAAAACCGACGTGAAACAACGCTTGCGTTGTGTGATTGAGTTAGTGAGGCCTCCGGTAATTCCCCCTTACCAAACCCCGATTCCCCAACAACCTTTAAATTCTTAACCCCTCAAAAGGGCCGGCAACGCACGTGTAACGCCTCTGATGTTTCGGGTGTCCGGTGAGCGGTGATTGCTTACTACCAGGTCATCCGTCTACTCGTTTACCGGCTTACAAGATAAATAAAATCATTTCTTTTTTTAATTGCCAGCCTCACCAGATCCATCATTTCATGTTAGGCTGCCCCTTCGGCAACATAAACTATGACATAATGTAAAACGTATGCTATTTAAAATTCCCCTCCTTCTGTCTACTCTCTCCTTCTCTATCTGTTGATACTAAACCCTATATTCGTATGCTCCTTCTGTCTCCCTATACTCCCATAGGTCCACTGAACTCCACACCACAACCAAAATCTTTAGTCACACTTCACACACAAAAATAGTCGTACAGAAAAACAATAGCCACCTAAATACTGAGTCGTAAAAGTCGGCCATAATATTTTAATGTCTGATAAATATTTTACGATCGCCCCATTTCTAATACGACATCGAAATAATTTATTACCATTCTCACTAAGAACTACTCTTTGACATGTTACATGATTGTAATATCCTGTGTAGCTAACATGTTTTGTAATATTTTTTTACGGTACCGAGACATGGCCTCTAACTTCTGGTCTTTTAAAGGGACTCAGAGTCACCCAGCGAACGATGGAGAGATCTATTTGCCGAAGAACAACAGTTAGACAATGGGTTTTCAAAGTCAAATCATTTATTCCAATAAAATCGTATACTTAGGAAACGTCAAAAAAGAAAGAAATAAACAATAGTCTGTCAGTCTGTCCGTCAGTGAAGCTAGGTGCTCGTTCCAAAGTGTAGCTTCGAATGGAGAAGAACGAGAAAGAAAATCCATTCATTATTCTTTTATATATTTCCATTAAATATTTGCCACGTCGCTCGAAGAACTGATGGCCGCTGGGCCAGGGATGTGATCGAGGATTGGAAAACGTAACGTGGGCAAACCTTCCACTAGGTGGACCGACAATATCATCAGAGTTGTGGGGAGCCAGTGGATGCACGTGATGGCTTGTCGTTCTACGTGGAAGACTAGGGTGGAGGCCTAAAAGTTTTAGAGTTAGATGTAAACTTGAGCTTTATACTAACAATCAACCAACCAATTCGCAATTCAGTCTAGTCACATACCTTATGTCTACCATGTCAGAACATGTCATTAGAAACCAACATTGATTGACAAACCATTGCTAGTCCATACATCAAGCTTCTAGCTCCGTGCTTGATGTTATAAGTGGCGCTAGGCATTTGCAATGGTGTTAGGAATCCAGATATAATACTTGCTATGCAATTTTAAACTCTATGTCAAATTGCAGTTGTGTTACCGGAGGTTTATCGAAAAATTTTTGGTGTAGCTGTGTAATTACTTGCCAATACAATACATTTTAATTGCTGCGGCAAACTATTGCCCGTTTAAATTAAACTTTATGAAGGGCTAGGTAGACTACACATATTGCACAGGAACAACGGTAAAAAAAACAGTTTAATCGAGGCTCAAACATACCCAAACAACGCTGTATTATCAATACATGATTCTCACATATAATATACAATAGGTAAAGGATCAAATAATGTATCAGTGAGATTACAAAAAATTTTTTTTTTGAAAGGAGTAACGATGTAGTTTCTTGCTCGTTCTTCTCCATTTGAAGCTACACTTTGGAACGAGCACCTACCTTCACTGACGAGCAATTTAATTTGACATTTCAAAAGTGTCTAATTAAGGACTAATTGAAATAAAACCTTTGACTTTGACAATACTCAATCCCTACACAACATTTTAGCCAAAATTTCATTAAAGTACAACAAAAAAACCCAAAGGTTTTAATACAAAATGTATCAAAGAAGTAGAAGGCTCGTTCGTAAATCCTCATTGTGTCGGTCCTTGCATAATTCAACGGGCACACATTCCCTCACGCACTCCCTTTTATACAGTTAATATATGCTATACACTTATATGTGTGCTTACCCCATTTTTGGACGCCGTTTTGTAAGCAATGGACGTATATTAAGCCCTTAAATTGAGGAGTTAATCAGAATTTTAATTCTTTCCTAGTCGTTATGTTTGAAAGAACACACACAGACATAAATGTAATAAAAAAGGACTATGAACTTCGTTTGGGTATGAGCTTTAATTTTTAGAACGTCACGCCTTTTATCCCCGACGGGGTAGGCAGAGGTGCACCTGCACATTACGGCACTTAATACCACTGTACAATGTACAATATACACCCACTTTTCACTATTCGTAGTATAATATTAGTGGGTCATGTAATAGCCTATTATTACCATATACTGGATATTATTCCAGACTCCGTGCTAATACTAATGAATTTTCGAAAATCCGATAAAGCCCAGTAATACTCTGCCCGACCCGGGAATCAAACCCTTGTCCAGCAGTGGAACTTACGACCACTCGACCAAAGAGGCAGTGTTTAATTTTGAGATTAATAAAAATAGGTTGTGTAAAGAATAACTCTAGATTATGTGTATGTGCCTTTACACAAAAGCAGATAGTTTAACAAACAGATTTGTAATCGTAGTTAAAAGTTTCAGATTTATCAGAAAGCTCTGCTGCTCTGTCAAATGTATAGTCCCTTTGTCCCTCAGTTGAATCTTATGACTCCCACGAGACGAAGAGGGGTTATAAAAAATGTATTTTACTCTACCTACCACACAGTCAAAGCTTTCCTTGCTAAGCATAACACCTCATTTTTGCGTAAACGGGTACCTAAACAAAACAGTAGCTACCACGTCCTTGATTACAAAATTTCGCAAATCCAACAGATTGCCAGCGTACGAAACTAATGCAATCTAACCGTGCAGAACAAGTGCGCACTGCATCATCCAACCCTCATTCCCCCTCCCTTTCACACATGCTAATTTCCATATACTCATCCCATTCGCACAATACACCCCATCGCGTTAGAACTCGGATCAACCGTTGCCATGACAACGAGCCAAAACAACTCATGTTACTAAAACACCAGTCACAATTGAACTGTCAAACGTTCTAAATTACAAATTAACAGAGTTCAAGATAAAATGGTCGTCCATCAATCCTGATTATTGCAAATGAAACTTTAACTAGATGAAATTAAAGTGGAATTTAAATTAATCACGTGTTGGAGGTGTGATGGACGGCGTTTTCCGTTTTTGGGGAGGTTGGAGACGCTATATTACTGTTTGTAGAAAGGGGAGTAGGCAGCAACTGAATTTTGGGACCCTCAGACCCTCTGAGGTAATTGCTACTATCACTAGGGAGATGTAAACTGTTCCGAGTAACAAATTAATAAAATAACATTTACTCTTTTGATTGCAACTCTCAGTTGTATTTAAATAGACTAGTGGTCGCCTAGTGGTTGAAATTCAACCATATACGATTTAATTTACAATACCACTTAACATACGTTCAAGGATAATTTTTATTAAACTCAAACTCAAACAAACTCTTTTATAAAACTCTATTCATATGAGACGTCAATATCATCGCAATGTCTATCGATTTTGACGTTTTGTCAAATACGATCAGATACTATGCATGTGTGTGTAATGTTTTATTTATTGATTTAATGTACTTTATAAGCATTATTTTTGAAAAATATTAGCGTTCTCCACTTCTCCTACACATAAACTATAAGTGTACCAAATTTTATGCTCCTACGTCCGCGCAATTTTCGTAAAAAGCGGTCCAAAGTTTTTGCATCACGTATTATTTAAATAGAGTTTAGATTGGTACACAGGATTCAAAGATAAGAAATTTTAAAATCAAGAAAAAACAATATTTGAAAAAGTGGACCACCGACCAACGAAAATAGATTTTTAAAGTCGCTTAAAAACTTTTTTAAAATACATCTTAAGTGTCAGTGTTTTACATCTTGTTTACAGTGGAGCTTATAGCCGAGAAACTGCGAAAATAAAATCAAAATAAACCAAATAATAAACGGTTCAACTTTCTGATACTTCCGAAACATCAACAGATAAATAGTCTGTCAGTCTATCCGTCAGTGAAACTAGATTGTACCTTCGAATGCAGAATTACGAGCAAGAAATACTCCATTGCATCCATTACTACATCATCACAAACGCTTAATTTTTTCTCCAAACAATACCAGAAAAAAAAAAAGAAAACCCACCACTTTCCAAATCACGCAATCACAAACACATACACACATGTATTGGCCAATAAAACCTGCTTTCTACACCCTGTACCACTCAGAGAACAATACAAGTCAAAGCAGGGTTCTTACAACGTCGAAAATTTGAAGGGATGCTTAAAGAAATCAATTCAGTGTACTGCAAATACTTTCGTAAGGGTGCAACCCTATACTGGGATCGCAGGGGTGGTGAATTCGGGTGCAGCGCGTGTCCATTGTTTCACGCAAGACGTTGTCTCATTGTTGTGGTGATGCTTTCATGGTTTTGAATACGTTTTATAGCAGGTTTTTGTCTTTATTCATGTCTGGTTTCTGGTTTAGGAGGGTGTGGAATAAGATAAAAGATCGCAAATTAAAAGTAAATGCAAAGACATTACATCAAACAAGTCTTCAAAACTATAGGTAATAAAATCTAAGTGGTTTAAATTAATTTATAAATAACGTAAAGGTTGTCTGGAAGAAATCGCCGTGTGTGATCAGACCGCCCATTATACTTTAATTACTATTAACTACAATGTAAATGTGTTTTATGTAGGTGCAATAAAGTATAAATAGATAAATAACGTAACACAACTTTAGTTGACAGTCCCAAAATGGTAGGTGTACAACATGCACATGTTAACAATATAAATACGCTTCAAAATACTAATTGGCCGAATACTAACTAAACTATACTTCTGCCTAACTTCTGGCAATTAACAAATTGAGGATATATTTCTAAAATCATCAACTAATTTAAGTGTGGCAGAGCCAAGCTTCGGCACGAATGTGCCGGCTCGACCGGAGTTATCACTCCGGTTCTATGAGGAACCTCACAGAAAACCAACGTGAAACCACGCTTACGTTATGATTTATCAATCTTCTCATTCCCCCATCACCCAACAACCCTTAAATTCCAAATCCCCAAAAGGCCGGCAACGCACTTGTAACGCCTCTGGTGTTTCGGGTGTCAACGGGCGGCGGCGATTGCTTACCATCAGGCGATCCTTCAGCTCGTTCACCGGCTTATACCATAAAAAATGTCTCTTTTTAACCTTACTATTTTTATAACTAACTAACATCAATTATAATTTTACGCCTCAGCTCTCTTTCAACACTAAATTAACCGCGGGACGCTTGGTTTACACTCGGTAATAAAATTTAAATATCTCACAGTTTAATCTAGCCAGCTTTAGTTTAAATATTCTGAATATCATTGCTTTAAATCCTGGACGGAATCCCTAGCTTATATCTGAATGCCTTAGACCAGCTTTACTTGAAATACGATGAGAATTTCTAAACCAGGTTTGTCAAATTGGTATGGGAAATGTGATCTAAGTAGGCCAAGATTGAGATTTTTAGTCTCGAATAAAATGAATTTCGGATTCTGCACTTACCACCAGAGATGTGCTATGCTACGTCGCTGTGGATGCGTTTGGCTTCCTCCCATTTTATTCATTGGTACATATAGCTTAGCACCGGTGGAAACGGACTCAGCTAAGCTGAATTCTGGATTTTTATATGGCAAAGTGCGTGCTATGGATGTCGATACATTGCATACTCGAGCTGCGCATCTTACTCGCACAGCTACACAGCTTAGTATCAGTGGAAACGGTCACAAAGTTTTACAGCTTCGCAATAGCTAATGACATTTTCATATCAAAGCACACCCTTCTAGGGTGAAACTATACTAGTAAACAATCTAAAGCTGAAATCATTGGTTAACATTGTAGAAACTAGAAACCATTATATTAAAGTAATCCTTTGTCCACAGACGAAGTTTGTGAACAATGTCATATAGTGTCGTGTCGTGTCGTAAGCAACAATGTAAACTAACAGCTGAGAATGACCCACTTGTCGTGAACTTCCCGATAAACACGAACGTCGGAATTGAAATTGCTCGTTCTTTAGGTTTTTTTTCTATAAGAAAATTCTTTACGTCAACTTTTTTTATGCTGTTGCACTTTGGCGCAGAAGTTTTGCATTTATATTTACTTTCATACGCTTGCATTAGTTGTGTTATATATTTATCGTACCTATATGAAATGCTAGTAGTTCATAATGTGAACAACTCAATTTGACTATCATTAAATACTTAAATCGCCTACATTTTACGATGTATTTCATTGAAACCAACAAAATATTATGGTATAAGAAAGCGAAGTACGCAAAAATGTTTTTTCTCTAGCTGTGGTAGGCCACAGCTTGTCAAAAGTACTGATTCTGATGTCAGAATGTAGGCATTGGCGAATATATTTCGAGAACTCATCTGTTTAAAATCTCACAACTAGTCAACTAGATACTTATGTATTTGTTGAATCACGATTGAAGGTCACAAAAGTTAATAGCAGACACACTTTCCAACTAAAAATTAAGTGATGTGCTACGTTCCGATTAATCGAGTGGGAATCGGGTAAACTATTAATCATCGGCACCCTAAAATCGGTAGCTAATGGCGATATCAAGGTGTGAACATCACCGTAACGGTGTAACAGCTATTCTGCAACTAAATGATTGATTGAGTTGTCATGTCAACGTATTTGTAAAGAAAATGTCGTTAGATTTCTTTATTGGTTCCTACATTTATTGTAGGAAAAAATGCCTAAAGATATTACGCATTTTTTGTATATTATAGACTCTAGATAATAAATGAATAGAATCAGGCGTTACTTTACGGAAATCTATGTTACACTAACAATACAATAGATTTTTAGTTTTCATTTCGCTTATAGCCACTATATCGCTTATATCATCGCTTATAGTGGCTTTAAGCGAAATGAAAAATAAAATCTATTGTATAGTCTACATAATAAGTATAAATATTTAGCTTTTCACATTATAGGTAGTAAAAATATATTCATCAATATCGTTCTAAAAATTGTATTATGGATTAAATTGCAATAATTACTAGGTAACCAAACACCAAGAACGTGCCAAACAAAATCAGAGGCCATACAATCGAATGCAGATTAAAATTATTGTTATTTACAGTTCTACACAAATAGAGCTGCATAGATGAATAGTCAAATGTTTGTGGGACGTCATCAATGAGCTCGTACGGTTCTATTCAACCAACACAATGGAAGTTACTCCCTACGGATATCGATTCCCGAATAGTTCAGAATCGAGACATAAAAAAAATATAACCCCTCGACGGATTAATGGCGGCATGTCATAATTGTCTATGAAATAATCATCTGCGCGAAATTCGAAATATGAAATTAGGACAGGGAACGCTTCTGTGGGGTTGCCAGCTATTTGTCAGACGCGTCGTCGCCTATTCGAATTTCAAATCCTCAGTGACTTGCTATTTTTTTAATTTGGATTTTTATTTGTTAGTTTGGGTGGGTCATAAATCATTTGTAGCGTTATGACTTAAATACTTTTTAATTTATATTAATTACTGAGAGAGATTCTTCGTCTTGTCTTCCACGTTGTTATTATCTGCCTCGTCATAGTAGAAACATAGGCACAAGTGCCACCGTGGAGCAATCTAAGTATCCCAAATTTTAGCTAAAGATTTTCTGGCTTTTTAGGTATTATAAAGTAGCTAGTATTGCTGGGCTTTTTTCGGTTTCTCGAAAATTTCTCATTTCTCTTTCTGTGCCTAAATTAGGCACTTTTGAAACGTCAAATTGAATTGTCCGTCAGTCTGTCTGTCAGTGAAACTAGGTGACAAAAAATGTTTGGCGAAGTTTGCTGGGTCCGAGCTAGTTATTAATAATAAATAATATTCGATATTGAACAGTTACTATACGGTCCACAAAAGCTAACTTTAACACAAGTAGAGACTTGTAAAGGCCATTTTATTATACAATCGTTGCGTGCTTAACTTGCTTAGGTGTGGCAGTTCGCGAAACTCAGTCACGAAATCAGACCTAATGCTAATGACATCGATTATCGATAGAATACGAGTACATATACCTACATATATATTTTAAATATCGACAGGATACATATATTATGTTACATCGATCTGGTCAATTGAATTTCTACTTTGATAAGTAAGTAGAAATCGTCTTTTTCGTGTTCAAAATAGACACAGTGGCTTTATGAATTAAGGAAAAATGCAGCCTATAGCGTTCCCTTGCCTGCGAACTATTTCCAGACACAAAAATACACCATTGTGAACTAGTGAAGTACATAATTGAACGATACACAATTACAATTTCGCATTTATAAAAAATACTCAGTTTCTGCCAACGGCTTTGCTGGCGTTCCCGAGGGATAAAAATTATCCTATCACCCAAGTCAGCTCTTACCGTCTGTATACCAAATCTTATCAATATCCGTTCAATAGTTATAGCGTGATTGACGGACATCTATACATATAATAAAATCGTAGAAAAGTGCTGTCTGTACATTGAAAATAAAAATAAAAAAAATAGCAGGGGTTATTGTTATGTCGATGTCGAACCCAAATATGTAATTAACTTTTTTTTTGTCTGTTTGTCTGTTTGTCTGTTTGTCTGTTTGTCTGTTTGTCTGTTTGTCTGTTTGTCTGTTCGTCTGTGCGCGCTAATCTCAGAAACGGCTGATCCGAGTTGGATGCGGTTTTCACGAATATATTGTGAGATGCTTAAATTTACATTTAGTGTTTGTTTCATTTCAATCGGTTCATAAATAAAAAAGTTATGTCAAATTAAAGAATCACGTCGAACATTCTATGCTTATACCATTAATCTCCGCAACTATTTGACGGATTTGGTTGAAATTTGGTACAGATATAGTTTAGAACCTTAGAAAGGACATAGATATATTTTTATTTCAAAATAAAATAAAATAAAATAAAATAAAATAAAATAAAATAAAATAAAAATAAAATAAAAATAAAAATAAAATAAAAATAAAATAAAAATAAAATAAAAATAAAAATAAAAATAAAAATAAAAATAAAATAAAAATAAAATAAAAATAAAATAAAAATAAAATAAAAATAAAATAAAAATAAAATAAAAATAAAATAAAATAAAATAAAAATAAAATAAAATAAAATAAAATAAAATAAAATAAAATAAAATAAAATAAAATAAAATAAAATAAAATAAAATAAAAATAAAATAAAAATAAAATAAAAATAAAATAAAAATAAAATAAAAATAAAATAAAAATAAAATAAAAATAAAATAAAAATAAAATAAAAATAAAATAAAAATAAAAATAAAATAAAAATAAAATAAAAATAAAATAAAATAAAAATAAAATAAAAATAAAATAAAAATAAAATAAAAATAAAATAAAAATAAAATAAAAATAAAATAAAAATAAAATAAAAATAAAAAAAATAAAATAAAAAATAAATTTATTCCGGACATACAGCGCCATCTATTGTTCAATTTCGTACTTATAGTACGGAATTGAACAATGTCGGGCTGTTCCTATACTCCGTAGATAGTATGGCGTTGATCGCGCAATGGTGTAATTACAATTGTTCAGTTCATGTTATTGTTTTAATTTATTGGAAATTTGTTTTTACAAAATAGTAAAAAGCAATGAAAAATATAACATAATACAACTTTTAGTACAAAGAAAACGCTCTAACGGAGTATAGATAATTCTATGTCGATCGTTACACGACTTCGGTTCATGTTATTGTTTTAATTCATCGAAAAAAGTTAACAAATAGTAAAAAGGTATGAAAAAAATTATATCAATATAATTAAACTTTTAGTACAAAGAAAATGCCCGAACGGAGTATAAATAAATAATCCAAGTTGTCTTTATCCTCGATAGATGGCGTTGGGATCGAAATAGATTGCGCTATGGTTTTGTTACAATTATTTGGTTGGGTATCGGCCGAGCGCTTCGGTACTATCGTAGAAAATGTGTATTATCAGTCGTATGATTATTTGTCTGTAGTGGTCCTGCTGTTTCGTATATTCTAAATTGGTTTCGTTGATTTGTCAATTAATAAGTTTATTTGTTGGGTTTTCCTGGTTTTCTGGTTTAACTTTTTAACGTAGGTTTAGTTTGATATCGATTATTAGTAGTTACTGTAGTTAGTTTTTTTTAATAAAATTGTAAGTCTAATTTATAAATTAATTAGATTAGATTTAAGTCGTTTCTTTTAAATTATTTAGTTTAAGCTTGGTTATTATAGCATAAAGGATAGGTTTCTTTTTTAATTGTTATAAATTCGTAATTCGTAGCTTTCTTTAGTTTTAAGTTAGTTTAAGTCCGTTTTTAAACTATTTTTTCAATGCCCTAAGTGAGTATACATCTATTAAAATTGCAGAGCTCATTATGTTGATTTTTGAAGAGTTCCCTGGAATATCTTCCACATCTCATTTTTGAAGAGATCCCGCGAGATCGGGAACTCATCATCATCATCATCAGCCTATAGCTATGGGAACTATGTGGTTAAAACCAAAAATTTGCCGGAAGTCACTATTCCACGCGAACGAAGTCGCGGGCAAAAGCTAGTATATAATATGAGTGTGATTCATAACTTATAATTAGTAAACTGTTCTTCAATTATAACCAACATTTTGGCTCTAAAACAACGTATGTATCGTAGCCAAAACTAAAACCAACAAGTTATATACACTATGCAGTCACTATACTACAGAAATGTGACATTAATTGCGGTTTGCGGTAAGCAGGAAGCTATATTTGTGACGAAATTTTCTGGACCACTACACAAGTAACTACATACATGACCCAATTATTGATCATTTGATAAATAGATTGTATATTTTTAATCCAGGTAACATAGATACCTATGTATGTACGTATTTAAGCCACACTTTATTTTAAACTAGCGACCCGCCCCAGCTTCGCAATGGGTGCTTATATTATAAAACATAATATAACCTTCCTCTTGAATAACTCTATCTATTAAAAAAACCGCATCAAAATCCGTTGCGTAGTTTTAAAGATGTAAGCATACAAAGAGAAATAGGGACAGTAAAAGCGACTTTGTTTTACACTATGTAGTGATAGTCAAAAGAAAATCAAAAAATCTAGAACCGATACCACATTCACTACATTACACACAACAAAAACAACTTCTGAAGGGGGTAAAAGTAACTTTTACCCCACCCGTTACCCTATGACCCCAAAGCTCGCTACTTTCGCGAAGCTAATTTCTCTCGCGTAGCAGCGAGGCGATCCATTATTCGTGAACCAACATGTGCATAAATTAAAGGATAATATTTCCTACCATCCACTGGGGTTGTATTATCTTAATAAATATAGAGATTGGAATAAAAAGGGGTGATGGCTTATTTAAGATAAAAATTGCAAGCTCTTAATTGTTTAATTTCTGCAATGCAAATGATTTTATTTTGGTTTATATTTTTGATAAAATAAAAAACTAAAATAAAAATCCTTTTTGCAGTTGATTGGTTCGTGTTAGGTTCGTTCGACACTGAAAACTGAAGCTAAAGCTTTCAGCTTTTCAGTTGAATCTATGCAACAAATACTTACACAATATTTACAAATGCATCTAAAACATAAGCTAAAACTAAGGGTTTTACACATATAACATAAAAAATTACTACCTCTATATTTTATAATCGTCTTTATATTTAAAAGCTAATGAAACAATGTAAACAACGTACCTATAAGTCCGTCTACGTCGCCTAGGCACAAAATGAACCACAGCAATCCTACGTGCACCCATCGCGCGCGGGACGCCCTCAACATTTTTCCAAAATCACATCCTTCAAAAACATTTTCCACTTACAAACGAACTATGCACTATATCTATATCACACGATTATCCCATTATACGTGCTTAGCGGTCACTGACACATTGTTTTTTAATTGGATTTAAGGTTGAATGGCAGCGTGCGTAAATACGCGCCAGAAACGTCAGGGCGTGCGACACGGACGCTCCGTACGAAAGCTCGCGCGGCACTGAATGGTCGGACGCGATACGCGATAATAGTGCAGAATTACCCGCCGACGTTTCGTAGCTCGTAGGCCGTAGCGCTTGGGAAAGCCCGCGCTACAAATTGATCCGTTTTCATTATTTCCACGTGTAGCCTTTGTCACACACTAATGTCCGCATGTATTGGGTGAAAGCATTTCATCCTGATGTAAAAATCTAGCTAATTTTATCAGTGTAGAACTCTAGAGTATCTATGTAGAGTGGCTATGCCTCATACAACACATAGCGAAATGTTTCTTTTACACATAATTAATGACTTCATTTTAAGTGCCCTACGTTCATTTAGGCTAGATTAAGGGCCGTTTATCTAGAAATAAATTATTGCTAAGTCTAGACTGGAATAGCATTAAATTAAGTTTCAAACAAATGCCTAAGCTTTTAGACTTTATGTGTGGTCTAAAATTAGCTTATAGAATTAGATTAGATACAGTCGGCTAAGTTTTTGTAGTTTGCTGGTAAGAACATTTAGATTGATTCTGTATAAAGACAGGAGCTATGGTTATACTAAATTTAACAAAATCATATCTTTTACGGCCAAATGGCTACTGAGTCGAGGGTTGCAGTTTCTGTACTGTTTATTTTTTATGGTATAGTAAAAGAGTAGACGGAACGCCTGATGGTAAGCAATCGCTGCCGCCCATGGACACCTGAAACACCAGAGGCGTTACAAGTGAGTTGATTAGGAATTTAAGGGTTGTTAAGAAATCCGAGATTAAGATAATTGGGCCTCCGGTAACCTCACATAACAAAACACAACGCGTTGTTTCACGTCGGTTTTCTCTTAATCCGTGGTATCACTGTGGTCGAGCCGGCCCATTCGTGCCGAAGCATAGCTCTCCCACACTAATATTCTTACCTGTACAGTGTATATCTACCAAATAACTTCTAGATGACTGTATCTAAACTTTGTTTTCAGGTAAATTGAACCTGTTTGAGTTGTGAAGCGCTGAAGTGGCTGAAGTAACTTGGCTGTTTCCCAACAATGTAAAATGGAATTCGTTCAGAGTGGATTCAACTTTCAGTAGGTACTTTTTCATGTGATACTGTCGTGCTTTGGCACAGTTGGGCTGGACCGAAGTGACACAACGGTCTCACTCAAAAATACCGGGGTGACGCTTGCCCCAAGACCCTCTAAATATGCATTTCCACCATTTGACTGCACGGTAAGGCGTGATGGCTGGGCAACTGGTTATCGTGCGACATGTAGCTGGTTCGATTCCTGCACGGAGCAAGTCTGTGTGATGTCACAAATGGATTGTTTCGGGTCTGGGTACTCACGTGTATGTGAACTTGTATGCGCGTAAGCACCAGCAAAAGAATGGGAGTTTTCAAAGTAAAAAAGATGTGAAAATTATAAATTAATTTGTTTAGACAGGTTTTTGACCAAAAGCCGGACCTCATATAAATCAATAAAGCAGTTACTAAATCCAGAAAGTAGCCAACATCACATACGCCTAATGTTGACCAAACTACGCTTATCGTAGATAAATATCAACAAACTGCACTGTTTTTGCAGATGTCCGTGCAGCGGAATCAAAGACATTGTTCGGCATTCAGTTGCCCAGCCAACCGTGTAGCCTTGGCTGAGACAGAAACAGCGAGACAGGTTTTCTGACCAAAAGTCTCCAACATGAAGATTAGCATGTGCATTGCATAAATTTTAGCTAATCATTTTTATTTCCATCATCATTCAACGAAAGAAAAATAACATGACTTATTTAAATTTAACCCAATAAAAAATCCCAATCAAAGATTGATTTGAATAATATTTTTACTACTTTAAAATAGTAAGACCCTTCTAGGTGGTCCGTGGACATATGAGATTACCATGCAACATTTTATTGCACGCATTCAATTAACCTAATAACTACGAGTAAGTCGGCTACGGGAAATCTATGCCAACACATTAATATGGATAAAAGGGCCAATGAATTTAGTAAAGGTATGGGCTCAATAATCTAAATGGTAGGGCCAACCGTTAATTTGTCACGAATCAATACTTGCCTTAGTGAGTGACTTATCCGATGACCGTTTAGGTAGGTACTTACCTATTTTCTATTTTATTATATGTATTAGGTTATCAGTGTAGGTCACTATCAGGACAACAACAGATGAGGCCAAGTAGGGCTGATCCCAGATACGGAGCTGCAGGACAACGTAATAGTTTTTTTTTTTTTTTTACCGGGGAAAATCATCCGGCTCGAAAAGCCTTGGAGCAAGGCGAAAGGGACTGTCAGTTTTTAGTTAGTAAGAGTCTGACACGCCCTCTCGCCTCGCCCAAGGCGGGAGAAGCCATTGGATGAATTTCCCCCCTCAAAAAAAAAAGTCTGACACTCCCTCTCGCCTCGCCCAAGGCGGGAGAAATCATTGGATGTTTTTCCCACTAAAGAAAGCCCTTCAAAACAGCTACCAAAATAAAGAAAGACATTAACCGCCTATAGAGAGCTTATTAAGTGACAAAGTAAAATTTTATTCAACAAAGAGAAACATGAAAGGGCCTAAATATTCTGCTCACGTCTGTTGTGTCCTGTGATATAAATTCATTCTCATTATACTGTGGACAATGTAGGCAAGTAGGCTCGAGTACTGGTTCATAAAATTAAATTAATTGCTTATACGAGTGACCCTTGTGGTGACGAAGTAGAATATAATTATCCCCAACTCTACTCTTCGCGCGGGTGTCATGAAAACCGACTACGGAACTACACTACAAATTATACAATTTTGTATGGTGTAAGCCGGTAAACGAGCAGACGAATCGCCTGATGGTAAGCAATCGCCGCCGCCCATTGACACCAGGGGCGTTACAAGTGCGTTGCTGGCAATTATATCATCTCGCAATTCGCCTGCCAAGGTTGCAGATTATGGCAAACCCTCTTATGTAGAGGCCTACAGCACCCTACAGTAGAACGGTTATCACATAAAGAATATCTCATATCGAACTCGCATATTTGTGTGGTCGCCCATCCATTGCACCAACAGTGCAACCAGTCAAGAAGTATCTTGACAGTTTAATAAAAAAAATATTTTCAGGATGGATTTGTTTTAGTTCTGTTATTTTTTTTTTTAAATAAGTTGCTCTACATTAGTTTTTTCCTGTCATGGGTGCGTTTAACAACATACCAGTTCACATACACTTGTCACTCCGACCCGAAACAACAATTCGTGGATCACACAAAGAGTTGCTCCGTGCGGGAATCGAACTCGCTATAAGTTACGCAGCAGCCGGATGCCCAGCAACCGGGCCAATCGTGCAGTCTAATTTACTAATGGTTGGTGTTTTCACCAACGAACTTAATAAAGTGGTTGCTTTAACAAGCACTTTATTTAAAGTTCAGAAATTATAAAATAAAACATGTTTTAAATCACTTAATTTATATTTATTTTGTGGCGTTATTCATAATTACTAATTAATGCTAGTTACATTACACATACATTCAAAATCAACGATACATCTTTACAAAAACTTACAGTCGGCTTTATGTGGATTTACTGGCAACACTGAAGTAACAAAATATTCGGTTCGAGGAAAGAGATCATAAACTAGGCAAATACTTTTTTAAAGAGTCAATTCTTGATAGGGCAACATCGAAATGTCAATCAAGATAGTAATATCAACCTTATCTCCGCTAAATAATGCACATTTTCTTTTACAATTTAAAATCAGCTTTAGACGCACGTATTCTATGGAACGTGCGAATCCGAGCGTCATATTATCATTTGAGAAGAAATGTGTGCATTACTGTGGACAATTGGACATACGGTTGAATTTGCTATATCATTATAGATAGTAACTTAGATGTGCTTCGACGCTACATCAGTATATAACCCGAATTCTTGTGAATGATCAAGTGATGATGAAAAAAATTATGCCTATATAATAATTAGATACTGAACTACCGTTCAATCAAGTATCCTACTTTTGAAATGAAACTAATGGCATTTTATAATAGTTGTCAAAATATAATAAAAAGTAGTTGCACTGTGTAGCATATTTTCGCTGATATTACACAAAATTCCACCAGATTTACTTAACAAACAGATAATTATTTATGAATTTCTACAATCACAACAATAATTGTATTATGAAATGTAATCAGTAAATTCTATGAAATTAGTTGAATCTATACCAAAATGCATTGAACTCGATCAACTAACCTAAAATGAAAGATACATAATTATTTCTTGATCCCTAGATAGCATTTAAATTCTAGTCGAAAGACAAAAAGCAAATATTTTTTGAAACTGGCAATCCAGACAGGATTGCCAGTTCCAACACAATGTTGTCGACTATACTGCCAGAACTTTAACATTGTGGTAGTTTATAGTAACTTATTAAAAACTTACGCACATAATTAAACAACACAAAACGTAAAAGATTTCAACTTAGGTCACAATGGAAAAGATCAATAAATTTGACAACAATCACGTGCGTATCCTTCTCTCTACTTGTTACTGCTGACGAAATTTATGAATTGTGTAAGCCGGTAAACGTGCAGACGGATCACCAGATGGTAAGAAATTGCTGCCGTCTATAGACACCCCAAACACGAAACACGTTACAAGTGCATTGCCGGCTGGTTTGAAGATAGAGAATTTGGCAGATTGGGGAGGGGTAACCTCACTCACACCACAAAACACACACGTCGGTTATCTATGAGGCCATGGTATAACTGTGGTCGAGCCGATCCTTTCGTACCGAAGCATGGCTCTCCAAAACTTAACATATGGAATTGACACTGACATTCGACAAAATATGTCAAAATTCATGTCAATCCCATATCAACCTTTCTATACAATATTCATTCTTTCGACTAGCATTTAAATGCTATTTATCCAATGGGGCTTGTTACATAAACCATAAACATAACGCCTGTCTTTCCCCAGAAGGGTAGGCAGACATGTATTTACAACACATCCTTAAAGTGCTTATTGTTAGGATATACATAGAAACATACCACCGTACTAAGTAATTTAATGATTACTTAAACCAGTCCTTAGCAATTGTTTTCCATACAAAATCTTTACTAAGGAATCGTTTAATTAATCATTAAATGTATTAGAGTACGGCAGATAGACTATGTGTCAGTCAGATTGTTCAATGTAAGTAATAGGATTGATATCTAGGCTTTTAAGCCAACATTTAGATATTTCTAGGAATAATACAATTTCTAGTTCCAGCATTCCCCAAGTTATTTTAAATTGGTCGCTATTATTATTATTATGATATTAGTATAGGTATATTATACAATATAATAACGTGTTTTTAGTCAAGCTACTATGTTCCGTATATATAAAAGCTCTATAGAAATTCATTGCATTGGTAACAAGTGTTTTGTAAGACCAAAATAGCATTTATGCCCATCTAAATAAGGTTACATTTACTTTGTAATTTATCAGTCTACTATCTATAGATATATTCTATCTATTAATTATCTTATATGAAGCCATATTTGATCACCTTCGAGACTGAAAAATGAGAAGATTCTGGAAAAAAATGTTGTCAGACAATAAATTTAAAGGAAATTTTCTTCAAAGATGACCAAATATACACAAAAAATAGTATCGTTAATTCTGTATCTGATCTACACCGTTACACTGTCCAGTAAGAGAAACTTAACAACTATTAAAAAGAAAAACAGTGTACCAACATATCGGAAACTATACAAGACATACCTTTATAATAATATAATTATTAGGTACTATAAATACAACTGTCACCTCTATCAAAAAGATAATTAAAAAAATCACAAAACGTCCTGTCACTCTATGGACAATTTTATCATCGATAACAAAAGAATTCAGAAAATTAATACAAATGGCAACACCAGGTATCAGGCAGCCAATCAGAACCACCATTTATATCAAACAACCAATCAGAATGAGTCACACAATAAAAAATACAGATGAAGTAGTAAATGGATGAACAACAGTTGAAGTCAATTATTTCACCCTATATTCATGGTAATTTACCTTTTCAAGTCAATAGGAAACTAAAATGTTTACTGTGGTTGGTTACAGCAAAAATATTATAGGATGGATAAGATACAATAATAGAAAATAAATACAAGAATTTTACTCCTTGTCTCAATTATTTTTCTCTTGAGGCATGGAATTCCAAATATTAATAAATAGAGCTTCTCTACTAGTGACAGGAACTACCATTCTACACAAAATCATAGTTAATACTTATGTCTAGATTTAATATAAAAATACAACGTTGTTCACTTGTCTATGCCCACAGTAGCATGCCCTGATTTCACTGACAATTTGGTTTATCAAAGCTATGTTTTATAATCAACACGGACTTGACTATTCTTGAATATTTTATTGTATTGAAAAGTCGAAAAAATTAATTTTTGACTGAGGAAACTATCCAATTATTACTAACAAAAGTCTACATAATCTGTGTTGTATATCAAATATCTGTAACAGTGAAATCAGGCATCCATAACATATCAGTAACCTTAGCACGAATTTGCTTTACATTAAACGAAAACGAAACGAAAGCGCGTTCGACGCTCTGATTGGCCAGTGCGATTGTACCAACCAAACAGAGCGTCGAATAATATCGAACGCGCGCTCGTTTCGTTTTCGTTCAACGTAAAGCAAACTCGTACTAAGTGTACTGTATACATCGTGTCTTTCGATCTGCAAAGTCTAACCCAAGTCCACACTAAACCAGCGATGTACTAAATGTTAATATTCCCAAAACAATACAATGAATCAACAATCTTCTATCACACAGCTTCAGTTCTTTGATACGCGAGATGGAAAATGATTTGTAGTATGAAGAAAATAACGAATATTTTCGAAAATTAAGTTAAATTAAACTACAATATGATATGACTTTTGATATAAGGACAATAAAAGTTTGCTATGGTTTTGTATTTAAAAAAATGTTTGAATTTTTCAGTCTATGTGTCTAAAATTAAACAAGGTTACAAACCATATTCAATCAAAAATAGAAATTAATGTTTAAATATTCCAAAAGTTCGAACCATAATTATCTACGTGAATTTATTAGTTAAAGAATTAAAATTGAAGTAATGAATGTATGAAAGGTTATATTTTATGTGATTATCCTAAAGCAGAAATAAGTACCTATACAATAGCATCATAAAGATGTTAAACAACTCATAATCAATACTCAGTAATATGGGAGAAACTACGCAAAAATAGACCTTATAACAAATGAAATAGTATTTCAGTAACATTAAACTACTAAATACAAATTATGAGTTGGTTTGCAATCTCTCCATCGACTACATACTCCGTGTTTTCAGCACAAAAAATACGATTTTATTTTCATAGATATTTCTTGTGTACTCTATCAGAAATAACCATACTACTACATAAACAGAATTAATTCAACCGAAATTGAATCGTACCCCATTGACTTTTAAGACTAAAATTAAGTTTTATAACTTTAAAATCAGAGTAGTATCTACGGGGAAGAGAAAGGAGATTGCCCGTCAGAAAATGCACTACTTTGACGTGTATTATATTTGGAACTATCATGTTTATATGATAGTTTTTATTTAGATGCCATATGGGGTACCTGAGTCTACATTTGGGGTAGGAATTCGATGGGCGTGGAGAATTTGAAGTCGTCTGGGAAGAGTTTGCTTGCGAATGGGTACATCAGTTTGTACGCCTGACGAATGGTCACATCAGCCACGCCGGCTATATCACCAATTTCTTTCTGGCTGCGTTTGTCTTCTGACGCCTGGAAATAAAGAAAAAGGATATTAAGATATGTAGGTGGTAAAATGCATTCAAGTTATGTGGTTAATCCTAAATAGATACATTATTTTTGTTCTTACAGAAATTAAGTTGTATGAAAATTACTTTTGAGTTACATAGAAACAACATAAAGGTTTAGTGCCTATTTAAAACGAATAATTTACATTTCTGAGGGCTTAGTATGAATTTGCTTTACGTTGAACGAAAACAAAACGAAAGCGCGTTCGGCGCTCTGATTGGTTGGCTTTTTCGCACCGGCTAATCAGAGCGCCGAACGCGCACTTGTTTTGTTTTCGTTCAACGTAAAGCAAACTCATACTAAAGGTACTGTTTCCTCATTCAGAACTGTACCTAAAACTACATTATACACAAAGAAACAACTGCAACCATTAGTCCAAATAGTCAACGACTCAATATAGTCAGTCAAACTATTTCAATCAATTAAAAACACATTCAGACACATTTTAACAAATGACATCAGCCTCATATTCTCCTCATATCAATCATATTAATTACCGTTTAAATAAAATATCAAATTTAATATATTTGCCCTCGTCCTCACAAATATTACATCAAAGTTACAACAAGGTCAAGTTTTATTAAAATATTGACTTAAAAAACATGTTTACTTTAAATATTTATTTTAAGCGCTGTGTTTGCACTTATATGCGAATTCTGCTCAAGTATGTTATGATTTATTTTTGTATACACAAATATATCCTTTTAGACCTTGAAATGGTGCGTGTTTATTACATTATTTAATGAACACTCTTCAAGAAGTGGATGATTAAGTAGAGGACTTAAAACGGGAAGCTTAAATTAAATACTGGGATGAAATATATCAGTAATTATAATGATTAATAACTCATTTCTATAAACAAAACTATGTTTATAGAAGTGTATAATTTGGGATGTTTTTTTTTTTCGATTACGTACGAAATTTTTGCAAGTCATGCTATGCTAAAATTTGAATTAAAAATATTTAAACAACTGCAAAAAAACAAAAGCTCTTATCTGTTGTTTAAATGTTAATTATTTATCGTAGAAAATTAATGGAAAGATCTGTTTTTAGTTTTTGCACCAGCATTCAAGGATTAATTTTAATTCATTATTTCTTAAAAAAATACGAAATCTTGTCTATCGAATTAAGAGTTATTTATAGCTAAGGGTTGGGTATATTGGGATATTTACCACTACATTTTTTTATTTAAAATTCTCATGATCTCATTCTAATCACATAAGACTCACATAACTGACCCAAGGTATCTTAAGACTTAGTATTAAACATAATAAACAACAACATACCTGAGAAGCCATATAAATAGCAGCTGCGGCCACAGAAATGGGACTGCGTCCAGACACAATGTCCAGCTCTCCGGCTTTCCTTGCAATATGTGTAGCAGCTCTTTGCACTGAATTGGGCAGACCCAGGTTTGAGCAGAACCGAGACATGAAGTCTGCCGTGGTGATAAGTTCCACTGAAGTCTCGAGGGCCTTCAGGATCAGTTTGAAACACCTTCCTATTTCCTTCTTACTGATTTTGCTGACAGCGCAGATTTCCTTGAACGTACGAGGCACTCCTTCCTGGCGACAGGCGATGTACAGACAGGCTGACGCTATCGCATCATTGGCTCGACCTTTCAAATTCTTGCCATCATGCACCTGTAAACAAAATAGGTGATTTTATGTACATATCCAATATCATTCTGAGGTTTTTTTGTGTGGGAGACTTTCGATGGTTAGAATAATGAAGAAATATCAATCAATCTTAGACTGGCAGTTGTCAGTGAAATTTCGTCTCGAGTTGCAACACTAGCGCCCATTGCATCCACATTGCGTGGATAGATATGTATAATGAACTAAATGATATTGAGTTTGGCTATATGTTCCATATTCTGAAAGCTAACAGCTACAATTGTTTTACAATTTTAACATCGAATAATTATCGAGATTTTATTGAATTGAAATAACATTGTCATTGAGATTGGTTTCAAGAATAAGCACCCTGGCATTTAATTGTTGTATGTAAGTAAATTATAAGCCTATACCTAATTCATTATAGAATATAAGCCTGAAGCAATGCAATGCTATTTGGATTGTTATGTTGTAATGGTAGTAACTATTTATTTAAATATTATATTTAACAAATCTATACTGTACAGCATTCAACTCCAACATCATTGCATTGTCCATGCCCTTCAAAAGAGTGCTAATTATATTTTCATATATACATAAGCCAGTAAGGTCAAGAATTATGCACAAAATATTAACACAATAACAAATATTACATTGTATATAATATTTTCATGAAAATTACCTTTGATCATGTATAATTTACGTTCAGTAACATTATGAATATTAAAACAATGCAGACAAACATAATATGCAAAGGTTTTTAATATATTTTCCTCATTTTCAGAGTTAGTAACTATTGCAGCTGTATTTTTTGTAATTCACATGCAAATTTATTACAACATATTTTTTCTTTTAAACATGGCATTTTATCACAAGCTATTGAAAAGATAAAGATCTTAAATGAAACAAAGGATTGCCTTCATTACAATTGAACAAATATTAAGAAAATTTAAAAGGTATGAGAATGTAAATACTAATTATGGTGCATTAACTAAATGATTTAATACCTTTAATGCTAATAACTGTCATAATATAATTATATTGTTTTTACAATAACCAATTTTTGGAGTATAGAATAGAAATCTATATTGTATCTCTATTCAAAAACTCCTGCTAACTGCTATAGAAGTTGAATTTAATAATTCTCTTTAATTGTTTGTGTTCCAATACACAGAAGAAGTGAATTTTATTATGTTTAACATTTGGTCTGCAGATATATGAGAGAATAGAAAGCATGGTGGTTTATGCATGGAAGCCTATACTTCCTTAAAAAATCCATAAAATTCCTTGCAATGTCTGTTCTGAATCAATTGTAATTAGGTACTAATTACATTATCATCTATATCAGTAATTACTATACATCGTCTACATACCTGTTTGAACAAATTGTTGGCCCTGTCAATAATGGTCTTCGGTAAGTTTATTCTGTCGGCCATGGTGCTTATTTCCCTGAACGCATTTATCAGAGCCCTGTCCGTGCTGCTAATGTTCCTCCTGTTCTGATATTTTGATACTCCGAAGCTGTCAAATGATGCATCTCCTCGTCCGGGCCCAATGATTGTTGATAAGTCACCACCGGAAAGTAGAGGATTTTCGGGCCCACCCACACGAGATGGGTCCACTCCGGACTTCTCATTGCTGAATGTACGCCATTCTGACCCCACATCTATAACCCTGAAAATTAAAATGATGGATATAAATGGATAATTTATTCTTAGTGTGTGTTTTTTTTAGTAATGCTTTAGCTAAGTCTGTTGTAATTCTGACATTGATATTTAAATTGGTCTATGCTACATAGAAATGCACAATGTGGACACTTAATATGAACAAATAATACCACTGTTGCATCTACCTGGCATTTTGTAAGCTTAATTTGATTGTCTGTAGCTTAAAATTACATGTTAGGCATTGAAGCTATCCTTATTGATAATATTATTATGTTGTCAAGGCAAGAGTTGATATGCGTTTATGTGATTATCTTAATTGTCAGTTCCTATGTGCATTTCAAAAGTTTCCACATTGCACAATTAGTCAATTAATGATCGACCTCGAAATAATAGAAATCAAATACATCACTCGCATTAGTTCAGCAACTTTGTTATTATTACGACACTACACCAGTGGTGAAAAGCTCAATGCGTTTCGTAAATATTGCCAAACAAACATTTTGTTACATACCTGTCGCCGACTACAAGCCCGCATTCCGAACATATCATGTCCCCAGCCCTGTAATCTTCGATAAGTGGTGCATCTGGATGTGCATAGCACACCACCTTATTCGCCTCAAGCCTAAAACCACAAAAGAAAGTAGGTTCATCATTCATCAACAAGTAGAAATCATATCTTTGGGAAACAACTTTGTCGTGGCCTCTTGCTACACTTTATTAGCACCAACGTAAACTTACGTATAATCATAGCAAACATAAATGATATTCAGCTGTACAATATATAAATATCGTCGTAAATAACGAAACAGGAATAAAATAAATCAGAAAAACAGACCTCGACGTGCTCGCCATGATTGTCAAGTATAAAGCATAAACAATTTGTGGAACTTTTTCTGAATCATTTGTAAACTCGAGTTTGGACACTTGCACGTATCATAGACAAAGTAGAGTAGAAGGTATTCTCGACACATAAAACGAGCGATGAATTAAAATGGAAATGTTTTTAATTGAATAATATTCAGCATTTTACCAATAAAAAATGTTATATTTAAGTTGTAATGTAAATTAAAGTATATTTTATAATTTTGAACTGAGTAACGATCCTATTCAGATTATTTTTTCTCAAAAGTATAAAATTAAATTAACGTCTACTATCCATACCACAGTAATAAAATATTTAAAATTAAGACAATTATATAGATAGATATCAGAATACATAAAATTGCTAAATAATTCTGTGCAAGGATATTTTAATTTTGATGTAAATGCAGGTTTCTGATATAATGACAGGAAAAAGATCTACCAACAAAAATCAAGCATCAAGGTTGGTTAATCGTACTTATTCATGGTCATCACATTAATTTAGTGGTAACACGAGAATACTTGCAAAATATTGTACAAATGTTGCTGAGCATAACATGGACGACTTCACTTCAATTCAATTTTCCTCTGTATAATCTTAAGCAAAGATTTGTATGTATGATCCAAATGCACAACCACAATAGTAATTACATTTTTGTATTAATTAGGTACGCTGCTAGACTTGCTAGTGAAATGTTATGAGTTCCCAATATTTCAGTTAATGCAATAGTAATTTAATATCAATGTAGAATTAAGAAATATTATGTTAGCTATCTTGAAAATCTAGGTATTAAGAAAAATTATAGTTCTAAGACTGGCTTAGTACTTAAACCAAATGTTTTAAGACTTTCACGTAAGACCTACCTAATACATGAATCCGTAAGACCTATCAATTACTTAGATAACTATTGTAATTAATTAATGACTTGGTAAACTTATTTTAATGTTTAACTACTACAGCCTCGGTCCTAGAATTTAACCCTAGGTTAAGCGAAGTATCTACCTACACTAGTAACTTCCACACTTGCACTAGCGCTGGCGCGCAACTTGCCATGGGTTTCCCAAGTATTTTTTTATGGAATAGTAGGCAAACGAGCAAACGAGTCACCTGATGGTAAGCGATCAACGCCGCCCATGGACACCCGCAACACCAGAGGAGTCACAGGTGCGTTGCCGGTGTTATTCCGGGTCTAGGTATAAAGTGTAGATAATGTGTCTTGTGTACATTTTTATATTCATAAACACACCTTGTGCAGTCGATTAGAAAAGTTTGAGAACAAAATGGCATACAGCACATGCACTAATGGTCCCAAGAAATGATTTAGCCCTGAACTAAATAAAAAGAAATGCCCAACATGCAAGATGTCTGCCAAACTAATATTCCGCGATCTAAGCAAGTCTACAAAAAACGGCAAACGTAACAATTGAAGTAACGCGATGTCACAATCGCATTGTAAAAAAAAAAATGCACAGCAAATTCGGACGCGTTTTCTAAGTCAGTAGGTCAGAGAGAAATACCTATAACATTTGAGGGTTATTGGTAAACTTTGACTCATAATTTTGTATGTAGTAACTTGTATCATGACACGTAAGGCTCTCGATAAAATTAAATTGGGTATTATTGACAACTTTTCTTTTAATAATGTGTCCTAAAAAGTCTTTTTTTGGGTTAGGCTAGTAAACGAGCAGCGGATCACCTGATGATAACCCGCAGTACCAGAGGAGTTACAAGTCCGATGAATGCCTTTTTGGGTAGGTATCTATTGGGATTAGGGAGTTTGGGAATTCGGGAGCGAAGAAATTAGGCCTCCCAATTCCTTGTTCTAAGGAAAAAAGGTTTTACATCTCGTAAGCATAATGCTGCAGGTAAAGTTTCCTCTGATGACAATTTTGATCCTCGGAATCGGCTAACGTACTTTGCTCGATTGGGTTGGGTTTTTCAACGTCATACTTCGTAGAAATAGTACGGGAGGCTGGAATTATGATTGACGCTTAGCAATAATTAATTTACCATCTTCTACATGTACAAGGATACCAATAGGTAACTTAAATAAGAAAAAAACTGTCAGCAATCAGGAAATTAAAGGCGTGATTCGTACAATTAAAACAAATAAGTAAATGGTTTTAATTACATTATTTAAACGTGGTAACAAAAACGATAAATTCTCATAACTTATGACGTGACGCTTCGTGGGTTTTCCTGCTTCGATGAACAACACGCTTCCACAAAACAATGGCACACGATCAATTGATATTTTAATACGAGTTTAAGTAATTTTAATAATTCAGAATTACATTATTTATTTGAGGAAAACAATTAACTATTACAACATTGGTATGTTCTCGTATTTTCGTTACCAGTTTAGAAAAATCAAAATTCCCTCTCACCAAATATTTAAAATCTTGAAATAAAAAAAAAAAATTTGAAAACATAGAAAGAATGCCTACTAGTTTTATTCTTTTGTAGGTAAGTAGTCCCTATTTTCGACCTTAAACAATATGATCTTTGATTTTTATCCACGATTGACATTCACAATTCGGGGCCGATACCATTGGGTCACCATGCTCTTACATCAGGCTTATCCATGCAATAAATCTTATGTAAATCTATGGTATAATGTACAAAACCTTACGTACGAATTTATAAGGTCGCCATCTTTGCATAAATAATATCTAAGGTCAACTTTATGACCTACAGCTGGTTTAAATAAAACTTTATCCTTGCTTCTGTGTTGCATGCCAATTATAAATATTACGACATCGAAATACTTAAATAGGTAGTAATAAAATAGATTCTTACGTACCGGAATCTGTATTAACATTTTCTAGCTATTAGCAAAGATAATTACTTAATTTTAAATATAGCAACATATTTTTACAAGGCATTACGTGTGCTTACCTTTGCCTGATCCATTAATTATGACAGATTGATAAATTAATTTTATTTTCGTTTTGATTTTTAATTCTTTGTAAATACTTATATAGTAATTGGAAAATTAATATATCCGCTATTTGTAACTGTGTTATGTTTTTACTAAACAGTAAACCTAGTTTAATTAGTAAACAGAATTAATTATGACGAAATCTTTTTTTTTTGGTTTGAAAATCATGCAATGACAGCTCCCGCCTTGGACGAGACGGTAAACGGTAAAGCAGAAGTCTGACATATCCTCTAGGATATGTCAGACTCCTGCTTTTCGAGACGGAGCCCGTAACCCTCTAGGCAGTCCACAGCTCCGAACGAAATCATTATAGATTCCGTTCTGGTTCTGATCCTATTAAATTATTTCTTAAATAAACAATTTATACAACAAAAAAAGGATTTGAACCACCAATGCAATAGAATTGCGAAGTTCTTTCAACATTTTCCTAGATGACAAATATCGAATTTCTTCTTAAAACCGACTCTACGTAATGATTCACAACTATGACCTAACAATATGATCCAGGGCGTCACATTAACCATATAATTGCGTCATTTGTTGCGTATGCAACCGCTCGCAACGGTTGCATTGCAAAAATATTACTTGCATCAACTATTGCATTTGAAGTAAGGTCAGTTAAGACAGGCCGAACTTAAACGTAGTACCCAAGGAAAACTAGATAGCTTTAGGCTCTATTAGAGAGGAATTTGTATGGGTGGTTGATTCCAGGACATTTAATGAGAGATTTAAAATGATAATTGTAACATCAGCTTTTTTTTTTAAAGAGTTATGATGGAATAAGGTAAGAGCAACTATGAATCTACATTTTGGAATGAGCCCCTAACTTGACTCTTGACCGAAGCTGCGGACTACCCAGCGGGTTTACCGGGGCTCCAGCTCAAAAAGCAGGAGTAGGGATGAGATGGTTTTTAGTCAATAAGAATCTGACACTCCCTCTCGCCTCGCCCAAGGTGGGAGATTCTTCCCCCTTAAAAAAATGCCATTTCATTTCTACTAATGTTGATGCTCAGATGTTTTTTTAAACTATTTGCCGACTTTTGTATGAGTTTTATTTTATTACTTGTAACCCTATGGTTATGGCATACCATAACTCATTTGATTATTATCTCATTGACATTTTCATTTTTTTTTTAACACAACATGTCGTTAATTTCATCACTTGCATATAAAGCCATGAATGCAAATTATTTGCTAAAGAGTGATGTAAAGGTTTCATAATAATTTGCACGTTAATTCTTAAAGAACCTCGACTCGACTCATTCATTAAAAAAATGTTTATGTTGACATCAAAGTGTGCGATCTCAGATTATTTGATCAACAATTAAATTAATATAGCCCGTGTAACACGAAATTATTCAAATACTTTTTTAAGCACGACTTTGATATTTAATTCTTCTAGTGTCACCTGATTGTCGTAATTCGACCGCATTTTATTATTATTTTCTATTTTTATTTCATTTGCATTTATGACAACACCAAATGTATAAAAAAGAAATATCGATTGACAAACAGAGGAAATTAAAGTGGGCTGTTTTGTCTATGCCTATTTTATGTGTAGATCTGTGACAAGGTTTTCCCGCTATTTAGTTGCTATTGTCTTTCAACTTCGAAAAACCCTCGACAGATAAACAAAAACAAGAGACATAGGTATTTACTTACAATAATAACATCCTTGTTGTTTATTTATGTTGTTATGTTCCTGAAATTAAAGCTCATAAGTATAATTTTGGTACTTCGCGCTATCCCCGTATAAGCCTTAATAATAACACCCAGTTTTACTTTGCCCGACTCGGGAATGGAACCCGAGACTCTTTGCCCGGCAGTCACACTTGCGACCACTCGACCAACGAGGTAGTTATAAATAGAGTATCGTACTTTACAATACAATTCTTTATCAGTTTACACCTAAGTTCTAAGTAAGTAGGTACACCTCTCACCACACTACTTACCTACTTATATCAAGATTTTCATAAAGTAGAATATTAATAGAAAATAGTAGTACTTATTAATAGAATAGCTACCTAATAACAGCAATAAACACCATACAAGCGTCCATTGTTTCATCGATCTACAATGTAAATGTTGATCTTTGAACATCTTTGAGAAAACAGAGAACATAAGATCTAATAATAAACACAAATGACTAAGAATAACTCACAACACAACAGGAAAAGGGAAAAGTTTTCTTGTCTTACGCGATTTTCAGATGCCAAAATTCTCAGTAAACATCGATTTTTCCATAACAAATAACTGTGCTAATCAATAACCATGATAGGTATACCTATTTAATACCTTCCTCGTATTGTGTGGACAACGTAAAAGGTTAAAATTAAATGACTTCATCACTTTGTTTTTTGAGGGCGGAAAATCATCCAATATCTTTTCCCGCCTTGGGCAAGTGAGACGCCGCTGGTCAGACACTTACGTGACTAAAACCACGTCCATTGTCCTGAAAAAGATTCTGCTTTTCGAATCGGCACTAGTCCCGGTAAACCCTGCATCAGGTAGTCTGCACGGCTAGTGCTAGGACAGGCCAAAACTGCGGAGCAATTCTTACAGTGATATTTCAAATGCGAAAGTTTGTTTTTATGTTTGTATGTTTGTTACTCAATCACGTCTAAACGACTGAATGGGTCAGGATCCAATTTAGAACAGGCATAGATTGTGGTCTGCAATAACACGTAGGCTACTTCTCATCCCACGAGGTCGCGAGATAAGCCGCTGGCAGAAGCTAATAGTCATCAGTAAAAATACGTAATCCATTGCTGAAAAAGATTTTCTTTTTTAGATTGGCACTAATATCATAATCCTGCCTTCCTTCCAGCATAAACCACATGACGTGTAAAGCTGAATATCCCTCAATGACTTACAGATCGGGCAGTTAGAAGCAGATTATTAAGTACCAAAGTAGGTACTTAGTTGCCTATCCTACATACCTACCTAGTTGCAAAGTATGTGACCTGTCATACACACAGAAGTACGCACGATACACGTAAATCAATTTGATTAGATTAGAATTCAAGAGGAATAATAGGTTATCTCCGCTTTAGGGTCTGTCCACAGACCGGCTCGGAGAAGAGAGCAGATTTTTGTCACGTTGAAAAAAGAGTTTTTAGTATTGGTATTAAGGTTTATTTTTTCATGTGCACTGCTTTTGTTATTAAGAATGCTTGAAGGCGCTTGGTGTGAAATTATAACAGGAGCTGACCGGCTCCGATCGCGTACTTTTTCTCGATCGTGCAGCCGATCGGCTCCGATTGCGTGCTCTTTTTCGCTCGCGCAGCCGATCGGCTCCGAGCGCATCCGCTTTCAGGTCGCTTCCAGCCAGTCTATGTAAAATACATCGTATAATCGGCAAATCCGCTGCGACCGACTCCAAACCCATACAATCCGGTCTGTGCGTTTGAGCAGCCGATCGGCTCCGATTGCGTGCTCTTTTTAGCTCACCCGGTCGATCGGTTCCGAGCGCATCCGCTTTCAGGACGTTTCCAGCCCGGTCTATGTGAAGTATTGTGTTTAAATATATCAACTCCGCTGGAACCGACTCCAAGCGTATAAGAACCGTTTTGTGTGAAAAGAAAAATGCGCGCCGATGCTCTCTAAGCCGGCCTGTGTGAACGGACCCTTGAGCTATAAATAACTCGAATGCCAAAGGTTACATCAATAAGGGTCTATGACGTAGGCGCTGTAGAAGTTTAGCTAGACGTCATTATAAACATTGTTCTGCCAAATTGTAACCTTTTATTTTACTTCGTTATTTGTGACGTAGGTTTTTTGTTACATAGGTAGGTTTGTATGTATGGATTTTTTAGGCTTTGTATTGTGTTACGAAGTTTTGGGCTGTAAAAGTTCTTTAGTTAATTTCATACACACGCAGTTGTGTAGCGTGTCTTGGCGGGGCCTCGTATAAAAAATTCTTGGTTGGCTTGGTTTTTTAAGTAGAAAATCATTCTATATGGCTCTTCCCGCCCTATCTCTCAAGCCTCAAAGAGATTACTTCTTTCGCTTCATCAACAATCATCAGTCTTTTCATGAATTAAAAGTAGACATAAATAAATTAGTATAAATTCATGATCATATTTATAAACATGTAAATACCTATTAAATAAATTACTCATAGTTAGTAGGTAATCAGCCAAATTATGAAACAGATTACGTTAAAGATATATTAATAGATAAGTTTATTACGTCCCTATGTATATTCTTTGGTAAATACTTAAATAAAACAATAAACAAAAACGTATTTAGGTAATGTAACCTTATAATTAAGCTAAGTATTTATTTATATGTATAATAAACAATAATAGATATTTAGCGTAACCTACAACATTAGGTAATTATAATGTGTAATTCGTAATTTTTAATATGTTTTTAATTATATTTTAGGTAATACTTTTAGGGGGTTGCTTAAAAATGGAACTGTGGTATGCTTAAAACTCTTTTCCAATACCTACCTAGACCTACCCCCAAAAGGCTGGCAGCGCACTTGTAACGCCTCTGGTGTTTCGGGTGTCCATGGGCGACGGCGATTGCTTACAATCAGGTGATCCGTCTGCTCGCTTATTGGCTTATACCATAAAAAACATAGTAGGTAACCTACCCGTGTGTCATTGGTAAGTTCGTTCACTCGAGTACTCAGTGACCCTCTTGTTTTCAGGGAAGGAGTGTGTGGTTTTAGTCGGTAATGCTGGGGCCACACTAATGGAATATACCATTGATTTTGAAAACAAATGAACGATTATGAACTTTAAATGTTCGTACAAACATCAATTATCGCCATAATCAAATGGCATATTCCATTAGTGTGGCCCCAGCATAAGAATCTGACCAATCTGACATAGCCTGCTGTCTGACGCACATCGTAAGACAAAAGGTATCCACGAGGCGTTAAAAAAGATTAAAAAAGAACCTACCCACTCTTCAGATAGGTACATAAATAGATGTTTATCATAACTTTATTCCTTAATACTTATTGAAGTCATAATAATAGCTATATTTTAATTTTTGAGCTAAGAATGTCGGTTCGAAATTCTCACGGTAGATAATTAAGTAAACACGTCCATAATAACAAGGCAAGGATAAATAATACAAAATGTAAGGCAAAATAAAGAATTTAATTCTTTCAGTTGCATAAAAAATGGCGTTTAACATTGAAACGAAAACAATAGCTTGTGAAATATCATTATTATATTAAGTATCATACTTCTGATACACATGCACGTATAAATTACTTCATTTATAAAAATGGGCGCGCAGAAAATAGATCTAGGTTATCAAAAATGGCGCCAAGCCAGTTGTTATTTTTATTTCTTTTTTTTTAATGCGTGGTTCACACGTAAGGAATAGCCTCTAAAGCCAGTTGGTAGTGTCGTGTCGTTATGATTCAACTTCCCATAATAGGTGAACAGAAATCTAGGTTTGTCGTCGCGAGATGAATTTGTAATTCACGCCATGAATGGGACTCACTGATGGAAGACCTATACCTAGAAAAACATATTACTATTACATAGGACTAGTATCACAAATTATGAAAAGTGGGTGTAAATTGTATAGCGGCATCACATGCCGTAATAAGCAACTCTGCTCAGTCGGGGATAAAAAGTGTGACGTAATAAAATATTATTTCATGAATTAAAAAAAAATTATAACTATGTATGTCGTATTCCTAATGCACGATACCGATTATTCTAAAGAGCATAGACAACTGACATCTATCCTTTAATGCCACTTAACAATCTAAATTCAAATATCCGCGGGAAAAGAATTCGTTCACAAAATTAGTAACAAAAAAAAAATATTAGCTCTTTTAGTCAATTGAATTATATTTAATTTTAATGTTAAAGAAATAGTTGCATACAGTTGACTCAACCTTGACTGCCGGTAACTTGGCATTGCCATCTGGCGTGGCGAGTTATTATGAATTTCACTGTTATGAAACATTGCGTTACTGAAACTACGTATTGCTAAACAAATGTTGCGTCGCTCTCAAAGACACTGCGATTCAGACGCAATCAGTCGACTTTTATAAAATAGAAAATCAATTAATCAATAAATTAAGGTTAGGATAGAAGCTTCGCTAGATTTTTTTTTATAACGTCACGCCTTTACTCCCCGAAGGGGTAGGCAGAGGTGCACATTATGGCACATAATGCCAATGTACACCCACATTTCACCATTTATGTTGTAAGTCCCATGTAATAGGTGGTGAGCCTATTGCCATATACTGGTTACAATTCCAGACTTCGTGCTACCACTGAGAAATTTCGAAAAAAAAAGCCCAATAATACTTTGTCCCATCCGGAAATCGAATCTGAGACCCCTTGTACGGCAGTCGCACTTGCGACCACTCGAACAACGAGGCAGTCCTTCTTTCTTTGCTAGAAATGTATCTAAATAAGTTACCAGATAAATTGCACGCGCCCTAACAGGGTACCTACTACATACTATACTAGTAGTTTGTAAATGCTTCTCTGTATGTTAATTGTAATTGTACAATAAATAAATAAGGCTAGATTTATGGGTTAGCGGGACTGTTTTGACATGTATGGTTGATAAACAAAAAAAAATGTTAGTTCCAAATCCGCACACGTGACGCTGTTATTTTTTTTTTTGCAGCTAAATCTCATGCTGATTTTCCAATTAGAGATCACATAAATTAATTTCTAGTCATATCAGCCGAGACATAACGACTACGTATCGTCATATCGTCACGCCTTTTATCCCTGAAGAGGTAGGCCGCTATACAATGTACACCCACTTTTCACCGTTTGTGTTACACTCATATGCCCCATGTAATAGGGGGTGAGCCCGTTGCCATATTATACTGGGCACAATTCCAGATTCCATGCTACTACTGAGAAATTTTCGAAAAACTGAAAATAGCCCAGTAATAGAGACATAATTATGTTACTTCCACAAAAAAAAAGCTCATTAAAATTACTCCACTAAATTGCGATCAACTATCTGAAGAACTAGTTTATCAAAACCGCAAAAAAAAACAAAATTCCTTAACGACTGACGGATAATTTCCACAATAGAGTTCTAGGAATATTTTCTCTCAATTTTCCTTCTACTGCCCGTGTGTAATACTTACGCGTAATTTGTAATCACACGAGTCATCCATATTGATGATAAACACAATGAATCATAGGGAACATTTATAATATAAGTACCCAACTTTACAATCAAAACATTTGTAGATATGAAAGTAGGCAGTAATTACGATTTGCCTCTAGGAAAATCCCATTTTATTACAAATAAATAAATCCTTCGCGACAACGATTATTTTGTGCCGAAAACCAATATGACGTGCTACTTGATCCCATATACCTATTACCTAAGCCAAATCCAGTCACCTAATACATATTACATACTAATATACTAATAAATAAATAAAATCTAAAACAAAATTTTAAATTTTAAGGCCTGTATTCAAATAAAATCTGACAGATGAGCTTATCGACGGTGATACAAATACCCCAGAGTTATTGAATTAAGAACGTAATTTCTGTGAACTATATCTGTTACTTTAGTATAATTCGATTAATTTCTGATTTTTCATACATTAGTTACTATTTCGATTAATTTCAACAAATTACCAGTTAGAGGTATTTAATGTACTTCGCCATCGATATACATAAAAATGTACTTATTTATCAACCATCAGGATGTCCGTAGACAAGTGTAGAATAGACTCATAGTTTTTTACCATGAAAATGACGACACAGTCCCATTAGATGACACGTGTATGTCGTGACACATTTCTATAGCAAATTGCAATAAAGATTGAAATAGATTGCAATGTTTTTTTTTTTTCTCCCGTGTCGTGGGTGCGTTTACAAACATACGATTTCATACATGACACCCAGACCAGAAACAACAATTTATGGATCACACTAAAAGTTGTTCCGTGCGGGAATCGAACCCGCTACACGTTGCGCGGCAGACGGTTGCTCAGCCACTGAATGTATCGTACCTATACAAAATCTGTTCTACGTGTATGACGCAAAAATATACATATTTATCTAATCATACGCAATACAAACGTAACAATATAAATTATCATCACACTTTTTAATCCCTGCAGAAATAAGTACCTATACGTAGAAGTAAGTATACATTGGTACAGGGCGTAAACGGAACGGTATGTGATAGTAAAAAATGAGTTTGATTCTAAAAATTAAGGTTTATTATAGTTTATTTTATGTAATAATAGTTGTAATTAACTGCTTAAAGCTGATATTGTATGAATAACATAAAACTAAAATGATTAAAATTATAATTAAAAGATTACAGTCATTGATATTTTATTTATAAATTATAAATAACAAAAAAATTGTAGCCTTTTCAGGAACGTTCCATTTACACTCATGTAACACCTATTTTTTCACCAGATATGTTATAAGCTTGATGTAATACATAATAATTGTACCTCATTTTGATTTATCACTGATTCCAAACATCATCTCTTATCTCCAATTCAGATAACTTCATCTGAGACGCCATACCGCGTTGAATATTTAAACTGCGCAAATTGATAATGTCAACTGCAAACGTTTTTGCTTTCAATGTGTTCATGTTTGCGCAGTGAAGTGATTATTAGTTCTATTGTTGAGATATCTAGCTAGTATGTAAATAAATAAATGTATGTTATATCTGTATGGGTACGTGACTTTTATCAAGTCGTCACCAAAAATGGTATAATGTCTTATTTTAAAACCATTAAACACAACAACACAACGTCACGCCTTTTTAGCCCCGAAGGGTTAAGCAGAGGTGCTCATTATTGCATGTGATGTCGCTATACACTGTACACCCACTTTTCACGATATGTGTTATAAGTTCTATGTAATAGGTGTGTGAGTACTAGTTGCCATATACTGCTACCACATAATTCCAAATAGTGTTACTATTGAGTTTTGAAAATCCGAAAAAAGATCGGCAATACTGGAAATCGAACCCTAGACCCCTTGTCCGGCAATCGCACTTGCGACCACTCGACCAACGAGGCAGTCGTTTCTTATACATGTATGTCCTAAAATTGTATAATGTCTTATTTTAAAACTATTATCTGTACCCCATCAATCTGAGTTGACTTTATCTAATACGGTTAACATACCAAAAGAAACAGGTGACGATTTTCAAAATTAATTACTTCAGATACCTACCTGCTTTGAAAAAAAACTAAAATTTACTACAATCTGCAATCTTATCGAAATAGTGACTAATTTTTATCTCTCTGCCGATAGACATCGACTAAAAGAGGTTTAATATCTGTCATCATGGCATAATACAAAAAAATCGGGGTGACATATGAGTCACAAAAAAAGTAAAGCGTTTTTTTTCTTCCCGACCTTATGGCTGTCACAACATTTTTTTCGAGTATCAATAGCCAGTTCTTAAAAGTAATGTCAAGTTTTTATGAATACATCTCTGAGACCTTGGCATTAGGAAATGCCTTCGTGCAACCTTTTTGAGCATTATAACGATTGCTTTGTTGTTTCTCGATTAAAACTAAATGCTTAAAATTAGTTTTGAATTTCATGAATTGCTATAAAAATAATGTCGGGCTTCGTAAACGTTGTGTAAATATTTTAATTGGGTTGCCTCTTAATTAAACACTTTAATTCGGTGAGGTTTAATTTGTAGTAAGGTATTTGGTTCTTTGACGTTGGGGATACGTCATCGAATACTGTTACCGTGCTGTGAGTTTCCTGCTCCCGTTATTTATGATGACGGTGTGAAAGTTAAAAGTTAGTCATGTTTTATGCGCCGGCGTTGACTCACTTCCTTATTATCGATGATAACACGTAGATAAGGTTTATTTACAATATTATCCAGTCATGCGTGCTGGGAGTTGGTTCATGTTGATGAGTTGCGGGGGTGTTATCATTTTATGAAATGTTGAGTAATAGATTTTTTTATAGCTATTTAATCAACATGTAGCTACTACCTAATCCGATTAGAAGAATTAACTGTAAATATTTAGGCTGTTCTCAAAATGCTTATTGCTAATTTTTCCGTATTACAATTAATTTTGTTTGAAACAAAAGAAATGTCTAGTCATCTTGACTAGAATTTTTGGAACGAAATTGCAAAATATTTTTCATCGACAATGATTCCATTTGAAATAATAGTTGCGACATAATTTTTCCGATTGACTCAAGTAAGTAAATTCCGTTACAATTATTTTTCTAATTACATAATTGGGTAGTTTTCTAGGTCAAAAATAAATTATTATGATATTTCAATACAATAAAATATCCCAAAATAATCGTACTTTCATTCATTAATTTGACGATATACTTATTTATTTATTTTTTCTAGCTAATTTTAAAGAAATAAGTTAAGTTGCGATCTCCTACAAAATTCATAGAAAAGTAACGTTTTTGACATTTCGATAAAAGTATTGAATTTGACTAGTAGTGAACTACCGTATTAGACACAGAACAATGGCTGATGGTGGTCTTATTTCAACGCCCATCTCTCTATACATAGACAAGACGCGAGATCCATTGAATCATTTAAAAAGTCATTGATCTTTGAGCGGCCATTTTGATGATAACCCAATCATTGTGTGCCCACTGTATTACGTAATAAATTAACGTGATTAAATATGAGTCATGTCAATTTAAAGATAGGTCCCTCACAAATGATTTAATATCAGTTTTACTTACATTATTAAATGTAGGATTTCTATATTTACGTGTGAGAGAGCCATTCTTTGGCACGATTGGGCTCGACCGGAGTAATACATACACTCACAAAAAACCATCGTGTTTCTTTGTGTAGGTTGAGCTTGTGAGGTTACCAGTGACCCAATTCTCCCCCTGCCCAATTTTAGCGATTACCCAACAACCCTTAAATTCCTAACCCCCAAAAGGCCGGCAACACACTTGTATCGCCTCTGGTGTTTCGGATGTCCATAGACGGCGGCAATTGCTTACTATAAGGTGATCCATTAGCTCGTTTATACCATAAAATATATGTAATTGTAATACGAATGGGAATTTACTGAATCGGAAATTATCGGCCCCAATTGGGCCATACCAAGTTTATTATGACGTTTCATGTTATTTTAAACATTCCCAGCCTTTATAAATATCAACCAGGAATTACCGTAAAATTCGGTTTTACTGAGATATTTTTAAAATTCTATTTTTGATTGCATTCGTCATATGGTTTTTCCAAACGGAAAAGTTTTAGATTTAATTAATTAATTTTACCAAGTCTGGAATAAAGAGAGTTTTGGTGGGTAGGTAGTTAAGTGACTGCCTCGTTCGGCAATTTGATTGGCCGGCGCGAAGGAACTAACCAATCAGAGCGCTGCGTTCTCGTTTCGTTTTCGTTCAACGTAAACTCGTACTAAGGGTACCTACACAGTTAAATTGAGGAAAAAAACAGCCCTCATATTGAAATGTTGTGTCTCGTGTCATGAATGTATTGTCTATTATTATTATATCAATCAGTCATTCCATATAAATAATTATTAACAGGCTAAGAGGAAAAAAACATTATATCTCAATTACTTAGGGCATCCACGCATTGTAAACAAAGCGATTATAAATTCATTCAGATAGTATAATATTGATTCGAATAAATGTTTGTTTATATACAATTTTTGATCAGTTTTTCCTCATACTTTTTTTCCAAACTTTCCATTTAATTTTGTGTGATCCACAAAACCACAAATTGTTGTTTCGGGTCTGGGTGTCATGTGTATGTGAACTTGTATGTTTATAAACGCACCCACGAAACAGGAGAAAATTATGTTTTTTTTTTTTATGAAACACGCCGGTAATCGAGCAGACGTATCACCTGATGGTAAGTAATCGCCGCCGCCCATGGACACTTGAAACACCAGAGGCGTCACGTTACAAGTGCGTTGCCGGCTTTTTTGGGGGTTAGGAATTTAAGGGTTGTTGGGGAATCGGGGATTGGGAAGATTGAATAGGGCCTCCGGTAACCTCACTCACACAACGCAAGCGTTGTTTCACGTCGGTTTTCTGTGAGGCCGTGATATCATTCCGGTCGAGCCGGCCCATTCGTGCCGAAGCATGGCTCTCCCATACTTAAATGTGGGACAATGTTTAAAAATATATATGACGCATACTTAAGTACTATTTAGGACTCTAATATTAGGTAAATAAGGATAATTATTATGTAGTATGTTTATTATTTTCATACATAATAGTCGTGACTCAGTTGTTTATTAATATATCTATTACATAGCAGAAATTAATAGAAATGTTTTTCGGTCTGGGTTTTGCCCGCGTTTATTGGATTACTTTAGTGTAGTTTCTGGGGATTTCAATGTTTTGATTATATAACAATAACAGCACAACTTATATCGCAGGCGTAAGATGAGAATAACCTTTTTTTTGTTTAGTTTGCAATAAAAAGGTCTTACTATTTCCCTGACATCCTCAGAAGATAAGCTCTGACCTTACCTCTTTAAAAAATCCAGACATTTAAAGACGCAGCTGCGGGCTACCTAGCGGGTTACCGGGGCTTTGGCTCAAGAAGCAGGAGTAGGATCGGGGTAGTTTTTATTCATTATTCGAGTGACACTCCTCGGCCAAGGCGGAAGAAGTCATCAGATATTTTACCCCTATTAAAAAAAGACAATTTCAAGAACCATGCAAGTTTATTCTGTATTGGTCTTTTGGAGAAAGAATCGCCCAAGTTTTATTCATTGTTTTTTAGTTACAAGAAATTAATACAATTCAGCTTAGTAAATTAGGTAATCTAATAAGACATAAGTACGTTTGAAGTGACGTCACAAAGACTAACCTCCTTAGTTACTAGCCAAAGATAAAATTAATTTAAAAACAAATTACGAGACGTAGTTTGTTTGTCACAGACAAATGTTTGTTTGTAATCACGTCATTATAATTACTAGATTAGTAACGTATTTAATTAACGTACACAAAGTCTAACTGCCGTACTCAGAGTCATTTACTGATTACTTAAACTGTTCCTTAGTAACAATGGAAAACTAAACGATTCCTTAGTGACAATTTTGTACTGAAAACAATTTAATAAAAGGAATGGGATGAGTAGATAACCATTAAATGACTCTGAGTATAGCGGTAACGTGGAAAAATTAAATGTTATTATTCATATACTTAACTTTTTTTTTGAGGGGTGAAAATCATCCATCGACTTGTCTCGCCTTGGGCGAGGCGAGAGGGAGTGTCAGACTCTTACTGACTAAAAACCAGTCTCCTCCTTCTGCTTTTCGAACCGGAGCCCCAGTAAATCCGCTAGGTAGTCCGCAGCTCCGGGCATATTTTTAACTAAGTAAGTTACTTTTGTCAGCGGGTTCTACCACGTTCCAGTCCGCTAAAAAGTAGCCTATGTGTATGTTATTCCAGACTATAATCTACTCTTGTTCCAAAAATCCTTCAGCCGTTTTGATGATGTGTGATTTTATACACATTAATAATGTTAGTAATATATGTAATGTAATTTCTTGCTTTTTATCTCTCACTGGTATAACACGCATGACTCATTCAAAATCACAAAACGAACATTTATTACTCATACTTAGTAAATACAAAAATAATTATGTTAAACTGCCTACAACTGCCTACCAAAACAATAAATAAATATTACGTCATTAACACGGAATTCATCGTTTAATTTGCCCCATTATTCTAATGATCGCAAGAGCAACTGCTAAGTGAGAAGACACCGATTCGGTATTCATTTCTTCATATTATAGAACAATAACCAACTATGTAAATACCCCGGAGCTGCGGACTGCGTAGCTGGTTACCGGGGCAGACTCGAAAAGCAGGAGTAGGAACCGGGTGGTTTTTAGTCAGTAAGAGTCTGTCACAACCTCGCCCAATGCGGGTGAAGTCATTGGATGATTTCTCTTAAAAAAACTAAGTACCGATTCAATGTATAAATTGTACCTACTCAAAAGTGACGTCACGCAATATTTCAAATCAATATGTCGTCCAAAGTATACTCTGTTTCTGTATGAGTCCATACAACATACGTGGACTAATGTTTTAGACCCTAATCAACAAGACGGACATTTTTTTGAAAATTAGGCTTAGCAAAAATATTTAATAAGGACAGAAGAAGGAAAGACTATAATTCACTATAATTCCTCTCAGGAACAAAATGTAAATGCTAAGTAAAACCAAACATACAACATATAATTGCGTCACCAAAGAGGAATTTATAGTCGGAATGTTAAGCGTATACAAATGAATTCAGTATTAATTTACGTGGACAGCCTCAACTGAAACGTGCGTGATTTTACTGGTATATCATCAACCTATATTGTGCTGGGTGCTGGGAACATTCCATTGCTATTTTGTTTCTTTTATAGCCTTTTTACTACGTTGTTTTGTAATTAAACTACCGTTTTAAAGGTTTAACTGTTCACTGTGTGGTCTGTGTTTTAATAAGTAGTCTAATGTTGGATCTTTTTGCTTATAATCTTTTTTTATGGAATAAGATGGGAAACGAGCAGACGGATCACTTGATGGTAAGTAATCGGCCATAGATACTTGAAACACTTAGGCCTTTTCAGGATTAGGAATTTAAGGATTGTTGGGGAATCGGGTATTGATTAAGCCTCCGGCAACCTCACTTACACAACGAAGCATAACGCAAGTTGTTTCACGTCGGTTTTCTGTGACGCCGCGCCGTGGTATAACTTCGGCCGAGCCGGCCCATTCGTGCCGAAGCATGGCTCTCCCACACTTTGTATGAACCATCAGCCTGTTTGTGTTACTGGATAGTGGATATAGTGGGATTACCCTTACATTTTATATCAAAAGACACGACACAATTTCCATATACATAATACAAAGAAAATCTTCAAACTATTTCCACTAAAAAACTGCAACCTCCTATATTATAAAGTACACAAAAATATTGCAAAACCAACACTAGGTAGGTATTATTAAAGTTTACGATCGTAACTAAAAGCTGTCCATTATAAGCCAAGGGCACCCGGTGGACCTAGAGCTAGCTAGACTATTCTAGGCACACGCGCTCTGCCCTTATTTGTAAACGGATTTAAGCAATAAGCCCTACTAGGTATTTAGATTGAAACCTAGAAAGTCTAACGAAGATTTTTTGGTTAATGCATCTGTTGGCACAGTTTGTGTTTAAATCTATTTAACTTGTGTTTGTTATCTTAAAAACGGCTAAACTTTGATTAAATGATCATATTCCGCGTCAGTCATGTTTTTTTAGTCAAGGACAGCTAAACAATCTTCTTGTATTGTTGGATATTCTCCATTCCAAATAGCAGAACAGCCATTGAGAAAAAAGTGGTTCCAGATCGAAGCTGCTTGCTTCGTGACTAAAAACCAATATAAAACTCTTACAGATTAAAAACCATCCCGTTCGTAGGAACTCTGACACTCCCTCTCGCCTCGCTCAAGGTGGGCAAAGTCATTGGATGTTTTTCCCTCCTCAAAAAAAGCTTTTTAACCCCGGTAACCCGCTAGGCAGTCCACAGCTCCGTGTCGGCACTAAAAAAAGGCTATTAAAGTAATGCTGCAATGTCAATAGATCTGGCGCTTTTAGTCTAATATTTACTAACGAAACATGTCATACACCTAACCAAGGAAAAATATACATGACGCTTATCATAATAAACTTACATAACATTCATTTATGTATTTGAGAATTGAGTGACTCACACCAACGTAAATACACGAAAGGAAAATTCTAGAAAAATCCGATGATCGAATCAGACAGAGCAATATGAAATCCGTAAAGATTTATTTTCATAACAAATATCTATTGTAAGTAAAATAAACTCGGTATTATTTAAGCTTGATACACACGAGGCAACATTTATCGCGCGATATGTTGTTCAACATGTTGAAAGTCGCGTAGAAACGTTTGTTTAGAAATGTTATCTGTCTACCAACACATTATTTTACTCACACGATGTCGCCCGTGGAACTTGTGATGATTTGAGCGACATTGCTTTATGCACATCATGTCTCTACTCAAAAACATTTGAGACTATTGAGTTAGACTCAAGTGTCAACATCAACAGAGAGTCACATCCAATCAGGACCGGCTCGAATAACCCAACAAATCAGAGCGCCAAACGCGCTTTCGTTTCAATTACTTTAAATGCAAAGCAGACTCATACGAAGGGTACTGGACCCACTAGGTTCGAATGCCCGAAAGAGGTTGTGGATAAAACACAAGTAAGTTACCACGATGCCCAGGGTTGAAGCAGAACTTTTAGGATGATTTTAGTCACTAAGACTTCACCCAAGGCAGGGGAGTCATTTAATGATTTTCCCCCTTAACAACAATAATTTGCACCTAAACAAATAACATTTATTACCTAACAAACAATAGCAACGTTCTGCAAACTGTGAAGTCACGTGTTTCTCATCAATAGTTGCCTAGTGGATGCGAGGCTTTACAATCAAGTATAGAGTTACATAATACAGGCCGAAGTAATTAGTTTTCATGAACATTACGTAAGGTCGGGCGTAGCATGAAAACACGATTAAAGTCCTTCGTAACAAACAATATTGTGTAACGTGCGTTTGTTTGTTGTGTGACGGCTTCAATATTTTCTTTTACGGAGAATGTGATGATGAAACTTGTACGGAGTGTTGGAGAAGCAGATTTACATATGGACACGCCCCATATTTGATTAATGTCATCAGCATTAAACAGAATACTTCCACTGCTACCGGTGCTGGGCAAGAAAAGATTTTGTCACAATCTCCACGAGTGGCAAACAGCATAGGGATCTTTAGATCACCAAAACTTTAAGCCGAAGTCATTGGATGATTTTCCCCCATAAAAAAATGGTCACCGAAACTTTAAAGGATACCGTTGCTATAATGGTGATTGGACTCATTTCTGATCATTCGATTACCATCTATTTATTTATAGAAATGCATCATAATTGATTCTGCGGTTTAGGTGTGAAAACGTCACAGACAAATTCACTCACTTACGCATAGCTATGATATCACTTATACATAGTTAAATTACTTAAACAAACGTTTGTCCGTTTACATGTTTAAATCATATTACATCGTTTTCTACATTTTCCTTGTGTTATAAGTTTTAATATTACTTGGAATTGACTTGGCAGTGTTCCTCACAGGACATGCACCTAGGTGATGCGTGCTTATGACGTAAATCTATGACGTAGATGCGAGTCAGTCATTGTTATAGGGATCTATTGTACTTTGGGTTCATGTTTCCTGATTGACAGCTGGGAATGTGATATTTTTCACAGCATTTCTTCTGTAACTAGCTGTTCGTCCTGGCTTCGTAAATAATGTGCTAATTTTTCATGCATTGTATATTCCTTGAACCAATAATGAGTACCTAAAATAAAATAGACTTATCCAATACGCATCATTTTATATACCGCACTCAAGTGCTTTTATCAAATCACATAGGTTTGAAAGTGTCTTTCATTATCACATGTGATACTATGTTATATATAGGTATTGTACCTCTTATGTAATTCAATTTACCGTCTAACATGAAGCCATAAGCAATTTTCTAACATCTACACCCTCGTTGCGCACATAATACATTTCATTACATAGAACTTACGACTTTACCTAATTGAGGTATACAAATCACTACATAGTATAAAACAAAGTCAGTTTCTCTGTCCCTATTTCCCTTTGTATGCTTAAATCTTTAAAACTACGCCACGGATTTTGAAGCAGTTTTTTTTAAATAGATAAAATGATTCAAGAAGAAAATTTATACGTTTCAAAAGTGCCTAATTTAGGATTAATTGAAATAAATACTTTGACTTTGACTTTGACGTATAATACATAGATAATATATCACCATTGCACCCATGCGAAGCTGCGGCAGGTCGTTAGTACATTTATAAAATTACGTTTCGGTTGAATGACCTTTCAGATTTAACGACCCAGTGGAAAGCATAAAATCTGACGTAGAAACAACAGACAATCATTTTGATAGCTCAAGAACAACGAAAATCGATGAAAGGGCGATCTGTTAGTAATCCAAGAACGTCATGTCACCCTTGTGAGTTCTAGAGGGCAGATGTCAGCCACTCTCCTTGACATTTAGCCGAATCAGGATCGATCTAATACTGTACTCAGAAAATGGCTAGAAGAAAATAACGGATGATAAATTGATTTACAATGTGGTTTGATATTTTTAAAAGATTTATTTTAGGGTTAAAGATATATCACACTTTAACGGCACTGCTCTAATACAGTGATGAACTCGTAATTTTATTATAACTTTCGAGAGACATACCTACTAAATTAATTTATTATGTTATCGGATTACTCACGTAACTGTTTGACGAGTTCATTCGTAACGTCAACACAAAAAGGTTGTAAGTGCGCCGTTTGCACGGGGGCAGCAAGCTTGCAGCCTTTTTATATAATTTTCGAAGCAAAAACGCCGTGTCGGAGCCGTACCGAGTCCGTACTGTTTATGTGTGCGATGGCTCTTAGCATCTCTCTGATGGTAAACGGTCACCATGCCCTAAGTACACCTGCAACATCAGAGAGTAAGTTAAGAACTATACAATATTGTTTATTTGTGTCATCGTTTTCGTGGAACAGGGTTCAAAATAATTTATTATAAGTACGAGTATTTAGGCAATACTTGACCAACGGCAACGGGCGGACTTTCCACGTTCCAAAAGTGTTTTAACATGGTTTTATTATAGAAATAGGTTAGGTTAGGTTTTGACTTCGGTGCTTTCCCTTTACAAGTACCGTTTTCTGCATAATTATGCGGTTTTGTGAATATTCGACAGACAAGGACATATGTACCTGAATTATTTAGTTTTCTTATAAATTACTAATTCAGTAATTACCACATATATATAATTAGTAATTTACGTTAATAATTGCGCAATAAATTTCAAGGAAAATCATAGTTTCCATATTATGTATGAAATTACCCACAGCATGTTACTATGTAACCGGCATAAGTTGAGCTCTTAATGTAAGGGAAGCCTGTATAATTCTAGGTCAAGTTAATCGATACTAATATGTAACTCATGACTCATTTTTCATACTTAATCCGTCTAAGTGAATTAGTTGGAAAATTGGTACAGGGATAATTTTAAACATTCAAAAGTAAATGTTGTATAAAATCATGTATAGGTAAGGCACGAGTGTGTGGATTTGTTTCTTTTAATATGAAGAAAATCTTGACTTTTCAAGGTAATTTAGAAACGAGAGAAATATTCTAGAACTCGATTTCTTGGCATACTTCTTTCGGCATAGTCCTTATGACCAATATTTTTTTCTGTTACATCCAAATTCCCAAACAAACAAGCAAGCAAACAGACAAACAACCTACATACATACATACATAACTCACGCCTGTCTCCCATGGGGGTAGGCAGAGACAATGGAACGCCAATTGCTACGAAACTTACATACTTCTTTCGCTTCATCAACAGTCATCAGTCTTTTCATGCATGCTCGTCGGTTAAGGGTACTTTTAATCAGCCCTTCTTTAATATATCACCTATCTGGTCTCTATATGTCCGTCTACAGCGCCCTATACAGACAGCCCCATTTATATTCGCTTTGTATATTTCTTTGGTAAATCTGCTTCCATCCATCCTTTCTACATGTCTAAACAAACTACACTATTAGACAACACAATACACACCAACATTACGTAACCCAGTACGAAAATTTTCAAACTAGTCTGTTATCCGTTCATAACAAGCTGTGCGAAACAGGTAACTAAGTTACGAATACATATATGTATAACACGATACATAAACTAATGTGTTGTTTTCCATTCTCGATAACAAACGGGGAGTTACGTGGAAAACTGTCACTTGTATTGTTTACGATGTGTATCGTGACGTCACGGCTTGATGTCTGTGTTCATTCGGTTTACTTTACTTACGTAGTGTGAGTATCATGTAATATCACGGAATACAGAAAACTAGTGTAATAATCGCGTTATGTGTATTCTTTTCTTAAGTAATGTACGCTATATAAAATTAGAGTGTCTCTTGTAATATTGAAATAATCGCGGTTCGGATTGTTGAATGTCGGGATATTTCAAACCGAATTGACACCTTGGCAATGTCAAGAGATGTAGCTTTGTTTTGCGTTTTCTGTTGCTTATATCTATTTTCCGATACCACGGAGAGTGATAATTACCTACATAGGATTAGATTAAGTATACTTACATAAAACACTTCGTGTCTCATCTTAGACCGAGTCCTATGACGTGCGAAAATAATAATATAAGTTACATAATAGAATAATAAGTCACAATTTCTCGCAATCACGACTCCTTCGTCTCAAGTCTGCAAAGAAAGTCACGTGTCCCAAATATCTTTGTGAAAAATTATTATTACGCAACCAATTATAAAAGGTACGTTCGGTAAACGTCTTGCCATTTGCCAAATAACAAATGAAAAGCCGAGAAGAACACGTTTTCTTTTCATTAAAAACTTTTCTTCTTGATACCGTTATGAGAGCGAAAAAGTAATGTTACTTAAAACAAGTTATGAGCGACTTTTTTGTGTATGAAATGGAAAGTTACGATTGAAAGGGGTTGGTCTTGATGATACGTAAGAAGGTTATTGAATGCTTTTGTTGTTTTTGTTGCTGCAAACTGATTAGTGGGTTACCGGGACTCTGAGTCGAAAAGCAGGAGTAGGAACGGGGAAGTTTTTAGTCAGTTAAAGTCTGACACTACCTTTCGCCGCGCCCAAGGCGGGAGAAATCATTCGATGATTTTCGCCGCTCACAAAAAAAATATACTTTTTAATTTCCATCCCTACACCTGCTTTTTGAGCCGGAGCCCCTATAACTCGCTAAGCAGTCCACAGCTCCGGGTCAAAGTTTATTTGTTTGGATGTTTATCCGTTATTCACGCTGAAACGAAAGGATTTTAATGAAATTTCGTATACATACAGACAGGACATGAGCTGACATGAACGCGGGCGAAGCCGCTGGCAGAAGTTAGTATTCAGTATCTAGTTTTCACTAATCACGAGGTGCATTAAAATCCCACACTGCCTAGCTTTTCCTCAAAAGTTATGCGCCTTTTATAATTTTGCCCTTGCAAACAAAAAGTAGGATAAGGAAAAGGGCATCTCGTCTCGGCCGCCCTTGCAAGTAAACACACAAGCAGTGATTTAATAAAATCCAAAAACATTACCGAAATTAATTCATCGCCAAAAATAGACAGCGTGGGTCGCCTACGTACTGCAAACTTTTCTTCAGTTTCTATTTTAAGAGCACAATAATATTAATTGTAAATTGTTATAAATATAGCCATAAAGAGTCTAAATATAACTTCAGTAATAAAACGTTTAGAGACAAATGTTTATATTGAATCGCTTACTTTATTTCTATTTGTACCTATTTCCATGTCAATTTATATCCTTGTTTATTCGCATATACTAAGTTCTATAAGTATTGAAGCAACGTATGTTCATCATGATCATCAACACCCCGTGGCCAACCATTCCTGGACTATGAACCTCCTCTTCATAAGTAAAAATATTAGACACGATTTTTTTTTCTCACGGAAACAAATACTTGATAATTAATATCGCGTGACGTCACTTCTGGGTACATTTTATACGTAGAAACGACTTATTTGCTCCCACTCCAAAACTTTCTAACTTATATGACAAAGTAAAAAATACATGTCTAATATTTTTTAAATACCTAACTGAGGGACTATAAACTTTAAATTTTCATACCCCGTCATCATCCCTATTTGAAAGATCAGGTTTATCGGAGAGCGCTGCTGCCTAGTTTCTGTTAAATGTGTACACAAACTGTTACTAAGAAATAAAATAAATAATACTCAACATTTGTAGCTGAAACTTGAAATAGACTACTGAATTATTCATCTAAGTATTACAATATCACTAAATAGTATAAAACAAAGTCGCTTTTTCTGTCCCTATGTCCCTTTGTATGCTTAAATCTTTAAAACTACGCAACGAATTTTGATGCGGTTTTTTTTAATAGATAGAGTGATTCAAGAGGAAGGTTTATATGTATAATACATGCATAATATATCACTATTGCACCCATGCGAAGCTGGAGCGGGTTGCTAGTTAAAAATTTAATAAAGAGGAAAGATTTGATTGTTTGTTTGCATGGCATATGCTCCGAAACTACTAGACCGATTTGAAAAATTCTTTCACCAATGTAAAGCTTATTTTTTCAGGAGTAACTACCTCTATTCCTACAGGATAAGAACGTACTTTACTTGAGAAAAAACAACTAAATCCTCGCAAGCAAAGCCGTAGATGATAAGCTAGTTTTAATTTAAATATGTAGTTACCAGGCGTACTTTGTATATCTTCTCTTTTGCCAACAGAAAGTTCTTCGGTTGTTATCTACCCAAAATAGATTTATTTACGTTACTAGGTAGTATTATATATATGTATGTATGTTTCGCTACACTTGGGAATCGTACACATAACTTACATTTAGGTAGAATTTCAGAAACGTTTTCTTTTTCTTAAATTCAGCTAGAGACATATTGTTCTTAGGAGATTTTCTTTTATGGATTATTTTAATTTGAAATCGTTTGTGATGAACGTTGGGTCGAACGTGTCAGAATTAATATTTTGATGACTTTCCTCAAGGTTCAAGGAAGGGTTTTGGCAGAATGGTGACATGGATTACCTACGTGACACCTCGCACAGAAATACGATAAATTCTCACTTAATGTGTTGTTTGTATTATACCACGGAAACGTGTGCGAAGCTGCTAGCAGACAGAAGATAAGTTTTTTATAAACCTAAGCAGCCTAACATCTTGGTTGAGCCTTCAGAACCTCACTCACACGGCGAAACACAGCGCAAGTGTTGTTGCACGTCAGTTTTGTCTAAGGTAAGGTACCAGAGTACCTTTTATACCTTAATCAAGCTGGCCCAAATGGTGAAAAGTGGGTGTACATTGTATAGCGGCGTTACATGCCGTAATGTGCACCTCTGCCTACCCCTTCGGGGATAAAAAGCGTGACGTAGTGTGTGTATCAAGCTAGCCCATTCGTGCCAAAACATAGTTCACTCACGTGAAAAATTACTTCATAAAAGTAAACTATAATTACCAACAATGTCCATTTCGACAAAAAATGCCGTCAGCAAGACAAAACATGTTGATTCCATTGTAAACTCCAAGCTATCTCCAGCTCATTAGCGAGGAATGGATATTGTTCCAACATGACATCACGTCAAAGGTGACGTGGGGATTTTAGTCAGCTATTGACTGTATGATGACTTTTCTTAACACAATGATTGATACCATAACATGAGTATCATGATGAAGTGGCTTATGCTGTGATATCGCTAATCTGACGTGACCTGCTTGTTTTAAAGTCCAAGTCTGTGTAACTATTACTTGCAGATTTATAAAACAAAGTATTTGTTATAAATAATGATGACAAAAGTAGCTAAATGAAAATTAAAAATCTATTTGTTTTTAAACGAACAGACAGATCTCCTAATGGTAGGCAATAGCCGCCGCCCATGGACACCCGAAGCACCCGAGACGTTTTAATCTTTTAATGTTAGTGTTTTAAAACGTCTGGTAGATTAATGTCCATTAAAAAAAACCCCTATTACATGCGATTTATTATACAAATCTTGAAAAGTGGGTGTTAGTTACATTGTATAGCATTACGTGCCATAATGTGCACCTCTGCCTATCCCACCAGGGATTATAAGCGTGACTTTACTTTTTTTTTAACAAAGTGAGAGTAAAGAAACTGTCTACGTAAGCAAAAGCAATGTTAGGCAACAAGTCGCGTGCCAAACAGAGTTGATAATTCGCAACCTTTTTACCGGCTTCGTGAACTAAACCTGCTGACGCAAAACATCGTGTGACGTCCGTAAAGTGGGCGTCTTTAAATGTTATCCGATATTAGGGAACGTGTAACCTATTGCGTTAAAATTAGGGCGGAAAATTGCTTAACTAATGAACAAAGGGAATCTGTTGCTTAATTTTCGAAAGACGTTAGCTACATTAGAAATTATATAAAGGACTTATTAGATTTTGAGAAACGTTTTGGAAGTTTTTTTTGTCCTCATCATTACTAACTCGTGACAATGTACCTTTTCTTGACTGGACTAAGGACGTCTTTTACTTTCAAAAGAGTATACCATTATCTTGAAACTTGACAGGACAGGAAGAAATCGCAGTTTCATCTATCAGTGTTGAGCAAATACCTTTTTATGGTATCAGTCGGTAAACGAATATACGGATCACCTGATGGTAAACAATCGCTGCCGCCTATAAAACCAGAGGTATTACAAGTGGATTGCCGGCCTTTTGGGGGTTAAGAATTTTGGGATTGTTGATTCTTTTGATATGATCACAACTGTTGCTCAAGACGGATTTTATCGAGCCGTTTTCCTTCGCCCGTATGAAAATAATGTCTAAATAAATAGAAAGTACTTTATAACTTGGAAAACTTTACATTAGTTAAGACGATCGTTAATCACACAAACAATTTGTTTTGTTTTAACATGTTAATTGTTTAATTAATCAAACAATATAAAGCTCTGCGGCAGTTCGTGGGTTGTTTGCTTATCTGTAATTGACACATAACCGGTTGAAACTGGATTGTCGAAACAATAGTCGATTGAATACTAATCGATTTATTACATACCTCATAACTTACTACATATAGTAATTGGTTGCTTGTTGACTTGTTTATGAGGATAAATCAATTTTACTGCCTCTTTGCTGTAGGTCACTAGTGTAATTTCAGGATAACAAAAGGTTAGCTTATCGGAGCTGCGGACAACGTAAAAGATTACCAGGGCTTCGGCTTGAAAAGCAGAAGTAGGAAAGGGGTGGTTCTTAGTCAGTAAGAGTCTGACATTTCCTCTCGCCTCAACCAAAGCGGGAGAAGCTATTGGATTATTTTTCTTCCTTAAAAAAAGCTGTTGTTAGGCCGAAGATGCGGACAACCTAGCGGGTTACCGGGGCTCCGGCTCGAAGAGCAGCAGTCGAAACGGGTTGGTTTTTAGTCAGTAAATGTCTGACACTTCCTTAGTGCTTTGCCTACTCGAAGATTTAAATCTAAATTGAGTGCTCACATTTTAGTTGCTAACCATATAATCACGAATATTTTCGTAAAGGGGAAAATTCCGCATCATCATCAGAGGAAATCTTTTCAGAGACCAGAAGCTTGACCACTAGAATATAAATAAGTAGATGACAGTCTAATGTTGCATAGTTAATAGGTTATGAATCATTGATGGTAGAATCATGATTCCTAGTGTTAACGAACTATTATTTTTTTCTAAGTATTCTACTACCTTAGCACTTACCTACGTCATCGTATGACTACATACTTGTTAATCGAAAGCAAATATTTTTAATACATGACAAAGATCTAGATAGTACAGGGGAAAATAGAATTTATATCTATGAGGATTAAGAACTGTTTTTGTGTGACATTGTTGCTGAGCAGGATTTTGACGTAGTTTATTTTTTGAAGTAGGTATATCTAATATTTTTCGTCTCTTGTCTTGTAAAATTCTGTAACATGATTGGTTGTCATGGAGCATTTTTTTCTCAATCCCAAATTATTGGGGACAAACTAGAACATGCCCCGAGGCGTGTGCGCTGTTTTTAAACAAAGGCAAATGTATTGAAATCTTTTATTTGACAATACTAATGTCCTTAGGTCAGACAACTGCTTAGATGGCTTAAATCTGTATAAGGTTTAAAATGTACCTACCTAGTACCATTACAAAATAATATCTCCACAAATAAACATAAAGCTAAATTATCCATATCTAATAGGAATAATCATGTTGATTATGAGACTCTCCTCAACCAAGGCGGGAGAAGTCACTGGATGATGTCTCCCCCACAAAAAAATCTCGTCCTAAGAATTTTTTCATTTGACCGAGAGTAATCTCACTAAAAAAGGACGAGATCTCGCGAGTTTAATGAGACTACTTTACTAACTGTTTAAGTTTTAAGAACAATGAGAACTCTGTATCCACAACTAAGACATTCACTATAAAAACCAACTTGATTAAATCTACACGACCCCGGATTCGAACTGAGGATTTCCGGCTCAAAAGTCATGCTTCTTATCACGAGCATAACGAGGTTATCGTTGCAAGTAATAACATTAATAAAGACATCATGATTATCATTGCAAAGTCTTACTATTAGTAAGTACTATGTACTTCTATTACAATGTATCAACCACCACACATAAATCTTAATTAATGAATCAGACTACCTACGAAAATACTGTCTCCTTGGTCGAGTAGTCATAAGTTCGTCTGCTGGACAAGGAGTCTCGGGTTCGATTCCCGTGTCGGACAAAGTTTTATTGGACTTTTTTTTTGGTTTTTCGAAAATTTCTTATTATTACTGTGCCATTGCGTTATGGTTCCTACGGGGTCGAGTGTTTACTAGTGCGACTCGACTACCTAGACAAGGACCTCGGGCTCGATAGGCGAGTCGTTTAAAAATATCATCAGAGATCGCTTACCATCAGGTGATCCATCTCCGGACTCCATAACAAAACTGGTGAAAAGTAGACTCCCCTTTTGGGACTCACAACAAAACTGGTGAAAAGTATGACGTCATGTTATGTTATGTAGGCTCTAGTATTATTTCCCGCTTTCAACTGAAAAAAGTTCATAAAACCCTGACCGATAATAGACAGGATGTTTACATTATGTACTACATATTTGCAACAGCCCACGTAGGTAATAAATAACAAAGAGTTAATTAGGGAACCTCCATAGTCTGGCATTTCCTGCGCCAAATGTTATCATTGTTCGTTTATTTATCATTATCTACCTTATCAGCGTTAAGAAGGAAATTACTTATATCTAATTTAGATAATATGTTTAATTTGTTTATAACGTCAATTGACTGTAATATGCTCTCATACGAGTAATGCGACTAATCTGAAAGTTTTAAACTATAATCTCCTACATCTACACGCCCGCTAAGTGTGAAGATTTTCGCAAAACCTTTTCTTTTTTAAGGGAGGAATGTCATCCAATGATTTCACCCGCCTTGAGAGAAGCGTGAGAGAGTGTCAGACTCTTACTGACTAAAAACCACCAAGTTTCTGCTTCTACTCTTCGAACCGGAGCCCCGGTAACCCGCTAGCCATTGTTTGTTTATTTGAGTAGCAATTTGGTAATTGGCATTTAACCCGTCCTGACCGATCTGATATTTGGTACACACTCTTAATCTTGATGACCATACAATATAAACATACTAAACATAAAAAATATTTTTATTTATTACTTGTTCATAAGGGCTAAAGACCGCTTTCTTGATCAAGTACTCGTAAAATAGTAAGTTATGTATGATAATAGGCTTGTATCTCCAAATCTCTTATCATAGCTGATGCATAGTCGCTACAATGTAGTATAATATGTGTTATGTACCTCCATCCTTCCTACATTCCCGGGGATTATAATAAACCAGTGACATTAAGTAAATATGTTCTAGATAATTCGTAAAGAGACCCTGATTGATTTAATATACATTTGTCATACAACTAGTTTCCGGATATACAATTACGGAAAAAACCTGTTGCTAACAAAGTTAATCTTGAGTTAGCAATTAAAGTAAAAACCCGGCTACACCCAATCAATACAATTAAGTAGTTAGGTACTTCCAAGTCCCAATACACGTGTTTCAGGAAATATCTACTGAATTTATTATGACGAACGTGTTTTGCGTCATAACCGCGCGGTTGCCATGGTTACTAGATAACAGCTCTTATTACATGAGAATGGGACTACTCTGAAATAATAGCGAATCTACGTCATGTTCAACAATTTGAACTGGTATGATAAAGGTCTATATCTGTATTTGCTATTATAGTGTCCCTGAAATCGACGTCCAAACCGTTTTTTTGTGTTTTTGTTTTTTTCTGAAGGTGGAAACTCACCTAATGACTTCTTTCACCAGGGCGAGGCAAGAGGGATTCAGACTCTTTACTGACTGACCGGACGAAAGTGACCCACTAGATAATAATATAGATACTTAGTAGTAATACGTGATTTGCAACGCATCAATGTCCGTAGGTAACTACGTACACATTGACATTGAGGAGCACGGATCACAGAATCACGTCACGCGTCATAAACCTATGACAAATGTCATGACACTGCACTGACGAATGTCAAACTAATTTTCTTCAATAATAATAACATACGTAGTTACGTAAAATATACATAGGGAAACATATTGATTGAGAATGACGTTATAATTCTAAGAAAAAGACATTTGTTTACAAAATCTTACGTAGATGTTAAATAATCATTTTGATGTTAGAATTTTAATGTACCTATAACAATGAAGTTGAATGCCTTGAAATCCTTGAATTGATATTTGATATCCTAGATGACACCTCAAAAACGGGTGACGACTCTCATAATCCTAAAGACATAGAGGAGCCTAACTAACAAAATAATCCTTTGTTCAGCATTGGGACAATCACAACCCGTATTGACAAAACGTGGTGATTAATGCTCAAACCTTCTCCATGTGAGAAGAGGCCTTTCGTCAGCAGTGGCCACTTATAGGCTGTTGATGTGTGATGTGGGACAATCACAGGCTGACAATGAAAGAAGTAAGACAAGTTCTGCTTTTCCCGAAAAAAGAAACTCAGACTTCTACAGAAAATTTTGTTACTACCATCACTTCTCTAGAATAATTAATATTACGATTGATCTTGTAAAGTTCCCATTAAAAATTCCTCAACTTAAACCAGAATAAAACCCAATTACGTACCTAATTAAACAGTAATATTATTCAACGAACTTCATTATTCAGATAGCATTTTACATTTAAACAATACTGATACAGGAAAAAGGACCTGGGTTCGACCTCTGCGTCATATTCTAGGTAGTTATCGAAAACCTTCATCATACTGTCCCCAGTGTCGCCTGCTAGTACTTATACGGTGGTCATATAAAACTTCCGTACAGCTAATGTGGTGACAAATTCAAAGATAATTGCATCGTTACAAAGAAAACTGCATACGGAGACGAACGTGACTGTTCAGCGTAATTTATTATTTGTCCAAACGTTGATTATAAATAACACAATATCAAACGTTTGTCCAAAGGCTTGTTAGAGATGTGTGACCTCCTTTTTGATTCTTTCCTTTCGTGCTAAGTTGCATTTTTAGCCTAATTAATCATCTTTTGTTCAGATAATGCTGGCAATGCAGTTGTATTTCCTCTGGTGTTGCGGGTGTTTATCATCATCATCGTATTAGCCACATGACATCCAACTATTGACTACAATTATGTGTTCTGGACCCAAAACCCTCAATAAAGACTGGTCAATCTGTCAATCATACATTCGCCATTAAACAACGTCTTGCACGTAAAGAAAACAATGAATGAAAGCATATTAATAAATCTATTACTCAGCTGCGTACGAGCATTAATTTCGTTCCACATATAGAATGAGAAATACCTCTCCTATCTAAAAATACTCCATCGACCATACCCTTCAAACAGCGCTCTAAGACAAAAATAGTATAGCAGCTTGCTTCAATAACCGAAGTTCATTCACTAAATACTGCGCAAAATACGTTTGATTTTCACACGGATCGTGCGCCTACGCAGCGGCGTCTGCGCAAGTGGAAAGTGCAAAAAGATAAAACTGGCCAGGTGTGAGTCAAATGTACGGATGGAAGGTTCTGTTCAATTCTATTGTGTACAACAGCTGTAGATACAAATGTTGATGTTGCTTTGTATCAAACTGATGAGTGGGGGTCTGTTATCCTAATCCAACGAATTGGACCCAAAAACGCATACCTGACTGTCTTCATTCTAATGAAATCAGTCTTTATTCGAGATATATTTGGCTTTATTTTGTCATAGATTGACAATGACTGTCCTACTAAAGTTAAAACTTAACCTAAGCCAGCTTTCGATAACCTGCACATTAGAATAAAGTCATTTTGGTCAAAAATTATTGTTTTACCTTTCAGTCGGGCCATGATCTAAGTCGAGAATAATCTAGACAAATCCTTTAAAAAAGGGGATCTCTAAAAAGTATCGTACGATTGCGTGATAAGATTACAGTCGCCGAGATGATAGCACGTGCCCCGTTATCAAAGTAATTACCAGATTATCTATCTACATAATGAAATGAGTGATGTAGCACTATTTTTCGCGAGAAGGAAAATGGTGTTCTTAAATAAATAAGTTTGGAAGCGTGTAACGTTGAACGAATGGATGGAACGTCACGTCACGTTACCGCGTCATAGTTACAGACGAAACGAGGAGGAAATTAGAGAATTCTCGGAATAATGACAATTGTATACCTATAATTAAGAAATGGTTTAACTTTGTAAATAGTCCGTGAAATCCTCAGTTTCTTCCTCGGGTGTTCCCCGAAGGTAAGTTGAGGTTTTACAATGCATCCATTTAAAAGCCGCAAAATCTACTGGCTGGTGACTATTAATTTGTGTATCTCTGCACTAAAGATGTATGTAGCTACGGGTGACCTAACAGCTCGAAGTAGGAGTTTTTACGAATACGAACGGGGTAGTTTCAGAAAGATTCTAGCACTCACTCTAGCCTAAGACGGGAGAAGTATAGGTACTAACTGGATGATATATCAAGAAAAAAACACTAAATATATAATTATGTTAGATCACAACGAAATCGTCCAATGGCTTCGCCCGCTTTGGACGAGGCGAGAGGGAGTGTCAGACTCTTACTGACTAAAAACCACCCCGTTCCTACTCGTGCTTTTCGAGCCGAAACCCGCTAGATAGTCCGCAGTTCCGAAAATCGTTTCCGATTTGCCTTTAATATCCGCGTATGATAAGGATACGAATCGATAGATGATAATAAAAAGCAAATAAGTTATTTAATGGGTATTGAAGTAAAGGTGAGTAATACCGTCAGCCGATGATTGTATTTCCGTATCCGTATGTACTGGAAGAAGGAAATAAGTATTACCTACTCATTTCCATAAAGATAAATAGATATTATACTTAATAACCTTATACGTAGAATTATTGTGGTGTAATGATTAATTCTAACAATTTCACAATACATGTTCAGATAACATCACACCTGTTATTCCCCGAAGGAGTAGTCAGATGTTTCTATTATTTGCCAGTTGTGAGATCGGTCTCCAGTACCATGTGTCATTATGGTACCCTATCCAATTGCCATGCACAGCATGTGTCTTTCAAAGGATCCATATATACCAGCTGGTAAAAATTGGCTGTTCTATCTTACCTGCCTTAATATTATAAATGTGAAAGTTTCTTTGTTTGGATGTTTGTCCGTCAATCACGCTGAAACCACTGAACGGATTTTGATGAAATTTGGTATACAGACAGAGTATGAGCTGACTTGAGTGATAGGATACTTTTTATTCTACGGGAAAGCGGGTGAAACCACTGGCAAAAGCTAGTCACATGTAAATATTGTAAATGTGAAAGTTGTTTTGTCTGTATGTTTGTCCGTCATTCACGCTGAAACTTCTGAACGGATTTTGATCAAGTTTGGTATACAGACAGTATGAGCTCACTTGGGTGATAGGATACTTTTACCAACAATTAATTATGCGACTGGAAATTACTATAATACAATGAAAAGTGATTCACAGACGACCTTAGAAATCCCTAAAATTATTCTATTTATAATACAAAACCCAAATAAAGGAAATTACTGAGTAAGCCATAATAATTTAGTACATATAATAATTAATTTAGTATGTCTCACGAAAGTTACAATAAAATTAAAGGAAATTGCATTACAAAATGTAACATTTTAAGGTTTGTGGTCTAACACGTGAGCATTGCGCCATGAAAGCAGCAGGGTGACTGGATGACACAAGGTTTAGGAAACTCGTCCAATATGGTCATAGAAGCTGACTAATGTTATATGAATAATACTCATGGCTCATGATGAACCAGTCTCAGTAATTACCTGTTTGTTTTAAAGATGGTGATTCCCTTTGTGCAGATAAAATGTGGTAGTATGATATTACGTACAGTGGTTTAGCTTTTTTTCTGGTATAAGCCGGTAAACGAGCAGATGAATCAGCTATGGATACTTGAAACACCAGAGGCGTTACCAGTGCGTTGCCGGCCTTTTGGGGATTAGGAATTTAAGGGTTGTTGGGGAATCGGAGATTGGGAAAAGGGGTAATTGGGCCTCCGGAAACCTCATTCACACAACGAAACACAAAACAAACGTTGATTCATGCAGGTTTTTTGTCAAGCCGTGGTATCACTCCGGTCGCAGTCCCATTCGTGCCGAAACATGACTCTCCTACACTAATATAGGCATAAGAAACACTAGGTATCCATCTTTCGAATTTCCATCATTTATAATAACAAAAAGGAACAATGAACATTAAAGAAAGAATTTGAATACCTATTGGGAGGTGATTAATTTACTTCAATAGCATTGTAGCATAATATGTAAGTTTGAATTCTTGCCAAGAGGAAAGACTAACAAATACTTGTATTACTAACCACCAGTTACACAGTATTAAACTCTAGCGTTTCTTCGCCTGCGGCTTCAGCCGTGTGCAAATCTATACTACAATACAAATAAAGCTGAAGTATGTATTTGTTTGGTTGTTTGAACGCGCTAATCTCTTGAACTACTGGTCCGATTTGAATGAAACTTTTTGTGTTAGATAGTCCATTTATTGAGAAAGATTGTAGGATATATAACATCACGCGTAGATCAAAAAGAACCGAGCAGAATGAGTGAAACCGCGCGGAAGTAGTTAGAGATTATAATCGAATTGATCGTTGTTTATTTCGTGTTGGCCCGATGGTGGCCGTGTTCTCTGTGCAAGAAGAGGCCATTGGTCAGCAGTGGCCACTTATAGGCTGTTATCCATAAATTCAATGATACAAGGATTGCTTACATAGTAGGTATGTATAAAGGTTACTAGTCATAAACTTATTTCGCGACAAGAACAAACGGAGGAGTTTCTAAAATTAACACTCCTAAAATCCGGGAAAAGAAAATCTTAAAAAGGAAAATGCTTTTTATTGAATAGTTTACTTAATTTTAATTTACCAACGAGTTTCCTTGTTACCTACTTACATACGGAAAACGCATTGTGGTTAAGTTTGAGTACCGAGACATATTGACTTCATCGGAATTCCAGAAACATTTAAATATAATATGCGTAATTCATCCTTTAAGTATAAGTTTGTACTCTTTGCCCACATTCTAAGAAAAATTCTAAGTTCAGGGCGGTTCAGTACAGTTGGTTACGCGGCTTTTTATTTTTATATCTTCAAAGTCAATTTCAAATAGACCGGGACTTTTGAACGTCAAAGCAAATATTACAATATAAAGAAAACAAAATGTCTGTGTGTTGGTCGGTCTTCTAGTGAAGCTATTTGCTCGTTCTAAAGTCTAGATTCCTATGGAGAAGAACGAGCAAGAAACTTTAAGTAGCAATCCGCCCCAGCTTCGCATGGGTGCAATGGTGATATATTATGCATGTATTATACATTTAAACCTACCTCTTGGATCACTATATCTATTAAAAAACCGCATCAGAATCCGTTGCGTAATTTTAAAGCATACATAGGGACAGAGAAAGCGACTTTGTTTAATACTATGTAGTGATAGTGAAGATATTATTGGAACCTTTCATCTACATATTATTTTGGGTCAGTGTTTATTTGTGACCGTTATTTTATTATATTCCGTGAATCATTGTTTCCTTGATCACGACTCACGATGAAGCATGAATGCACCGAGACATGACCTACAAAAAGTATAAAATTTTGAGTTTTTATTCAATACTCGTTTCCTGTAAGCATTATTAAGACGTTTTCTTGTAATTTCCCAAAAACAACAGACAAAAACGAATTGAAATGTTGATAAACATTAGGTGTATTTTTGTTCGCCTGACCATGTTTTTAAACGTTCACCTTGCACGAAATCCCACATTTTTATGTAGGCAGCGAATCTAAAAATAAATACTAAAAATTGTAGCCCTTTGATATTGAACCTGCCTACGTGTTTTTTACGAGAACCAAAAAGGAAAGATATTATTTTACATTCCGACTTGCACCTGACATTTTAAAATTGGAATAAACGTGACGTAAAAAGTAGGTGAGTATTTACACACCTACGGCCTTACTTATAAACGATCACTAAAGTTAAGACACAGTTAAACTACGTATTAAAAAATATTTTAACTCATAAACGATGATTAACGCTAATTAATGTCTTAGCGACTGCTTAAATAGCTGTCAACTTAATCAGTGACGAATCCTTGTTTAAAGACCTTAATTATCAAAATGGCGTCCGAAATTCGTAAAAGTCACAGCTGTGGTATATTTCAACAATAACACCACATGCAAACTTCGCATTGAATTGTGTTCTGTTTGCTGGGCTTTGTTCCGCTACTTAGGAAAGTGAAGTGGATAAATATTAAAAAATGGATATATTTGACGACGATAATGAATTACGCACATACCGTGACGAGATAGAAGAAATAAGAAATTTCAGGAATATTGGTTCAAGAAGGAGAGTAAAAATATATAATTCAAGATCGAACCCAATGGAGGAATTGAGTGAAAGCGACTTCAAGCATCGCTACAGATTCAGTAAAGAAAATATGGTAAAAATTATAAATATCTTAAGAAACGACTTGTCCATGGATAGCCGGGGCGACAGTATACCTGTGGAGTTGCAAGTAATGGCAGCTATAAGATACTGGGGCCGCCATGAGATTCAAGAAGACTGTGCGGAAATTCATGGCATGAGCCAACAGACTTTATCAAGAACTGCTAAAAGAGTTGCTATTGCATTGGCTTCGAAAAGTTCCATTTATATTAAAATGCCTTCAAATTTAAGAGAAGAGACTGAAACTATTCGGAAATTTGAAACAATTTGTGGGTTTCCCCATGTTACCGGTGCAATAGATTGCACCCATATTAAAATAAGAAAAGTTGGAGGAGATGTTGGTCAGTACTATATAAACCGTAAAGGACACTATTCTATTAATACTCAAATGGTGTGTAATGCAGATTTGAAGATCTGTGATATAGTTTGCCACTGGAGGGGTAGTACTCATGATGCAAGAATATGGCGTGAGAGTTCCATTAAAAGGAGATTTGAAGAACGAGAATTTAAAGGAAAACTTATAGGCGATGGTGGATACCCTTGTTCCCCATATTTACTGACTCCAGTACTGAGACCCCGCAACGAAGCAGAACGGCGGTACAACTATAGCCACATTCGCACCAGGAACGTAATTGAGAGATGTTTTGGTGTACTTAAGGCAAGGTTTCGGATACTTTTGGAAATAATGAGAGGGTCTTTCAATACGATTAAAACGACAATTGTTGCATGTGCAGTATTGCACAATTTAGCAATTGAATTTGATGACACTTTAAGTTATGAAACCCCTTACACAGACAGTGATGAAGACACTGAGGCCATTGAACAGGACTCTAATAATTTGACACACATAACCAGAAACATTTTTATTGAGAATTTCTTTTAAAATACAAATATATAGTTTTATTTAAACATTTTTTAATTTTTTTCCCAATATTTTTGTTCTAGATCCAAAATTGCCATTCTCTTCTTATGCAATTCATCCTCCCGTTTTTCTTTATTTTCTTTGCACTTTTTTGTGAGTAGGAACAATTGTTCCTCATAATTATCAGCAATCTGAAAAAGAAACAATAAGATGTATACAGGGTGTCCCTGAAGTCGACGTCCAACGGGCACCAGATGATCAGCAAGGTTCCAACTGTTATCAGAAAAATATAAAAAAATCTAAGTCCTACAGTTTTTAAATTACAGTGACTTATGTGTTATCCACGAAAAAGTACACCTGTGCCAGTCTTTTGACTCTTGTTGCTATAAATCTTAATTTTTTCGGCTGCAGTCTTCCTTACATTAACCTGAATAGTGCTCCAGTAATATGGAATCATAAATTCTTAGCCAACTGCTTTAGATTGGAAAACATTGTTAGTTTTAGAGGAACCAAAGACTCTGAATAAAATTTTCACCTTACTTTAAGTGACTGTACTGAATAAATTATGTATGGCGCTAGTAATGGCAAATTTCACCAAAGTTGGCGCATTTAATAAGGATTATAAAATGGTATAGCACTTTGCAAATTATTTCTTAAATTCGACACAACAAAACTCCGTTTCGATGAATTTATTTGAACTTACTAATATTTCTTCTAGTGTACTCAAATCATACGTTACAATATATTGCCGACGAAAGCTGTAAGCGAAATCACGGGTAAACAGACAATGTTGTTTGACAAGAGATCCTCGCTGATTTTCAACATGATGATAACAAATAGCGTGCAAAGTGCTGTCTAGTGCATACGAGGTTATAACGTATGATTTGAGTACACTAGAAGAATTTTTAGTAAGTTCAAATAAATTCATCGAAATGGAGTTTCGTTGAAAAATCTTTTTTTGTGTCGAATTTAAGAAATATTGTGCAAAGTGCTATACCATTTTATAATCCTTATTAAATGCGGCAACTTTGGTGAAATTTGCCACTACTAGCGTCATACATAATTTATTCAGTACAGTCAGTTTTGTAATTTATGAAAAAAATCATGCAACCATCAGGCATAACCATAAGTACTGTGATTATGATGTTACCTTGTTATTTTGTTTAGGTTTGTGTTTAGGCTTATATAATTCCCTTTTTATTGTGTGTTTCTCTACTTTTGTTGCTGCTAGTGGTGTTGATAAAATTGGATTTTCTTCCACATCAGGAGTATTAGATAACTGAAAAAGGAGAGCATATTAATGAATATTTTATTATAATGATTTCATTCAGTTGATAGTTGGATTACAGTACCTGAGTTGATTTCTCAGAATCTACAATAATTGCTATTTCTGTGGGGGCTAACCCAGATTCTGACATCATCTTTTCAGTTGCTGTTGACTGTGACTGCAATAGATAATTATTATAATGTATAAATAAATAAATCATACTATGCGACAATATGAAATCAAACTATACATGCATACCTGTTTTATTGTTTCAATAAATATGCTATCACTATCAAAAACATTACTGTCAATCACAAACTCATTAGGCAATGACTGAATTAGTTCGAGATCTTCTTGTGGCGGACTTGGTGGTGGAGGTCCTCCGCCAGTCATCTGCCTGGCCCGCCTATACTCCGACTCTCTAGTTTTAACTTGGCCTTTTGTATTACGCCACTGGGTGACAATTTGTGTCATATCCCTGGGCTTTTTATTAAGGCTATTAAAACTGAAAAAGGTTAACATTTATAAACATGAGTGCTTTCCACTTTGGTAGTAGAGATAATGAAAGAAATGAAAGAATTAAAATAAAACAATGCTACCTAGACAATATTTCTTGCCAAGCAGCTTTTTTCTTTGCATTGGTATTTGTAGTAGTGTCTTTTTTTTCTATAATATCAATTTTCTCCATTATAAGTTGTCTTAAGATTCTCTGCAAGAAAATAACAAAGTTCAGAGTTAGTACAATTTAGACAGGTATTTTGGTGCAACAAGATAGATACAATACAAGTAACAATAAATTTAATATGACAATAACCTTTTCTTCTTCATCCCAGTTTGAAGATCGGGCCCTTTTCTTAGCGGATTTCAATTCCATTATATCACTAACACAACAAAAACACCACACCGCTGTATATTTATACAACACCAAAAAATTTGAAATTACCACTCTTTTGACAATATTTGACACAATTTAGAATTTTGACGTTATGATTTTTTAATTTCTCTTTGGATAACAGGAATTTTACCATCACAATGTAGCTTTACGTTTGGTATTGGCAGCGTATAAAATAAAAACGTTATTTAACCATTGCTTAGTTAAGTGACGTGTAAACAGTGTTTATAAGTAAGAAATAGTTAATTGATAATTAAGGAGTTAATGAGTTATTAGTTAATTAGTTGCTTAGCTGTTGATTAGTGGATTTTTATAAGTAAGGCCGCTAGTTTTTGGATAAGGCAACACCGGGATAAGCTGCCCCTGTTAACATTTGAACAAACATGATCTTGATAAATACCAGCTTAACCCCGGAAATAGCAAGGAACCACTAATGTGTTCGGTTCACGGAGTCAAGACCCTTCTAAGTCATCCCGTGCTTCATTGATGGGGAATGCATGAACCCTGACTAACTTGAGCGGACAAAGGATCGCTCGAATTACTGTCTGTTGAATCATCAAGTTAACCAGACGTGTGCAAACATGGCGATCAGACGAGACGATACGTGGCATTGTATCCAATGACTGTTTTGTTATAGATGGCGCAATTTATCCTGAATTTACGACGCATTGGAACCGATTGAGGAGAAAGGTTAGGTTTTTTTTTTATTTTGTACTTAAATTTCAGGGAACGGCAATGGGGTCATGTGAGGTTGATTTATTTGTTTATTAGTTTTCATGTACGAATAATGTGTTGTAATATCTACGTAAAAGATGGTTCAAGAATTAGTTTGTCAATGTTTTGTAATAAACAAATCGGATAGCATCATAGGAAAGCAAGTTAAAAATGTATCTAATCTAAACATCGTTGTATTAAAAACAGTGAGTAAGTTCCAAATAAAAAGTCATTGCGTCTATTGACCTTTACATAAAATATTAAAGAAGATGTATCCGTTGTATGATCTGAATAACACTAGTGACCTATCTGTTAAGAAAATCAGTTAAAGGTGCTCTCAAGTTTAAGCGAGGTCAGAAAAAATAAACAACGATCACAATCACAATGCGCCAGTAGCTTTGCCGTTGCTAAGCAACGGATGATTGGCGCGAATCCGACGCGATACGACGGCTATAGAGAATCAATTCTTTACTTTATTTTTTTACCTACTGGCCAAGGACAAAGGCTCGATCATTCTAGGTAGTAACCTAGTTTGCATCTATAATATAACGTAGTATTTTTGTTGCACAATTAAAATAAATATTGCGCAATTTTTATGTCCTGGTGAATAAAATAAAATATTAACCGGTTCTTATTCTCATTTTCAGGTAAATTAATTAAAATACATTACTTTTTTAAGTATTTATTCTCATACTTAAAATGTTAATTTCTGTTTTCCGCGTTGAGGACCAGGATTTTTATTTATACAAGGGTTAATAAATTAAATAAATACCTATTAAGTAGTAGGTTACATACCAAGGTGCCTTTAGATCTGAATTAATTTCATCACAATCACTAACATTATGAAAACATCAGATTTATGGCATTGGCATTGTACCGACATATAAATTCTATAAATAAGAGGGTAATTTCATAGATAGGTGCATTATTTTGTAAACATCGTCGGAAGTGCAGCTGGTGAATATTTAGGCGATTAAACGTGATTCTCAGCATTACAACAAATTCTCATTAGCAGAAGAATAAAAAAGGTAAGATTGTTCATAGATAAAATAAAAATATTAAAATAATTTTATGACTACTTACATCTAGTGTCTATTCAACAATGACCTTGAGAATTAGTTACGTTAAAAATTGCGACGCGTTTAGCTAGCTAATGTATCAAATTGTGATAAAGAATACTTATTGCTTGAATTGCCAACCTTACTTACGATATAGTTGACTAATCATCGATTTAATGCTGAAACTAAATAATTTATTCAAAATTGAAATCAGTAAGTCGGAAATATTTATCATCTTGAAATTAATAAGTAATAAATATTGCTTGCTAACAGTTCGTAAAATTAAAAATTTAATAAAACAGAGATCGAAAAAGTTTTAATATCGAACGCATTTTTAAATAAAAAAAAAATGCAAATCCATTAACCATAAACAAACATATGCGACGTGACGTGAATGCTTCGGCCATTCGGCCAGTCACATTTATTTATTTTCTTCCGCCATTCTGTATAAGTTTATTCCGTACTTATGGTTATGCAGCAGTAATTACAAAGATTGGAGGTTTCGTCATTTAACTATTAATTTATTAGGTGAGTTAAACAACTCGGATTAAGTTAAATAGTTAACTTTGGTTGCACTTCATCGCCGTAATCCATAGACCGTAGCGAATTTGATATCAAATTCAATGTCGATCGATCAATACAAAACTAATATAAAGTATTATAGTCACACTTCATTATCTACCCACATGTTCTCACAAGTTTATTATGTCTGTCTGTATATATAGATAGATATCTATCACTACAGTAAAATGATGAAATAGTTCGCACAGTTTACAAGACACATTTTCCGCAACAAACACACATAATTACGACAAAACATGATTTTGATCACGTAACCTACCAATAAGTGAACTCAGAAGAATCTAAAATTATCTTCTTTGTTAATTAGTAGTTAAGAACTGTGTACAATGTAAACTCATTAACTTGCAAATTAACAAATTAATGTTTTGTAAAACAGTAGTCGAATACCTACCTCCCTAGGTTGCTAAACTAAAATTACCTAGTTTATTGCAACATTTAGCACTTATAATTTGTTTATCAATACAACTTATTATGTTCATATTCATCATAAATATCGGACCAAAATGTACATTTTATTAATTAATTTAAAACTGAAGGTAAATGTGTAATAATATTACCTGGGTCTTGTGAAAAATATTGAAACAAACGTTTGCGATTGCATTGCCAAACGTAAATGAATGGTCAATGTCTGTCTTTTTCCTTGAAGTACCTGTGCGGTATTACAGAAAGAGACAGCTATAGTGTTATAGCTCCGTCTCGTAACGCGTGGTGTATTGTAGCGTACTACGCAAGCTGACGGTGTGTCGACATTGGACGTTGGATCGGTTGCCGGTCCGAGGCTTCGCAGCGAGCGTCGTCGACAGTCTCGCAATGGCGTTAGTGAGAATAGGACGTGTGTTCGTTTAGTTTCACAACAACCCGAGCGGACACCGGCCCAAAATATTGGCCGTCTATCAGTGCATGAATTACTTGAAGATACTTCCTGTAATTCCTCACATAATAAAGCGACTTGTTCGTGACCACGGACAGTCAAATTTTGGTACGATATCCACTCAGGGCGAATCATTTCAAGGTTCGTACTTTATTCGTAATTTCCCCTTACTAAATAACGTTACTAAATCGTGTCGATTGTCTCGTTTTGTTTCAAATTTTGTAACATCGTCGGTGCAGTGGATTTGCAAGTGTCACAAACGGGAAATTACTAATAAGTGGTTTTCGTTTTGTTGCAGATCATGTTCATCTCATCATAGTTCCTTCATCGTTATAATAAGTGTTTGTGTGTGTTTGTGAACATAAGTGAAACGTGACAGTGATAAGTGTTAGTGATGGAACCTGGATCACCATCATTGCTGTGGCCGCTGCGCCTGAGCAAGCCTGCAGTGACCGTGCCGGTACCGGCCGGCGAGGACAGCAAAGCGGAGGAGAGGGCTCAGTCGCCAGTGCTGACGGACCGGCTGACGGCGGCTCCCTCGCCGTCCAGCCCCCCGGCGCCCTCCAGCCCGGCGCCACCCCAACACCAGTTCCAAGCGGCGCTGGTCGCTGAAAAGTATCTCCTATTGGAACAGGTTGAGGGCTCCTCGCTTTGTCGGTGTGTGGACGTGCGAACGCAAGAGGAATATGTGTGCAAAGTGAGTACCTACTAAAGTACTTATCTAATCTGAGTCTGACTAGAGCGATATCTTGGATAGACTTCATTATAAGTCCTAAGTCTTACGTTAGATACTGACGTCAGTGCAATGACTCCCGGAACCGCGACGAGTTACACCGTACCTACCTATAAATGCACCTAGATATAGAGAAGATCGAGTTTATAGTTTGCCACAGTAAACTTGCGCTATAAAAGGCTGTACAACCTATAGCTATCTACTTGGAACTCCAGTCCAACAACTTTATTGAACGAACTTGCAAAAGTTTATGCAAATGTAGGTACGGGTTCTGTTGATAGGTACCTATTCAATTAAAATCTACTTTATTAGTATTCAGATAAAATCGCTTTTGGCTTGAGATAACTGGGTGTTTTAAAGATTTCAAATTTCGATTCTTACCTACTTGATTATAGACATAAACAAAGTACTTTGTATTTTTTTAAATGAGTATTTCTGAAATTGGCTAAGACAATCTGTCTCGCGACTCAGCTAGGATGCGTAACGTGTGCCGTGTCGAAATTGTGCCGGGTTTCAACAGGCGTTGCGTGGCTTTGTTTGATTGATATAGTGCGTAATCTCTTGTTTTAGTTCGACCTCTTACTACATTAATCTAATTTGGTAGCTGAATGAGTTATTTCATCCGCTAAACTCTTCCCTTTGTTAAAACAAGTCACATTAGTTATACCAAACAGGTGTGAAACTCCACATTTACGAAAAACATACATAATAAAACTGTTGTAGGTAATGAATTCTCCTCACAAAGTCAATATATTGCAAAATATTTGGTAAAGGGTTCTCACTATCCCACGGGAGTGGACCCCATGTAGAGATAAGCAGAGAACACAATAATGTGCCCACATGTCGTGGCCCTTCAATCCAATAATTTAGTTTGTCAATAATAACCATTAGTGACTTCTGACAGCCACTTCTATTTGGCAATTTATTTCGTGATAGGTCTTGAAACATTTACACACACATTATTATTAATATCAGTACAATCCATAGAAATATTTAAAACTATTTAACTATTATAGTTATCTATGGTAGTTACAATCCAAGAAAATATCTTTGGAATCTCGAACAAATATTTCTTGCTCGAACGTATGTCTGATAAACTCAGCTCGTGAGTAAATAATTCGTTAATTAATGTTCAATAGCAGTTTTTTCACGAGTCTCGCGTGCATTGTTCATAGCATCTTGTTTAAAACCGATGTCATACTTTATATGTCATGGCCCCGCGCGCTGCTCGATCGCACTTGTAGGCCACAGCCATCGCCGTTTTTACAATGTCATGTGTCGACTTTCGCAATCGATAACCTAACAATAACGGCAATTATAACGCTAACTACGCTAATTGTTGCACTACACCTAGCCAACTTATTATGCTCCACGTAAACTATTATAAGCGGGCCAACATTCCAAACTTACTCATTTTTACTATTTGAGCGAATTATCCTTATTGGCTTTTGTGAATCACTACGTTGGGTCTAGAAACTTGTTTGAAAACAAGTTATTTCTAACGAATTTTATACACAAGCTTTTGACGACTAATTTTAGGCAATACAGGACACGTTGGTGTCCTAACAAAGGCCTATACTAGTATTGTCAAGGCACAGAATAGGCACTTCCCTCGTGAGAACTTGGCAAGGTTAAAGTGTGGCAACGTTATCGTTGCTAAACGCCGAGCGTATTTACAACACCGACTATTGCCGACACGACTGCCACGTTTATGTTTCACATTCATCATGTGTGATACACTCTTCTAGTATTTGTTTTATTAAAAATATATTATAACTACCGTCCTTAGTAAACGATTTAGCCTACATAAACTTGTAGCGTCACTTCTGATCGCATCAGGTCGGGACTAAAATAAGCTTGACCTTCTCATTGACATTGTGAAATAGACGATTTGATAACGCGCCGATCGCCGAATGTCATAGCGAGGCTAGGGGCCCCCCTCCTTTGCCCTGCCCCCACTAAACAGTACGAACGGCGGCGCTAACAGCAAAGCGCTTATTCATTGCTGACTTAATAGGTGTATCAAAACTGGTACAACAAACATAGCCTGACATACGCAGTAACGTTGAGGATATAGCGCTAGGATCGGATCATATCATGGTTGTCTGCAATCAATCTGCAAACAATTGAGACAGCCACCATATATGTACGGTTATCTGCTATTGTAATTTATCCTAGAACGGATGAAGGCTTGTGAATTTGTTATGCTCCTTAAACATAAACAACCTAGATTGTTACAATAGAACAGGAAACTCATCTATGTATCTTATCTTGTGTAGGTAATGTAAATGTAAGGAAGGTATGAAGTACTTTGTACATTGTCATTGGATTGACTTAGTCTAGGTTATCGGAATAGGAGAGCCAAAAGCCGGATTGTGAGTACATGGGTGTCGAGTGCGCCTTACAAATATTTTGCAATAGATATACATACCTTGTGATTATACAAATATTGATAACAGTTAAGTAGGTTAGCTCCCGTAAAATACGTTCGATGTCAAATAATATCAAGTGTTCTGTCAACAACATTGCGAATTCTTATCAAAACCTCATGTTTTCGCAAACACGTCCACAAATGGGTCATGTTTTATTTTCGTACAACGCCCAACATTAATAGAAATCGAAAAAGCGCGACGCCATGTCTAGGGTGACTGCGCTGAAATAACCACAACTATTTATACTGTACGAGTCGAAAAAGAAATGGTTTGACGCACGCGACGTGATTCATCATTCGTGAGTCGGGAAATCAGATTTGGAATTTGCGTTCACAATGTCGTTGACATTTCGTAGCCGATCGCAGTGAGCAGTGAGCACCGTGCACAGCACACACGGATCAGAACAAACGTTCATTTATAAATAACTGTACCATTCCATGTAGCTGACCCGATAGCGGTTCTAGAAAGCTTAACGTTGCCGACAACCGACAACTCTTGCCTATTCACTATTGAAAAATGTATTGCAACAATTATCTTGTCCGTTTCGTTTGATTTCTACTTTGTCGTCACCCAACGATTCTGTTTGAAGTCGACCGGGCTAGATTTGCAAAGGAGGGTTAGCTTGCCTCTATTCACTAAATGTTTCAACCTCGTTATTCACATTAGACTAAGCCCTTTTAAATCACGGCCGCTTTGAAATAGGACCCCTTTGTGTGTGCAAAAACATGGACGGCAGTTTAACGCATATTTTTAACGTATCAGTTAAGTTTTGCTAACGTCCTTTAGATAAAACAAATTTCATGAAACGCATTACGTTTTACGAATTTAGGTAGACAGAAAACTTGGCGAAACGATAATTATGTTGGAAGTGGCACGCGACTAAAATCTAGGTCAGTGATAAAAGGAAAACTATTACACGCCTAATAACGCTACGTAATTAATTGAAGAATGCAAAGAATCGACCGGAATCACAGGAAATGTTTACTTTCCCGGAAAACACCTTCAATTCAATATCATTGACTGTCTACAAACTACGTAGCGCAAGGAGTAGTTACAATTATCTTTCACAAAATTAGTTTTGTGGAATAAGTGTGTTAATGTTGACGTTTTCCTGTAGGTGGTGTCACGAGATTGCAGCAGCTTACTACAAGCCCACTATAGGCTTGATGGCCATCCGCACGTCAACCCCATACACGAAGTCCTAGTCGGTGATAAGAGAGTATATCTTATCTTCCCTCGGTCGCACTCCGACCTCCACTCATACGTGAGGGCGAGGAAACGGCTAAGGGAACACGAAGCTCGCAGGCTGTTCAGACAAATGGCAGAAACAGTGGCCGCGTGTCATGAACAAGGCATCGTTTTGCGGGATCTTAAACTGAGAAAATTTGTCTTCGCTGATCCTCAAAGGTGAGTCTTTTTTAATTGAAACTTGTTAATTAAATTATTTTAGCCTATATATGTAACTGCAAACCGCCGTGAATATCTTCTAAATAGGGTGTTGGTAACTTTTATCAATGCTAAAATATCTAAAGTAACAGATCCCTAACTGATATCGGCGATCGACCCGCTTAAAATTGATCGATCGTGTACTTCCTCGGTATTTTTTACTGTTGACGCCCACCAAAGATCGATCGTGAGAAAACAGATGAGTTAATAAAAAGGTCGGAAGGGAAACGGAAATGCTCTTTGTATTTTAAGTAGCGACTTGCTTCCTCTGTGAGTCAATCGCCTTGTGCTACTGCTATAAACTGTTATCAAGTCATTCATTATGACAATTCACATGCGCTATGAGTCGTCCTAGAAAGTGACTAGTCGTTCTCGATAAACTGAAGTGGATAACTATTGCAGGCACGTTGCACTACTGGCGCCACATAAGCTACTGCTTCTACGTTAATATATGATTATATGTAATAGTCTCTTCGTGCGTAATTTGATAATCACGCGTATGACTAACAATAGTAACAATTTAAAGGTTTAACCGCAGCTACTATTGAAAAATATTGAAATAAAGGACAATCAAACAATAGGATTACTCAACGCTTATTAATTACACCGGTCTCGCGTTGGCCGGTAGGAACCAGCGGATTTTCAAACTTTTGAAATGTTATCTGGCCTCCATTGTTGCGAATATCTCCGGCAATGCTAGCGGCTCAAGGCGAACGGTGTCATTGCTGCGTACAATACTGCGCGCGCGCCGCAATCGGGTCAAGGGTCCGCGGCAATGCGCTTGCGCACCGCCCGCGCCGCACCGCGTGGCGTCTGCGTACGTTTTACACATCACCCCTTTACACCCGTATAATGATGTAAATCCTCATACGGGTACCTGCCCTTATCCGATCAGGTGATCCTGAGAAACTCCCTACTAAAAGAAATCTTTATGCACCCCTTAGCACGTAATTCTAACGACCACATTCTTCAAAGATTTCAAATTAATTCTATTCACCTGCCCGTATAGCAACCCTTCGTTTTTTTCTTGTTTAATAAGTTTCATTTATTAGATTCTTTATTTTCATCTGATATCATCAAAAAAACTGTATTATGCTCCTATGATACTGTTTGTATTGTACGATCGTAAGCTACTATAAGTCAGAATGTCGCCTATTTAGTTATAATTCTCTCGAACCCCTCCTCCCACGGTGGGGGCAACAGCCAACCTTTTGTGTATTGGATTATCTTTGTCGTCCTCTCTGAGACAATATTAAGTACACCCACCCGAACTCGAAACTTTGCTGTGATGGTTTCTTTGACCTTTTGGATTCGCCCCTAGTGACATTCACTGTGCGAATCCGAATATGCCTTTGACATGACCGCATAGCCGCAGACATGTTCGAAACCCAATATACGGTACAAACGCGAATAAAACGAATTCCATCTGTGTATTTGCGCAACAGTATTAATTCAGTCCGCTTTCGAGTGGACAGACAGACAGTGGAAAAGGTAAAATTTCATACTCTTTTCAGCGTCGCGTCATCAAAGCGAGTGTTGTCAAAAGCGTCGGTTCGCGATGCGGAACGGGAAGCACCGCGACCGTAGCACTGATGTAAAAACTTTTGCTTTACCCTTTACGTAATAGCGGCATACGCCGCGACTTGAGAAGCCTTTTCCAAACTTGCCTCTCAAAGCTGGAATGTTTTACTTTTGGTTATTACACAGAACCTCCAAACAGCACAGACAAACTTTTTACCGCACAAACGGCAGCTCGCCTGTCTAATTTTGCAATATTTTTATATTTAATTCAACACAAACGTAGGGAGCACTCGATGAATAGTCCTTACAATTGCAATAGCGTTGATAATGTCCGCTGGACATGGCGTGTACAAAAGACTCTAGTTATTGGGCAAACGGGACGCGCTCGCTCGCTAGCGTCTGTTTTGTCTGACCGTTAATATAAATTAAGCAGGATATTGCAGATGTGTTTCCAGTTTTGCCATGTTGCCGGTGTCGGAACGGAAACATCGCTTTTTGTTCTACTTAATGATAACGGACCTTTGCGTGTAGGTCAAGCAGGTAGACAGCTGTTTAACAATCTGGGATCCAAACTTTCGTTCGGTTAACAAGCATGTGTGCCACATTTTCCCAGAGGACGTCGTTTATACAGAGTTAATGTGTCAGATTATTCAGATGGTCAAACAAACCCCCATTAACATAACGCGCAGCTGACCTTGCCGAGCCCTAATAAATTCTAATGATTGCACATGTCGCGTCGGTCACTATTCCCCAGCTGTTGTTCGCAATCGTGAGAATGGTGTATCGGTGAAGGTGCAACTTGAGCAAGTGTCCCGCCCTTCGACCTCCGTTCTCACGTCTCGGTGCGATATAAAGGCACCCCTGATTATAAATTCGAGTCATCCGGCGGGACGCCACGATCAACATCCCGCGATTCCGCCGTCTCAAAGGTAAACAAGAACATTAATATTGATTCCGCACTCTCTTTGACGCTTTGAAGTGGATTTTCTTAACACTCGCCCGTAGTTTTTCTTGTCCTTTGAGATGAAAACAGATTTCTCCCTGGTCTTTGAGATTAAAATTAAGAAACGAAGACACTTTATAAAGAGAAAAATCAGAGCATAATCCATAATGTAAAAACTTGTATGAGTAAGTTTTAAAAGTAATAATAAACAGGGAATACCAGCATGATACAATGGGGTGCAACTATTTCTACCGGAATGATACTTTCTCTGTTATCGAATGTTTCAATAGATAACAAAAACGATAATTCAGTGTGTAACTAGAAACTATCAAGAGAAATCTCGGGTAGTGTATCCGGGCGCAGGCCTTGAGGGAGGAAAACGAGGTCGTGGCGATAACGCAGGTAGCGAGATCCTCGCGCCCTACGACAACACGCTCGGAGCCACGTCACATACGTCAAATTATTATGACGACACATAATTAACAGTACTTCCTGGAAGGATGTACCTTCCTATTATACAAATCACAATAACAAATCTTTGTATAAAAATAAATCAGCGCGCTGGTGACATCACAGACCTGACGACAGAAAGCCGGATGTTTGAATGTAAACTACCTTTATACGAATAATGCATTCTTAATTTTGGCATCACCGACAGGATGTAAAAAAGCGGAAACAGTTTCGCGTGACAGAAATAGCCTTTGTCCGCCTTCACAAATCTAATTTGTTTCGCCAGTTTGTTGTACAGCATTAGCTAAATCTAATAACGCACCAGACAGTCCGGAGCCCATTTTGTTCCAACAACGTGATTTTAGTCCTTTGTAAATAAGCTCAGGTACAAAATTGTCCCGAGCGTATTGTTCAGATGCATCCCGCCTACTCCCGGCCAAAATAATAACTTCGTCGAATGATCCAGGTAACAAAATACGTCCCGAGTTTTTTGCGTAACACGGTGTTCAGAAGCCGGATCGGATGATCGAATATATTGCAAACAATGACGACAATCCAGCGGCATTCAATTACGCAACTCTTATGTTTACCGTCTATGCTCCTTCTAATCCGTAGCCGTAGTTTTGAACATTTAGATGTCTCGATTTATTTCCCAAACCCCTAAAAATCTGGTGAAAATTGAAGTCGACTCTTATTTCGACGCGAATAGTATATCTGGTTGGTGTATTCGCACGTCTGTCGTGTTTAACGGGACGGGATATTTACGGTGTGGCTTGAGCGCCGCTTGCCAGCGGATGTGCCAAATTGGTCCGCGATAGACGGCCGCCTCGCCACCCGGCAGACGCCACTGCGTCGCATGCCTGTCCGGCCACTGCCTCACAACATTTCCTTCCAAATCTCAAGTTAATTTGCGACCGATTACAGTGTATGTTACTGAACCGACACGCAACCGCTCTATAATTTAAAAAAGAAAAGATGTGCAACATGATAACCTAAATAACGCCCCGAGGTAGTTGCCGATAACTCAACAGCGGTCGATCAGCGCAGCTCGTGTACCTGCCTGCGCACCTACGCTGACTATTTTGAAAATGTTTTGAAACAGAGTTGCTAAAGCTTCGTGGTGCAAGAGACCTCCACATTACAGCGATGTATTTGCATAATACTGGGCGCCCAGTAATATAACCATACGTCAGATTTGCTAGTTGTATAACTTCTGGTGCAGTCGTACTTTGCCATTATCATTTAGTTTGCGTAACGGACCTTTTATTTCGCCTAGTGTCTGACTGTGCACTGCGTAGTTGGCATCCGCTGCTGGTATTTTTCGCGCGGGTGTGGCCGCTGGCCACTCGTGTTAGATAAACGAGCGCGCATCGAGTGCTAATTTGTACGGCGTGATTCAGGCGTGCCGGAATTCAAGCGCACTGTTGGTTCTTGTTTTGGGGCATTTATTCGCGGCCTCGATCGCGACTAGCGCGGCGTGGCGTGGTGAGGTCGCGCAACTGTGCCAATGTCGCGTGGTCGACGCTGCCGCAGCCGACGTCGAACCGCGCCGACTCCTCAATCGTGCGGAACCGATGCCTCTGCTGCGTTTCAAAAACTCTGATGCCATATCGGGTCTTATGAAAGTGACTCATCGTTCACCTTGAATGAGCAATGCTCGAATATCTGTAATGCTCCTTTGTCGGGAATGTCTACCATGAAATAACCCGGAATACTTTCGAGTTCATGCCGCCTACACTTTTCCCTCATTCTGAAAATAAATGAATCGGCGAGGACGACGCAAGCATTCGTCATGGCTATAAATAACGCGTGTTCGCACCTTTTTTGGTGGTACGAAAACACCGGATGCGACTACCGGACGCGGGCGATAGTGCAACGCTCCCAAGCGAAAGTCGCCTTTACTTGCTCGTAAAACAGAACATAATGTATAAGCAACGTTCTCAATAATGAATTACCGGACATAGGTGTCATCCATACAAAAGTAAATCCGATTGTCAGTAGAATTCAAAGCGACGATGGATCGGTGTTGACGTACACCTTGCTAAACCAGGGGCATACACATGTTCATTGTTACTAAAGAGCGGAAGCCAGGCTTCCTTCCCCGTTTTTGTTACAATTTCTTGGACAATCTCGCTCTTTTGTCAATCGAATTAGAATAATTTTGTACAATTTCTCAATTCGGCATCGTTAATTTTGCTATCGGGTACACAGCTGAGAAAACGCACGACTAGCTATTAAATCGATCCGGTTGCGTAAAACAAAGGTCTGCGAAACCTTGTGCAAGCGGCGCGCCCGCGCAGCGCCGACATATCTGCGGATTTGCGTAACCGCGCACTTATCCGCCGATACGACGCCCGTGTGTTGTGACACGCTCCGTTTGCCTACATCTGTATAACCTATATTTAAAAATACATTGTGTTACTTATCAGAAAATAATTTTTCAATACAAGTTTAATACTTTTTTTTTCGTTTTAACACTTTCTAAATCACAAAGCCGTGGCATTATAACCAAACAAAATAGATTCGTTCAATGTCAAGGACAATGCAAATTAATTTGACATTGACCAACTCAACAGCATCCCATTTCCGCTTGACCACCTTGGTCTCAATTAACTTACACTAAAATGGCGTTCCATTTCTGCGACCAATCTAGCTTGCCTTCCTCACTTCTCATGGAAAACAACGATGGTGTCATGTCATGATATCACCGGGTGACTCACAGCGGTCGTGACTCCAGAGAAGTGAACGCCGGATAAAGGCAACTTGAACTGACTTAACCTTCTCAGTCTGGAGCATAAGGCACGTCCATTTAAAAGTTTTGCAAAAAGTTTCACGGTGGTCGGGCGCACGCGACCGCTCCTTGCAAGAGATGGGTGCATTCACTTCGCACTAAAGGCAAAAAATATGCACGTGCCAGCAATTAAATAGGGACGAGACAGTATAATTGCGGTCTCTCTTGAATATCGTCGCACATGACCGCTCAGGGAGAACCAAGTTATGTCGAAGGTGGAATCACTGACCGTCGACACACGCGCCAGCCTGTATTTCCATTTTTCCGCCGTTCCGTCCCGTTCCATACGAGTTGAGATGAGTTTATAACGAGGTAGCAACAAAGCTTCGTAAGTCACAGGAGCTGCTCTGAAGCGAGGGATTTAATTCAGCACTGCATTTATTTTTTATTGTGTCGGTTGCATTTAAAACCTGCCTGGGGCGTCGGTTACGTCGTTTTGGAGGCGTCACAGCTACCGTCGCTATCCGCGGACGCATCCGCGTCGCGAAGGTCGCTGACCGCCGAATTCATCCAGCGTAAACACAAACACAGATACAACATAACCATCACAGGCAGCTATTGTTATAACCGCACTGTTTTATCGAAGTGCCACAATTCAAATTGATGAATTTGCGCAATTGATTTTGTATTTAACCGAGTAAAATACATCGATATACAATTAATGCTTTTGTTTCAACAAAAGCGTCACCCTTGCCGATAACACGTTATCGGTACGAAACGGCAATGAGTTCGTTGAACCTGTTCAATTCAAGAATGTGCCTCGATACTGCACCACATAGCTGCTAATGTACTACTCCTATTTTCATTACAAAGGATGTGGAATTTAAAAACACTTCTGCCTTTGTCATCGTAAAAAATAAAACTCTTAGTATAGCAATGAATCAGACGTGACAACACGATGATGAATTTCTATAAAAACAGCGGTGCATTTGATGACGTCATCTGAGAGGGAAGTTAAAAATGTAAGGGTAACAATGGAGGGTGCAGGGATGAATCATAGGAAATTTCTATCGGGTCACTAGCCTCGCACCCTACCACACAGCTAAATATACGTACCCTAAAATGGCTCCTAAATATAACTCCATGGATACCTTCCAAAGTAGGTGTTCAGTTCTATTAGGGACTTGTAAATAAGTGATAATTTTAGACTTGTTTGTAGAGATTTATGGAGTAACTTAGTCCGTAGTTAAAATAGTTGCTATTTATAACTTGACTCAAGAGTTTGTTGTACCCAAGCCAGGCCTATAATATGTACATAAATTCAGTATTACTATTCTTCTGGCAGCCAACTGTACAACATGGAGTCGCGCTACAGAAAAAAAACGTGCAAAACCTGAAGGTGCATTAATTGCTGGAGTCCTTTTACACTCGCCAACGCACGGACAAAAATAAAAACAACGCCATGACTTGGTACGAGCGCCGCGCACCGGGACCTACTTGTGCATGCAAAGGAGAAACAAGTTCGCAATAATAAAAATATTAAACGGTGATCGAGAGAAAGCGAACATAGCTTACTTGGAAATGGTAAAAAAACATAGTCTCATACAAGTTCCTGTTGAAGTGTGACGCGGGCGAGTGACCCCAGCTACCGATCGAATATCGTAAATCTTCCGAGATGTTCTTGCCCCTTGCTGTCAGTGTCTGCTTTTTCCTGTTTCGCTTCAAAGTTCAACAACTTTCGTTATTCTGCACAGAACAGTCGATTTAGTCAGCTATCCGACTTTTAGTTCGGTGGTTCACACTTTTTGTGTTTATGTTTTTTTGCCAATGATACTATACATTGATTCCATAGTGCGTGGGCTATGTAAAACACACAATTTTTACGATTCCCTGCCACATAAAACTTGAACTAAAAGCGAAGACGTGAGCAGTTCGGATGCGTCTTATTTTTAATCCTCTTGTTTTCCACCTACGTAGTCGTCGTCAGGTTTGTGCGCAAAATATTTAAACGCGGGGGCGCGGAGCCAAACATACAGAGGGAAATATTATGTCCTTACAAATATTCGACCTTCACGTAAACCGACACCCACGCTTTCCTAAAATAATCCCGAGTTATTTGTAAGTTCACAACCTTTACGTTGCTAGGTTCAACACAGGATAAGTTGACAAGTTGGTGATTTATTCGCTTGCCGATTTTCCTGTGTTGCGAGCGTTTACCTTGCGATGCGAGCGTCTGAATAAAAAGTAAGACCAAAACCGGTCTGGCGCTGGCCAGAATTACGATTAACCCTCAATCTGCAGTTGTGATGCGTCTCCCACTAAAAATACTTGGCGTCCGTCGGCCGCGCTGCGAGGTTGCTTATATTCTTATTTTCCTCCTGTATTTAATTATTTTGGTCGCTCAAATAACTTATATACAAGGAGCACGGTTGTGTACGACGCGACTGGGTAATTTAAAGTGAATTATTTGTTTTAAAACAATAGTCATTACTGCTATTAGTAATCCAGTCACGGGCGTTTGTCCTACGAGCTTCCTGTTTTGTTGCACTGACACGATTCTACCAGTCTTTTTAACTTCGACATTATAATGTCAAATTACCGTATTAGCTGCGCTTGCGTTACTTTGATTTCATTATTGAATGACCACTAATTTATTTCGTTCATTTGAAATTAATGTAAATTCATGCATCTATCAAAACATAAACAATATTTCTTATGTGCATTATCTGTTTGTACAAAAATGCTGTTAAGATTTTATGTAAACAGATCCATTTTCCTTTTGGCACGAATTCTGTATTCTGTTATTTATTAACTATTTTCCTTATTGATATAAATTCGTTACAAAACTTCCTCCGTTTATCGCGTACAAAGTTCTAGAGACGGGCTAATGATGCGCGCCTAGATAACTAATACTGAACCTAATTAGGGCTGCGTGATGTCACTCACGAATTCTCCTAAATGCTGTCATTTACTTGAGTACATTTATCTTGTTACTAAGACGTGTCACTTACGTTAATGATACCGTTCAAGTAGCAAAGAGGTGGCTTTCGTCAAATACTCGTAACTGTATGTTCTCATAGAGTCTAATTATAAAAGTGTTGTGGGAGCGTCCGGGCGATCGTTCAATAGATTCGTAGTGTAGGAGCATCCTAATCTCGTTCCGAAACTCTGACGCTGACGTAACTCGGTTCACGGTCAACAAGAGGAAATGACGCAAGCGCAGCCGAAGCGTTGCACACAGCCAGTTAACATTACAAAACCACTGAACACAAACTTGCCAAAAGTCTTCACGTGACCTTTGAACACGAAAATATGTAATCTTAAAGTTTTTTGTTTTTCTAGGGATTCATAAATCTCGTTTCTGTCGTAAGATTAGTCAGAATTCGGGTGCCAACGTCATGGGATCGTAATAAAACTTTTGACGCCCGTGTCGACGTAAGCGTACTCACTTTTAGGGTTGTTAGCGAATAGCTAACAAGTAAACACTCGTAACTTCTGTTTGCAGTTGCGACACTCTTGACATTGGAAGTTTATTTATACTTGTCTTTAAAAATATTGTTTTTTTTTATTCTTCATTGACAATGAGGAGATTCTTTCAACATAGGTAATACAAGTTCGATGAGTCGTTGTTTGATAACAAACCAAAGGTGACAAGTGATTGCATTGTGGAGGTCTTATTAATTTAGATGTGTATCCGAACGCGGTATTGTATAGTTCAGTTATCGGGAACGTTTACAATGACATTGAATGTTGCGTTGCGAAACGGTACTCTTTTCGTGTTTCTGGCCTCGCCGCGCGCCGCGTTCGAGATTGAAGAATACGTATAATAAATATGAGAACGTATCCGACCTCCGTTCGCGGTCACTTATTGTGTAACCGAATGCGACAAACAATACTGTGATTTTTGAACTGACGTAATTTTAGAATTTGCATTTGATTGTTGCTTGACAAATGGAACTTGATTTTTATTGACACACATAGCTATAAATCACAATTGGCACATGCATATTCTACCAATGCCAAATCAATTGAAAATTATTATATTTTTACTTTTTATCTATTTCGTTTTGACACGATCATTGTGTATCACGAGGTTAAATTAATTATTGTTATCTCGAGATCTATTAATTAAGAGAAAGACACCAATCCAATATTAAATCAATCAATGTACTTAATTGAAAATTATTTAATTCATTGTTGCACGTGACGCGTTATTAAAAATATTATCACGGACCGACCGAGCTAGCCATTAAATATACGATTTCGAGTCTTAATCATTAATATTAAAGTGTAATTTACATTGGTCGCTGAGAGCAGGTCGTGACATTGTCAGTGTGATGATCCCCTATCGACATGAAGTCATCGTCGTATATAAAACGTACGACAATAACACGGGCGTCATTAACTTCGGTATTGTACTCACTCTTGTTTTTCTTTGTACAATCGATATGTTTGTACAGATTTCACGACAATTTGCGCAGTTAAAGTCCCCCACACATTCGCGACGCGAGCTCCGTCTCCTCTGTAATCAATATAGCTGTGTGTGTACTAGGATCAAAACACATTTGGTTCACGTGCGCACCCACGGACTACATTTTGTTGTAAACGCGTGCACCGATTAACCCCTTCACGCGCATACACGATGTACTCGTTCGCCTTGTGCGACAGATTGTGTCAATCAAACCTTTCGTGTACTCGGCACTCGCCTACCTTTAACTCGTTCTATCACCGAACCAAATTAAATTCATGTGCGAATAATACAATACGCGACGGACGTAATATTTCTTCAAATTTTCTAACAATTGTTTTGCATTTACGTAAGCAGATACTTTAGTAGTTAATAAACAATTTATATACAAAACGAGGCAGCACAAAATTCATCCAATCTCTAAAAGAAAATTGTTTCCAAGCTGAAGAAACGTGAGCGCCCACCTAGTTATTCGGCTCTTTACATTTTTGAAGTAGCGACCTTCCCACGCGAGGGTTGCGGGGGTTTAATAGGCCGTAGCACGTGACCCGTAGCAACCGCTACGAGGCTACGTAGCATTGACGTCAGAGCGGCAAAATTACCCCGCGAGTGGGATACTGTGTAGTGACGCACCCAAAGAACCTAATGATTGCTCGGCGCGTGCTATCGATTAGATGCGTAATTGTATGGATTCCAATATTGTTTGTTTGCTGTGAGTGTCGTTGTGACGTAAACGTACACGGAAGCGGTTGCGCACGGTCGCCCCGGCGCGCCGGACCGTTGTATCGGCGTGGTAGCGCCGTGGCCAAGGACGCGCGGACCCCGCACACGGCCAGCGCGCCGCTTGCGACACGCGCCGCGATAGCGATGCGGCACCGATGCACCACGCGCACACGCCACGCACCCACTCGCTAGCCGCACATTCACTGCCTACATACATGCTTTGCACGCGAACCCAACACAAATCATCGCTAAATTAAGTTTTATTGAATACTCACATTCATTCAAACTCTCTCTGGACCGTAAACTTTATATCGGCGCTAGTTAATCTGTAGAACGCGTATAACTTGTTTGACTCTGTTCACCTTCTGTCTGGTGAATGACACGTGACGGTGACTTTGCCGCCGTCTGTTGAAATTAGCACCAACATTTACGAATTTGTAACTTGTAAGTGACGTAAAAAAGTACTTTATTGCAAAATCCAATGAAAACTTCAGTTCCAGACGGGTGACGTGTTAGTAAAGTTTTTTTACATCAGATTGTTCACGTTTGTTGGAGGTAAACAGTGCCGGTGACGACACGGCCGTAATTAGGTACTAACAGGATGGCGGAAAATACACATCAAAACAAACGAAACGTATAAACGCTCTCGTAGCTATATGTTGTTATACATCACATCCTGTTACCAAGAAATCTCTCGTATAATGGAAATGTTTATAGTATACAACGTGTGGTTTTCCTCTTACGCATCTCACTAATTCGCATTATAATGATAAAAATTTAATAAGGAAAATTTTCTGTTAGAACAAAACGATAAATCAGTGATTAAATGATCGTTAAACTACATATACAAATCGGGCGGGTGGCCTCGGACCGAAGACCGCCTCGATTCAATGTCAGTTGCGCAAGCGCCACTCTTCCGCCTTCCATTCGGCCACGCCGCCCAACCAGGAACGAGAGAATAGTATTTAAATTTAAATCGTAACGTTTCTTGTCCTGTGTGTAGCAATCTTGTTTATTTTAATGTTATTTATACCGATATTATTGTTTGCACGTTATGCATGCTGATTTCTAACGTTGCGTGCAGATCTATTCACGTGACAGACGTGATGTGAGGCTGAAGAATCTTAACAATACTGAAGATACAGCTCTTCTCACTAGTTAACTAATAGCACGTTTTAAAATAATATTGAACATGTAATTGTTCCTGATGAAATTAATTCATATATTTCTTTAGATTACACAGTACTTACATAATTATGACTTTACTATATGTATTTCTAAAGCGATAAAAATGTTCATATCAATAAATAACTGCGCATAATTTTATAATTTCGCGACTCGCTAACTACCACACTTGCTTAGCCACTAATAAAGATAACAATTTGTGATATAATTATACAATGTTAAAGCTATTTATTTATGTCAGAAACTGCATCTCCGTAATTACAACGCATCCATTTTGAGTCTAACTAGACACCATCCAATTTAAAATCCCCGGAGCGCCGCCTGTAGGATAATTAAGTTAATATCTTTGCCATGTGGCCGGACGCAGAACTTATTTTTAATACTTATAACTTCTTTTGTCTCCTGGCACAATGACGGCCATCTGCCGTGTAAATTCTGCCGTTCTATTTTATTTAAAGTCCGTTTCCGGTCCCGTTATATCCGGTAGTCAAGAGTGCTTGAGAATCAAACTCATGGGCACAAGCCCCCTGCGAGGCAAAAAGTTTCAAGTATCATGGGAATCTGTTCGGTCCAGTAATTACTATTAAACATTATATTTCGGGTTGTGACACGGTCATTGTACTGCGGTGTTATCTACGAGACACCTAATCATTTTAGAGGTCACAGCAATCTGTTATCATGGGCAGATAACGCCGTAAGGTCGCGGTATGCCGCAATGTGCTCCGTGTTCGGCGTAACACAACCTTACAGCAAGATGAGCACCTTGATATTCATTCAGGATTTTAAAAGAAAAAAAGTCAAGGTGTTCCAAATTGTATTGTACTGTCTCGTATCGGGTTAATCTTCCAACAATCGCCCGACTACGTTACAATGCCGACTTTTTGTGGACTTTGCCAATTCTATACCCTCGTCACGATCCAACACGAACAGATGTTCCAGTAAACAAATACTGCCATTATACTCCTCCTACGCTTACGCATGATTTATTGGTTCCAAATCTATGGTGAATCGATGATGGGATGATAGAAAACTGCCGACCATTGTGCAAGGATTCATCGTATTCAGCGCTAAGAAAACACCTTTTTAAAGGAGACAATGAGTTGCACATGCAAGGAGACCTTACCTGCACGCACGTGTTTGATATTCGCATTCCGGGCAGACAATAAATGAATTTATTACATCTCTCCCCAACCTGCCTTTCTATAAGACCCGTCACAGATTGATAACAGGGTCGTTATTCCTTTGGCACAAGTTGAAGACTTGTATGTGACATCACATGGAGGACTCTTATATCGAATAATTTATAACCCTTGTTAATTGTTGCATTTCTTACTTTGCCATTACATTTCTGAGATCTGTCACAGTTAATAACAAACGCAATTTGTTCAGCATTCCTCTGTGATATCACTTTTATGCCTTTACTCTATAACAAATCATGTTGAAAGAAACAATGGCTGCTCATAAGCTCCGGTCACGTGATGACAACTCTATCTGTTGAAATACATGCATACGGCCCGATATTCGATACAACGGAAGGTCAACACAGTTTAGTTACTATCGAGAGGCAATGTTTATTCAAATGCACTTACACTGAGCTCCAAGTTTGGGTTTCGACATCTGCTACGAGGTCAATATTTGCCGTTTTTTCGAACGTTCCTTTCTTTATAGTACTCAAGAGTCCCCCTCTGTTGGTCTTTTCATAGCTTTTGTTTTAGACCTCTATTTAAGTCGACAGCAGATGCTAGCAAGTCTAAATGGTTTCCAATATTTGCACGGAAAACAATTTCATCGAAAACTCTGCGGAGCTCAATAAATGCGTCGGACAGGATATTACGCGATCAGAGTAAATTGGTTTTGCCGTTATTAATTTTGATAACTGGGATTCGATTCGTTTCTCTCTTTTGTAACAAAGGGAAACCATTGTAATTAATTTATATAGTTACGCAGCAAAACAAAGCGTTCGCTGTTTGCGTCGATATTAAATTTTGTGTAGTTTTACGTAAATGTAGCAATACGTGGCCGTGTATTTGTTCGTGATTAATTACGTTGTCGCAGGTATGGCTCGGAGTTTAATCTCGTATTCGGTTTTTTTGGATCGACATGTGCGTGGACATCTGTTCGGTCAGATTAAACTTTTTTCTGATTTTTTTCCTAAAACATATATCAATATGAAAAAGTGACACGAAGCACATGGCACGATAACGTCCTTTAGGTTTCTACCTGCCTTTGTTACTGCAATACAGACACAATGCGTGCACGCACATCTGCCGGTGCCGCCCGCGCACCTATCTCCGTGGCTGTTGCACCTTTGTGTGTCGAATCCCTGCTTTAGAATTCCACAATCAATCATACATTTCGTTTCATTCTAACGTATTCAATAGTTAGAAATTACATACTAAAAAATATTTGCAATACCAAAATTACCTAGAGTACAAAATTTGAACTAAATTTAATAGGTGCAATAGTGGAACAAATTAAGCTCCGGTCTTGCTTTATAAATACCATTTATAGGCCTGCGAATTTCGAGGTCCACCGTTTGCCCAATAATTGCTAACTATTTTAGAGAGAGATGTTATAAAATGCGAGGTCGACATCTCACATAACTAAGGGTACGCTTAATTGCAAACATTGAGGACTGTCCATTCACCAAAATAATAGACCTTTCCGAAACTAAAGAGCGGCCATATATTATGGTCTACAAGTTTTACAATATGCCCAAGTAATTTAAAAGTGTTTTACAATCATTTCAAAGCTTAAGTGCCCTTAAGTAAACTACAATGCTCGTTGTTTATGAAACAAAAGAGTTGGAATGTTCGGTGTTGTAGGATAGGAACAATTAATCGAGTGGTCCGGACGCTGCGATGCGAGTTGCGAAAGAATCGACCATGCAGTTGCTAAACAGTTGTGTGCTACCGCTTTTGAAATTTTGTAATACATCTGGATCGTTTTGAAACTTATTAACCTGTTTGTTTTGCGCTCAATTGTACTACAGTTGGAGTTTCAAAAGCCTCTCAAAGGACGTTTTCATTATTCCTACTGTTACGCTCTCTAAGTGCTGGCACAAAGGGACGCCCCTAACGATCAAGTTACTTTTGTTTGTCCGACACTAATTAAACAAAAGATGTCCAGGCTCTCTTTGTGTCTGGCCGTTGTACGTAACTGCCAGCGACAGGTGAATGAAATGAACGTATTTCAAATAGTGCGCATGGTGTAGTGAAAAAAATTGCCCTTGTTCATCAAACAGACATTGACAGACTGAACGTCGTCGTCGATAATTGAGAACGAACATAAAACGGCGGAATAACAAAAGGTTGTAATGGACAAATGCAGCGGAACCGGCGTGCAGTTAGCTCATAGTAACCAACACTCGGCGTTTTGGAGCGGAGACTTGCCGCAATAAATCCTTGATGGAACCTTAACCCACTTGGATGATTACGAGTGCGCTTGCCTCGCGCCGGACGCCCGCACTGCCGACAACGCTGCTTACCAACGTTTTTTGATATATTTTGTCATTTACCTCTCGATTTAGTGACTTATTGGCATATTAGCACTTGCCATTAATCATCTTACACAAAAGGTCGATTAGCAGGTGCAGACGACACCAAATTCCTGAAGTTACCCTTTAAGTTTCTGGAGTTAATTAATAATTCATGAAGTGCCTATGTCGTGGGAGCTGCAACGGCCGTTGCAGTGACCGGCACGCAGGTGCGCTGGCGACCTTGCGCAATGGCACATATACTCGGGTACATATCTAGCCACTAACAAATGTATATCGGAAACCGCTTGCGAGATACTTTGTATGCGTTTCGACATCGACTGTTTATGTTCAGCGCCCTAAACGTGTCGAGATCGAATTCTTAATAATGTTAGTTAGTAGAATGATTCAATTGTTGAACTAATGTGCACGTTCCAAAATGGTGACATCACCACAGTCTGCCGATCGACATCTTATACCGCTAATGACTGCTGGATGGAAATATTCTTTGATTGACGTAAAGAAATCTAACGGCCGGTGCCAAGTGGGTCAGTGCGCCAATGTCGAGCTTATCATAAAACCATCGCTGTGCTACATGCTGGTTAATTATAGTGCTAATGTGAGAAATGGTAGCGTTTGTTAGTGAGTGTGGTCGTGTCTGTCTCACGCATGTCATCAATCGAACGTCAGCGCTGCACCGGCGGGCGTGACGGCCGGAATACTGGGTCAAGTACAACGGTGCTTTGCCATTCATTGTCACCGGCGAACTCCCCTCTTGTGCCCGCACCGCACACTCCCCTCTCTACCAGCAGCGCGCAGCGCTCGCGCATCGGCCTCGCGCCCACTGAACTTGACATATCGCTTTTTAACATATTTTTTGCCAATTATTCATGTCAGTGCTAACTTAAGTAGGTTACTTATATTTCTGCAAGCGTTTCGTTTTGGCATGTGCTTTGTTATAAATATTGCAATCTTTCAAGACCTTGTGGTAAATTCAGTGTTCATTCCACACTGGTTTATATAGTTCATGCATATGTATGCAGGAATGTTTCATCTAACATAGAAATAAAGTTTCCTTCAGTTGCACAGTGCACGCATTACGTCAGCTTCGTAATTGCAACAAACAAGTGTGACAACACTAGTTACTTAACTCATTGCAGTCTCCAATACAGCAAGAGCTTGATGTAACGCTCTGTGTAACCTCCTCGCGGTAGGCTCGTGATTTCGCATTGTAATTTTCCATCCCGAAGGTATTATACATTATATCACAACACCAGTGTTGCCGAACGCGAATAACAACATCGGCTCCTCTGACATCACCCGAGGTCGTCGGCCGCGAGCCTCGGCGGCGCAGCCTGCGGACGCGAATGATAAAATGCTAATGGTTAGAGTACATTCACCGCGTTAGAAAACCTACTTCAGTTCCGCACTTTCTTTATTGCATCACCGGCGTGTGCCGTTTCGCCGTACTCTCTTCCGCTGCGCCTCCGCCATTGTGCAAGCGACCATCGCACCGCATCTAATGTAAATTTGGAATGCGATCACTCCCAGTTACAAAATCGACGCCGCCAATGCAACTAATACAATTGCATCGTCGGCGTACTTATTGTCAGCGCGCACGATTTATTAAACAATTAAATAGATTTCCGCACTTTCTTCTCTTACATCACGCGGCTTTGTTTCGCTCCCCTCGGATATGACAGGTGAAGTTTTGCAAGTTCACTGACCTCTCCCCGCTCTGCGTTGCATCCGCGAGCGAGATGCCCGGAATAGTGATATAATAAGTCGCCGTGTAATTCAGTTGCTATTTAGAAATTACCATTTCCGCACTTTCCAAGTTACATCATTGCGTCTAGAAAAATATCCGCGGGGTGAACGGCCGAATAGATCGGCCATCTTAATTTAATGTTGTTGATCATTGCTTCTTCGGTATCGAGGGAGCGTTGATCCTTACGTGATCTCATAGTTCGATGTACCTTCGTGGTATAAAAAATACACATTATAATGAGCCTTAGGCATTTTTTGTAGCTACTTACTACTTATAGAAATGAACACCTGTTTTTTTGTGAAATTCTTTCCTTTGAATAGTGCGTAGATAGAGACACAGGTAAACAAATATTCGACGCTTAGAAATATTGTATCACAATTTATATCAGTATTTATATACAAGTTACTGGTGTTATCTATCACGATATCGTGCCGTTGGCATCAATACTTTCATCGGCCTAGTACCATTTCGCTGAGGCGGACAGCATGAGCTCACCAATCAGAAAGTACCGCTGCTTGGCGTGCCACATCCGAGCTGTAGCAGTAAACCCGAGATATTATTGCTGAGCTCACTTGCTAACTTCACCATGACACGTCTTCCAATAACTATGGAAACACAAAGGGCATTGTCCGCGAATCCTAGAAGCCTGTTTATTTATCAACCACGATCACTCGAAACGTATTCGATCCACGTTCTCGATTCACACAATCGTACGGTGTTTGAAATTCTTTGCCGTACAGTCCTACGTACTTTTACGCTTTCGATTAAGCGACATGTGAGAATATTCGATAGTAAATAATCATATTGGCGTCGTCGTATAATAAATTCGTACCATTTCTCGGTAATCAATAAGTGGAACTCGTTCTCGACTGGTTCTCATTAGCGTTGTTTACGCGTCGTTTTCAGCAACACTTAACGGTAGAAACGAGTTCTCCACTCGCGATTTTTATCCCGCAAAGATAAGTATTTATTTATTTACAAACTTTTGGCCAAAACAATTTTCATCACAGTCTTGTGTGCAGTCGGCTAGTCGGTATACAATTTCCTTGTATTGTTTACGTGGAGCACACGTTTTACCGCTCTTTTGTTGTTGTATCAAAGCGTTTATAAGCTGGAACGAGTACGAGTCGAACCTTTGTTCTAGTTTCTTGACAAGTAATTTAATCAATAAGCAGTACATTGCCGCATTTGCTTAATATAAAACATGTTACCTATAGCACGCGTCGTGATGTATGTCGTGTGCCGCGATGTGGTCTGTTCAACTGTAGGGGAATGTATAGTAAATGCTTTTGCGTGTCTTATCGCGGTAAGTCGACAGTACCTTCGACGTCATTGGGGTCGTACGGACCCCAGCTCTGTAGCTATTGTTCCTGCTCGATGGAGTTCAGATAATGATCGCGGTATGTAAGCAACCAGCGCGGGAGACTTAGCGGTACCTCGGAGTAATGCTGTTTGCAAACAAGTTTTTTGTTTACCAGCTTTTTATTGACGTTGATGGGGGAACAATGTCGTGTTTAACTCGAATCGTATTCAATCAGGCGATGGTTTTTTCTTCTAGTAATGCCACATAACCTCAAAGTTTAGCTCCAAACAGGTACTTAGGACACGAGCCAGCCCGTGCGCTGCGCCAGTACGTCGCAACTAATTTCCATGCCAATGGCATCACAATAAGTGCATGTTATATGTAACACATTTTCGCAACGAGCGACCAATAAATAGTCGAAGCTAAACTGAATTGTGTAACATTAACATAACAAACAGTTCACTCATTAAATTACAAAATATTTGCTTATCACTATCATGTTACTCATGTTGCCAACTAAACAAATAAACAAGTGGAGAAAATTTTCAGGTTTTTTACTCGTGATAAGATATCGAGTGAAATGCTGATAAAAATCGCGATAAACTCAGCAAGTGAACTATAATTTTATACCTTGTAATAATAATTTTGTACTATACACGGTTACGAAGATTTTGAATAATAATATGATAACAATTTAAGGCCATCACAACTCAACGTATTACCAGATTTTCCTTATAAATACAGCGGACCGCTCAATTGTACGCTATGTCATCTTTAAAACCCTATTTTTGCTTGATAATAGTTAGGAATCGACGGAGATTAATCCTATTTGTCGTCCCACGCGTTTCTGCAATCACGAAGTAAATGTATTTCACAAGGCGAAATCGCAACATCGCTTATTTCGCGTTTTCGAAATCATCCTGCGTCATTCATTCCTGCTTTGTACTTATGTACGGTTACATTGTGTTTATTGTCTTTATATGAAATGTTAAAACTGTATATTGGTGTCAAAATGTCGCCATACCGCCTCGTGCCCATATTAATGTCTGAAGTTTCATTACCATTTTGTTTATTATTCACGCTTGATTACGTTTCATTGTTTTTGTTTCGCTTCTACCGAAACACGTTCGTTTCTGCTATTGGACAGTTTTTGGCAAATTTAGTGGCTGTACGGTGTTTGTAACAAGTTACTAAGAGCAAGGCAGTCGACGTGTACGAGAGACAAACGCGCGCTTGTTTCGACTGTTGTGCAAACACATTATGAAATGGAGCGTAAGGACCAACCGTTTAATACATTGCGATAACTATGCGAAACGTTCTATGTCTACTGCCTAAGCGGCAGTTACAAAATATTGGATTACAAAGGTTTTCGGATGCTCTGCTCTTTGCATATAAATCAGTTGTTAAAGTACACGAAATGTTTTCTCGCTTCATTTTTCCATACATTTTGCGCCACTCGCTGGATCCAACAGTTAACCAACTGTTTCTGTAACGCTCGGCATTGCCTCGCCAGTTCGCAATACTCTACTCCGTTCGCTACATATCGCAAGCTCTTGCGTCGTCCGAGCTGCGGGCATAGCTTTCATGATTAATCGTCGTTCTGATTTCCATTGCCTGTATCGCAACCCTTGCAATGTGCCAACTGCTCCAAACCTTTTGAACATCGTGTGTGGGGCGAGCATTCTTCTCGCACCTTTACCACTTCCGACTCACCATAATGACGAGGAAACGAATGCGAGTGAAACAATCGAGTATTCCGGCTGCGTGCGCCGGAAGCTGTGCGGCCGCATACGGATGCGGATTTGCTCTTTTTATTTATCGAGCAATCTAGACCGCATCTGTCAAGCGACATACATCGTACAGCTGCCCTTTATGGCCGTACTGGGTACTCGTTATACAGCCTCCGACGAGCTGAGTGCCACCTGCCGCCAGGTGTCCTCCCCACATGATTGTAGCCTAGTCTGATTGTACGGTGAAACGAGACATTACTTTTTGTGCAGTTACGTGTCATCGTTAGCGTGAAAGCTATCGTAACTAATCACAGCCTGTCGCACGATAATCTTTTTTTTTTCTTTCTACACGTAATAGTGGTGTAATGACGATGATTACTCGTCCGCGATGTGGGAGCACCAACTTTTTACTCGTATGTTTCCCAACACTTGGAAAAGTCGGTTTAAAACGTAACAACGAGTTATGAAAGTGAATACGCAAACGTGCTAGTGAGCTGGTTACCTGTCGATTCTTCGTGTAATATCCTGCACGACAGAATTCCTTACTTAAATTTAGCCATAAATAGTGTTACGGGGTTATTGCAACATTTAGATCATGCACCATGGAGCGGCGCGGCGACGGGACCTCTGGCGCCGCTTTTTCGTCAAACATGTCTCAAGCGTGTCGAACTAATGGCCCCTAAAGATGTACTACTGATGCAACTTGACTTTGCTGGCCTAGTGTCCTCACACACGTGTGCTGCATCGACCGGCGAAAGTATTTCGAAACGGACAACATAGTTATATCGGGAAGGAGTCAATGAACGGAAGTGTTTCACGAGTGTGACATGCGGCGCGCTTTATCGCGACTTGCGTAACAGCAGGCTCACTTGCCCAATCGAGCCACACGCGGAACATTACTGTTATGCTAAGCGGCTCGTGCCTCTGCGGTCGCAGGAATCTGCAGGAATCTTGTTAACGCAATTGCTGCAAGCTTCTCCCTGCGGTTAGGACAGCACCACCCGGTATTGGTGGCGGTGGGCCGGCAGCGCGGGTCGATGTACGCTTTCTACGGTACTCTCGGCGTCAGCATGTCTTTCTCCAGCGGCAGCGGTGCGGGCGTGCGATTGCAAAACGCCGTTGAGGTCGCGCTTTCTTCGTTCGCGACGGCCGCTCAGAGAAATTGTTGCGACACGCCGCCGCGTACACCGACCCCGCGTTAGAAAGTCGACCGCTCACCGGATTTAACACAACGTCGCGTAACGGTGTAATTGCAACGATTCGAGACGGAATTCGACGAGATTTTGGATACTTTTTGCGCACGCATTCCAGCCGCTTTCTTCCATTACACAATCGTCACGTAATAGAAGCGCGCGGGTCATCGAACGGTATCGTACGTTTCGTAAACGTCGCGCGCGTCGGGTACTCGGAGATGGTGCGCAATTGGCCAATTGCGTGCGGTAGTATGTTTGCGCAACGGGCTCTGGAGTGGCGCCCGTTCCGCAGTCCGCGCGTTGCAACACGGGATTATTTCGGCGGAGGCGCTTGGACCGCCGCCCGGACTTGCAACATGCCATATCGCAACGCAGCTCATAATCCACGCCATTGTGACACACGGCGGTGTGCGGACGCCGTCCGCCTGCCAAATACGGCCGCTCCACAGTTGCGCTACTCGATCTCCTTACTTCACCGACGGCTACAAGACGCGCGCCACCGACGAAATGTCACGGGTGTGACATTATCGCAGCAAGCTCGCGATCTCCGCTCAGCTGGGCCGTAAGCGTAACGCCACCATTGTCAATGTGTTCGATTTTAAACTAAAACAATTTTGCAACCGATGTTCACATTAGCGTTTTCGCAAGCGGCCCAACGCTCGGTTTCAAAACTTAGTTCGACTTTCGTTATCGGCACTCTGATAATGCGAACTGTGCCGCTCTGCGCCAACGCGGTTTTGAGACCTAAATTCTGGAAATTACCTATGAGTGTACATAGTTGTCATGCGATAATGCGACTTAAAAGTATGTATACAAAAACGTGTGAATCACGCATTTTAGTCTACGAATCGATTCTAATTTTGTTATCAGTCAGGTTTCGTGAAGCACCCGTGGTTGCATCATTACTGTACAGCCGACATAATATTATAATTGGGCATGGTCGGGATGGTTTCCCAACGTATCCCGGCGGCATCTCCGCGGTGTAGCAACTGGCACCGCTTACGACATCATGTGTCCCTACAATGCGGGTTACGAAAACCTGTGAGTAACCACTGCGCCACCGAGTGCCACAGCTCGGAAACGACTGATACCGATGTCAAACTCGAATTATACATTGTTGACTCGGCTATTAAAATAGAGCCTTTCGCAATCTGTACAACTGACACATCGACTCCGATTTGTGTACACTCAGTTATGAAGCGTTTCCTAGCGCTTGCGCAAGAATTCGTCATACAGTGGCGATACAAACTCGAGCAGGAAGTGCATGCATGTGTGGTGCATCTGTGTCTCGATGACTGCCATTGTTTGTTACGAAACTGTCAGGGTTGAGTTGAGCAATGACGGCGGTTGCGAAACGCGCGCCGGCGCATCCCGCTAATTGTGGGCGATCTCCCACACTGCCGCGCTTCGGCCGACACGCTCCACATGCGTCGTGATATCGATACCTACTCCGCACTCATATCTCGATCAATCTTAATGAACGATGACATTGTGGCAACACATTAAACTAACACATTACGGCCGATACACTAGCTGATTGACGATCCACCTGTACACAAACTTGACCAAGAAATGTTAAGGAGAACGTAACTCACAAACGTGTAATTTTAACGAAATATTTCGTTAACACAGTTGCGAAGTTGTAAACGTGAGTCAATTTAGTAATAGACTGCTGACTTTAAGTTTCGGGTAGGTGGGTACGTCACGAGTTCACGACTGCGTTAGATATGGGGGCGAGGTGTGCTCGGTGCGCAGGAGCCTGCCGCGTGAGCAGGCTGCGTGTGCGTAACGGGCTGACGGCGGCGCGTTGCGTAAAGTCGACGGTGTCCTTTCGCCCGCGGGCCGTGCAGTTCGCGTCCGAGACACCGCGAGAATCCTTGGAGGCCACCGCTCGGAACACGCTCGGAAATCCGGCCAACCTTCCGACCGCGTTACGACACTGTATAACTTATTTACACGTTGCGAAATTCGAATCGATTGCAACTGCAGACATCGCACTTTAGCCTTGCCGTTGTAGGGATTTAATTAGGATCAATTGCGCAGTCGCGAAACCTAAACGGATACGAGGACGCCCTCCAGACTCGGCTCCGCTCACTGATGGATTACAAAAAAGGGCCGAAGTGCAGTTGCAGAGTGACGTCACGCGTTTCGTCAACTAGTTCCCACAGCGGATCTGTTGCTACACCGAGCGATTAACTGGCGGCGCCGCACGTGCCTGGCCACGCACGACCGCTGCACCGCGCATCCATCCTACATCTACACCATCATTACAACAATCGACTCGACTTTACATAACTGAATGCACGCCTCGGTACAGCTAATTCACAAATTGTCTCTCTGGCCTGCCGCATAATATTTCACTTGATAACCGACCAATGTTGCGACAGTCTTAACGAGAGTAACCTTTAGCGGGAGCCAACCGCTCCATATTGTCACGACACGATCACTCGGTAAAATGTGTTCATAATAAATAGCAACCGTTTATCTAACATCTACAAGTATTGCAATGCGTTATTAATACCGTGCTACGGTTTAATACGGTTCGTCGTAGAATGTATTGGCAGACCAATCGGCAATCTCCTCGGAGCCGTCAGCTCCAGCGAGTCTTGCGTACGTCCGCAGACTATTTGTCAAATAGCTGAGACCGCAACTCGTAGGTTTTGTAACAGCGCTCTGAGCAAACTTGATATTTATTGCCTTCAGCTTTCGGAATACGCACGGCCAATCGAAACTTACACATTTCCTCACGATCGAATGTTACAATTCATTTCGACATTGTTACTAGACAATTACAGGGTAAATGATGTACATTATTACATACATACCTATTTATAAATAGTACAGAAGCTGCTCTTCAGCTCTCCGTTCCTTCTATATTATTACTACGTGGGCTAAAAATAACTGTGCATGTGTGCGTTTAATGCATATGTTGATTTTGCTGCATCGAACTGCCTATCGTGCACCTGTCCTGTTTTACCTTAACCTGTAGTATTGCTTATAATAAAACGTTATCAACCGACTCCTTAGAACGCGTTACATCCTGGCAGTAGTAAAGTCCACAAGACAACAAGCGCGACGCATTCCCATGAAACCGAAGATTCAAAAAGTCCCGTTTGTCGCCCGATTGGAGTTAGTTTACATTCAATCATACACGAGGCAGCCGGTGTAATGTTTCCAACTGTGCATTTAATAATGCATTTCGAAACGATGCGGCCGCTCTGTGAAATACGAGGTCGCGCACGGTGAGCCTAAAGCCCGAAGTGATGAAACAAAACCTATTGCATCACCGAACAGCTTTATGGTTCGCTATGTAATTATTTACATGACATTATTGTTGCATACGCACCAATACACCTTGTATCCCCCGAAACCATTTTGCAACGTGGACGCGAATACGTTTAATGTATGACGCTTTAATAATAATTAGCGGAGCTCGCGAATCGTTAATAGTGGCTCGACAAAGCTTTGTGCACAAAGGGATCCATTTCGGACGAGTGCGTATGGCGCGCGTGTATTATAGGCAAACGATCGCGATTTATATGGTTCACTAGGCATGCACGTCAAACACACGCGACCTGACACCTAGCCGCCCAAATAGCCCTACAAATACTAAATACTGAATAGTATACATACAACTAGACTCCATAGATAACATGTCTTACATAATTGTACACAATATTCTTTCCACTCCAGTTATTCCGACTATTTAACTAAATTCTTGTTTTTTTATTGTTTCAGAACGACGTTAAAACTGGAGTCGTTAGAAGACGCAGTAGTTCTCGACGATCCTGAGGAAGACTTACTTCAGGACAAGCGAGGATGTCCCGCCTACGTGTCACCAGAAATCCTAAGAGCTCACCGGACGTACTCCGGCAGAGCAGCAGACATGTGGTCGCTCGGCGTCATACTATACACCATGCTCGTTGGAAGGTGCGTATCTAATACCAACTCTATTACCAGTAGTAAGGATCCGGTCCGAATAACAAATGTAGGTTAGGAGCAATTAAACATGCATAATAAATGCGAAGGGCGCAGGGTGGGCGTCTTCACCTGCGAGGCGTGGGACTTACCGTTTGGAGAGATCACAAAGCGAGGGTCGCGGCGACCGTTGGCGACGTAGCCGTGGGGATGATCACCTGTCGGCCGTTACGCGCCAACGGCTAACAATTATATCACCCACATATAAATGAGGCTCGTGAAATCTTCGCCGCACCTGCCGCGGTCATGTGGCGAAGACGTTGCCCCGCGCCCCGCCTCCGCAAGCACCTGCCGTTCGCGAGCCTTTGTTTTCTACTTTTTTCCAACTCCCGCACCCGTAATTTATATACGAAATTCGGGATTTGGCCGCAATCGCCGGCATCACCTGTCGCCGGAAGGGTTCCAGCATACCTGAGTTTTTGTTTTGCTTTGCAGCTGCGCTTTCTAAATGACAATCGGATCGCTATTAATTGGGCCTGCGTTTTTTCAAAACGTACCGATTAGGGACTCCACTCTCTGCCGATATTTAATGACCCAGACATACCTTTAAAATACGATAAGCACCTTTCGCGGGGTTTTTTCTTGCTAGTTACATTGACAGGTTCATTAGATTAGCTATCTAGCAGATATGGCACCCATGATTCATACTGTTTCGACTTACTGAAAGATATTAACGTAATGTGTCTTTTGTTGCAGGTATCCATTCAACGACTCTGAGCATGCGTCTCTATTTGCAAAAATATCCCGGGGTTACTTCGTGGTGCCGGAGTGCCTGTCGTCGCGGGGCAAGTGCCTGATCCGGTCGCTGCTGCGGCGCGAGGCGTGCGAGCGGCTGAGCGCGCGCGACGTGCTGCGGCACCCGTGGCTGGCGCGCGACCCGCGCAACGAGCTGCCGCCGCGCGCCGCCGCGTCGCACGACCGGCTGGTGCCCGACGTGGAGCTGGACGACTGCGTGTAGCCGCCGCCGCGCTGTCCGGCGCTGGCGCCGGCCCGCTCCCGACCGACCTGCCCAGGACGCCCACATTTCCTTATTTATGAATTTAACTTAAGTTATTCCGGCCTAGTGTAGGCTTGCGGTTGTCCTCACTGAAACAGTCCTACGCAGTTCGTCCGAATGTCAAACTTTCAGTAAGAAGTACCCCAAGCCAAATATTGTCTCTGTCGAGATTGTAAGTTAGTGTTTAGGATCCCCGGGGATCAAGCGGCCGGGCGGCTGGCCCGCCCCGGACACGCGCTACTAATTTATAAACGTAGAAGCTCGGACTTGTAAACAATAAGAATCGCATAACTCCGCCGATGCAAAACAAACGCTCTGTTACAATGCTAGTTCAGGTTTATGCGGCTTTTATTGGCACTATTTCGTTCTGGCTTTTACGAGCTGTGGTATAGTCGTAACGTTCATAATGACAGAATAAGTGAGACTGATATCGCGTTCTTGTGATCTAACTGTGCAAACGGCATGGGGCGCGCGCGTCCCCCAGGAATGACTTTATTTATTTGAAGCATTCAGTTAACTACTACGTTAATTCCTCATAAGCCTAATGTATCATATCAATTTCACATCAATATAGATGGTATATTGCATTGAAGTTGTTGATGTAGTGTTAGGTAAATGACCTATGTATATTTTGTATTTATATAAAGTTATATCGTGTAATTGTGATCTCCACCGATGTTATTTAGCGATTACTTGATTGCCATTATGTTGTTACGCAGAAGTGTTTGTTCTTTTGTTGCACAACGATCAGTTGCTTCCATCATAGAGTTATTTTCATTATATTATTTTTGGTTATATTCAAATCGTGATTATTTGGCTAATCAACAAGCGAAATTATTATTTGTTACTATATTCAACCGAAATTATGTTTGATAAAAGATATATTACGCTTCACCATGTACCCGCAATGGTTGTAGAATTTGGTCTGTGCCATTTATTTAATTTAAACGTTATTTATTGTTTTTGTGATTGAAAGTGTGATGTCGGCACTCTCTTCCTATAACTAAATTATTTTTCCATTAGGTACTTGGTGTTGAGTTTTTATTTTTGGTCTAAATTAGATCGATCTTTAGTGTTTTTTGTTTTTGTAACTAATTTGTTTCAAATCAATGAGTAGTGTTACCATATCAAAAATTATTAAATTGTATCAATCACTTTTCTTTTTAGTTCTCAATCATTTTTGTTTATTATTTTGTACATTCGAGTTTATGTTGAATGTTACAGTTTAAGTAGTCAAAAATCTTTCATGGTTCATGAAAGTGTTGTACAATAGTAGCCTACTGTAAAATAAACTATTACTACTTTAATTTATACAAACTGTAAATAGCGCTAAGATATCATAAGGATTATGAAAAAAGAAAGAGATAGAGGGAATAAAATAATTTAGAAAAAATTTAAACCGTACTTTGATTTGTATACCCTTTACCACATGCCTACTACTACTACACAAACACACAATATCTGTACATATAACTTGGAATATGGAAAACTCTAAACATCGAAGCTCCCGTCTGAAAAGTTTTGTGACATGCTTTTTATGGATCACCTCATGGTAAGCAATCGCCGCCGCCCATGGACACCCGAAACACTAGAGGCATTACAAGTGCGTTGCTGGCCTTTTGGTGGTTGTTGGAGAATCGGGGATTGGGAAGTTTGGGATGAAGGCCTCCGGTAACCTCACTCACACAAGTGGAAAGACAACGCAAGCGTTGTTTCACGTCGGTTTTCTGTGAGGCCATGGTATTACTCCGGTCGAGCCGGCCCGTTCGTGCCGAAGCATGGCTCTCCCACACCCAAAATGTTGCTAACTTTTGGTCGACCAGCTTGAAAACTACTTAATACTTTTGTTCTCAATTCTTAAATCTATTTATGTGCAAAAGTAGATAGCACATGAAGGTAATCCTTTATGTGTGTGCTATCAGGGGAAAAACAGTCGTATGTCCATAGATATACAAAATAAAATGTTTTTAACCAAGACTTTCATTGATACTGTCCGATAATGCGTACAATTGGAGGTTTCGACTAACGATAACAGAATTATATTTAAAAACATGATTGTATTGTCTTCGCCAAATTGTAGAGGACAAACCTTTTTGTTCTCGATAGTAGTATTGAAGAGATTGATAACGATTTGTGTACGTGACCAAGCAAATGTCTGATATCTTCATTGCTTTGGCGCAGTGGTCGCGAGAACGACTAACAGCACGAGTTCTGGGGCCTTAGTCTGCTATTACAATTGTGTCACCAAAAAAAGGTTACACAAGTTTTCACACATAATCAGCCTATACGTGGCCACTGATGACCAAATGATCTCACATAGAGAAGGTTTGAGCATTATCTAATCACCACGCTTTGCTCAATGCGGGTTGGCGAATTCAAACTCATAATTAGAAATTATAAGCCTATTATTCCTTCACTATTTATCAGTGGTGTCTAAATAATATTTTAAGTAAGTTTTCACAAGTAAATAAGTAACTTTGAACTAAGTTTCCACAACCGGAATCAACCAATAATTGATTATAATTATTTAATCGTTTATACCTAAGCATCGTTCACATCCTCATTGGAAACGGGAAACAAAAGATTTTTAGCTATAACACGTTATAATATTAGTATAGGAAGTATGTATTAGATTAGATTAGCATATCTATCGATCGACGTCATAACAGCATAGATTAACAGGGGCCACGCGATCGCATAATAAATATATCTTCAACATATATCATACATATATCAAGGAAAATCCAATTCGCACGTTCCGAAATTCATGTAAACATAATGCTCAGATGAGATTTCACTGCGCAGTAGTGACTAGTGAACGTTTTTTTTCCTTATTTCCATGAACTTATACATAAGTAGTTAAGATAAAATAATTACTTATCATTTTTACTCTCGATTTTTTAGGTACCTACGGGGATTTTGGTCGAATCATTTTCGCTAATCATTGCTAAGAGTTCCAATTAAATATTTGTTAATTCATGAACATTCGATGCTTGCATTATGTACGTACGTGAAAATGTTTTTTTTTTTTGGGTATTCAAAATCGAACTATACATATAGCAGTGAGACAGTCCTTTCAGGTAACTCTAATCTTTTCAAAACGTAGATACCTAATTCCCTAAGCATGACTAGCTTCCCATTGACAACCCCCTATTACATGGGACTTATAACACAAATGGTGAACAATGGGTGTACATTGTATAGCGGCATTACGTGCCGTAATGTGCACCTCTGCCTACTCCTTCGGGGATAAAAGACGTGACGTATATATTGCAACAAAAAAATTATAATCGAAACGGCCAATGCTCAGCTAAAATGCCGTAGGTAATGTTCATGAGACATATTGTTGGCCAGGAAATTAAGTACAAATAAATGTTTGATAAATATTTACCAATTTAGATAACATAATATGTTTGAAAAACAACACGTTACGCTAATCTATTGGTAGGTATGTGCCAGACCAGATAACGATGTCTGCTCATTTTGTATTGTTCGCGTAATCTCTAGAATTTGCTGGCCAATGGCAGATTCTTGTCATGTTGATAGTTAGTTACGACTACACTAGATGCCTAGACTAAGGATGCTTTTGGGGATTGGCATCTGAATCCCAGCAGCAGTCTAGTCCTTAATTATCATGACATCGGCTTACTCACGTAACTGTTTGACAAGGAACTCGACTAGTTTCCAAGCCATGCTAGAGGCTCATATTCAAGAGCAACATTCCGCGACAAACGACGCGGCGATTGTCTCGCTGCTACTGTGATTAAGCCGATTACTTAAAAATTAATTTAGTACCTATGTCTCACGAAAGTTATAATAACGTCTAGTTCGTCCCAGGATGCCAAACCTGTTATAATTTTGGGCCTCCAGTGCTTATATTTCTACAGTATAGTTAGTCACAAAACCGATATCATACCGTACGTAAGTTTTAACTTTGTTATATCCAAGTTTACTTACCCTTCTTTCTTTTTAAATCACACTCGGAACTTCTCAACCATTCATAGTCAGGCGTCATTCTTTCCAGGAAAAGGAATTACCAGTTTATTTACATAAATAAACGATTAACTTACGTTGTTTTTTACTACAGCTACAGCTACTTATGTTGTTGTTTGGTTTGTGTTTTTGCAATCGTCACATGTTTTGGAATAAACAACAAAATAGTAAACAAAAACAAATGAATCACTGGCTAGACTAATTCTTACGCAATAGGGGTGTTAAAGCCACAGGAATAATAAAAACATTTATACCTATCTATGGTTAAAACGTAAGCTAATCGTTCTTAGAAGTAATAAACTGGTAAGTAAATATTTTAATTCATTAATTAGCGAAGAAGTGACGAACGAATTCGACAAACATTAGTTTTCTCCGAATGTAAGTAGAAAACGTGGTTTCAACGCCATCTATTGCGTTCAAATGTGAATCACCCGGGTGGAACAATCAGGGACCCAAGAACGACTAATATTTTACAGTGATCTGTGCTCAAGAAACTCTCAATATAGGTATACATATACGTAAATAATAGATGAAAGGAAATTAACAAATAATTAGGTATAATAAAACCTACCCTTAATAAAAGCTAAAAACATTGTAAATCTGTTTGTTTTTTACGAATTAGGTACTAGGTACTTACTAATGGAGCTCCTTAGGTTATGTATGTAATTAACACAGTAGGTAGGTACTAACGCATATTATGTATAACAATATCAGGGGAACTACACAGTTAATGACGGAACAAAATTATATTCTTACGCAATACGTAAACATACATTCTGAGCGGTTATTTACCGAAACTTCAGTTATTGTTACTGTTTTATGTCCAAGTTCATTTGTAATATATTTTCATCGGATCATCAGATGATAAGAAATCGCCACCACCCATGAACACCCGAAGCCCGAAATACCAGAGGCGTTACAAGTGCGTTGCCGGCCCTTTGGGTAGGAATTTAAGGATTGTTGGGGAATCGGGGATTGGGAAAGAGGTAATTGAGCCTCCGGTAACCTCACTCACACTACGAAACACTTTACGTGTAAAGTTAGTAAATAAATAAATAAAATCAATACAAAAATATACTCCATGACTATTATACCACACTCAGACACAGGGCACACAACATAAACAACACAAACCGGAATAAGCCACGGAGATAGCAAAAAAAGCAAATTCCGTGCGTTTAGGCGCTTTTGCCATACCTATTATTGGAAGCAAGTATACCGTAACAGCTCACGCATAGGACCCATTTAGTATTTTAGTTTTAAGTCAAACTTCCGTGGTGCTTGGCGACTGGGCTCTCCCAGTTGTGCAGTCTCTTTTGTGCCTTTAGGCTTAAGTCATTCTGTCTCCTGCATTAAATTCACCGAGGGAAGTGGAAACTATCGTTTTCTTTTTCTTCTCCTCTAATAACATCTTCTGATTTGTTTCGTTGCGGGATCCAAGACAGTCATTCATCTTCAGTGTTCCGGTGTTTTCATGGTTGTATCTACTGTAGATCCTGGCTTACAGGAGTTGCAGCGGTATAGGAGGTGGTGGCGGGCTTGTCCCATTAAAAAAAAATACTCAATTACTATGTTATCGGATTACTCACGTAATTGTTTGACGAGAAACTCGACTAGTTTCAAACCATGCTAGAGGCTCATATTCATGAGCAGCATTCCGCGACACACGAAGCGGTGATTGCCGCGCTGCTACTCTTGTGTAGAGTATTATTAAAATTACTCAATATTAAACAATAGATACAATAGAGAGCGAAACAGTCGATCATTAAGCTGATTCCAATGTAGTTTGAGGAAACTATTGAGGTTTGACGTAACCAGGTAAGTCAGTGTTAGTCTGTTAGTGTTCATTACGTCATGTAATGCAATACCTATATACGTAATAACTGTGCTGTCTAAGTATGTAATAAACTAGTTATACACCTAATAGTATATTACATTTCATAGAGTAGAATCAGGCGGTAAAAGTACCCTTAACCGACGAGCATGCATGAAAAGACTGATGACTGTTGATAAAGCGAAAAAGGTATGCAAGATTCGTAGCTATTGGCGTTCCGTTTTCTCTGCCCATGGGAGACAGGTGTGAGGTTGATGCCTACATGGATGTAGATATTTGTTTTGGGCCCATCAACAACACTGCAACAGCCCATGACAGTCTACTGCCCCACAGATGGGCCCCAGCTCGAAAAGGAAGTATAAGAACGGGGTAGTTTTTAGTCAGTAAGAGTCCGACTCCCCTTTCGCCACGCCCAAGGCGGGAAAAGACAATGGATGGTTTTCCCATAGTTTAATGTCCGCTTCGTTAGAACTCTGAGCGTTCTGACTGACAAACTATTTGTCGATAATATCACCCGATGATACTGTTGATGTCTACTTTTGAATAAAGGTAGTCCCTTAGTCGTCTACATAAAGACAAATATACCTTATGATATTAGAGATAAGTGGTAGGATCAAAGTAGATAACTTACGTTATGTAAGTTATTAGTAAAATTATCTCCTTAATTATTTTATTGACATCAATCAATCAATCAGATAGACAGATAATAAAATACCTTTCGTATATCTCGTTCATAACCGGATATAAAGGTAAAAAATTAAATAATTCTGCGCACGACCTTATTAATGAAAATTTTATTAGAAAAACAACTAACAGAATGCATACATGCAAAACTTTTTAAATTATTTTTTTTAAACTTTGCCCCACATTAGGATTTCCTCCTGTGTCTTAGATGCATTTACAAACATACAAGTTCACATACACATGACACCCAGACCCGAAACAACAATATGTGGATCATACAAATAATTGTTCCGTGCGATAATTGAACCCACTACACGTTGTACGGCAGCCAGTTGGCCAGATTTGTTTCGGACCACCGCACCAACCGTGCAGTCGAATGCAAACAGAGGGATGCAGCTATACAACCTACATAGCTCCGTCCCTCTTGCACCGCTCAGTGATCGACCATTGTGACACAATTGTAATAGCAGACTAAGGCCCCAGAATGTATGGTAATAGTGGAATATCTTTCGCATCATATTCTCATAATTGGTCCAATTTCGTCCACTATTGGACTGAAGCCTCTCGGCCTCTCCTATAGTACGCTATTCAGCTCGATCTTCAGAAATCCACATCCGACTAGCTGCCAGCCACTTTTCGTATGACCAATGATGAAGGCTGCTACGCGCACGCTGCTCATGATAAGGAGTCCCTCTGTGACTCGAAACTAGTAGAGCTGCATTAATATACGTGAGTAAACCGTGACTTTTAGTTAATTTAGTATGTCTTACGATTTTATTGTACTATCTACCTAAAGATAAATATGTTTAAAGTTCATAAAAGTTCTTGTTACCACGTTAGCACTTTACATAAATTACTTAGTAAGTACTCTAGACACAGATAAACGATTAATAAATATTTTGATGGATGTGTTCACGTTTATCAGGCGATAGGTAGATGGGTATGCGCAAAATACCCTTATTTATTGTTTGAAGAGTTATCTCTGATAATTAGTATCTATCAGTGGTGATTATGGTAGATAAATAAATGTATATATCATCAGTATCTTATAGATTTGGAGATATTGAGATTTGGCACTTCTTAGAATAGGTTTGCCCTTTGTTCTTGTTATGGCATTTATTTGAGATTAACAAGTTTAAGTGCGCAGACGCGGTCACGTCGCGCGGTAAACCGTGATTTTTAGTTAATTTGATAGAGGTACCTATTCTACTTACTTATGTATTTATTAGGCTAGAAACAAAGAAAAACGTGACCATCAATCTGAAGAGATATCTAATACTTACTAGCTACTTCCGCGGGGTTTCACCCGCTGTTCTCTCCTATTGATGGTGATTTATAGTTAGGTACCTTCCTCGATAAATGCGCAATCCAACACAAAAAGAATTATTCAAATCGGACCAGTAGTTCCTGAGATTAGCGCGTTCAAACAAACAAACTCTTCAGCTTTATAATATTAAATAAGTATAGATGTATCTTACAGGAATATATCGTGGCACTTAATCTTACATAATATGTTGTTTATTTTGCCCATCCAAACTGATCGTGATATGATAAGCTACTGATCAACGAATTACATCGCCATTCAAGAAAATATCACTGAAAACAGGAATTGAAAAGTAACAAAATCATACACATATCATATCGTCATGCGTTTTTTTATTTTGAGGTACCTACGCCATTTTTCTTTTGTAAAATGCCTTTCATAAATTTTATAAGTCAAAACGAGCAAAACATTGATATTAATAGATATCTAATTTAATTTAAATTAATCGTTACCAAGAACCAATGAACAATATCGTTAGACTGTGACAAACCTATTTCAAATATTGTGAAAACACCATGAAAGCGTAGCTAGGTGGGTCTTATCCGGAGCTGCGGACTACCTACGGGTTTACCGGGGCTTCGGCTCGAAAAGCAGGAGTAGGAACGGGGTGGTTTTTAGTCAGTAAGAGTCTGTCACTCCCTCTCGCCTCACCCAAGGCGGGAGAAGACATTGGTCTATTATCACCCCTTAAAAAAGCTAGGTGGGTCTTTATGCTTTATCTTTATGTTTTTGATGCATTTATTTCTTAAGTAGACAACAATTATATAATATCTAATAATACCTACTACAGTAAAAAATGCACAATACCACCTTGTTGCAATGTTTGTATAACTCAACGTCCCAAAAGGATAGCTATTTTAGTGTCAATTTGTAATCTAAGCAATCTAGAATTTCACAATTTCCTGCGCCTATTGTTTAATGGTGACTAGACAATATGTCAGCATGACTACCTGTTTTGGATAATGCGAGATAAGCTCTATGTATCAGACCATTTCTAGATAAATATGTACTTATTCAGGTAGTATCAAGTGCCATGTGCAAAATTACGTAGATAGCAGATACCTAGGTATATACTGGGTTGGTCTATTAAGAGAACCCTATGCCTCCTTTAGGTGCTAATGGTAGCCACCGGGGAGGTTTTAGTGAGGTAAAATTCTCACACTGCCTAGCTTTTTCCCCAAAAAGTTAGGCCCCTTTTGTATGTTTGTTTTTTTTTTATAAGCCGGTAAACGAGCAGACGGATCACCTGATGGTGAGCAATCGCAGCCGCCCATGGACACCCGAAACACTATAGGCGTTACAAGTGCGTTGCCGGCTTAGGGAATTTAAGGGTTGTTGGGGAATTGGGAAGATTAGGAAGGGGGGGTAATCCTATCCGTCAATAAAAAAAGAATATCTGTTGTATCTCATAAGGTATTAGCAGTATTAGCACTGTCTAGTGCCAACACCTTTATCTGAAAATTATTAATATCTATTCTTTGATTATCTAGACAAAATAAAAAGTAATCTTTTCATGCAACTGTTTTTTAGTAGGTAATCATGAATGATAGCAAGTTTTCTGCAAAATTGTTTAATAATATCTGTTTTAGGTAATCTTTATGAGTTGTCTACAAAATAATACATTTATTTATCAGGCCTTATTGACAAATTACAAGGGTATATTTCCACTCCTTTCTATTTAAGATAAAACGTACGACGTAACGACGAATAAAACGTATTTAATTATTTGTAAAGAATGTTCAAATTCAAACTACTTATGTCATACCACTGGTTCTAATTCGCTAGTTTTTCGTAAATTGTCAGCAAAGATGATAACAAATATGTGGTTCAAATTGACACATGTGTTTACCCCATTTTGAACGCACTAATCTAAGGAACTATTGTTTTGTTTGGAAAAAATCTTGTTGCGTTGGTTATCTATTATATAAAAATAAGTCGGGTTTTCCTTCCTGACGCTATAACTCCAGAACGCACGAACTGATTTCCACGGTTTTGCATTCGTTGGAAAGGTCTCGGGCTCCGTGAGGTTTATAGCAAAGAAAATTCAGGAAAAATTACATTGATGGCGAAACGGAGTTCGCCGGGTTTGCTAGTAGGCTATAAAACATTACGCTACGACTAATAGGGACCGAGCAGGGTGGTTTTAGCTAGTACGGTAAAGGTAATTCATAAAGTAAAAGAAACAATGTAAAATAATTCTCAGAACATTTATTTCTAATTACAATATTATACAAAATTAACTAAATTACTTGATCACCCGTGTGCTGACAGTAACGGCGAGAGTCACAGATTGGAAATACATAAATAGCCACATATACATTTATGGGGTATCTACTTTACATAGGAAGAAATATAAATAAGGGACTAATGAAAATACAAACGTTTGAGTACAATCGACTAAATTCCCGCGTGGTAACAAAGGTGGTGTAATATTTGTAACTATTTCAAATATCTCATAATTTTTTTATTAATGGTGGAATATATCCGAGTGAAGTGAAATAGTTACATGTTAAGTCCGTGGTTTTTATCTACCCCAATGGGATACACGCGTGAGTTTACGTACGAATGTCAACAGTTTGAAGAGCCAGTGGTTCTAAACAATTCGTCGAGTGTACATTTTGTTATAAAAAAAATATGTATTTCAGTACTTTGATGAAAATTATCGGTTATCACATAGGCATAAATACTCTTAAGAGAAATAAGAGGAAAATGTATGGAAACTAGAATGAAAGTTAGATAAATATAATAAATAATGATAGTGACACGTTATCTGCGAGCCTATGACGTCACTATGTACAATTAATTTCGATATTGCAATATGTTGCGAAATATAGAACCATAGAACATAGAACAGTAAGACTTTAATTACGTAATTATCGATTTGGAACTTCAAAAAGATCTCAAAATACCTCTATTTAACAATAAAAACGTATAAAAAAATGGACATGGACGTCAAAACATTTGATTTAAACATAATTGTAACATAAAAAACCACTTTATTACAGTAATAAAATAAAATCTTTGTACAAGTCCGTCTTCTATTTAATACATGATGTGTTCTGTATTTTCCAACACAGTGCAAGATGGATCTAGTGTCAAGTTGTTAGTTGACTATAACTAGTAAAGTCGTTCGGCCTTGCTTGGCCCGCAGGCGCATGCGTAGGCAGCCATGCGGCGCTCCAGCTCAGGCCTAAAGTGTCGGATAAGGCCTTGTATGGGCCACGCTGCACCGTCTCCTAACGCGCAGATTGTGTGACCTGAGGACGAGGAAATAAATTCATTAAGTATTTGACTGCCTATAGAAAGTTAGATAGAGATACCTAGGGAGCCAAGTTACAAAGGGGCGACGGGACGGAAGGACGAGATGCTTAAGGCGCCCCGATCGTGCCTGGCGGGCTTTCTACATAACTGTTATGCGTTCGGATTTTCTATCCATGTTAACTTGCATGTAAACTACAAATGGACGACTTCTGTATCTGTCATTGTTAGTCATGTCGCCACAGAATGATGTTTCATTAACATTATCAGCCTATAACTGTTCCATTGCTGGGAAAAGCCATGGAGAAAGAATGAGCAATAATCACCATGATTGCTTAATATTACGCAAGTGGGAGCAAATACGTCATTTCTACGTATAAAATATACCTAGAAGTGACGTCACGCGATATTGCAAATCGATATATCTTCAAAAGTATTTGTATTGTTTCCGTAAGAAAACAAAAGATACGTGTGTAATATTTTTAAATAATCTACAAGACGGACATTAACACGTTAACTGCCACGTAGGTCACCGGTGACCTACGTTAATGGATGATTTGCCTTCAACAGTTTTCTGATGGCAGTTAAAGGCTTAAAATAAAAATTAGTAATCTTCCCTATTATGTTATGATTAAAATATTGTTATTTACCTTCAATTTGTTTGGAGATTTCCCATAACATGTCGATTTCTTTAGGCGAAGCGTTTCCGTCGATCATTCTGTAAACAAAACAATATTTTCATATGTGAAAACTGCAATAAATCGAAAGCCTTACGCAATACTTAAAAATATTGCTTACATAATAAATAATAACTATTAAAAGCGTCATTACTATTATTTCAATACACATTAAGAGACAACATTATCAATGATTACTTTTAAATTTCAAATTATGTCAAAAATTCTTGCTACATGGATAATTAATTATTGCGTCGTCTTGTTAATTAAGTCCTTACAAATATAACGGTTGGGCAATTGGATTAGACAAGTATTATATATTGTTTTATCGATTTTAGAATATCTCAGACTCAGAGCAAACACAGGAATTGTCATGAAGAAAATACAAAGAGGAGTTCTCGTAACTGAATTTCGCTTTAACATAATGCGTGACTCTCTATTTTCCATACTACAAAAGTGTCGCCAATTGTCCACATTTTAATGTGCCAATTTTGGAGCGCTCCTAACTTATCTACACCTTTTTACTTATAATTTATCATTGTGCTGGGACATTTTTTGTGTCACAGTGAAAAATCACTTTATGGAATCTCCTGTCTCCTCTTTGTACTTGCTTTATGGGAATTGTACACTGCGCTTGATGCTGATAACTGATATCAACACAACTTTGATAACTTGCTTGTTCCATTACTAACATACTTTGGCTAATTTTGGGCAATATAAATACATCATGAAGTCATGCATCTGACTTCTATACAGTCATCATTTAACACGATCCACTGCTAGAGTATGGGCTTCTATAATTAATGTAGGATTTGCCATACCATAATTTATAAGTTTAACAAGAATTCGTACCTGTAAATAATCTTGTTCATCCAGGAGACTCCCTCGCGGCAGGGCGTGCACTGTCCACAGGACTCGTGTTTGTAGAACATGATGAGACGAGCGATAGCCTTCACGATGTCCGTGGACTTGTCCATGACAATGATGGCCGCGGTACCGAAGGCCGACTGTGCGGCTACTAGCGCGTCGAAGTCCATCAACACTGTCTCGCATACACTGTGGAGACATTTGAATTCAATTGTTGTGTTATTAAATTTATACTAATATTATAGAGCTGAAGAGTTTGTTTGTTTGATGGCGTTAATTTCCGGAACTACTGGTCCGAATTGAATAATTCTTTTTGTGTTGGATAGTGCATTTATTGAGGAAGGCTATAGGCTATAAAACATCACGCTATGACCAATAGGAGCCAAGCAGAGCGGGTGAAACCGCGCGGAAGTAACTAGTTAATCATAAAAGCCAGTCTAGTGCGAATGAAGAAGTCTATAAGGACCGCGTTAGGTGGTGCTCTATAGCCTAAAAATATATGAAGGCATATCTGTTTGACTCTTGTGTAAGTTACTGTAATTCTAGCTAATAAATTCTAACTCGTTTACAAATCCGAGGCTCCCGAGACGGAAAAATACGAAAACTAAGATTCAATTCCTGAATCGCACAGATTGCGAATCGAACTACGTAATTGCATGCTAAACAAAATAAATCGCCTTTTCAGCTAGCTTCCCATTTTTCTTGAATCAATTACCTCACACAAAACTTTACTATTTAAGTAGAAAATATAAATAAATAAATTCTTGATAGCTGTTTTTTACCTTTTAGGAATAAGAGGAGTAGAGGATCCTCCAGGAATAATAGCCAGCAAGTTGTCCCAGCCTCCGATGACACCACCAGCGTGTCTCTCAATGAGCTCCTTCAGAGGAATGCTCATCTCCTCCTCGACGGTGCAGGGAGTGTTCACGTGGCCAGAGATGTTGTACAGCTTGGTGCCGTGGTTACGGAGACGGCCGAATGACGCGAACCAGGCTCCACCACGGCGGCAGATTGTCTGGAAATTCAGGGTTTAGATTGTACTGGTATGTTAGACTTTATTTAAGTCTTTGTTTTTGGAGCTTAAAGTAACCAATCATATGTTATATGAAATCGTAATTATTTTCGGGTTATAAATACAAGCCTATAATTAGTTTTTCCTAAGCTATTAAAATGTGTAGTTTCGTTTTCGTTCAAAGTAAAGCAAACTCTCGTCTATTTTGGTCTATTTTTACAAAGTAAGTATCTAAGTATGAATTTTGTATTTAACTTAGTAACATTTGACATAAAAGAGAATAAAAATACTTACGGGGGACACAGAAATAGTCTCAACATTGTTCACAGTAGTGGGACATCCGAACAGGCCGATGTCAGCGGGGAACGGGGGCTTTAGTCGTGGCTTGCCCTGCTTGCCTTCGATGGACTCGATGAGAGCGGTCTCCTCGCCACAGATGTACGCTCCAGCGCCACGATGCACGTACACGTCGAAATCGTAGCCAGAACCGCACGCGTTCTTACCAATCAAACCTGCTTGGTAGGCCTGGAAATAAAATGCATGTTGTTTATATTTCTTACAGTTTGCAATCCTATTAAAATTATAAATATAAAAGGTTGTTTGTTACTCCTTCACGTCAAAACCGGTGATGGGATTGAGATAGATAACAGGGGTAGATTATGGTTTGGAATAACATAAAGACCAGCCGTTAATATAAGTTAGTGTATAATTATAAGACAAATCGATAAAAAATACGGCGGCGTTTTAAAACGAAGCCCGTGTTTTGCATTAAATATGAGTACAAAATCATAAGTTAGATATACCTTCATTACAGCATCATCAGCCTATTAATATACTATTGCTGAGCAAAGGCGTCTTCTCACATAGAGAAAGAAGGACTGAGCATGAATAGTACACCTTGCAATATATTAATTTATAACTAGTATTAACACGAGCAAGCGATAGGGGTATGTAAAATTCATAGCAATTGGCATTCCATAGTCTCTGCCTACCATGGGGGAAACAAGAGTAAGGTCATGTATGTTATGTATTTGTTAACCACACACATTATTTAAATCTTACCTCAGCAATAGCAACTTGGAGATTGCTGGCTTCATTGTAGAACTCTCCTCTGATGTAGATGTAAGCAGCAATGGCTCCGATAGCCCTGCCGGCGATCAGGCAACCTTCCACCAGCTTATGAGGATCATGCCTCATAATCTCCCTGTCCTTGCAAGTACCAGGCTCACCCTCATCAGCATTCACCACAAGGTACTTAGGACGGCCATCCGAGGGCTTCTGCATGAAAGACCACTTCATACCAGTGGGGAAACCGGCGCCACCACGACCACGGAGACCTGATACCTTGAGCTCATCTGGAATTTTAGATTTTTGTGTCAACAGGCATCTTATTAAACTTATTTGTACTATAAATGTGAAAGTTTATGTATGTGTTTGTTACTCCTATGTCAGAAGGGTTACGCTTATGCCAGAAGACACAGTTTAATGTAGTTTACATAAACGCAAATACAAGTATATACTTAAATCCTAACTCCTAACATAGGTACTTCTTTAATTTCTTCATGTAAGCTCACTGTTTGTACTTTCTTGTTAATTTCTATTTCTTAATTAGATCTATTATCTAAATAAGCATATTTTTACTGTTTATTTACTTAATTATCAATTGGTCATTATTGTGCAACAGTTACCAATAAATTCAGTTAGATTGTAAAACATTACTAGCATAACATAATTAGTATTGGCAAAGCTAAATTCTTTTTGAGCAACCCCTAGTTACACATTTAGTAACATTAACTCAAAAATTAGTTCAATTTAAACTAATTAATAAATGTTGCTTGACAAATTTTAGTAGTAATTACCGGGGACATTGCGTATTATGCATTAAGTACTTACAATAATATAATAAGAAGTATATAAAGTAAAATTTTAAACATTTTCAGTGTCTGTTTACATGAAATAAGGCACAATTTTTCACATAGAAGTTACTATGGAAACTCGAAGGTAAATCCTCATGTAACATGGCAGTTAATATGTTTTGAACCATATTATAATGCGAGATATTATTAAAATGATGATATCAAATAAACTAGGCCTGATAGTGTTACTTTCAGTTAATTAAAATGTGGATAAATAGGAATAACTCAGTATTGGTTTATTTGGTCACTGTAAGTCTAGGCTTCCACCGACTATGTTCAGGATTTTACATATTACAAGACCTGTTTTCTGTCATTGTTATCAGCTGATACTCACTGACAATCCAATCGTTGCCCTTCAGCAATATTTCCTTGGTCATGTACCAGTCTCCGCGGGCCATAGCTGCCTTCAACCTCCAGTCATGACGCCCGTACAAGTTCGTAAAGATTCTGTCGCAGTCAGAAATTGGTGCACCACATTGCTTGCCTTTAGGCGCAGCGTCGGCGCTTTGGAACCGCACAACAGCAACATTACCATTGCCGACGCTCACCAATGGGCCAATAATGCCTAAAAAGAAACGCAAAAATTATGTAAGTCACACACTGCGCATCGTAACAACAACATTTACTTCAGTACTTCTACAGCCATCCTATGTTCATATAACTTTGTGTGACGTAAATTGGTATATTCTGAAGCTATTCTGTTATTAATTAAGTACCCAATTGTGGCTTAGTCCTCTGAATTACTCTCGCCAGCACACCAGCCATTTTTGCAGAAAATGTCAAATGTGACAATACCAAAATTCAAACAAAAATCATTGTCAGATGGCAGAGTCAAGTCTGCCTTTAAATTTTCCTCTAAAAGAAGAAAAAATATAACGCGAAGTTCTTTGAAAAGTTAATAATTGTTACGCTGTTGATGTAACACAATAAACATATGCTTTTTTATTAAAGAAATTGAACCTTTGATCGCTATTATGAGCGAAATTACTACATTCTTATTATTAATACTTCCTAATCAAGGGTAATTGGTTGTAAAGTGGCAACACAAAGTAAAACATTTCAATTTATTCAGAATTTTAAAGATTTACTCCTACACAAGAACACTGCCAAAAATCAGAACAATGATAATAAACGTTTAGACCATCTAATTTGTTGTTTTATCATCATCATCATCATCATGATGATGATGATATGATATGTTTTATAACGTAACTGAAATAATTTCGTAAAGTCATCTTTTTATGCAAAAGTTTTTTTTATTTCAAAATGTTTAGGAACGTTAAAACATCTTTCTTTATCACTTGTCAACAATGTCATCTGTCAAAGCCCATTGATAAACTTGAGTTTACATTTTTTAAATGCCTTAAAAATTATGTAAAACTGTTAATAATTCATAAGTTTATTGTTACTCATTAATATTTAACATCAGTATTGTGTAACAAACGTTAACATAGCCTTTGACCGACAATTATATGACAATAACAACTTAATAAAAGTAAAGAAATAATATTTTGTCTCTGTCAGTTGCGTTGTAAACTTTAATCTTTCTATTATCTCAGTCATCATTACTTCACAGTTTTTAAAACCTTGAGCAGACATGGGTCCAACTATCCCAGCCGTAACTAAGCTAACTAATAGTGTAATTAGAATTCTAGGATGTAATCCAGGCCCTATGACTCTACAAGGCACTAATACATACTTAATAGGCACTGGTAAAAAGTTAGTATAATTATAATTATTTTAAATATATCATTCAATGGTTTAAAGTACGCCATAGATAAAATAACATTGATCTTTCACCTCCAATTACTTCATTCTATTTTTTTTTTATTATTAGCAAGGAGGTTGACTCTGTATCTTTTTTTTCAGTCGAATCTTGGTAGATACAGGTGATAAAAATGTACAAGACTACCAGAACCACTTGGCTCAGGTTGTGAAGCAAGAACAAGTGAACATAGAGCATATTATTGTGACACACTGGCACCATGATCATATTGGAGGAGTTGAAAATATTTATGGGAAAATTGCTGGTAAGTTTATTATTTTTATAAGACTTATTTAACAATTGTAAAAAGATAATTATTTCTGTTTCCTATTTCTAAAACAAACTGGTTATTAATAATTTTTATTTGTTTTTCAAAAGTATTATTTACCTTTATTAGCAAATTTCATTATTGTAAAATGTACTAACACAGTAACACAACACATAACAAATATTGAATTTTCAGCTCAACCAAAAATATGGAAACATCCAAGGAGTCACAATGATGAAAAAGATCAAATACCACCCATCATACCTATGAACTGGTTAGCAGACGGCCAGGAGTTGAAGGTAGAGGGAGCCACTTTAAAGGTCCATCACACACCAGGCCATACTACTGATCATGTGGTACTTACACTGCTGGAGGAGAATATCCTGTTCAGCGGAGACTGCATCCTGGGTGAAGGCACCGCTGTGTTTGAAGACTTGTACAGCTACATGTTGAGTTTGAAGAAAATATTAAACTTGGCACCTGATGTTATTTATCCAGGACATGGGAATGTTGTTGATGTAAGTGTCAAGTGTCCTTTTAAACCAAGTTTTCCCACATGCTAAGTATGGAGATAAGTCTTCTTAGGTAGGGGAGGCCTATGTTATAATCATTGATGTGTGATTTATGGGATAAGCCGGTAAACAAGCAGATTGATCACTTGATGGTAAGCAATCGCCGCCTCTCATGAACACCCGAAACACCAGAGCTAGAGGCATTACAAGTGCATTGCTGGCCAGGGTTAGGAAGATTGGGAAGGGGAGTAATTGGTCTTCCGGTAATCTCACATACACAATGCAAGCGGTGTTTCATGTCAGTTTTCTGCTCGGCCGTGGTATCACTCCGGTCGAGTCGTGTCAAGCATGGCTCTCCTACACAAATTGCAAAAAAGAATACATAATTCTAAAACTATTTTTATTCAGTACACATTACCTTTGCATAATAATTCTCTTTAGAATCTGAATGTCAATAATTATTGTGAGTTCAAGGGCATATGTAATTAGTTACACAATTATGTTGTTACAAGTTATAAAAAGAAACAATAATTGATTCATAAGTAGACAGAAACATCTACAAACTCACATAACCTGACTTGATTATGGCAAGCTTATATTTATTGCAGGAATATTTGACAATTATGTTAGTCCATTTATCGAGGTAGGCTAGAAAACAACCACCACTAAAATCTATATTCCAGGACCCAATAACTAAAATAGAATACTACATACAACACAGAAATGAAAGAGAAAAGCAAATACTAGAGGTACTCAAACAACATCAGGATAAGGCGCTGAATGAAATGGATTTAGTCAAAATTATTTATAAGGATACTCCGGAGCACTTGTGGCCAGCGGCAGCTTATAATGTCAGCCATCATTTGAAAAAACTGACAAAAGAACATAAAGTAAATTGTGTAACTGTTGATGATGAAAACAGGTGGCAATACGCTGGGAACATGGAAAGTAATCTATAAGGATTTTTATTATTACCGTAGAACAAGGTGAATAGTATTCGAAGAGTGAATAGATACAGAAGAGAGGTGAATAAATGTTGGGAAAATGTTCTAACATCTATTCACCCCATTCCTTTGTCTATTCACCCTATGAATTCTATTCACCGTTTTACAATATTTAATTTTGTTATGGCAATACATAAGTATTTGTTGGAAGTGGTATTTTTACAATTGTTGGCTGTTATTGTTTTGATATTATTAAAATAATTGAAAGTAAATTTGCAATTTTGTTTTTTAGTTACCCTTAACTACTTATCTCGTAAGAAATAAAAAACATTTTCTCCATAAATTAACTATAGATATTTATTTCACGTTAACTTATTTTAATGTAACAATCCATAATAAATTAATTACTATATTTTTCGTATTACTCACGTAATTATTCGTCGAGGAACTCAACTAGTTTCAAGCCATGCTAGAAGCTCATATTCATAGGCAGCATTCCGCGACACACGACGCGGCGATTATCGCGCTGCTACTAGTCGAGTTCCTCGTCAAATAATTACGTGAGTAAGCCGAAAAACATAATAATTAATCCATAATAATTCACAAAAGGGGGGAAATCACGAGATTTCCCAAATAAATGTAGTTTCATAGTATGGTACCCTTGTTATTACAGTATCTTTATTTTACATTAAGTAACTTATTATTAACGCAGTAGAGTTCAAATTACGATATAAAGTGGTTCGATTGTCACTATTGTTTCTAAGTTATAATGATAAAAATATACCAGGCTTATGTTCTTAATAATTTAATTTAACATTTCCGTATTATAATAATTCGTCTTATAACGACTGAAGGAATAAAGAATACTGAAAATTAACTCTTCATAATAAAAACACAACACAGTTTGTAGGATTTTAGACCGTATAGTTTTGGTATAAAGTTGAAAATAAATAAAAATAGAAAAGATCACAGAATGCGCAGGAGTTACAAGTGTTGGCAATCAGCATGTATCACAGGAAATTCGAATTAGTTATAAAAAAAGGCAAGAAAAGTATATTAATTATTATCATTATCGGCTTACTCATGTAACTGTTTGACGAGGAATTCGACTAGTTTCAAGCCATGCTAGAGACCCATATTTATGAGCAGCATTCCGCGACACACGACGCGGCGATTGTAGCGCTGCTACTGTGTGTATTGCGTTGAAACTAGTCGAGTTCTTCGTCAAACAGATACGTGAGTAAGCTGATAACATAATCATTAATTTAGTATGGTTCACGGAAGTTATAATAAAAGAAAAAGTATAGGTATTTTGAGAAATTATATGCCACGCAATACAAAGCTAGATTAGGTAATAGAGAATAATAATTACTACTTTTAAAAACTATAATCTTAACGAATCTATCATAGCTCCCATCAATTTTATTTTTCAGTCACAAGAGTCACAACATTAAAAAAAAAAAACGAAATAACATTGACAATCGCGCCATCTTTATTTTTTATGTACTGGCAACATTATGGAGAACGCTATCGACGCATGCGCTTTGGAGGCGGCATCATATCCGAGTCGTCGTGGAACCTATGATTGTCTATGTAGTCAAGTAGGATCTCCTTAGTAACTGGGTCCTTTATACTCTCGCAGACGGCTGAAAAATAGGAAAATATATTTTAAATATGAGGTAAATATAAAGGTTTAAAGTAAAAGTGACAAAAGTGGTAAGTTTTGGACATCTTTAAAGGGAGGGATAAGGAGTTTCTTTTTATGACGTAGTATCCCCTTTTTATGGGGAAGGTAGAGGTGCATTACGGCACGCAATGCCGCTACACAATGTACACCCACTTTTTAATCATTTGTGTTGTAAGACCAATGTAATAAGTGGTGAGACTATTGCCATATACTGGGCACAATTCCAGACCCCGTGCTACTACTGAGAAATGTTCGAAAAGGCAGTAGGAGTTAATCTATTTAATAAATAATTGGTTTTACAATAGCACTTGTTTCTAAATTTAACAGTAGCATACAACACTCATTCTAAAATCTACTTTACCACTTAACAAATAGAGTTGATATTCGTTCATCACCTCGCTACAGACTAGCAGCATATTAAAAAACCAAACTAATAGCTATTAAAATAGAGCCCACATTTCCTTAACAACAACAAAGAATACTCACAAGCAGCTGTATTGTAGCTATTAGGAAAAGATTTGTCCGTCCGTTCCCTCATGAAGACCCAGCGTCCTTGCTCGAAGGTACACTCAATGATTTTGTTGTCCAAATGTTTTATATCCTTCGTCACTTTCATTGATGCGAAGGGCTGGTCCATTTTACCTACGTATAGGTAACCAATCTTTGTTGGTAAGAGGCTGGAATAGAAAGATTTTGGTATGTTATAAAATCGTGAGGTAACAAGGGGGAAAGGGGTACGTTTTAATTTCCGAATAGAGGGGTAATCATCACTGATATTATTGGCTTTACAAAAATGCCCATTAACATTACAGAGTTTGTAACTGTCACACGTTTATTATTGCAATGGACGTTTTGGCAAATAGGATATCAGATTAGGTATGGGCACTTGCTTACATCTCCAAAAATCAGAAAGCCTTATTAGCAGAAATGTTAGTATAAAATCACACCTTAGTAGGCTGATAGTAGCTGATGTGATAATCTAATGTAGATGCCAGCAAAGAAAATCTAAGTATTGAAAATGTATGGTCAATATGTATGTAGGTATGTACTAAGTTTAAAAACTCACCCCTGGCCAGTCTCTGTGACAATTTTCAGTCTGAAGTCCACACTGTTCATGTTACTTGGTTTCCACTTCAGCACATCTTCGCAAGGGCCTGGTACGTACCTCTGAAATTGTATAAACATATAATTTGCTAAAACCAACCTTATTAACATTGTAATAGTGGTTATTATGAAATAACGTACGTAACGTCATGTCTTTTACCCTCGAAGGGGTAGGCAGAGGTGCACATTACGGCAATTTTGAAATAAAGTTTTGCTAAAACACAAATATATGCAGCTATTGCTGTTTATGACTGCACGGTTGGTGTAGTGATTGGATAACCGTGAGGTGCGCAATATGTAGCGGGTTCGATTATCACATGGAGCAAACGTTACAGATGATCTAAAAATCATTGTTCCCGGTTTGAGTGTGAGGTGAATGTTTATAAAACATGGCGAAATTAAACATTGTGATTGCGTAGTTTTTTTAGGAGACCAGAATATTATCAAGCCAGCAATAAGAGATATTATCAAGCCAATATGTAGTCACAAAATTGCGTAAAATAAGATACGAACCTCCTTAGAAGGCTGGAATATAAGCCCGTCAGGTTCATGAGACAATGTCTTAGCGAATTTCTCTCCGAGCAACTGTCGCGCCATCGGTAACTCCCAGAATTGCTTCAACCGGACACTGAACGGCTCCCTCTCCTTTTTGATTATACCTTCCTTCATCGCTTGGTGTCTGTAACATTATCATAATATTTCATAAAGGTTTTTATTTTAATGTGTTTGTACTGATAAACTTGGGGCTCGAAAAGCAGGAGTAGGAACGGGTGGTTTTTAGTCAGTAAGAGTCTGACACTCCCTCTCGTCTCGCCCAAGGCGGGAGAAGACATTGTATGATTCTCGCCCTCAAAAAAAAAATCTATAATGAATGCGCTTGCGCATGCGAACTGTAAACTCTACTTATGACACTATAATTCTACTATCTATTAAAAATCAAAACCATATTAGACATTAAAAAATAACAACACGACTCTTACCTAGGATTAACAATTTCATTTTCGATATAATTCAGTCTAGTCGGGAAGAACTCCATTTTGCCGGTATCGACGCCTTCAAAGCTTATAATATCGTAACACAAGTACCGAGGTATGTCCTTATTATCCACTTTATCGATTACCATTTCCTGAAAAGATATTAATTACTTTTAAAAACAAAGTTAAACATTTTTGCACTCAGCAGATGGCGCCTCTGGAGTATTAGGTCCCCTGTGGGTAAAATATTTTACTGGATGTCTAACTGCCGCACTCAGAGACATTTAACATTATTTCTTAGTAGCGATTTTGTTCGGAAAACAATTACTAAGGACTGGGTTAAGTAACCATTAAAATAATGAATCTGATTACGACAGTAAGCAACTAAGATCTTATAGTATGGGGGCCTTACGTCTCTTTAGTGCCATCTTGTCTGTGGATCAAGAACCCTATTTATAAAAGTTGAACTTACACCATCAAGTAGAGTATTCCTCAGGTGTCTTCTCAGATCTTTTCTGTATAGGAACTGCAGGCCATGTACTTTGAACACGCAGTTGTCTCGGTCCAACATGTACACTTCTCCTTCGCCGTCAATCAACATCATGTATCTAGGAAAAATATCAGTCAAATCAGCTGCTGCATAAAGTAAATTACATATACTAAAAAGGCATTTGGTAGTGCTCACTGCATCGGTTATCGCATATGGCGTTCATAATTATAGGCCCCTATTGTAGCTTGAAACTGGTCGAGTAATCTCGTCAAACAGTCATGTACGTAAGCCGCATAGCCTAACGCTCGAATACTCAATTTTAAGTTGTACTTAAATATCGTGCTATCTCTGTCATTTTATAAAGAATTGATAGTGACAGAACTACATTTGAGAGCGTCTTAAAATTGAGTAGCGTTTAAGTATTCGGGCATAAGTCAAATACGGGAAAATTTCTCCACATCCACCTTCTGTTTCTACTATTTAAAGTTGAAAGGAATATAAACTCTGAACACTGATTAGTCTACATACCTTACTCCATCAGCCTTCCACGATACTCTATAAGGCTTCTCATGCAGTTTCCTCAAGTTGGTAGTGTCCATGGACACAGGCTGTGAGCCAGGAAACCCAGTGGTGTCCCACTCGCAGAACTGTTGAGCTTTCTTCTGCACCTCACTGAGCCGTGGTTGGGTGTCAAAAGGCTCCACTCCCCGGACACCTGGCATGAAACTGGCCTTTTTATGGGTAGTCTCCTTTCTCCCCTTGCCTTTGTGTTTGCGTGGGCTGTAAGATAAAATAAGGATTAATTAATAGGGATAATGAAAATTGAAAATCTATTTAGTCTGTCGTAGTTAGGTAGTGAAAAAATATTACACAGGTATTTTTTTTTTATTGTCATTTATGAATCAGATGTATTTGTCTCAGATGTATGGCTACAGCCATAACGACAATTTTATTATGTTAGTAGTAGTATTGTGATACTAACATAATAAACGCGATCGCTACTTACTTTGTTTGATTCATGCTGCAAGGGTCGTATTTTTCCTTATATGGTTTCTGTGTCTTAATATAATGATAGTTAAGACTCAGGTGAATCAGTATTATAATAATTAACTAACTAACTAACTAACAGTTTTTACAAACAAAACTATAACAATAGAATACATTTGCGTCCACACAGTCCAACATTCTAAAGCAATTACGACGCAATCCTTATCTATTTTCAAGTGGATCAACGGTTAACAAACAGCATATGACTGATGTTGACAATATGTCATTTTCTTATTATATTATAATGTCAAAAATAAGTGGCACTTACGTGGATGATGATGAGTTCTGCGAGTGACTTGGGACATCGTCATCAACCTCCTCTTCTTCCTCTGAAAACAAACATAAGTCAAAGTCAAAATCAAAGCCCACTTTATTGGTTCAAAGAAACAAGTACCTGAAATAACTTCTCGCAAATGATTTCAATAACAGTAAGTCTGTTTTCATCCTACTTCACTTTAACATACATAATTGTAAATGAGTAAAAACAAGTTTATTTTTTAATGGAATAAGCCGGTAAACGAGCAAACGGATCCCCTGATGGTAAGCAATCGTCGCTAAAAGCAAAATACTAAAAGTAGGTTAATAATAAGACGTGTTAATATGTTATTTAGATTTCCACGTAATATTAATGGACCAGTTAGGCATAAGATAATAATATTTATTTTAAGACACACATAACATCACGTTTATAACTTTATACTGATTCTGCAAATGTTATTTATACTTAGTACAACAGTATATAAGTAAGACGGACTGTTGGGCGTACGGCTAGGTGTACCGATGATAATATTGTCAGTCACGGGAAACCATCGAGCCATTGGACCCAAGTAGCTAGTTGTCGTTCGACGTGGAGGACTAAGGCAGCCTATCCACCGGAGCGGAGAAACGGAGAAATATGAACTAATAGATTTTTTAAAATCTGCGCTCTTCTTTAATGGACAGGTTTTGTGCAATCCTATTGATTAATATTTCTCCGTTTCTCTGCTCCGCTCCGATTGACAAAGTAGCAAAGGGGCTCCATTTTTTCAGTAGTGGACGTCTTTCGGTTGATGTTGATGAACTATATAGTAAAGTAATGTAATAGTATAACATAGACTTACCATGACACCAGTCAGGCAGCATAGGCGCAGCGGGAGTCAACTCCACTTCATCATAGCGACGGAACAACTCTTGTAAATAATCTTGTTTGTATATTCCTGGGGGTCTGAAAATGATGGTCATTAATTTCTGTACAATCTCATGAGTCTTAACTATTATTGTCTTACGATCAAAATTGAAAGCCAAACTCAATCCTGAATATTTAGATTAAATTTTGACAGTGGACTTGAAAATAACTTGACTGATATAGAGATTGATTATTATTTTTTATCATAAAACACATGAAGAGATTCTTTGACAAACAACATAACTAAAAGAAATATTTTTAATAAGATGACAAAGAATGGAAAAGACATAGCCCAATATGGCATATTGGGCTGAAATATGTGGACTATAATATATTTTATGTTGCTGCGCACTGACTACATAATCAAAGATCATAAAACTACGTACCTCATCCTTGCAAACTCATTGATGGCTGCCTGCACACTGCAATCCAGATGTTCCACCATGTAGGAAACCAGTAGGAACCCGGTCCTATTGAAGCCATGAGTACAATGTACTCCAATCAACTCTAAAGGCTTCTGACTCACAAATTTGCTAACTAATTGGATGAATTCCCTGAAAAAAATATTATTATGTTTGTATTTTGTTACATTTTTCTACAAATTAATAATTACTTGAAAATACTACAACAAAATGGACCATTTTAATAGATCTAACTACTAGAGTTGTAAATTTTCGAAGTAGAGATTGCGATTCAGCATTCAACACTTTTTTGACATGCTGGAACCAGCAAACCGTGGATAACCGCGAGGATACACCACCGGTATCTAATTCAAAAAAAGTTATTTTGTCTTCATTAGCTGCTTTTTGAATTAAAAACTTCTATATGACGCTTGATTTAGGGTATATGCTAGTGAAAGCATGACGAGAGTGTTACGAAAACGTTGCTGTTTTCAAAATCGTGCATCGGCTATGTTTCTATCCTATCACACTAAAAGGGAGCACAGGTTACAAGTGCGATTGAACAGCAACATCACCACTTGCCACCAAATCATTATTTTATTAGTTTAATTTGATTAAAAATTATGTATTTATTTTGACTAGTGGTCGCCTAGTGGTCGAAATTCGACCATATGCGATTTAATTTACAATACCACTTAACATACATTCAAGGATAATTTGTATTTAACGAATTGCTATTAGTTTTGTAAAATTCAAATTAATATATTCCGGCGCATCATGAATAACCAAACCTCCTTCAATTAGAAACCTCTTTTCATATGAGACGTGAGAATACCATCGCAATGTCTATCGATTTTGACGTTTTGTCAAATACGATCAGATACTATGCATGTGTGTGTAATGTTTTATTTATTGATTTAATGTACTTTATAAGCATTATTTTTGAAAAATATTAACGTTCCGCAATTCTCCTACACATAAACTACAAGTGTACCAAATTTTATGCTCCTACGTCCGCACAATTTTCGTAAAAAGTGTTACAAAGTTTTTGCTTCACGTATTAATATATAGATTCCATAATTTGCTGGATCCAGGCTAGTCTTACAAAAATCGAGCTGAATTGAAAATGCTACTGGATTGCAATCCCTATTATAAGAATTTACTTTTGTGCTCATATATTTCCTACTGTATTTGTGCTAGGGTATTTCTGAATGCATGATCAACAACCAAGTAAAATGCTGAAGTATAAATCTCTTTTGCATATTTATCATATTCTAATATTATTTTATTGTCAACAGGCTCACCGCCTCAATCGTGTGTATAATGGCAATTTTGGTAAGTTCATATTTATAAGCTAGACTAATATATAAAGCCTAAAAGTTTATTTATTTAAAGGCACAAATCTCCAGATGTAAAGTCCTCAAAATATTTTTGAGTTGTATAAGCCTATTTAGAGCCAGCCTACAAGAAGGTATATGCTATAAAACATCATGCTAAGACCCAAAGGAGCTGAGCAGAGTGGGTGAAACTGTGTAGAAGTATGTAGTTTCTTATATTTTATGATCTTGTGATCAATAGTTTAGCTAACCTTTGTTTATTGGTTACTCGACACATCATTATCAGAAGAGTTTCACACACTTAAGGATTTCTGATGGCTTTTTTCCTTACCTAGTCTGAGTTGGAGATGGTGTCTCACCATGGCCTCTGCACTGCAACTTTACATACTTACAACCAGTCTCCTCTACCTCTTTCTTGTCATAAAATCGACTGGTGTTGGTCAGGTCTATCCAAAGACCTAACTTGATCTGAAAATACATACTTCTTTGATTTACATGCCCATAAAAATAATCATACAGCTTTGAGTAATTTTACAGACATGACAAATATTGTATAATACAGAAGACATGGAACTCATAATACCACATTGTCACGTTTTCTCTAAAAATAGACTTTCATATTGGCATAAACAATGGCTGCAATGTTGTTACTTTTTATAGGCGAATCGCCTTCTTTCTTCACATAAAATTATACAAGAAGATTTTAATTTAGTGTACGATAAATAATAATATTAATAAAGACAAATTTACTGCGATAAAATACACACAATGTGAAAAATATTTCGGTAATGGTCATGCATGTGAAATCCGACTTACTTTCATACTTTTCATGTACATAAATAACATGGATGGAGTAAAACGATTTTCCTCAGGTACTTTATCATTGAATTGAGACCCCAAAGGTGTCTTGAAAGCCATAAACTTATCAGCAATGAGTCCCGTTGCTTTTCGTGGACATCTCAACCACCTATTCGGTATGGGTCCTGGATCTCTTTGAGACATTATGACCAGGTTTTGAGGTCAATTAGCTACACTATAATCACTAATTTAATCACAACTTGCCACACATTAGTTAACGTAAACGATTTTCTCCGATGTAATAGATTTTCTTTATGAAAAAACTAAACAAATCTGTTTTTGACAAGTCGACACAGACAGAGCATCTTTCAAAAGAGAAAGCAAAGTGTGGTGTTGCTAGTGCACAATACAATAGTAAAATAGTTGATATATTTGAAAGTGTAGTAATCGATAAGAGTATTATCTATTTTAAAGTCTGACGTTCTGACGTAAATAAAAGTAAGTATAGAAATCTTAATGATTTTTTACTTTACTACACTTACCATCAGGTGAGATAGCGGCCCAACGTCGACCCATTAAATGTAAAAAAATCTTAAATACAAACTATAACACTAATTCTCAATTACTTCGACTTTGAAGAGTCCTTAGGACAATGGTCCTGTTTCTTTTTTTCCATTACATAAAATAATTGTTAAGTTGACCCCGACACCAAGGACGTGTTGATGACGGTCGACTTCAATAACATCAACGGTCTAAATATTTAACGCAGCCAGTCACACAAGACGGCTATAGTGGCAGATGCAAATAGGGATTATAAATAATTATCTGTTTTGTATGTGTATGCAAAAGGGCTTTAGTGCTTTACTATTATAGGATCTACTTTTACTATAAAATATGTTGTTTTTTTCTTAAACTTATTGATTTTCCTATGCATATTTTCTTGAAATGTGAAAGTTGGTATTATCTTAGGATTTGTATTTCGCTGACTAAGATATATGAAACTGCTCATTCGGTTTTTTTAATTATTTTACTTTTATACGAAAAAATGTGTACTCCATTGAAAAAGTATGAATCGAGTACTCGATTTTTTTTCAATTGCTGACAACACTGTGTTGCTGTTTTTAAACAACAACAGATTATAAAATGTTGTGATTTACGAAGAAGCGTTCTATTTTTCTATTAGAATAAATTTATTATTGTTTTATATTATATGAGACGAGAACAAGAATTATTATTATAAATATTAAGAAATTACTTTAAAAATCTAAAGAAGTCAATAAAATATGCTACAATACGCAATTTCGACATTTTGAATCTGTGGCAAAGCGTTCGAAAACTTTATTACTGAAACACGAATAAAATAAAAACTGTATATTGTTTCTCATGGATTTCAAATATGTAATTCAGGTTATTTACTTATGATTTGTGCTAATACCTTCTATAAATTATTTTTTTTATGTAAAATACTTTTGTGACAAAATAAATTATTAATTTTATGTGGGTTTTGAACGACAGCTAAACTATTTTTGGCTGTTGGTTGACAGAAGTAGCAACTTTACGAAATTTGAAATGTGAAGTATTGTTATTTCTTTCTGTCTTGAAGTATCCGCTTAGGGCAGACAGAGATATACGATTGTATAATTTTTATGTGTTGGCTGCATTCAAAGTTGGTATTTGCTAAGAGCCTGCCATTTTGTAAGATAGAAGGGAGATAAAAAATAGTTTTATGGTGTTAAAATTTTACAAAAACTCTGTTGCCGTTTGTCTTAGGGCTAAAAACAAATGTTTAAATGGACGCATCGTCCATTATAACTCAGGTGTCACGGGATGACGAGCAATTAAACAATTATGGATCCGACAGAGGTAAATCCCAACCGAATTACACCTGTTACCTACTAGCATCAAATTAGAGCGTATAGTGTTACCTCCTCACGACTCGTAAATATTTGCTGATCGTGATCGATGTTGGATCAGTGGATTAGTGAACGTTTTGTAATTCTTTGGTTCCGTTTCGCGTGCGTGTGCTGTGAGGTAAACAATTGGATCGTGTGGACGCGATAACATTTACGGCAACCTTGAACACTTCTCTTTCCTTACGGTTCCACTGGTGATATTCTTTGGGGCTTCCGTGTGTGAGTTACTGTGTTGGAGTGATCTGATGTTCAATGGTTGTTTTAGGATCATCCCCTGGCGGCCAACATAATGAGGGGGATGTTACGCCGGTGTCGGGGTCAGCCCCATTGGGTAGTAAGAAGTCGAGCGGTGGCGGTGGGTTCCTGCGGTCCCTGCTGTGCTGCTGGCGCGGCGGACGAGGCAAGGGTCCGCCCGGCAGTAATGGCGCGAACAGCATCGATGGCCGGGCCTCGCCGCTCCCGCAGGAGCGGGGGCTGCTGGTCATGGACCACACCGCCCCGCGACCGCTATTACCCCCAGTGAAACACCAGGACATGCATAAAAAGTGTATGGTCATTGATCTCGACGAGACATTAGTTCACAGCTCATTCAAGGTATGTGCCCATGTTTTGTTTAAGATTTTCTTATTGTTTATTTTTTGCAAATTGTGTTAATGCCAATTAATGTGTAAATTCTGTGTCGGTCATGACCTTAGTGTTAAATCTTGCCAAGAACAGGTTTTAATTTACTTGAGAAGTTAATCAATTTATTGGGTCCTGTGAGCCAAATGTATTTATTTATAATTAACATAATTTCTTGTGTTATCAACACAACAATAAGCTAATTATTCTCAAAAATGGTACTTGTTCTGTTATCTAAATGGTGTGGGTTGAGTATAATAGCGACATGTTTCGTAATTTATCATCAAAAGAACTTATCTAAACACAATTATGTCATTTTTTGTGTTCACATAATTTTACATCTGAAATGTTATCCTAATTACATTAGTTCAACAACTTTATCTGTTTATGTTGCTTCAAGTAATTCATACTTCAAATATTAATGTTAATTTAGTTTTTTCTCAGAAAGAAGTATTATAAGACTACTAAGTGGAATAGGTTAATGGGTGCTCAGTAATCTCAGTAATTAGTATCTTAAATTATTCTCTGATAAAGATTCTTGCCTTCCTCGTGGTTGCAATTAAATGACCATAACTTTAAAACCTTTAGCATGAAATAGAGACAACTCGGGAACTGATTTTGATGACACATAATAAAACAAGTGTAATTATGACATATACACTTTTAAAACATAAAGAAAGTTGAAGTAGTTCTAGATATTCCTCTTTTTGTGTATTTTGCTTTAATGTATTTTCCATATTAAACTTCATATAAGAAAGATGTATCATATTCAAATACTAAGTCATCGACAATGTACAGTCTATGACTCATTTAAGTAGTTAAAAACATAGACAATGCAGCAATTATGTGATTAAATTCCAAGCTCAAATGCTTCTACACTTTTTATATCTCCAATTATTATTATAGACGGCAATTTTATGTAGGTTTTTTCTATACAAAATGTTGCAATTATGGGAAAAAAGAAACGGTTTTTCTTTTCGTTTTTTGGTTCTAAGTTTCTTATAAGTAGTTCTTACAAGATTTCCATGAGAAAAATTATTTAGTTATGTTTTTAAATAAATCTTATAAGAATGAGTTCAATTTACTTGATAGAAAATGTTTAGTGAGTAAAATATATTGATAATTAAATGCAAAAGTTAGAGAGGTAATGCCCCAAAATAATTATGTCAATTAATCCATTTGAATTATGAGTCACTTTAGTACAGTTTCTTAGAGAAATGAGTCTTTGTTTTCTCGTACTTACCCACAGTTGTAAATTACTACACAAGTTGTAAATTACTATACCCAGCTCAAACAGTATCAAATTGTTTAAATATTTAACTTCATTACCATACAAACAGGAAGAATGATTAAAATTGCCACATATAATGAACATTTCTATTTATTACTTTGCCTTATCATGTTGTTGGTAATTTTAATCTGAATGCTAATTTTCAACAATAATATTTATTTGATAATTCTCCAAACTTCGGAGTTTGTTGTTCAAGAGTTTATTTCGTCGAATTTTGGGTGATAATTGGCTTGAAATTTACTTATCTAAACTTATCATGAAATTGAGAATAATGATATAACTTGCCAAAAGTGTAATTAGTTACCTACTTATTTATTTACATTATGTAATTTCTGGTTATCGCTCGCAAATAACAGCAAAATTATATTCAACATCAAGTTACACTCGAATACCAATAGTTTCTAAAGCTTTTGGGCGTATAAAACAATGTAAATTTTTATACTACTGAGTGAAAGTTTTTTGCCAAAAACGGCCGTGGTTTGTACGCCGACGACAATCGTTCAGATAATAATCATAAAACCTGTTCCCTGGCCTACATTTTACTATTTTTTCAAATTATAAAATCATCGACGTTTCGTTTACATTTAATTCGTAATTAAGTTTTTAATCGATTTGTTTTAAATAATGTTTCAATTGGATACAATAGTTCATCCTAATCATTATGGGAAACAATTATTTTTAAGCTGATGACGTTACTTTTATTACCTGAATAAACAGTATAAGAATTTTCTGTATTACCGGTTTTGGAAAACGTCGAAAACTAAATTATTTTTTTAATGGAAGCAATGGTTTCATCCGTATTATGGTTGTAGTATGCTTAGTCTCTATTGTTCCTCACAAGTACATACGATAAAACATCAGCATCGAATAAGAATACATTGTTTAATAATCCCACCTAAGCGTCATTTGTCCTTAGGGACAAAAAACGAAGTAATCAATCACAGTAATCATGTTAGAAAAATGCAGCACTACTAAATATGACATTGCTTTGTTTTTAGTCAGACCAAAAGTAATATTGTTAGCCGTATCGTATCGATATAAATATTTATCGATACATTATCACATTTTCGTGCCGGCATTGTAGATAATGTATCGTTTATCGTACCTAATTCATTCATATCTTTGCTGATAACCTTGGGCGTTGGTGCATCAGATTATTAGTCTAACAATGTTTTGATTTTTCTATCTTAATTTGTTTGTGATTGTATCGCAAAATAGAGTTTCCGAAGTTGTTAAAAAACTGGGTTTTTTGTGGTTTCGTTTATCTATGGTAAATATTTTTTCTCGAGTTATTTGTTCGAACAAATAAAGCCGTATCGTCCGGTTAGACTACAAAACCATGACGAATCATACCAAGAATGTTTTGTCGTCTCCCAGTTATTATATTCGTTCAACCTAATCCAGTAGGTTCAGTACCGACCCCGACCCACTTGGGAAAGGCCTGAAGAAGTAACTTATCATAAAATATTATTATAAATACGTATACCATTGTGTTATGATCACGTTTGCTCCTAATAAAATATACATACATGAGGAAGGACAAACAGACAGACTTGCAAAGCTATTGTGCTCTATTTACTATGTAAATTTATTGTGTTGATATTGATTCTATTTAATTTACAAGATCAACAATATTAAATATGCAACCAATTATCAGTTTTGCCATACAAGATAAGGACGCGGAAGTCTCAATCGTTGTAAATAATAAAATAGTGTTTTCTAGTTACAGTTTAAGTAATAAACTATTGAACGTTTACACAAATTTTTAATACCTATATTAACAGTAATAATAATCGAGACTAGTGCACGAATTTGGCGTGCAAAACTGAACATTGACCAATCTGAAATTCGTGACGGGAACAGCTAGGTAGCTACCGAAACCGTTGCGTGACGTGCCGCCGTTCAGCACTTAAACCGCAGTAAAATTCAAATCTCCATATTGGCGACACCTGACTTTGGAGACGAGACGAGATATTTTATGATGACATAATCTTACGCCAAGGGCGCCAGTTCATAGCTGCGCCTACGAAACATTCCGAGTTTGCATAACGACCTTCATGAAATTATCGTGTAAACTTGCTAGACGTTGTAATGAACGAATTGAATAATTTGTAATGTAATCACATCACAGAGCCGTGACACTAGGTATTACGTTGTATTTTCTGTTCACCGTATAATTCTGACGTAAATCTCCCAGCCACTGGTTTTGTTCGTATTAGTGTGGGAAAATTAAAATCTAGCGTGACGCATATTGTGTTCTAATTTGTAAGTTGCCCTTGATTGTGACGCCTAAACGCATCCTTGCTTTTCCATACTTGGAATAGTAGGTATAAGTGCCTAATCAAGTAATCAACACGTGCATTGTAAGTGGCAACAGGTTTTGCAAAGGAAGTCGAGATAACAGGTAGCAATCAATTTAATATCGGAATCGAAATATTTCGTGGCTTCCTCTTTCAAAGGCTCATTGCCTTTGAAAAAGTCTTACCAAAACGTCGTATCAGCGACTTAGCGTGAACTCAATAGGTGTGTGTCACCAATTAACTGTTACTTCGTTAATAGCTTAATGTTCGCTTTTAACGTGCCCTGTTTTCTTGCGTTCGTCACGATAATTGAGCAATGTGCCATGTGGCCAGCACATTAATGGGACCTGTGACTTGAAAAGGCTAAAACAAAAACGAGCCTGCGACGAATCAGCAAGCAATCACAGCGGACATGTAGAATGCCAATATAGTTAGTTGGCTAGAGGTGAGCCAGTCCATTCACTAACACCGATTGTTTGGAAGTACTTAGAAATGGAAATGGCAATTGAATGCGGCACTGACACGATCCAAACTTCTTTAATAGCGATGACCCTACAACCCAATTACGACCGCCAAGTTACATCAACAGCTAGTAAAACCAAACATTTAATGTTTTCAGCGGCTGGTATCCCAAATAATTACATTGGTTAGGAATGTGGACCACGTGAGCTGATTCGCATTTGACCGGTTTGTTCCCGTTCCAAAAGACTTGCTCTTTTTAACATTTCAGTTTGGGAACTAGAGCGTGCCGCCGCCAAGGGCTCGCTCGCTGCGAAACGGGAAATAGTCAGATTAATATTGTAAAACAGCTTTGAGATAATGTGAAAGTCTTCGCTTCCATTTCACTTTACGACGTGATTTAATTTGAAGCTTTGCCAATAGAGGTGCGTGATAAAAAACTATTATCATTGTTGATTGAATGTTACGTTAAGGCGCAATGGCTGCAATGTATCGGTTACAACAATGTTATTAGATTTGAAGAACACGTTCTAATAACGATGCATGACAAGTATCATTGTTTTTATTTGGTTTAACTTGTAATCTAAGAAGCATCATGTCATGTTCATAAAGAATTTGCTTCAGCAGCGGCTTGTAATGTTTCGATTAGGGTACTATTATTAGACGATGATTAGGCTACGAATATTTTACAGGCACATGTACCACATTACGTAAATGAATTCCCAATCACGTAGGCTCATCATCATCACGGTCATCAATCGTCGAACGAAGTACCCGAGCACAAAATCGTCGTTATAACTACATTA